>NC_060122.1:55652345-56372290 GCF_021461395.2 Schistocerca americana
GAAGGTCCAAGGGACACAGTAAACCAGAAGTGAAGCATCGGAATCTAAAACTGGACTCACAGGAGAGGTTCAAATCATAGAAAGCGGGAGTGACAGTCCTCTTTTACATAAGTCGGCATTGTGACTTTTGCATTCAATTGGGATGCAATTTCTGTGTTTCATCGGCAATAAGAAGGTCCAAGGGATACAGTAAACCTGAAGTGAAGCATCGGAATCTAAAACTGGTCTCAAAGGAGAGGTTCAAATCATAGCAAGGGAGTGTGTCAGTCCTCTTGTACTTAAGTCTGCATTGTGCCTTTTGAATTTAATTCCGATGCAATTTTTGTGTTTCAGCGTCAATAAGACGGTGCAAGGTAGACAGTAATCCTGAAGTGAAGCATGGGAATCTAAAACTGGAATCACAGGAGTAGTTCAAATCATAGATAGTTAGAGTGTCAGTCCTCTTACACTTAAGTCGGGATTGTGTCGTTTGAATTTAATTCCGATTCAGTTTCTGTGTTTCATCGTCAACAAGAAGGTGCAAGGTATACAGTAAACCTGAAGTGTAGCATCGGAATCTAAAACTGGACTCACAGGAGAGGTTCAAATCATAGAAAGAGAGAGTGACAGTCCTCTATTACTTAAGTCGGCATTGTACCTTTTGTATTAAATTCGGATGCAATTTCTGTATTTCATCGTCAATAAGAAGGTGCAAGGTATACAGCAAACCTGAAGTGAAGCATCGGAATCTAATGCTGGACTCACAAGAGAGGTTCAATTCATAGAGAGTTAGAGTGTCAGTCCTCTTGTACTTAAGTCGGCATTGTGCATTTTGAATTTAATTCCGATGCAATTTCTGTGTTTCATCGTCAATTAGAAGGTGCAAAGTATACAGTAAACCTGAAGTGAAGCATCAGAATCTAAAACTGGACTCACAGGAGAGGTTCAAAACATTTAATGTTAGAGTGTCAGTCCTCTTGTACTTAAGTCAGCATTGTGCCTTTTGAATTTAATCCCGATGCAATTTTTGTGTTTCATCGTCAATAAGACGGTGCAAGGTATACAGTAAACCTGAAGTGAAGCATCGGAATCTAAAACTGGAATCACAGGAGAGGTTCAAATCATAGAAAGTTAGAGTGTCAGTCCTCTTGTACTTAAGTCGGCATTGTGCCTTTTGTATGAAATTCCGATGCAAATCCTGTGTTTCATCGTCAATAAGAAGGTGCAAGTTATTCAATAAACCTGAAGTGAAGCATCGGAATCTAAAACTGGACTCACAGGAGAGGTTCATATCATAGAAAGAGAGAGTGACAGTCCTCTTATACTTAAGTCGGCATTGTGCCTTTTGTACTAAATTCCGATGAAATTTCTGTGTTTCATCGTCAATAAGATGGTCCAAGGGATACAGTAAACCTGAAGTGAAGCATCGGAATCTAAAACTGGACTCACAGGAGAGGTTCAAATCATAGACTGGGAGAGTGTCACTCTTCTTGTACTTAAGTCGGCATTGCGCCCTTTGTATTAAATTCGGAGGCAATTTCTGTGTTTCATCGTCAATAAGAAGGTGCAAGGTATACAGTAAACCTGAAGTGAAGCATCTGAATCTAAAACTGGACTCACAGGAGAGGTTCAAATCAAAGAAAGTGAGAGTGTCACTCCTCTTGTACTTAAGTCGGCATTGCGCCCTTTGTATTAACTTCGGATGCAATTTCTGTGTTTCATCGTCAATAAGAAGGTGCAAGGTATACAGTAAACCTGAAGTGAAGCATCTGAATCTAAAACTGGACTCACAGGAGAGGTTCAAATCATAGAATGTGAGAGTGTCAATCCTCTTGTACTTAAATCGGCAATGTGCCTTTTGTATTAAATTCGGATGCAATTTCCGTGTTTCATCGTCAATAATAAGGTCCAAGGGATACAGTAAATCTGAAGTGAAGCATCGGAATTAAAAATTGGACTCACAGGAGAGGTTCAAATCATAGAGTATTAGAGTGTCAGTCCTCTTATACTTAAGTCGGCATTGTGTCGTTTGAATTTAATTCCGATTCAGTTTCTGTGTTTCATCGTCAATAAGAAGGTGCAAGGTATACAGTAAACCTGAAGTGAAGCATCGGAATCTAAAACTGGACTCACAGGAGAGGTTCAAGTCATAGATAGAGAGAGTGTCAGTCCTCTATTACTTAAGTCGGCATTGTGCGTTTTGTATTAAATTCGGATGCAATTTCTGTATTTCATCGTCAATAAGAAGGTGCAAGGTATACAGCATACCTGAAGTGAAGCATCGGAATCTCAAGCTGGACTCACAGGAGAGGTTCAAATCATAGAGAGTTAGAGTGTCAGTCCCCCTGTACTTAAGTCGGCATTGTGCATTTTGAATTTAATTCCGATGCAATTTCTGTGTTTCATCGTCAATTAGAAGGTGCAAAGTATACAGTAAACCTGAAGTGAAGCATCGGAATCTAAAACTGGAATCACAGGAGAGGTTCAAATCATAGAAAGTTAGAGTGTCAGTCCTCTTGTACTTAAGTCGGCATTGTGCCTTTTGTATGAAATTCCGATGCAAATCCTGTGTTTCATCGTCAATAAGAAGGTGCAAGTTATTCAATAAACCTGAAGTGAAGCATCGGAATCTAAAACTGGACTCACAGGAGAGGTTCATATCATAGAAAGAGAGAGTGACAGTCCTCTTATACTTAAGTCGGCATTGTGCCTTTTGTACTAAATTCCGATGAAATTTCTGTGTTTCATCGTCAATAAGATGGTCCAAGGGATACAGTAAACCTGAAGTGAAGCATCGGAATCTAAAACTGGACTCACAGGAGAGGTTCAAATCATAGACTGGGAGAGTGTCACTCTTCTTGTACTTAAGTCGGCATTGCGCCCTTTGTATTAAATTCGGATGCAATTTCTGTGTTTCATCGTCAATAAGAAGGTGCAAGGTATACAGTAAACCTGAAGTGAAGCATCTGAATCTAAAACTGGACTCACAGGAGAGGTTCAAATCAAAGAAAGTGAGAGTGTCACTCCTCTTGTACTTAAGTCGGCATTGCGCCCTCTGTATTAACTTCGGATGCAATTTCTGTGTTTCATCGTCAATAAGAAGGTGCAAGGTATACAGTAAACCTGAAGTGAAGCATCTGAATCTAAAACTGGACTCACAGGAGAGGTTCAAATCATAGAAAGGGAGAGTGTCAGTCCTCTTGTATTTAAGTTGGCATTGTGCCTTTTGTAATAAATTCGGATGCAATTTCCGTGTTTCATCGTCAATAAGAAGATGCAACGTATACAGTAAACCTGAAGTGAAACATCGGAATTAAAAATTGGACTCACAGGAGAGGTTCAAATCATAGAGTATTAGAGTGTCAGTCCTCTTATACTTAAGTCGGCATTGTGTCGTTTGAATTTAATTCCGATTCAGTTTCTGTGTTTCATCGTCAATAAGAAGGTGCAAGGTATACAGTAAACCTGAAGTGAAGCATCGGAATCTAAAACTGGACTCACAGGAGAGGTTCAAGTCATAGATAGAGAGAGTGTCAGTCCTCTATTACTTAAGTCGGCATTGTGCGTTTTGTATTAAATTCGGATGCAATTTCTGTATTTCATCGTCAATAAGAAGGTGCAAGGTATACAGCATACCTGAAGTGAAGCATCGGAATCTCAAGCTGGACTCACAGGAGAGGTTCAAATCATAGAGAGTTAGAGTGTCAGTCCCCCTGTACTTAAGTCGGCATTGTGCATTTTGAATTTAATTCCGATGCAATTTCTGTGTTTCATCGTCAATTAGAAGGTGCAAAGTATACAGTAAACCTGAAGTGAAGCATCGGAATCTAAAACTGGACTCACAGGAGAGGTTCAAATCAAAGAAAGAGAGATTGTCAGTCTTCTTTTACGTAAGTCGGCATTGTGCCTTTTGTATTAAATTCGGATGCAATTTCTGTAATTCATCGTCAATAGCAAGGTCCAAGGGAAACAGTAAACCTGAAGTGAAGCATCGGAATCTAAAACTGGACTTACAGGAGAGGTTCAAATCATAGATAATTAGCGTGTCAGTCCTCTTGTACCTATGTCGGCATTGTGTCTTTTGAATTTAATTCCGATTCAATTTCTGTGTTTCAACGTCAATAAGAAGGTGCAAGGTATACTGGAATCCCGAAGTGAAGCATCGGAATCCAAAACTGGACTCACAGGAGAGGTTCAAATCATAGAGAGTTAGAGTGTCAGTCCTCTTGTACTTAAGACGGCATTGTGGCTTTTGAATTTAATTCCGATGCAATTTCTGTGTTTCATCGTCAATAAGAAGGTGCAAGGTATACAGTAAACCTGAAGTGAATCATCGGAATCTAAAATTGGACTCACAGGAGAGGTTCAAATCATAGAAAGAGAGAGTGTCAGTCCTCTTTTACTTAAATCGGCATTGTGCCTTTTGTATTAAATTCGGATGCATTTTTTGTATTCCATCGTCAATAACAAGGTCCAAGGGATACAGTAAACCAGAAGTGAAGCATCGGAATCTAAAACTGAACTCAAAGGAGAGATTCAAATCATAGATAGTTAGCGTGTAAGTCCTCTTGTACTTATGTCGGCATTGTGTCTTTTGAATTTAATTCCGATGCAATTTCTGTGTTTTATCATCAATAAGAAGGTGCAAGGTATACAGGAAACCTGGAGTGAGGCATCGGAATCCAAAACTGGACTCACTGGAGAGGTTCAATTCATAGAGAGTTAGAGTGTCAGTCCTCTTGTACTTAAGTCGGCATTGTGGCTTTTGATTTTAATTCCGCTGCTATTTCTGTGTTTCATCGTCAATAAGAAGGTGCAAGGTATAGAGTAAACCTGAAGTGAAGCCTCGGAATCTAAAACTGGAATCACAGGAGAGGTTCAAATCATAGAAAGATAGAGTGTCAGTCCTCTTGTTCTTAAGTCGGCATCGTGCCTTTTGTATTAAATTCCGATGCAATTCCTGTTTTTCATCGTCAATAAGAAGGTGCAAGTTATACAGTAAACCTGAAGTGAAGCATCGGAATCTATAACTGGACTATCAGGAGAGCTTCAAACCATAGAAAGGGAGAGTGACAATCCTCTTTTACTTAAGTCGGCATTGTGCCTTTTGTATTAAATTCCGATGAAATTTCTGTATTTCATCGTCAATAAGAAGGTCCAAGGGATACAGTAAACCTGAAGTGAAGCATCGGAATCTAAATCTAGACTCACAGGAGAGGTTCAAATCACAGAAAGGGAGAGTGTCAGTCCTCTTGTACTTTAGTCGGCATTGTGCCTTTTGTATTAAATTCGGATGCAATTTCTGTGTTTCATCTTCAATAAGAAGGTGCAAGGTATACAGTAAACGTGAAGTGAAGCATCGGAATCTAAAATTGGACTCACAGGAGAGGTTCAAAGCATAGAAAGTGAGAGTGTCAATCCTTTTGTACTTTAGTCGGCATTGTGCCTTTTGTATTAAATTCGGATGCAATTTCTGTGTATCATCGTCAATAAGAAGGTCCAAGGGATACAGTATACCTGAGGTGAAGCATCGGAATCTAAAACTGGACTCACAGTAGTGGTTCAAATCATAGAAAGGGAGAGTGTCAGTCCTGTTGTACTTAAGTCGGCATTGTGATTTTTGAGTTTAATTCCGATGCAATTTTTGTGTTTCATCGTCAATAAGACGGTGCAGGGTATACAGTAAACCTGAAGTTAAGCATCGGAAACTAAAAAAGGAACCACAGGAGGGGTTCAAATCATAGATAGTTAGAGTGTCAGTCCTCTTATACTTAAGTCGGCATTGTGTCGTTTGAATTTAATTCCGATGCAGTTTCTGTGTTTCATCGTCAATAAGATGGTGCATGTTATACAGTAAACCCTAAGTGAAGCATCGGAATCTAAAACTGGACTCACAGGAGAGGTTCAAATCATAGAAAACGAGAGTATCAGTCCTCTTGTACTTAAGTCGGCATTTTGCCTTTTGTATTAAATTCGGATGCAATTTCTGTGTTTCATCGTCAATAAGAAGTTGCAAGGTATACAGTAAACCTGAGGTGAAGCATCGGAATCTAAAACTGGACTCACAGGAGAGGTTCAAATCGTAGAGAGTTAGAGTGTCAGTCCTCTTGTATTTAAGTCGGCATTGTGCCTTTTGAATTTAATTCCGATGCAATTCCTGTGTTTCATCGACAATAAGAAGGTGCAAGTTATACAGTAAAATTGAAGTGAAGCATCGGAATCTAAAACTGGACTCACAGGAGAGGTTCAAATCATAGAAAGGGAGAGTGACAGTCCTCTTTTACATAAGACGGCATTGTGCCTTTTGTATTAAATTTCGATGAAATTTTTGTGTTTCATCGTCAATAAGAAGGTGCCAGTTATACAGTAAACCTGAAGTGAAGCATCGGAATGTAAAATTGGACTCACAGGAGAGGTTCAAATCATAGAACGGGAGAGTGACAGTCCTCATTTACTTAAGTCGGCATTGTGATATTTGCATTAAATTCCGATAAAATTTCTGTGTTTCATCGTCATTAAGAATGTCCAAGGGATACAGTAAACCTGAAGTGAAGCATCGGAATCTAAAACTGGACTCACACGAGAGGTTCAAATCATGGAAAGGGAGAGTGTCAGTCCTCTTGTACTTAAGTCGGCATTGTGCCCTTTGTATTAAATTTGGATTCAATTTCTGTGTTTCAACGTCAATAAGAAGGTGCAAGGTATACAGTAAACCTGAAGTGAAGCATCGGATTCTAAAACTGGATTCACAGGAGAGGTTGAAATCATGGAAAGTGTGAGTGTCAATCCTCTTCTACTTCACTCGGCATTGTGCCTTTTGTATTAAATTCGGATGCAATTTCTGTGTTTCATCGTCAATAAGAAGGTCCAAGTGATACAGTAAACCTGAAGTGAAGCAACGGAATCTAAAACTGGACTCACAGGAGAGGTTCAAATCATAGAAAGAGGGAGTGACTGTCCTCTTTTACTTAAGTCGGCATTGTGACTTTTGTATTAGATTCGGATGCAATTTTTGTGTTTCATCGTCAATAAGAAGATCCAAGGGATACAGTAAAACTGAAGTGAAGCATCGGATTCTAAAATTGGAATCACAGGAGAGGTTCAAATCATAGAAACAGAGAGTGACAGTCTTCTTTTACTTGAGTCGGCATTGTGACTTTTGTATTAAATTCCGATGCAATTTCTGTATTACATCGTCATTGAGAATTTCCAAGGGATACAGTAAACCTGAAGTGAAGCATCGGAATCTAAACCTGGACTCATAGGAGAGGTTCAAATCATAGATAGTTGGAGTGTCAGTCCTCCTGTACTTATGTCGGTATTGTGTCTTTTGAATTTAATTCGGATGCAATTTCTGTGTTTTATCGTCAATGAGAAGGTACAAGGTATACAGTAAACCTGAAGTGAAGCATCGGAATCTAAAACTGGACTTACAGGAGAGAATCAAAAACAGAAAGGGAGAGTGTCAGTCCTCTTGTACTTTAGTCGGCATTGTGCCTTTTGTATTAATTTCGGATGCAATTTCTGTGTTTCGTCTTCAATAAGAAGGTGCAAGGTATACAGCAAACCTGAAGTGAAGAATCGGAATCTAAAATTGGACTCACAGGAGAGGTTCAAAGCATAGAAAGTGAGAGTGTCAATCCTTTTGTACTTAAGTCGGCATTGTGCCTTTTGTATTAAATTCGGATGCAATTTCTGTGTTTCATCGTCAATAACAATGTCCAAGGGATACAGTAAACCTGAAGTGAAGCATCGGAATCTAAAACTGGACTCACAGGAGAGGTTCGAATCATAGATAGTTAGCGTGTCAGCCCTCTTGTACTTATGTCGGCATTGTGTCTTTTGAATTTATTTCTGATGCAATTTCTGTGTTTCATCGTCAATAAGAAGGTGCAAGGTATACAGAAAACCTGAAGTGAAGAATCGGAAAGTAAAACTGGACTCACAGGAGAGGTTCAAATCATAGAGAGTTAGAGTGTCAGCCCTCTTGTACTTAAGTCAGCATTGTGCTTTTGAGTTTAATTCCGATGCAATTTTTGTGTTTCATTGTCAATACGACGGTGCAAGGTATACAGTAAACCTAAAGTGAAGACATCGGAATCTCAAACAGGAATCACAGGAGAGATTCAAATCATAGAAAGTTAGAGTGTCAGTCCTCTTGTACTTAAGTCGGCATTGTGCCTTTTGTATGAAATTCCGATGCAATTCCTGTGTTTCATCGACAATAAGAAGGTGCAAGTTATACAGTAAACCTGAAGTAAAGCATCGGAATCTAAAACTGGACTCACAGGAGAGGTTCAAATCATAGAAAGGGAGAGTGACAGTCCTCTTGTACATAAGTCGGCATTGTGCCTTTTGTATTAAATTCCGATGAAATTTCTGTGTTTCATCGTCAATAAGAATGTGCAAGTTATACAGTAAACCTGAAGTGAAGCATCGGAATGTAAAATTGGATTCACAGGAGAGGTTCAAATCATAGAAAGGGAGAGTGACAGTCCTCATTTACTTAAGTCGGCATTGTGATTTTTGTATTAAATTCCGATAAAATTTCTGTGTTTCATCGCCAATAAGAAGGTCCAAGGGATACAGTAAACCTGAAGTAAAGCATCGGAATCTAAAACTGGACTCACACGAGAGGTTCAAATCATAGAAAGGGAGAGTGTCAGTCCTCTTGTACTTAAGTCGGCATTGTGCCCTTTGTATTAAATTCGGATGCAATTTCTGTTTTACATCGTCAATAAGAAGGTGCAAGGTATACTGTAAACCTGAAGTGAAGCATCGGATTCTAAAACTGGACTCTCAGGAGAGGTTCAAATCATAGACAGTTTGAGTGTCAATCCTCTTGTACTTCACTCGGCATTGTGCCTTTTGTATTAAATTCGGATGCAATTTCTGTGTTTCATCGTCAATAAGAAGGTCCAAGTGATACAGTAAACCTGAAGTGAAGCAACGGAATCTAAAACTGGACTCACAGGAGAAGTTCAAATCATAGAAACAGGGAGTGTCTGTCCTCTTTTACTTAAGTCGGCATTGTGAATTTTGTATTAGATTCGGATGCAATTTTTGTGTTTCATCGTCATTAAGAAGGTCCAAGGGATACAGTAAACCTGAAGTGAAGCATCGGAATCTAAAACTGGACTCATAGGAGAGGTTCATATCATAGATAGTTGGAGTTTCAGTCCTCTTGTACTTAAGTCGGCATTGTGCCTTTTGTATTAAATTCGGATGCAATTTTTGTGCTTCATCGTCAATAAGAAGGTCCAAGTGATACAGTGAGCCTGAAGTGAAGCATCGGAATCTAAAACTGGACTCACAGGAGAGGTTCAAATCAAAGAAAGGGAGAGTGTCAGTCTTCTTGTACTTATGTCCGCATTGTGCCTTTTGTTTTAAATTCGGATGCAATTTCTGTGTTTCATCGTCAATAAGAAGGTCCAAGTGATACAGTAAACCTGAAGTGAAGCAACGGAATCTAAAACTGGACTCACAGGAGAAGTTCAAATCATAGAAACAGGGAGTGTCTGTCCTCTTTTACTTAAGTCGGCATTGTGACTTTTGTATTAGATTCGGATGCAATTTTTGTGTTTCATCGTCAATAAGAAGATCCAAGGGATACAGTAAAACTGAAGTGAAGCATCGGATTCTAAAACTGGAGTCACAGGAGAGGTTCAGAATATAGAAAGAGAGAGTGACTGTCTTCTTTTACTTGAGTCGGCATTGTGACTTTTGTATTAAATTCTGATGTAATTTCTGTATTTCATCGTCATTAAGAAGGTCCAAGGGATACAGCAAACCTGAAGTGAAGCATCGGAATCTAAACCTGGACTCATAGGAGAGGTTCAAATCATAGATAATTTGAGTGCCGGTCCTCTTGTACTTAGGTCGGCATTGTGTCTTTTGAATTTAATTCGGATGCAATATCTGTCTTTTATCGTCAACAAGAAGGTACAAGGTATACAGTAAACGTGAAGAGAAGCATCGGAATCCAAAACTGGACTCCCAGGAGAGGTTCAAATCATAGAAAACGAGAGTGTCAGTCCTCTTGTACTTAAGTCGGCATTGTGCCTTTTGTATTACATTCGGATGCAATTTCTGTGTTTCATCGTCAATAAGAAGGTCCAAGGGATACAGTAAAACTGAAGTGAAGCATCGTATTCTAAAACTGGACTCGCAGGAGAGTTTCAGATCATAGAAAGAGAGAGTGACAGTCTTCTTTTACTTGAGTCGGCATTGTGACTTTTGTATTAAATTCTGATGCAATTTCTGTATTTCATCGTCATTAAGAAGGTCCAAGGGATACAGTAAACCTGAAGTGAAGCATCGGAATCTAAAACTGGACTCATAGGAGAGGTTCATATCATAGATAGTTGGAGTTTCAGTCCTCTTGTACTTAAGTCGGCATTGTGCCTTTTGTATTAAATTCGGATGCAATTTCTGTGCTTCATCGTCAATAAGAAGGTCCAAGTGATACAGTGAGCCTGAAGTGAAGCATCGGAATCTAAAACTGGACTCACAGGAGAGGTTCAAATCAAAGAAAGGGAGAGTGTCAGTCTTCTTGTACTTATGTCCGCATTGTGCCTTTTGTTTTAAATTCGGATGCAATTTCTGTGTTTCATCGTCAATAAGAAGGTGCAAGGTATACAGTAAACCTGAAGTGAAGCATCGGAATCTAAGACTGGACTCACAGGTGAGGTTCAAATCATAGAAAATGAGAGTGTCAATCCTCTTGTACATAAGTCGGCAATGTGCCTTTTGTATTACATTCTGATGCAATTTCTGTGTTTCATCGTCATTAAGAAGGTCCAAGGGATACAGTAAACCTGAAGTGAAGCATCGGAATCTCAAACAGGAATCACAGGAGAGATTCAAATCATAGAAAGTTAGAGTGTCAGTCCTCTTGTACTTAAGTCGGCATTGTGCCTTTTGTATGAAATTCCGATGCCTTTCCTGTGTTTCATCGACAATAAGAAGGTGCAAGTTATACAGTAAACCTGAAGTAAAGCATCGGAATCTAAAACTGGACTCACAGGAGAGGTTCAAATCATAGAAAGGGAGAGTGACAGTCCTCTTGTACATAAGTCGGCATTGTGCCTTTTGTATTAAATTCCGATGAAATTTCTGTGTTTCATCGTCAATAAGAATGTGCAAGTTATACAGTAAACCTGAAGTGAAGCATCGGAATGTAAAATTGGATTCACAGGAGAGGTTCAAATCATAGAAAGGGAGAGTGACAGTCCTCATTTACTTAAGTCGGCATTGTGATTTTTGTATTAAATTCGGATAAAATTTCTGTGTTTCATCGTCAATAAGAAGGTCCAAGGGATACAGTAAACCTGAAGTAAAGCATCGGAATCTAAAACTGGACTCACACGAGAGGTTCAAATCATAGAAAGGGAGAGTGCCAGTCCTCTTGTACTTAAGTCGGCATTGTGCCCTTTGTATTAAATTCGGATGCAATTTCTGTTTTACATCGTCATTAAGAAGGTCCAAGGGACACAGCAAACCTGAAGTGAAGCATCGGAATCTAAACCTGGACTCATAGGAGAGGTTCAAATCATAGATAGTTGGAGTGCCGGTCCTCTTGTACTTAGGTCGGCATTGTGTCTTTTGAATTTAATTCGGATGCAATATCTGTGTTTTATCGTCAATAAGAAGGTACAAGGTATACAGTAAACGTGAAGAGAAGCATCGGAATCCAAAACTTGACTCCCAGGAGAGGTTCAAATCATAGAAAACGAGAGTGACAGTCTTCTTTTACTTGAGTCGGCATTGTGACTTTTGTATTAAATTCTGATGCAATTTCTGTATTTCATCGTCATTAAGAAGGTCCAAGGGATACAGTAAACCTGAAGTGAAGCATCGGAATCTAAAACTGGACTCATAGGAGAGGTTCAAATCATAGATAGTTGTAGTTTCAGTCCTCTTGTACTTAAGTCGGCATTGTGCCTTTTGTATTAAATTCGGATGCAATTTCTGTGCTTCATCGTCATTAAGAAGGTCCAAGTGATACAGTGAGCCTGAAGTGAAGCATCGGAATCTAAAAGTGGACTCACAGGAGAGGTTCAAATCAAAGAAAGGGAGAGTGTCAGTCTTCTTGTACTTAAGTCCGCATTGTGCTTTTGTATTAAATTCGGATGCAATTTCTGTGTTTCATCGTCCATAAGAAGGTGCAAGGTATACAGTAAACCTGAAGTGAAGCATCGGAATCTAAAACTGGACTCACAAGTGAGGTTCAAATCATAGAAAATGAGAGTGTCAATCCTCTTGTACATAAGTCGGCAATGTGCCTTTTGTATTACATTCTGATGCAATTTCTGTGTTTCATCGTCAATAAGAAGGTCCAAGGGAAACAGTAAAACTGAAGTGAAGCATCGGAATCTAAAACTGGACTCACAGGAGAGGTTCAAATCATAGATAGTTGGAGTGTCAGTCCTCTTGTACTTATGTCGGCATTGTGCCTTTTAAATTTAATTCCGATGCAAATTTCTTGTTTCATCGTCAATAAGACGGTGCAAGGTATACAGTAAACCTGAAGTGAAGCATCGGAATCTAAAACTGGAATCACAGGAGGGGTTCAAATCATAGATAGTTAGAGTGACAGTCCTCTTATACGTACGTCGGCATTGTGTCGTTTAAATTTAATTCCGATGCAGTTTCTGTGTTTCATCGTCAATAAGAAGGTCCAAGGGATACAGTTAACCTGAAGTGAAGCATCGGAATCTAAAACTGGACTCACAGGAGAGGTTCTAATCATAGAAAGGGAGAGTGTCAGCCCTCTTGTACTTAAGTCAGCATTGTGCCTTTCGAATTTAATTCCGATGCAATTTCTGTGTTTCATCGTCAATAAGACGGTGCAAGGTATACAGTAAAACTGAAGTGAAGCATCGGAATCTAAAACTGGACTCACAGGAGAGGTTCTAATCATAGAAAGGGAGAGTGTCAGTCCTCTTCTACTTAAGTCGGCATTGTGCCTTTTTAATTTAATTCCGATGTAATTTCTGTGTTTCATCGTCAATAAGGTGGTGCAAGGTGTACAGTAAAACTGAATAGAAGCATCGGAATCTAAAACTGGACTCACAGGAGAGGTTCACATCATTTAAAGTTAGAGTGTCAGTCCTCTTGTACTCAAGTCGGCATTGTGCCATTTGTTTTAAATTCGGATGCAATTTCTGTGCTTCATCGTCAATAAGAAGGTGCAAGGTATACAGTAAACCTGAATTGAAGCATCGGAATCTTTAACTGGACTCACAGGAGAGGTTCAAATCGTAGAAAGAGAGAGTGTTAGTCCTCTTTTACTTAAGTCGGCATTGTGCCTTTTGTATTAAATTCGGATGCAATTTCTGTGTTTCATCGTCAATAAGAAGGTCCAAGGGATACAGTAAACCTGAATTGAAGCATCGGAATCTAAAACTGGACTCACAGGAGAGGTTCAAATCATAGAAAGGGAGAGTGTCAGTCCTCTTCTACTTAAGTCGGCATTGTGCCTTTTTAATTTAATTCCGATGTAATTTCTGTGTTTCATCGTCAATAAGGTGGTGCAAGGTGTACAGTAAAACTGAATAGAAGCATCGGAATCTAAAACTGGACTCACAGGAGAGGTTCACATCATTTAAAGTTAGAGTGTCAGTCCTCTTGTACTCAAGTCGGCATTGTGCCTTTTGAATTTAATACCGATGCCATTTCTGTGTTTCATCGTCAATAGGAAGGTGCAAGGTATACAGTAAACCTGAAGTGAAGCATCGGAATCTAGAACTAGACTCACAGGAGAGGTTCAAATCATAGAAAGTGAGGGTGTCAGTCCTCTCTTACTTAAGTCGGGATTGTGCTTTTGTATTAAATTCGGATTCAATTTCTGTATTTCATCGTCAATATGAAGGTCCAAGGGATACAGTAAACCTGAATAGAAGCATCGGAATCTAAAACTGGACTCACAGGAGAGGTTCAAATCGTAGATAGTTAGAGTGTCAGTCCTCTTGTACTCAAGTCGGCATTGTGAGTTTTGAATTTAATTCCGATGCAATTTCTGTGTTTCATCGTCAATAAGAAGGTGAAAGGTATACAGTAAACCTGAAGTGAAGCATCGGAATCCAAAACTGGACTCACAGGAAAGGTTCAAATCATAGAAAGATAGAGCGTCGGTCCTCTTGTACATAAGTCGGCAATGTGCCTTTTGTATTACATTCGGATGCAATTTCTGAGTTTCATCGTCAATAAGAAGGTCCGAGGGATACAGTAAAACTAAAGTGAAGCATCGGAATCTAAAACTTGACTCACAGGAGTGGTTCAAATCATAGAGAGAGAGAGTGACAGTCCTCTTTTACTTGAGTCGGCATTGTGACTTTTGTATTATATTCGGATGCAATTTCTGTGTTTCATCGTCAATAAGAAGGTCCGAGGGATTCAGTAAACCTGAAGTGAAGCATCGGATTCGAAAACTTGACTCACGGGAGAGGCTCAAATCATAGAAAGGGAGAGTGTCAGTCCTCTTGTACTTAAGTCGGCATTGTGCCTTTTGTATTAAATTCGGATGCAATTTCTGTGTTTCATCGTCAATAAGAAGGTGCAAGGTATACAGCAAACCTGAAGTTCAGCTTCGGAATGTAAAACTGGACTCTCAGGAGCGGTTCAAATCATAGAGAGTTAGAGTGTCAGTCCTCTTGTACTTAAGTCGGCATTGTGCCTCTTGAATTTAATTCTGATGCAATTTCTGTGTTTCATCGTCAATAAGAAGGTGCAAAGTATACAGTCAACCTGAAGTGAGGCATCGGAATCTAAAACTGGACTCACAGGAGAGGTTCAAATCGTAGAAAGAGAGAGTGTCAGTCCTCTTTTACTTAAGTCGGCATTGTGCCTTTTGTATTAGATTCGGATGCAATTTCTGTATTTCATCGTCGATAACAAGGTCCAAGGGATACAGTAAACCTGAAGTGAAGCATCGGAATTCAAAACTGGACTCACACGAGAGGTTCAAAACACTGAAAGAGAGAGTGACAGTCCTCTTTTACTTAAGTCGGCATTGTGCCTTTTGTATTAAGTTCCGATGAAATTTCTGTGTTTCATCGTCAATAAGAAGGTCCAAGGGATACAGTAAACCTGAAGTCAAGCATCGGAATCTAAAACTGGACTCACAGGAGAGGATCAAATCATAGAATGGGAGAGTGTCAGTCGTCTTGTACTTAAGTCGGCATTGTGCCATTTGTATTAAATTCGGATGCAATTTCTGTGTTTCATCGTCAATAAGAAGGTGTAAGGTATACAGTAAACCTGAAGTGATGCATCGGAATCTAAAACTGGACTCACAGGAGAGGTTCAAATCGTAGAGAGTTAGAGTGTCAGTCCTCTTGTACTTAAGTTGGCATTGTTCCTTTTGAATTTATTTCCGATGCAATTTCTGTGTTTCATCGTCAATAATAAGGTGCAAAGTATAAAGTAAACCTGAAGTGAAGCATCAGAATCTAAAACTGGACTCATAGGACAGGTTCAAATCATAGAAAGAGATAGTGTCAGTCCTCTTTTACTTAAGTCGGCATTGTGCCTTTTGCATTAAATTCGTGTGCAATTTCTATATTTCACCGTCAAAAACAAGGTCCAAGGGATACAGTAAACATGAAGTGAAGCATCGGAATCTAAAACAGGACTCACAGGAGGGGATCAAATCATAGAATGGGAGAGTGTCAGTCGTCTTGTACTTAAGTCGGCATTGTGCCATTTGTATTAAATTCGGATGCAATTTCTGTGTTTCATCGTCAGTAAGAAGGTGCAAGGTATACAGTAAACCTGAAGCGAAGCATCGGAATCTAAAACTGGACTCACAGGAGAGGTTCAAATCATAGAGAGTTAGAGTGTCAGTCCTCTTGTACTTAAGTCGGCATTGTTCCTTTTGAATTTAATTCCGATGCAATTTCTGTGTTTCATCGTCAATAATAAGGTGCAAAGTGTAAAGTAAACCTGAAGTGAAGCATCAGAATCTAAAACTGGACTCATAGGAGAGGTTCAAATCATAGAAAGAGAGAGTGTCAGTCCTCTTTTACTTAAGTCGGCATTGTGCCTTTTGCATTAAATTCGGGTGCAATTTCTGTAATTCACCGTCAAAAACAAGGTCCAAGGGATACAGTAAACATGAAGTGAAGCATCGGAATCTAAAACTGGACTCACAGGAGAGGTTCATATCATAGAAAGGGAGAGTGTCAGTCCTCTTGTACCTAAGTCTGCATTGTGCCTTTTGTATTAAATTCGGATGCAATTTCTGTGTTTCATCGTCAATAAGAAGGTGCGAGGTATACAGTAAACCTGAAGTGAAGCATCGGAATCTAAAACTGGACTCACAGGAGAGGTTCAAATCATTTAAAGTTAGAGTGTCAGTCCTCTTGTACTTAAGTCGGCATTGTGCGTTTTAAATTTAATTTAGATGCAAATTTTTTGTTTTTTCGTCAATAAGACGGTGCAACGTATACAGTAAACCTGAAGTGAAGCATCGGGATCTAAAACTGGAATCACAGGAGGGGTTCAAATCATAGGTAATTAGAGTGTCAGTCCTCTTATACTTAAGTCGGCTTTGTGCCTTTTGAATTTAATTCCGATGCAATTTCTGTGCTTCATCGTCAATAAGACGATGCAAGGCATACAGTAAAACTGAAGTGAAGCATCAGAATCTAAAACTGGACTCAAAGAAGAGGTTCTAATCATAGAAAGAGAGGGTGTCAGTCCTATTTTACTTAAGTCGGCATTGTGCTTTTGTAATAAATTCGGATTCAATTTCTGTATTTCATCGTCAATATGAATGTCCAAGGGATGCAGTAAACCTGAAGTGAAGCATCGGAATCTAAAACTGGACTTACAGGAGAGGTTCAAATCGTAGATAGTTAGAGTGTCAGTCGTCTTGTACTCAAGTCGGCATTGTGAGTTTTGAATTTAATTCCGAACAAAATTCTGTGTTTCATCGTCAACAAGAAGGTGCAAGGTATACAGTAAACCTGAAGTGAAGCATCGTAATCCAAAACTGGACTCACAGGATGGGTTCAAATCATAGAGAGTTAGAGTGTCAGTCCTCTTGTACATAAGTCGGCATTGTGCCTTTGGAATTTAATTCCGATGCAATTTCTGTGTTTCATCGTCAATAAGAAGGTGCAAGGTATACAGTAAACCTGAAGTGAAGCATCGGAATCTAAAACTGGGGTCACAGGAGAGGTGCAAATCATAGAAAGAGAGAATGTCAGTCCTCTTTTACTTAAGGCGGCATTGTGCCTTTTGTATTAAATTCGGATGCAATTTCTGTGTTTCATCGTCAATAAGAAGGTCCAAGGGATACAGTAAACCTGAATTGAAGCATCGGAATCTAAGACTGGACTCACAGGAGAAGTTCAAATCATAGAAAGGGAGAGTGTCAGTCCTCTTCTACTTAAGTCGGCATTGTGCCTTTTGAATTTAATTCCGATGTAATTTCTGTGTTTCATCGTCAATAAGACGGTGCAAGGTGTACAGTAAACCAGATGTGAAGCATCGGAATATAAAACTGGATTCACAGGAGATGTTCAAATTGTAGAGAGTTAGAGTGTCAGTCCTATTGTACATAAGTCGGCATTGTGCCTTTTGAATTTAATACCGATGCCATTTCTGTGTTTCATCGTCAATAGGAAGGTGCAAGGTATACAGTAAACCTGAAGTGAAGCATCGGAATCTAGAACTAGACTCACAGGAGAGGTTCAAATCATAGAAAGTGAGGGTGTCAGTCCTCTTTTACTTAAGTCGGCATTGTGCTTTTGTATTAAATTCGGATTCAATTTCTGTATTTCATCGTCAATATGAAGGTCCAAGGGATACAGTAAACCTGAATAGAAGCATCGGAATCTAAAACTGGACTCACAGGAGAGGTTCAAATCGTAGATAGTTAGAGTGTCAGTCCTTTTGTACTCAAGTCGGCATTGTGAGTTTTGAATTTAATTCCGATGCAATTTCTGTGTTTCATCGTCAATAAGAAGGTGAAAGGTATACAGTAAACCTGAAGTGAAGCATCGGAATCCAAAACTGGACTCACAGGAAAGGTTCAAATCATAGAAAGATAGAGCGTCGGTCCTCTTGTACATAAGTCGGCAATGTGCCTTTTGTATTACATTCGGATGCAATTTCTGTGTTTGATAGTCAATAAGAAGGTCCGAGGGATACAGTAAAACTAGGGTGAAGCATCGGAATCTAAAACTTGACTCACAGGAGTGGTTCAAATCATAGAGAGAGAGAGTGACAGTCCTCTTTTACTTGAGTCGGCATTGTGACTTTTGTATTATATTCGGATGCAATTTCTGTGTTTCATCGTCAATAAGAAGGTCCGAGGGATTCAGTAAACCTGAAGTGAAGCATCGGATTCGAAAACTTGACTCACAGGAGAGGTTCAAATCATAGAAAGGGAGAGTGTCAGTCCTCTTGTACTTAAGTCGGCATTGTGCCTTTTGTATTAAATTCGGATGCAATTTCTGTGTTTCATCGTCAATAAGAAGGTGCAAGGTATACAGCAAACCTGAAGTGCAGCTTCGGAATGTAAAACTGGACTCTCAGGAGCGGTTCAAATCGTAGAGAGTTGGAGTGTCAGTCCTCTTGTACTTAAGTCGGCATTGTGCCTCTTGAATTTAATTCTGATGCAATTTCTGTGTTTCATCGTCAATAAGAAGGTGCAAAATATACAGTCAACCTGAAGTGAGGCATCGGAATCTAAAACTGGACTCACAGGAGAGGTTCAAATCGTAGAAAGAGAGAGTGTCAGTCCTCTTTTACTTAAGTCGGCATTGTGCCTTTTGTATTAGATTCGGATGCAATTTCTGTATTTCATCGTCGATAACAAGGTCCAAGGGATACAGTAAACCTGAAGTGAAGCATCGGAATCCAAAACTGGACTCACACGAGAGGTTCAAAACATTGAAAGAGAGAGTGACAGTCCTCTTTTACTTAAGTCGGCATTGTGCCTTTTGTATTAAATTCCGATGAAATTTCTGTGTTTCATCGTCAATAAGAAGGTCCAAGGGATACAGTAAACCTGAAGTCAAGCATCGGAATCTAAAACTGGACTCACAGGAGAGGATCAAATCATAGAATGGGAGAGTGTCAGTCGTCTTGTACTTAAGTCGGCATTGTGCCATTTGTATTAAATTCGGATGCAATTTCTGTGTTTCATCGTCAATAAGAAGGTGCAAGGTATACAGTAAACCTGAAGTGATGCATCGGAATCTAAAACTGGACTCACAGGAGAGGTTCAAATCATAGAGAGTTAGAGTGTCAGTCCTCTTGTACTTAAGTTGGCATTGTTCCTTTTGAATTTAATTCCGATGCAATTTCTGTGTTTCATCGTCAATAATAAGGTGCAAAGTGTAAAGTAAACCTGAAGTGAAGCATCAGAATCTAAAACTGGACTCATAGGAGAGGTTCAAATCATAGAAAGAGAGAGTGTCAGTCCTCTTTTACTTAAGTCGGCATTGTGCCTTTTGCATTAAATTCGGGTGCAATTTCTGTATTTCACCGTCAAAAACAAGGTCCAAGGGATACAGTAAACATGAAGTGAAGCATCGGAATCTAAAACAGGACTCACAGGAGAGGATCAAATCATAGAATGGGAGAGTGTCAGTCATCTTGTACTTCAGTCGGCATTGTGCCATTTGTATTAAATTCGGATGCAATTTCTGTGTTTCATCGTCAATAAGAAGGTGCAAGGTATACAGTAAACCTGAAGTGAAGCATCGGAATCTAAAACTGGACTCACAGGAGAGGTTCAAATCATAGAGAGTTAGAGTGTCAGTCCTCTTGTACTTAAGTCGGCATTGTTCCTTTTGAATTTAATTCCGATGCAATTTCTGTGTTTCTTCGTCAATAATAAGGTGCAAAGTATAAAGTAAACCTGAAGTGAAGCATCAGAATCTAAAACTGGACTCATAGGAGAGGTTCAAATTATAGAAAGAGAGAGTGTCAGTCCTCTTTTACTTAAGTCGGCATTGTGCCTTTTGCATTAAATTCGGGTGCAATTTCTGTAATTCACCGTCAAAAACAAGGTCCAAGGGATACAGTAAACATGAAGTGAAGCATCGGAATCTAAAACTGGTCTCACAGGAGAGGTTCATATCATAGAAAGGGAGAGTGTCAGGCCTCTTGTACCTAAGTCTGCATTGTGCCTTTTGTATTAAATTCGGATGCAATTTCTGTGTTTCATCGTCAATAAGAAGGTGCGAGGTATACAGTAAACCTGAAGTGAAGCATCGGAATCTAAAACTGGACTCACAGGAGAGGTTCAAATCATTTAAAGTTAGAGTGTCAGTCCTCTTGTACTTAAGTCGGCATTGTGCGTTTTAAATTTAATTTAGATGCAAATTTTTTGTTTTTTCGTCAATAAGACGGTGCAACGTATACAGTAAACCTGAAGTGAAGCATCGGGATCTAAAACTGGAATCACAGGAGCTGTTCAAATCATAGGTAATTAGAGTGTCAGTCCTCTTATACTTAAGTCGGCTTTGTGCCTTTTGAATTTAATTCCGATGCAATTTCTGTGCTTCATCGTCAATAAGACGATGCAAGGCATACAGTAAAACTGAAGTGAAGCATCAGAATCTAAAACTGGACTCAAAGGAGAGGTTCTAATCATAGAAAGAGAGGGTGTCAGTCCTATTTTACTTAAGTCGGCATTGTGCTTTTGTAATAAATTCGGATTCAATTTCTGTATTTCATCGTCAATATGAAGGTCCAAGGGATGCAGTAAACCTGAAGTGAAGCATCGGAATCTAAAACTGGATTTACAGGAGAGGTTCAAATCGTAGATAGTTAGAGTGTCAGTCCTCTTGTACTCAAGTCGGCATTGTGAGTTTTGAATTTAATTCCGAACAAATTTCTGTGTTTCATCGTCAACAAGAAGGTGCAAGGTATACAGTAAACCTGAAGTGAAGCATCGTAATCCAAAACTGGACTCACAGGATGGGTTCAAATCATAGAGAGTTAGAGTGTCAGTCCTCTTGTACATAAGTCGGCATTGTGCCTTTGGAATTTAATTCCGATGCAATTTCTGTGTTTCATCGTCAATAAGAAGGTGCAAGGTATACAGTAAACCTGAAGTGAAGCATCGGAATCTAAAACTGGGGTCACAGGAGAGGTGCAAATCATAGAAAGAGAGAATGTCAGTCCTCTTTTACTTAAGTCGGCATTGTGCCTTTTGTATTAAATTCGGATGCAATTTCTGTGTTTCATCGTCAATAAGAAGGTCCAAGGGATACAGTAAACCTGAATTGAAGCATCGGAATCTAAAACTGGACTCACAGGAGAAGTTCAAATCATAGAAAGGGATAGTGTCAGTCCTCTTCTACTTAAGTCGGCATTGTGCCTTTTGAATTTAATTCCGATGTAATTTCTGTGTTTCATCGTCAATATTAAGGTGCAAAGTATAAAGTAAACCTGAAGTGAAGCATCGCAATCTGAAACTGGACTCACATGAGAGGTTCAAATCATAGTAAGAGGGAGCGACAGTCCTCTTTTACTTAAGTCGGCATTGTGACTTTTGTATTAAATTCGGATGCAATTTCTGTGTTTCATCGTCAATAAGAAGGTCCAAGGGATACAGTAAACCTTAAGTGAAGCATCGGAATCGAAAACAGGACTCACAGGAGAGGTTCAAATCGTAGACAGTTAGAGTGTCAGTCCTCTTGTAAATAAGTCATCATTGTGTGTTTTGAATTTAATTCCGATGCAATTTCTGTGTTTCATCGTCAATAAGAAGGTATAAGGTATAAAGTAAACCTGAAGTGAAGCATCGGAATCATAAACTGGACCCACAGGAGAGGTTCAAATCATAGAGAGTTAGAGTGTCAGTCCTCTTGTACATAAGTCGGCATTGTGACTTTTTAATTTAATTGCGATGCAATTTCTGTGTTTCATCGTCAATAAGAAGGTGCAAGGTATACAGTAAACCTGAAGTGAAGCATCGGAATCAAAAACTGGGGTCACAGGAGAGGTGCCAATCATAGAAAGAGAGAGTGTCAGTCGTCTTTTACTTAAGTCGGCGTTGTGCCTTTTGTATTAAATTCGGATGCAATTTCTGTATTTCATCGTCAATAAGAAGGTCCAAGGGATACAGTAAACCTGAAGTGAGGCATCGGAATCTAAAACTGGACTCACAGGAGAGGTTCAAATCATAGAAAGAGTGAGTGTCAGTCCTCTTGTACTTAAGCCGGCATTGTGCCCTTTTTATTAAATTCGGATGCAATTTCTGTGTTTCATCGTCAAAAAGAAGGTGCAAGGTATACAGTAAACCTGAAGTGAAGCATCGGAATCTAAAACTGGACTCACAGGAGAGGTTCAAATCAAAGTAAGTGAGAGTGTCAATCCTCTTGTACTTAAGTCGGCATTGTGCCATTTGTATGAAATTCAGATGCAATATCTGTGTTTCAATGTCAACAACAAGGTCCAAGGGATACAGTAAACCTGAAGTGAAGCATTGGAATCTAAAACAGGACTCACAGGAGGGGATCAAATCATAGAATGGGAGAGTGTCAATCGTCTTGTACTTAAGTCGGCATTGTGCCATTTGTATTAAATTCGGATGCAATTTCTGTGTTTCATCGTCAATAAGAAGGTGCAAGGTATACAGTAAACCTGAAGTGAAGCATCAGAATCTAAAACTGGACTCATAGGAGAGGTTCAAATCATAGAAAGAGAAAGTGTCAGTCCTCTTTTACTTAAGTCGGCATTGTGCCTTTTGCATTAAATTCGGGTGCAATTTCTGTAATTCACCGTCAAAAACAAGGTCCAAGGGATACAGTAAACATGAAGTGAAGCATCGGAATCTAAAACTGGACTCACAGGAGAGGTGCATATCATAGAAAGGGAGAGTGTCAGTCCTCTTGTACCTAAGTCTGCATTGTGCCTTTTGTATTAAATTCGGATGCAATTTCTGTGTTTCATCGTCAATAAGAAGGTGCGAGGTATACAGTAAACCTGAAGTGAAGCATCGGAATCTAAAACTGGACACACAGGAGAGGTTCAAATCATTTAAAGTTAGAGTGTCAGTCCTCTTGTACTTAAGTCGGCATTGTGCGTTTCAAATTTAATTTAGATGCAAATTTTTTGTTTTTTCGTCAATAAGACGGTGCAACGTATACAGTAAACCTGAAGTGAAGCATCGGGATCTAAAACTGGAATCACAGGAGGGGTTCAAATCATAGGTAGTTAGAGTGTCAGTCCTCTTATACTTAAGTCGGCTTTGTGCCTTTTGAATTTAATTCCGATGCAATTTCTGTGCTTCATCGTCAATAAGACGATGCAAGGCATACAGTAAAACTGAAGTGAAGCATCAGAATCTAAAACTGGACTCAAAGCAGAGGTTCTAATCATAGAAAGAGAGGGTGTCAGTCCTCTTTTACTTAAGTCGGCATTGTGCCTTTTGAATTTAATTCCGATGTAATTTCTGTGTTTCATCGTCAATAAGACGGTGCAAGGTGTACAGTAAACCAGAAGTGAAGCATCGGAATATAAATCTGGATTCACAGGAGATGTTCAAATTGTAGAGAGTTAGAGTGTCAGTCCTATTGTACTTAAGTCGGCATTGTGACTTTTGAATTTAATTCCGATGCAATTTCTGTGTTTCATCGTCAATAAGACGGTGCAAGGTATACAGTAAACCTGAAGTGAAGCATCGGAATCTAAAACTGGGGTCACAGGAGAGGTGCAAATCATAGAAAGAGAGAGTGTCAGTCCTCTTTTACTTAAGTCGGCATTGTGCCTTTTGTATTAAATTCGGATGCAATTTCTGTGTTTCATCGTCAATAAGAAGGTCCAAGGGATACAGTAAACCTGAATTGAAGCATCGGAATCTAAAACTGGACTCACAGGAGAAGTTCAAATCATAGAAAGGGAGAGTGTCAGTCCTCTTCTACTTAAGTCGGCATTGTGCCTTTTGAATTTAATTCCGATGTAATTTCTGTGTTTCATCGTCAATAAGACGGTGCAAGGTGTACAGTAAACCAGAAGTGAAGCATCGGAATATAAATCTGGATTCACAGGAGATGTTCAAATTGTAGAGAGTTAGAGTGTCAGTCCTATTGTACATAAGTCGGCATTGTGCCTTTTGAATTTAATACCGATGCCATTTCTGTGTTTCATCGTCAATAGGAAGGTGCAAGGTATACAGTAAACCTGAAGTGAAGCATCGGAATCTAGAACTAGACTCACAGGAGAGGTTCAAATCATAGAAAGTGAGGGTGTCAGTCCTCTTTTACTTAAGTCAGCATTGTGCTTTTGTATTAAATTCGGATTCAATTTCTGTATTTCATCGTCAATATGAAGGTCCAAGGGATACAGTAAACCTGAATAGAAGCATCGGAATCTAAAACTGGACTCACAGGAGAGGTTCAAATCGTAGATAGTTAGAGTGTCAGTCCTCTTGTACTCAAGTCGGCATTGTGAGTTTTGAATTTAATTCCGATGCAATTTCTGTGTTTCATCGTCAATAAGAAGGTGAAAGGTATACAGTAAACCTGAAGTGAAGCATCGGAATCCAAAACTGGACTCACAGGAAAGGTTCAAATCATAGAAAGATAGAGCGTCGGTCCTCTTGTACATAAGTCGGCAATGTGCCTTTTGTATTACATTCGGATGCAATTTCTGTGTTTCATCGATAATAAGAAGGTCCGAGGGATACAGTAAAACTAAAGTGAAGCATCGGAATCTAAAACTTGACTCACAGGAGTGGTTCAAATCATAGAGAGAGAGAGTGACAGTCTTCTTTTACTTGAGTCGGCATTGTGACTTTTGTATTATATTCGGATGCAATTTCTGTGTTTCATCGTCAATAAGAAGGTCCGAGGGATTCAGTAAACCTGAAGTGAAGCATCGGATTCGAAAACTTGACTCACAGGAGAGGTTCAAATCATAGAAAGGGAGAGTGTCAGTCCTCTTGTACTTAAGTCGGCATTGTGCCTCTTGAATTTAATTCTGATGCAATTTCTGTGTTTCATCGTCAATAAGAAGGTGCAAAGTATACAGTCAACCTGAAGTGAGGCATCGGAATCTAAAACTGGACTCACAGGAGAGGTTCAAATCGTAGAAAGAGAGAGTGTCAGTCCTCTGTTACTTAAGTTGGCGTTGTGCCTTTTGTACTAGATTCGGATGCAATTTCTGTATTTCATCGTCGATAACAAGGTCCAAGGGATACAGTAAACCTGAAGTGAAGCATCGGAATCCAAAACTGGACTCACACGAGAGGTTCAAAACATTGAAAGAGAGAGTGACAGTCCTCTTTTACTTAAGTCGGCATTGTGCCTTTTGTATTAAATTCCGATGAAATTTCTGTGTTTCATCGTCAATAAGAAGGTCCAAGGGATACAGTAAACCTGAAGTCAAGCATCGGAATCTAAAACTGGACTCACAGGAGAGGTTCAAATCATAGAATGGGAGAGTGTCAGTCGTCTTGTACTTAAGTCGGCATGGTGCCATTTGTATTAAATTCGGATGCAATTTCTGTGTTTCATCGTCAATAAGAAGGTGCAAGGTATACAGTAAACCTGAAGTGATGCATCGGAATCTAAAACTGGACTCACAGGAGAGGTTCAAATCATAGAGAGTTAGAGTGTCAGTCCTCTTGTACTTAAGTTGGCATTGTTCCTTTTGAATTTAATTCCGATGCAATTTCTGTGTTCCATCGTCAATAATAAGGTGCAAAGTATAAAGTAAACCTGAAGTGAAGCATCAGAATCTAAAACTGGACTCATAGGAGAGGTTCAAATCATAGAAAGAGAGAGTGTCAGTCCTCTTTTACTTAAGTCGGCATTGTGCCTTTTGCATTAAATTCGGGTGATATTTCTGTATTTCACCGTCAAAAACAAGGTCCAAGGGATACAGTAAACATGAAGTGAAGCATCGGAATCTAAAACAGGACTCACAGGAGAGGATCAAATCATAGAATGGGAGAGTGTCAGTCGTCTTGTACTTAAGTCGGCATTGTGCCATTTGTATTAAATTCGGATGCAATTTCTGTGTTTCATCGTCAATAAGAAGGTGCAAGGTATACAGTAAACCTGAAGTGAAGCATCGGAATCTAAAACTGGACTCACAGGAGAGGTTCAAATCATAGAGAGTTAGAGTGTCAGTCCTCTTGTACTTAAGTCGGCATTGTTCCTTTTGAATTAAATTCCGATGCAATTTCTGTGTTTCATCGTCAATAATAAGGTGCAAAGTATAAAGTAAACCTGAAATGAAGTATCAGAATCTAAAACTGGACTCATAGGAGAGGTTCAAATTATAGAAAGAGAGAGTGTCAGTCCTCTTTTACTTAAGTCGGCATTGTGCCTTTTGCATTAAATTCGGGTGCAATTTCTGTAATTCACCGTCAAAAACAAGGTCCAAGGGATACAGTAAACATGAAGTGAAGCATCGGAATCTAAAACTGGACTCACAGGAGAGGTTCATATCATAGAAAGGGAGAGTGTCCGTCCTCTTGTACCTAAGTCTGCAATGTGCCTTTTGTATTAAATTCGGACGCAATTTCTGTGTTTCATCGTCAATAAGAAGGTGCGAGGTATACAGTAAACCTGAAGTGAAGCATCGGAATCTAAAACTGGACTCACAGGAGAGGTTCAAATCATTTAAAGTTAGAGTGTCAGTCCTCTTGTACTTAAGTCGGCATTGTGCGTTTTAAATTTAATTTAGATGCAAATTTTTTGTTTTTTCGTCAATAAGACGGTGCAACGTATACAGTAAACCTGAAGTGAAGCATCGGGATCTAAAACTGGAATCACAGGAGGGGTTCAAATCATAGGTAGTTAGAGTGTCAGTCCTCTTATACTTAAGTCGGCTTTGTGCCTTTTGAATTTAATTCCGATGCAATTTCTGTGCTTCATCGACAATAAGATGATGCAAGGCATACAGTAAAACTGAAGTGAAGCATCGGAATCTAAAACTGGACTCAAAGGAGAGGTTCTAATCATAGAAAGAGAGGGTGTCAGTCCTCTTTTACTTAAGTCGGCATTGTGCCTTTTGTATTAGATTCGGATGCAATTTCTGTATTTCATCGTCATTAAGGAGGTCCAAGGGATATAGTAAACCTGAAGTGAAGCATCGCAATCTGAAACTGGACTCACATGAGAGGTTCAAATCATAGAAAAAGGGAGTGACAGTCCTCTTTTACTTAAGTCGGCATTGTGACTTTTGTATTAAATTCGGATGTAATTTCTGTGTTTCATCGTCTATAAGAAGGTCCAAGGGATACAGTAAACCTTAAGTGAAGCATCGGAATCGAAAACAGGACTCACAGGAGAGGTTCAAATCGTAGACAGTTAGAGTGTCAGTCCTCTTGTAAATAAGTCATCATTGTGTGTTTTGAATTTAATTCCGATGCAATTTCTGTGTTTCATCGTCAATAAGAAGGTGTAAGGTATAAAGTAAACCTGAAGTGAAGCATCGGAATCATAAACTGGACCCACAGGAGAGGTTCAAATCATAGAGAGTTAGAGTGTCAGTCCTCTTGTACATAAGTCGGCATTGTGACTTTTGAATTTAATTGCGATGCAATTTCTGTGTTTCATCGTCAATAAGAAGGTGCAAGGTATACAGTAAACCTGAAGTGAAGCATCGGAATCTAAAACTGGGGTCACAGGAGAGGTGCCAATCATAGAAAGAGAGAGTGTCAGTCGTCTTTTACTTAAGTCGGCGTTGTGCCTTTTGTATTAAATTCGGATGCAATTTCTGTATTTCATCGTCAATAAGAAGGTCCAAGGGATACAGTAAACCTGAAGTGAAGCATCGGAATCTAATACTAGACTCACAGGAGAGGTTCAAATCATAGAAAGATGGAGTGACAGTCCTCTTTTACTTAAGTCGCCATTGTGACTTTTGTATTAAATTCGGATGCAATTTCTGTGTCTCATCGTCAATAAGAAGGTCCAAGGGATGCAGTAATCCCGAGGTGAAGCATCGGAACCTAAAACTGGACTCACAGGAGAGGTTCAAATCATAGAAAGGGGGAGCGTCTGTCCTCTTGTACTTAAGTGTGCATTGTGCCTTATGTATTAAATTCGGATACAAT
The DNA here is from genome assembly GCF_021461395.2 of Schistocerca americana. Classification (NCBI taxonomy): domain Eukaryota; kingdom Metazoa; phylum Arthropoda; class Insecta; order Orthoptera; family Acrididae; genus Schistocerca; species Schistocerca americana. The sequence goes on from NC_060122.1 coordinate 55,680,361, forward strand.
TTCTGTGTTTCATCGTCAATAAGAAGGTGCAAGGTATACAGTAAACCTGAAGTGAAGCATCGGAATCTAAAACTGGACACACACGAGAGGTTAAAATCATTTAAAGTTTGAGTGTCAGTCCGCTTGTAGTTAAGTCGGCATTGTGCCTTTTGAATTTAATTCTGATGCAGCTTTGTGTTTCATCGTCAATAAGACGGTGCAAGGGACACAGTAAACCTGAAGTGAAGCATCTAAAACTAAAACTGGAATCACAGGAGGGGTTCAAATCATAGATAGTTAGAGTGACAGTCCTCTTATACTTAAGTCGGCATTGTGTCGTTTGAATTTAATTCCGAAGCAGTTTCTGTGTTTCATCGTCAATACGACGGTGCAAGGTATACAGTATACCTGAAGTGAAGCATCGGAATCTACAAATGGACTCACAGGAGAGTTTCAAATCATTTAAAGTTAGAGTGTCAGTCCTCTTGTACTTAAGTCGGCATTGTGCCTTTTGAATTTAATTCTGAGGCAATTTTTGTGTGTCATCGCCAATAAGACGGTGCAAGGTACTCAGTAAACGTGAAGTGAAGCATCGGAATCTATAACTGGAATCACAAGGGAGGTTCAAATCATAGAAAGTTAGAGTGTCAGTCCTCTTGTACTTAAGTCAGCATTGTGCCTTTTGTATTAAATTCCGATGAAATTTCTGTGTTTCATCGTCAATAAGAAGGTCCAAGGGATACAGTAAACCTGAAGTGAGGCATCGGAATCTAAAACTGGACTCACAGGAGAGGTTCAAATCATAGAAAGGGTGAGTGTCAGTCCTCTTGTACTTAAGCCGGCATTGTGCCCTTTTTATTAAATTCGGATGCAATTTCTGTGTTTCATCGTCAAAAAGAAGGTGCAAGGTATACAGTAAACCTGAAGTGAAGCATCGGAATCTAAAACTGGACTCACAGGAGAAGTTCAAATCAAAGTAAGTGAGAGTGTCAATCCTCTTGTACTTAAGTCGGCATTGTGCCATTTGTATGAAATTCGGATGCAATATCTGTGTTTCAATGTCAACAACAAGGTCCAAGGGATACAGTAAACCTGAAGTGAAGCATCGGATTCTAAAACTGGATTCACAGGAGAGGTTCAAATCATAGAAAGGGAGAGTGTCAGTCCTCTTGTACTTAAGTCGGCATTGTGTCATTTGCATTGAATTCGGATGCAATTTCTGTGTTTCATCGTCAATAAGAAGGTGCAAGGTATACAGTAAACCTGAAGTGAAGCATCTGAATCTGAAACTGTACTCACAGGAGAAGTTCAAATCATAGGAAACGAGAGAGTCAGACGACTTGTACATAAGTCGGCATTGTGCCTTTTGTATTAAATCCCGATGCAATTCCTGTGTTTCATCGTCAATAAGAAGGCGCAAGTTATACAGTAAACCTGAAGTGAAGCATCGGAATCTAAAACTGGACTCACATTAGAGGTTCATATCACAGAAAGAGAGAGTGACAGTCCTCTTTTACTAAAGTCGACATTGTGCCTTTTGTATTAAATTCCGACGAAATTTCTGTGTTTCATCGTCAATAAGAAGGTCCAAGGGATACAGTAAACCTAAAGTGAAGCATCGGAATCAAAAACTGGACTCACAGGAGAGGTTCAAATCATAGAAAGGGAGAGTGTCAGTCCTCTTGTACTTCAGTCGGCATTGTACCCTTGTATTAAGTTTGGATGCAATTTCTGTTTTTCATCGTCAATAAGAAGGGGCAAGGTATACAGTAGACCTGAAGTGAAGCATCGGAATCTAAAACTGGACTCACAGGAGATGTTTAAATCATAGAAAGAGAGAGTGACAGTCCTCTTTTACTTAAGTCGGCATTGTGCCTTTTGTATTAAATTCGGATGCAATTTCTGTGTTTCATCGTCAATAAGAAGGTGCAAGGTTTACAGTAAACCTGAAGTGAAGCATCGGAATCTGTAACTGAACTCACAGGAGAGGTTCAAATCATAGAAAACGTGAGTGTCAGTCCTCTTGTATTTAAGACGGCATTGTGCCTTTTGTATGAAATTCGGATGCAATTTCTGTGTTTCATCGTCAACAAGAAGGTCCAAGGGATATAGTAAACCTGAAGTGAAGCATCGGAATCTAAAACTGGATTCACAGGAGAGGTTAAAATCATAGAAAGCGAGAGTGTCAGTCCTCTTGTACTTAAGTCGGCCTTGTGCCTTTTGTATTAAATTCGGATGCAATTTCTGTGTTTCATCGTCAATAAGAAGGTGTAAGGTATACAGTAAACCTGAAGTGAAGCATATTAATCTAAAACTGGACTCACAGGAGAGGTTCAAATCATAGAAAACGAGAGTGTCAGCCCTCTTGTACTTAAGTCGGCATTGTGCCTTTTGTATTAAATTGGGATGTAATTTCTGTGTTTCATCGTCAATAAGAAGGTCCAAGGGATACAGTAAACATGAAGTGAAGCATCGGAATCTAAAACTGGACTCACAGGAGGGGTTCAAATCATAGATAGTTAGAGTGTTAGACCTCTTATACTTAAGTCGGCATTGTGTCGTTTGAATTTAATTCCGAAGCAGTTTCTTTGTTTCATCGTCAATACGAAGGTGCAAGGTATACAGTAAACCTGAAGTGAAGCATCGGAATCTAAAACTGGACTCACAGAAGAGGTTCAAATCATAGAAAGAGAGAGTGTCAGTCCTCTTGTACTTAAGCCGGCATTGTGCCTTTTGTATTAAATTCGGATGCAATTTCTGTGTTTCATCGTCAATAACAAGGTGCAAGGTATACAGTATACCTGACGTGAAGCATCGGAATCCAAATCTGGACTCACAAGAGAGGTGCAAATCATAGAGAGTTAGAGTGTCAGTCCTCTTGTACTTAAGTCGGCATTGTATCTTTTGAATTTCATTCCGATGCAATTTCTGTGTTTTATCGTCAATAAGAAGGTGCAAGGTATACAGTAAACCTGAAGTGAAGCATCGGAATCTAAAACTGGACTCACAGGAAAAGTTCAAATCATAGAAAGAAGGAGTGACAGTCCTCTTTTACTTAAGTCGGCATTGTGCCTTTTGAATTTATTTCCGATGCAATATCTGTGTTTCATCGTCAGTAAGACGGTGCAAGGTATACAGTAAACCTGAAGTGAAGCTCCGGAATCTAAAACTGGACTCACAGGAGAGGTTCAAATCATTTACAGTTAGAGTGTCAGTCCTCTTGTACTTAGGTCGGCACTGTGCCTTTTGAATTTGAGTCCGATGCAATTTTTGTGTTTCATCGTCAATAAGACGGTGCAAGGTATACAGTAAACCTGACGTGAAGCATCGGAATCTAAAACTGGAAACACAGGAGAGGTTCAAATCATAGAAAGTTAGAGTGTCAGTCCTCTTGTACTTAAGTCGGCATTGTGCATTTTGTATTAAATTCCGATGCAATTCCTGTGTTTCATCGTCAATAAGAAGATGCAAGTTATACAGTACACCTGAAGTGAAGCATCGGAATCTAAAACTGGAATCACAGGAGAGGTTCAAATCATAGAAAGAGAGAGTGACAGTCCTCTTTTACTTAAGTCGGCATTTTGCCTTTCGTATTAAATTCCGATGAAATTACTGTTTTTCATCGTCAATAAGAAGGTCCAAGGGATACAGTAAACCTGAAGTGAAGCATCGGAATCTAAAACTGGACTCACAGGAGAGGTTCAAATGATAGAAAGTGAGAGTGTCAGTGATCTTGTACTTAAGTCGGCATTGTGCCCTTTGTATTAAATTCGGATACAATTTCTGTGTTTCATCGTCAATAAGAAGGTGCAAGGTACACAGTAAACCTGAAATGAATCATCGGAATCGAAAACTGGACTCACAGGAGAGGTTCAAATCTGAGAAAGTGAGAGTGTCAATCCTCTTGTACTTAAGTCGGCATTGTGCCTTTTGTATTATTTTCGAATTCAATTTCTGTGTTTCATCGTCAATACGAAGGTCCAAGGGATACAGTAAACCTGAAGTGAAGCATCGGAATCTAAAACTGGAATCACAGGAGAGGTTCATATCATAGAAAGAGGGCGTGACAGTCCTCTTTTACTTAAGTCGGCATTATGCCTTTTGTATTAGATTCGGATGTAATCTCTGTGTTATATCGTCAATAAGAAGGTGCAAGGTATACAGTAAACCTGAAGTGAAGCATCGGAATCTATAACTGGACTCACAAGAGAGGTTCAAATCATAGAAAACGAGAGTGTCAGCCCTCTTGTACTCAAGTCGGCATTGTGTCTTTTGTATTAAATTCGGATGCAATTTCTGTATTTGATCGTCAATAAAAAGGTCCTAGGTATAGAGAAAACCTGAAGTGAAGTATCGGAATCTTAAACTATACTCATAGGAGATGTTCAAATCGTAGATAGTTAGAATGTCAGTCCTCGTGTACTTAAGTCGGCATTGTGTCTTTTGAATATAATTCCGATGCAATTTATGTGTTTCATCGTCAATAAAAAGGTGCAAGGTATACAGTAAACCTGAAGTGAAGCATCGGAATCTAAAACTGGACTCACAGGATAAGTTCAAATCATAGAAAGAAGGAGTGACAGTCCTCTTTTACTTAAGTCGGCATTGTGCCTTTTGAATTTATTTCCGATGCAATATCTGTGTTTCATCGTCAGTAAGACGGTGCAAGGTATACAGTAAACCTGACGTGAAGCATCGGAATCTAAAACTGGAATCACAGGAGAGGTTCAAACCATAGAAAGTTAGAGTGTCAGTCCTCTTGTACTTAAGTCGGCATTGTGCATTTTGTATTAAATTCCGATGCAATTCCTGTGTTTCATCGTCAATAAGAAGGTGCAAGTTATACAGTACACCTGAAGTGAAGCATCGGAATCTAAAACTGGACTCACAGGAGAGGTTCAAATCATAGAAAGAGAGAGTGACAGTCCTCTTTTACTTAAGTCGGCATTTTGCCTTTCGTATTAAATTCCGATGAAATTACTGTTTTTCATCTTGATTAAGAAGGTGCAAGGTATACAGTAAACCTGAAGTGAAGCATCGGAATCTAAAACTGGACTCACAGAAGAGGTACAAATCATAGAAAGAGAGAGTGCCAGTCCTCTTTTACTTAAGTCGGCATTGTGCCTTTTGTATCTAATTCGGATGCAATTTCTGTATTTCATCGTCAATAAGAAGGTCCTAGGTATAGAGTAAAACTGAAGGGAAGCATCGGAATCTAAAACTGGACTCACAGGAGAGGTTCAAATCATAGAGAGTTAGAGTGTCAGTGCTCTTGTACTTAAGTCGGCATTGTGCCTTTTGAATTTAATTCCGATGCAATTTCAGTGTTTCATCGTCAATAAGAAGCTGCAAGGTATACAGTAAACCTGAAGTGAAGTATCGGAATCTAAAACTGGACTCACAGGAGAGGTTCAAATCATAGAAAGATGGAGTGACAGTCCTCTTTTACTTATGTCGGCATTGTGACTTTTATATTAAACTCGGATGCAATTTCTGTGTTTCATTGTCAATAAGAAAGTCTAAGGGATACAGTAAACCTGAGGTGAAGCATCGGAATCAAAAACTGGACTCACAGGAGAGATTCAAATCATAGTAAGGGGGAGTGTCAGTACTCTTGTACTTAAGTCTGCATTGTGCATTTTGTATTAAATTCGGATGCAATTTCTGTGTATCATCGTCAGAAAGATGGTGCAAGGTATAAAGTAAACCTGAAGTGAAGCATCGGAATCTAAAACTGGACTCACAGGAGAGGTTCCAATTATAGAGAGCTAGAGTGTCAGTCCTCTTGTACTTAAGTTGGCATTGTGCCTTTCGAATATTTATTCCGATGCAATTTCTGTGTTTCATCGTCAATAAGAGGGTGCAAGGTATACAGTAAACCTGAAGGGAAGCATCGGAATCTAAAACTGGAATCCAAGGAGGGGTTCAAGACATAGATAGTTAGAGTGTCATTCCTCTTATACTTAAGTCGGCATTGTGTCGTTTGAATTTAATTCCGATGCAGTCTCTGTGTTACATCGTCTATAAGAAGGTGCAAGGTATACAGTAAACCTGAAGTTAAGCATCGGAATCTAAAACTGGACTCACAGGAGAGGTTCAAATCATAGAAAGCGAGAGTGTCAGTCCTCTTGTACTTAAGTCGGCATTGTGCCTTTTGTATTAAATTCGGATGCAATTTCTGTGTTTCATCGTCAACAAGAAGGTGCAATGATTACAGTAAGCCTGAAGTGAAGCAACGGAATCTAAAACTGGACTCACAGGAGAGGTTCAAATCATAGAAAGGGAGAGTGTCAGTCCTCTTGTACTTAAGAGGGCATTGTGCCTTTTGAATTTATTACCGATGCAATTTCTGTGTTTCATCGTCAATAAGACGGCGCAAGGTATACAGTAAAACTGAAGTGAAGCATCGGAATCTAAAACTGGACTCTCAGGAGAGGTTCAAATCATAGAAAGCGAGAGTGTCAGTCCTCTTGTACTTAAGTCGGCATTGTGCCTTTTGTATTAAATTCGGATGCAATTTCTGTGTTTCATCGTCAACAAGAAGGTGCAATGATTACAGTAAGCCTGAAGTGAAGCAACGGAATCTAAAACTGGACTCACAGGAGAGGTTCAAATCATAGATAGTTAGAATGTCAGTCCTCTTGTACTTAAATTGGCATTGTGCCTTTTGTATTAAATTCCGATGCAATTTCTGTGTTTCATCGTCAATAAGAAGGTGCAAGGTATACAGTAAACAAGAAGTGAAGCATCGGAATCTAAAACTGGACTCACAGGAGAGGTTCAAATTGTAGAGGGTTAGAGTGTCAGTCCTCTTGTACTTACGTCGGCATTGTGCCTTTTGAATTTAATTCCGATGCAATTTCTGTGTTTTATCGTCAATAAGAAGGTGCAAGGTATACCGTAAACCGGAAGTGAAGCATCGGAATCTAAAACTAGACTCACAGGAGAGGTTCAGATCATAGAAAGAGGGCGTGACAGTCCTCTTTTACTTAAGTCGGCATTGTGCCCTTTGTATTAAATTCGGATACAATATCTGTGTTTCATCATCAATAAGAAGGTGCAAGGTACACAGTAAACCTGAAATGAAGCATCGGAATCGAAAACTGGACTCACAGGAGAGGTTCAAATCAGAGAAAGTAAGAGTGTCAATCCTCTTGTACTTAAGTCGGCATTGTGCCTTTTGTATTACATTCGGATGCAATTTCTGTATTTCATCGTCAATAAGAAGGTCCTAGGTATAGAGTAAACCTGAAGTGAAGTATCGGAATCTTAAACTGGACTCATAGGAGAGGTTCAAATCGAAGATAGTTAGAATGTCAGTCCTCGTGTACTTAAGTCGGCATTGTGTCTTTTGAATTTAATTCCGATGCAATTTATGCATTTCATCGTCAATAAGAAGGTACAAGGTATAGAGTGAACCTGAAGTGAAGCATCGTAATCCAAAACTGGACTCACAGGAGAGGTTCAAATCATAGAGAGTTAGAGTGTCAGTCCTCTTTTACTTAATTCGGCATTGTATCTTTTGAATTTAATTCCGATGCAATTTCTGTGTTTCATCGTCAATAAGAAGGTGCAAGGTATACAGTAAACCTGAAGTGAAGCATCGGAATCAAAAACTGGACACACAGGAGGGGTTCCAATTATAGAGAGCTAGAGTGTCAGTCCTCTTGTACTTAAGTCGGCATTATGCCTTTCGAATTTATTTCCAACGCAATTTCTGTGTTTCATCGTCAATAAGACGGCGCAATGTATACAGTAAAACTGAAGTGAAGCATCGGAATCTAAAACTGGACTCACAGGAGAAGTTCAAACCATTTAAAGTTAGAGTGTCAGTGCTCTTGTACTTAAGTCGGCATTGTGCCTTTTGTATTAAATTCCGATGCAATTCCAGTGTTTCATCGCCAATAAGAAGGTGCAAGTTATACAATAAACCTGAAGTGAAGCATCGGAATCTAAACCTGGACTCACAGGAGAGGTACAAATCATAGAAAGGGAGAATGTCAGTCCTCTTGTACTTAAGTCGGCATTGTGCCTTTTGCATTAAATTCGGATGCAATTTCTGTGTTGCATCGTCAACAAGAAGGTCCAAGGGATACAGTAAACCTGAATTGAAGCATCGGAATCTAAAACTGGACTCTCAGGAGAGGTTCAAATCATAGAAAGCGAGAGTGTCAGTCCTCTTGTACTTAAGTCGGCATTGTGCCTTTTGTATTAAATTCGGATGCAATTTCTGTGTTTCATCGTCAACAAGAAGGTGCAAGGTATACAGTAAGCCTGAAGTGAAGCAACGGTATCTAAAACTGGACTCACAGGAGAGGTTCAAATCATAGATAATTAGAATGTCAGTCCTCTTGTACTTAAATTGGCATTGTGCCTTCTGTATTAAATTCCGATGCAATTTCTGTGTTTCATCGTCAATACGAAGGTGCAAGGTATACAGTAAACCAAAAGTGAAGCATCGGAATCTAAAACTGGACCCACAGGAGAGGTTCAAATTGTAGAGGGTAAGAGTGTCAGTCCTCTTGTACTTACGTCGGCATTGTGCCTTTTGAATTTAATTCCGATGCAATTTCTGTGTTTCATCGTCAACAAGAAGGTGCAAGGTATACAGTAAACCTGAAGTGAAGCATCGGAATCTAAAACTGGTCTCACAGGAGTGGTTCGAATCATAGATAGTTTGAGTGTCAGTCCTCTTATACTTAAGTCGGCATTGTGTCGTTTGAATTTAATTCCGATGCAATTTCTGTGTTTCATCGTCAATATGAAGGAGCAAGGTATACCGTAAACTTGAAGTGAAGCATCGGAATCTAAAACTAGACTCACAGGAGAGGTTCAAATCATAGAAAGAGAGAGTGTCAGTCCTCTTTTAATTATGTCGGCATTGTGCCTTTTGCATTAAATTCGGATGCGATTCTGTATTTCATCGTCACTAAGAAGGTCCAAGGGATACAGTACACCTGAAGTGAAGCATCGGAATCTAATACTGGAATCACAGGAGAAGTTCAAATCATAGATAGTTAGAGTGTCAGTCCTCTTGTACTTAAGTCGGCATAGTGTCTTTTGTATTTAATTCCGATGCAATATCTGTGTTTCATCGTCAATAATAAGGTGCAAGGTATACAGTAAACCTGAAGTAAAGAATCGGAATCCAAAACTGGACTCACAGGAGAGTTTCAAATCATAGAGGGTCAGTGTGTCAGGCCTCTTGTACTTAAGTCGGCATTATGCCTTTTGAAATTAATTCCGATGCAATTTCTGTGTTTCATCGTCAATAAGAAGGTGCAAGGTATACAGAAGACCTGAAGTGAAGCATCGGAATCTAAACCTTGACTCACAGGAAAGGTTCAAATCATAGAAAGAGAGAGTGACAGTCCTCTTTTACTTAAGTCATCATTGTGCCTTTTGAATTTAATTCCGATGCTATTTCTGTGTTTCATCGTCAATATGTAGGTGCAAGGTATACAGTAAACCTGAAGTGAAGCATCGGAATCTAAAACTGGACTCACAGGAGAGTATCAAATCATAGAAAGAGCGAGTGTCAGTCCTCTTTTACTTAAGTCGGCATTGTGCCTTTTGTATTAAATTCGGATGCAATTTCTGTATTTCATCGTCAATTAGAAGGTCCAAGGGATACAGTAAACCTGAAGTGAAGCATCGGAATCTAAAACTGGACTCACAGGAGAGGTTCAAATCATAGAAAGTGAGAGTGTCAGTCCTCCTGTACTTAAGTCGGCATTCTGCCTTTTTGTATTAAATTCGGATGCAATTTCTGTGTTTCATCGTCAATAAGAAGGTCCAATGGATACAGTAAACCTGAAGTGAAGAATCGGAATCTAAAACTGGACTCACAGGAGAGGTTCATATCATAGAAAGTGAGAGTGTCAGTACTCATGTACTTAAGTCGGCATTGTGCCTTTTGTATTAAATTCGGAAGCAATTTCTGTGTTTCATCGTCAATCAGAAGGTCCTAGGGATACAGTAAACCTGAAATGTAGCATCGGAATCTAAAACTGGACTCACAGGAGAGGTTCAAATCATAGAAAGTTAGAGTGTCTGCCCTCTTGTACTTCAGTCGGCATTGTGCCTTTTGTATTAAATTCGGATGCAAACTCTGTGTTTCATCGCCAATAAGAAGGTCCAAGGGATACAGTAAACCTGAAGTGAAGCATCGGAATCTAAAGCTGGACTCACAGGAGAGGTTCAAATCATAGAAAGTGAGAGTGTCAGACCTCTTTTACTTAAGTCGGCATTGTGCCTTTTGTATTAAATTCGGATGCAATTTCTGTGTTTCATCGTCAATAAGAAGGTGCAAGGTATACAGTAAACCTGAAGTGAAGCATCGGAATCTAAAACTGGTCTCACTGAAGAGGTTTAAATTGTAAAGAGTTAGAGTGTCAGTCCTCTTGCACTTAAGTCGGCATTGTGGCTTTTGAATTTAATTCCGATGCTATTTCTGTGTTTCATCGTCAATAAGAAGGTGCAAGGTATACAGTAAACCTGAAGTGAAGCATCGGAATCTAAAACTGGACTCACAGGAGAGGTTCAAATCATAGAAAGAGAGAGTGTCAGTCCCCTTTACTTAAGTCGGCACTGTGCCTTTTGTATTAAATTCGGATGCAATTTCTGTAATTCATCGTCAAAAAGGAGGTCCAAGGGATACAGTAAACCTGAAATGAAGCATCGGAATCTAAAACTGGACTCACAGGAGAGGTTCAAATCATAGAAAGTGAGAGTGTCAGTCCTCTTTTACTTAAGTCGGCATTCTGCCTTTTGTATTAAATTCGGATGCAATTTCTGTGTTTCATCGTCAATAAGAATGTCCAATGGATACAGTAAACCTGAAGTGAAGCATCGGAATCTAAAACTGGACTCACAGGAGAGGTTCAAATCATAGAAAGCGAGAGTGTCACTCCTCATGTACTTAAGTCGGCATAGTGCCTTTTGTATTGAATTTGGATGCAATTTCTGTGTTTCATCGTCAATAAGAAGGTCCTAGGGATTCAGTAAACCTGAAATGAAGCATCGGAATCTAAAACTGGACTCACAGGAGAGATTCAAATCATAGAAAGTTAGAGTGTCTGCCCTCTTGTACTTCAGTCGGCATTGTGCCTTTTGTATTAAATTCGGATGCAAACTCTGTGTTTCATCGTCAATAAGAAGGTCCAAGGGATACAGTAAACCTGAAGTGAAGCATCGGAATCTAAAACTGGACTCATAGGAGAGGTTCAAATCATAGAAAGTGAGAGTGTCAGTCCTCTTTTACTTAAGTCGGCATTGTGCCTTTTGTATTAAATTCGGATGCAATTTCTGTGTTTCATCGTCTATAAGAAGGTGCAAGGTATACAGTAAACCTGAAGTGAAGCATCGGAATCTAAACTGGACTCACAGGAGAGGTTCAAATTATATAGAGAGAGAGTGTCAGTCCCCTTTACTTAAGTCGGCACTGTGCCTTTTGTATTAAATTCGGGTGCAATTTCTGTATTTCATCGTCAATAAGAAGGTCCAAGGGATACAGTAAACCTGAAGTGAAGCATCGGAATCTAAAACTGGACTCACAGGAGAGGTTCAAATCATAGAAAGTGAGAGTGCCACTCCTCATGTACTTCAGTCGGAATTGTGCCTTTTGTATTAAATTCGGATGCAAACTCTGTGTTTCATCGTCAATAAGATGGTCCAAGGGATACAGTAAACCTGAAATGAAGCATCGGAATCTGAAACTGGACTCACAGGAGAGGTTCAAATCATAGAAAGTGAGAGTGTCAGTCCTCTTTTACGTAAGTCGGCATTCTGCCTTTTGTATTAAATTCGGATGCAATTTCTGTGTTTCATCGTCAATAAGAATGTCCAATGGATACAGTAAACCTGAAGTGAAGCATCGGAATCTAAAACTGGACTCACAGGAGAGGTTCAAATCATAGAAAGTGAGAGTGTCCCTCCTCATGTACTTAAGTCGGCATTGTGCCTTCTGTATTAAATTCGGATGCAATTTCTGTGCTTCATTGTCAATAGGAAGGTCCAAGGTATACAGTAAACCTGAAATGAAGCATCGGAATCTAAAACTGGACTCACAGGAGAGGTTCAAATCATACAAAGTGAGAGTGTTAATCCTCTTGTACTTCAGTTGGCAATGTGCCTTTTGTATTTAATTCGGATGCAATTTACGTGTGTCATCGTCAATAATAAGGTCCAAGGGATACAGTAAATCTGAAGTGAAGCATCGGAATCTAAAACTGGACTCACAGGAGGGGTTCAAATCATAGAAAGTGAGAGTGTCAGTCCTCATTTACTTAAGTCGGCATTGTGCCTTTTGTATTAAATTCGGATGCAATTTCTGTGTTTCATCGTCAATAAGAAGGTGCAAGGTATACAGTAAACCTGAAGTGAAGCATCGGAATCTGAAACTGGCCTCACAGGAGAGGTTCAAATTGTAGAGAGTTAGAGTGTCAGTCCTCTTGTACTTAAGTTGGCATTGTGGCTTTTGAATTTAATTCCGATGCAATTTCTGTGTTTCATCGTCAATAAGAAGGTGCAAGGTATACAGAAGACCTGAAGTGAAGCATCGGAATCTAAACCTTGACTCACAGGAAAGGTTCAAATCATAGAAAGAGAGAGTGACAGTCCTCTTTTACTTAAGTCATCATTGTGCCTTTTGAATTTAATTCCGATGCTATTTCTGTGTTTCATCGTCAATAAGTAGGTGCAAGGTATACAGTAAACCTGAAGTGAAGCATCGGAATCTAAAACTGGACTCACAGGAGAGTATCAAATCATAGAAAGAGAGAGTGTCAGTCCTCTTTTACTTAAGTCGGCATTGTGCCTTTTGTATTAAATTCGGATGCAATTTCTGTATTTCATCGACAATTAGAAGGTCCAAGGGATACAGTAAACCTGAAGTGAAGCATCGGAATCTAAAACTGGACTCACAGGAGAGGTTCAAATCATAGAAAGTGAGAGTGTCAGTCCTCCTGTACTTAAGTCGGCATTCTGCCTTTTTGTATTAAATTCGGATGCAATTTCTGTGTTTCATCGTCAATAAGAAGGTCCAATGGATACAGTAAACCTGAAGTGAAGAATCGGAATCTAAAACTGGACTCACAGGAGAGGTTCATATCATAGAAAGTGAGAGTGTCAGTACTCATGTACTTAAGTCGGCATTGTGCCTTTTGTATTAAATTCGGAAGCAATTTCTGTGTTTCATCGTCAATCAGAAGGTCCTAGGGATACAGTAAACCTGAAATGTAGCATCGGAATCTAAAACTGGACTCACAGGAGAGGTTCAAATCATAGAAAGTTAGAGTGTCTGCCCTCTTGTACTTCAGTCGGCATTGTGCCTTTTGTATTAAATTCGGATGCAAACTCTGTGTTTCATCGCCAATAAGAAGGTCCAAGGGATACAGTAAACCTGAAGTGAAGCATCGGAATCTAAAGCTGGACTCACAGGAGAGGTTCAAATCATAGAAAGTGAGAGTGTCAGACCTCTTTTACTTAAGTCGGCATTGTGCCTTTTGTATTAAATTCGGATGCAATTTCTGTGTTTCATCGTCAATAAGAAGGTGCAAGGTATACAGTAAACCTGAAGTGAAGCATCGGAATCTAAAACTGGTCTCACTGAAGAGGTTTAAATTGTAAAGAGTTAGAGTGTCAGTTCTCTTGCACTTAAGTCGGCATTGTGGCTTTTGAATTTAATTCCGATGCTATTTCTGTGTTTCATCGTCAATAAGAAGGTGCAAGGTATACAGTAAACCTGAAGTGAAGCATCGGAATCTAAAACTGGACTCACAGGAGAGGTTCAAATCATAGAAAGAGAGAGTGTCAGTCCCCTTTACTTAAGTCGGCACTGTGCCTTTTGTATTAAATTCGGATGCAATTTCTGTAATTCATCGTCAAAAAGGAGGTCCAAGGGATACAGTAAACCTGAAATGAAGCATCGGAATCTAAAACTGGACTCACAGGAGAGGTTCAAATCATAGAAAGTGAGAGTGTCAGTCCTCTTTTACTTAAGTCGGCATTCTGCCTTTTGTATTAAATTCGGATGCAATTTCTGTGTTTCATCGTCAATAAGAATGTCCAATGGATACAGTAAACCTGAAGTGAAGCATCGGAATCTAAAACTGGACTCACAGGAGAGGTTCAAATCATAGAAAGCGAGAGTGTCACTCCTCATGTACTTAAGTCGGCATAGTGCCTTTTGTATTGAATTTGGATGCAATTTCTGTGTTTCATCGTCAATAAGAAGGTCCTAGGGATTCAGTAAACCTGAAATGAAGCATCGGAATCTAAAACTGGACTCACAGGAGAGATTCAAATCATAGAAAGTTAGAGTGTCTGCCCTCTTGTACTTCAGTCGGCATTGTGCCTTTTGTATTAAATTCGGATGCAAACTCTGTGTTTCATCGTCAATAAGAAGGTCCAAGGGATACAGTAAACCTGAAGTGAAGCATCGGAATCTAAAACTGGACTCACAGGAGAGGTTCAAATCATAGAAAGTGAGAGTGCCACTCCTCATGTACTTCAGTCGGAATTGTGCCTTTTGTATTAAATTCGGATGCAAACTCTGTGTTTCATCGTCAATAAGATGGTCCAAGGGATACAGTAAACCTGAAATGAAGCATCGGAATCTGAAACTGGACTCACAGGAGAGGTTCAAATCATAGAAAGTGAGAGTGTCAGTCCTCTTTTACGTAAGTCGGCATTCTGCCTTTTGTATTAAATTCGGATGCAATTTCTGTGTTTCATCGTCAATAAGAATGTCCAATGGATACAGTAAACCTGAAGTGAAGCATCGGAATCTAAAACTGGACTCACAGGAGAGGTTCAAATCATAGAAAGTGAGAGTGTCCCTCCTCATGTACTTAAGTCGGCATTGTGCCTTCTGTATTAAATTCGGATGCAATTTCTGTGCTTCATTGTCAATAGGAAGGTCCAAGGTATACAGTAAACCTGAAATGAAGCATCGGAATCTAAAACTGGACTCACAGGAGAGGTTCAAATCATACAAAGTGAGAGTGTTAATCCTCTTGTACTTCAGTTGGCAATGTGCCTTTTGTATTTAATTCGGATGCAATTTACGTGTTTCATCGTCAATAATAAGGTCCAAGGGATACAGTAAATCTGAAGTGAAGCATCGGAATCTAAAACTGGACTCACAGGAGGGGTTCAAATCATAGAAAGTGAGAGTGTCAGTCCTCATTTACTTAAGTCGGCATTGTGCCTTTTGTATTAAATTCGTATGCAATTTCTGTGTTTCATCGTCAATAAGAAGGTGCAAGGTATACAGTAAACCTGAAGTGAAGCATCGGAATCTGAAACTGGCCTCACAGGAGAGGTTCAAATTGTAGAGAGTTAGAGTGTCAGTCCTCTTGTACTTAAGTTGGCATTGTGGCTTTTGAATTTAATTCCGATGCTATTTCTGTGTTTCATCGTCAATAAGAAGGTGCAAGGTATACAGTAAACCTGAAGTGAAGCATCGGAATCTAAAACTGGACTCACAGGAGTGGTTCAAATCATAGATAGTTTGAGTGTCAGTCCTCTCATACTTAAGTCGGCATTGTGTCGTTTGAGTTTAATTCCGATGCAATTTCTGTGTTTCATCGCCAATAAGAAGGTGCAAGGTATACAGTAAACCTGAAGTGAAGCATCGGAATCTAAAACTGGACTCACAGGAGAGGTTCAAATCATAGAGAGCTACAGTGTCAGTCCTCTTGTACTTAAGTCGGCATTGTGCCCTTTGAATTTAATACCGATGCAATTTCTGTGTTTCATCGTCAATAAGAAGGTCAAGGTATACCGTAAACTTGAAGTGAAGCATCGGAATCTAAAACTGGACTCACATGAGAGGTTCAAATCATAGAAAGAGAGAGTGACAGTCCTCTTTTACTTAAGTCATCATTGTGCCTTTTGAATTTAATTCCGATGCAATTACTGTGTTTCATCGTCAATAAGAAGGTCAAGCTATACCGTAAACTTGAAGTGAAGCATCGGAATCTAAAACTGGACTCACAGGGGAGGATCAAATCATAGAAAGAGAGAGTGTCATTCCTCTTTTAATTATGTCATCATTGTGCCTTTTGTATTAAATTCGGATGCAATTTCTGTATTTCATCGTCACTAAGAAGGTCCAAGGGATACAGTACACCTGAAGTGAAGCATCGGAATCTAAAACTGGAATCACAGGAGAGGTTCAAATCATAGATAGTTAGAGTGTCAGTCCTCTTGTACTTAAGTCGGCATAGTGTCTTTTGTATTTAATTCCGATGCAATTTCTGTGTTTCATCGTCAATAATAAGGTGCAAGTATACAGTAAACCTGAAGTAAAGCATCGGAATCCAAAACTGGACTCACAGGAGAGGTTCAAATCATAGAGGGTCAGAGTGTCAGACCTCTTGTACTTAAGTCGGCATTATGCCTTTTGAAATTAATTCCGATGCAATTTCTGTGTTTCATCGTCAATAAGAAGGTGCAAGGTATACAGAAAAAATGAAGTAAAGCATCGGAATCTAAAACTGGAATCACAGGAGAGGTTCAAATCATAGAAAGGGAGAGTGTCAGTCCTCTTCTACTTAAGTCGGCATTGTGCGTTTTTTATTAAATTCGGATGCAATTCCTGTGTTTCATCGTCAATAAGAAGGTGCAAGTTATACAGTAAACCTGAAGTGAAGCATCGGAATCTAAAACTTGACTCACAGGAGAGGTTCAAATCATAGAAAGAGAGAGTGACAGTCCTCTTTTACTTAAGTCATCATTGTGCCTTTTGAATTTAATTCCGATGCAATTTCTGTGTTTCATCGTCAATAAGTAGGTGCAAGATATACAGTAAACCTGAAGTGAAGCATCGGAATCTAAAACTGGACTCACAGGAGAGTATCAAATCATAGAAAGAGAGAGTGTCAGTCCTCTTTTACTTAAGTCGGCATTGTGCCTTTTGTATTAAATTCGGATGCAATTTCTGTATTTCATCGTCAATAAGAAGGTCCAAGGGATACAGTAAACCTGAAGTGAAGCATCGGAATCTAAAACTGGACTCACAGGAGAGGTTCAAATCATAGAAAGTGAGAGTGTCAGTCCTCCTTCACTTAAGTCGGCATTCTGCCTTTTGTATTAATTTCGGATGCAATTTCTGTGTTTCATCGTCAATAAGAAGGTCCAATGGATACAGTAAACCTGAAGTGAAGCATCGGAATCTAAAACTGGACTCACAGGAGAGGTTCATATCATAGAAAGTGAGAGTGTCAGTACTCATGTACTTAAGTCGGCATTGTGCCTTTTGTATTAAATTCGGAAGCAATTTCTGTGTTTCATCGTCAATCAGAAGGTCCTAGGGATACAGTAAACCTGAAATGTAGCATCGGAATCTAAAACTGGACTCACAGGAGAGGTTCAAATCATAGAAAGTTAGAGTGTCTGCCCTCTTGCTCTTCAGTCGGCATTGTGCCTTTTGTATTAAATTCGGATGCAAACTCTGTGTTTCATCGCCAATAAGAAGGTCCAAGGGATACAGTAAACCTGAAGTGAAGCATCGGAATCTAAAGCTGGACTCACAGGAGAGGTTCAAATCATAGAAAGTGAGAGGGTCAGTCCTCTTTTACTTAAGTCGGCATTGTGCCTTTTGTATTAAATTCGGATGCAATTTCTGTGTTTCATCGTCAATAAGAAGGTGCAAGGTATACAGTAAAATTGAAGTGAAGCATCGGAATCTAAAACTGGTCTCACTGAAGAGGTTCAAATTGTAAAGAGTTAGAGTGTCAGTCCTCTTGTACTTAAGTCGGCATTGAGGCTTTTGAATTTAATTCCGATGCTATTTCTGTGTTTCATCGTCAATAAGTAGGTGCAAGGTATACAGTAAACCTGAAGTGAAGCATCGGAATCTAAAACTGGACTCACAGGAGAGTATCAAATCATAGAAAGAGAGAGTGTCAGTCCTCTTATACTTAAGTCGGCATTGTGCATTTTGTATTAAATTCGGATGCAATTTCTGTGTTTCATCGTCGATAAGAAGGTCCAATGGATACAGTAAACCTGAAGTGAAGCATCGGAATCCAAAACTGGACTCACAGGAGAGGTTCATATCATAGAAAGTGAGAGTGTCAGTACTCATGTACTTAAGTCGGCATTGTGCCTTTTGTATTAAATTCGGAAGCAATTTCTGTGTTTCATCGTCAATCAGAAGGTCCTTGGGATACAGTAAACCTGAAATGTAGCATCGGAATCTAAAACTGGACTCACAGGAGAGGTTCAAATCATAGAAAGTTAGAGTGTCTGCCCTCTTGTACTTCAGTCGGCATTGTGCCTTTTGTATTAAATTCGGATGCAAACTCTGTGTTTCATCGCCAATAAGAAGGTCCAAGGGATACAGTAAACCTGAAGTGAAGCATCGGAATCTAAAGCTGGACTCACAGGAGAGGTTCAAATCATAGAAAGTGAGAGTGTCAGACCTCTTTTACTTAAGTCGGCATTGTGCCTTTTGTATTAAATTCGGATGCAATTTCTGTGTTTCATCGTCAATAAGAAGGTGCAAGGTATACAGTAAACCTGAAGTGAAGCATCGGAATCTAAAACTGGTCTCACTGAAGAGGTTTAAATTGTAAAGAGTTAGAGTGTCAGTCCTCTTGCACTTAAGTCGGCATTGTGGCTTTTGAATTTAATTCCGATGCTATTTCTGTGTTTCATCGTCAATAAGAAGGTGCAAGGTATACAGTAAACCTGAAGTGAAGCATCGGAATCTAAAACTGGACTCACAGGAGAGGTTCAAATCATAGAAAGAGAGAGTGTCAGTCCCCTTTACTTAAGTCGGCACTGTGCCTTTTGTATTAAATTCGGATGCAATTTCTGTAATTCATCGTCAAAAAGGAGGTCCAAGGGATACAGTAAACCTGAAATGAAGCATCGGAATCTAAAACTGGACTCACAGGAGAGGTTCAAATCATAGAAAGTGAGAGTGTCAGTCCTCTTTTACTTAAGTCGGCATTCTGCCTTTTGTATTAAATTCGGATGCAATTTCTGTGTTTCATAGTCAATAAGAATGTCCAATGGATACAGTAAACCTGAAGTGAAGCATCGGAATCTAAAACTGGACTCACAGGAGAGGTTCAAATCATAGAAAGCGAGAGTGTCACTCCTCATGTACTTAAGTCGGCATAGTGCCTTTTGTATTGAATTTGGATGCAATTTCTGTGTTTCATCGTCAATAAGAAGGTCCTAGGGATACAGTAAACCTGAAATGAAGCATCGGAATCTAAAACTGGACTCACAGGAGAGATTCAAATCATAGAAAGTTAGAGTGTCTGCCCTCTTGTACTTCAGTCGGCATTGTGCCTTTTGTATTAAATTCGGATGCAAACTCTGTGTTTCATCGTCAATAAGAAGGTCCAAGGGATACAGTAAACCTGAAGTGAAGCATCGGAATCTAAAACTGGACTCATAGGAGAGGTTCAAATCATAGAAAGTGAGAGTGTCAGTCCTCTTTTACTTAAGTCGGCATTGTGCCTTTTGTATTAAATTCGGATGCAATTTCTGTGTTTCATCGTCTATAAGAAGGTGCAAGGTATACAGTAAACCTGAAGTGAAGCATCGGAATCTAAACTGGACTCACAGGAGAGGTTCAAATTATATAGAGAGAGAGTGTCAGTCCCCTTTACTTAAGTCGGCACTGTGCCTTTTGTATTAAATTCGGGTGCAATTTCTGTATTTCATCGTCAATAAGAAGGTCCAAGGGATACAGTAAACCTGAAGTGAAGCATCGGAATCTAAAACTGGACTCACAGGAGAGGTTCAAATCATAGAAAGCGAGAGTGTCACTCCTCATGTACTTAAGTCGGCATAGTGCCTTTTGTATTGAATTTGGATGCAATTTCTGTGTTTCATCGTCAATAAGAAGGTCCTAGGGATACAGTAAACCTGAAATGAAGCATCGGAATCTAAAACTGGACTCACAGGAGAGATTCAAATCATAGAAAGTTAGAGTGTCTGCCCTCTTGTACTTCAGTCGGCATTGTGCCTTTTGTATTAAATTCGGATGCAAACTCTGTGTTTCATCGTCAATAAGAAGGTCCAAGGGATACAGTAAACCTGAAGTGAAGCATCGGAATCTAAAACTGGACTCATAGGAGAGGTTCAAATCATAGAAAGTGAGAGTGTCAGTCCTCTTTTACTTAAGTCGGCATTGTGCCTTTTGTATTAAATTCGGATGCAATTTCTGTGTTTCATCGTCTATAAGAAGGTGCAAGGTATACAGTAAACCTGAAGTGAAGCATCGGAATCTAAACTGGACTCACAGGAGAGGTTCAAATTATATAGAGAGAGAGTGTCAGTCCCCTTTACTTAAGTCGGCACTGTGCCTTTTGTATTAAATTCGGGTGCAATTTCTGTATTTCATCGTCAATAAGAAGGTCCAAGGGATACAGTAAACCTGAAGTGAAGCATCGGAATCTAAAACTGGACTCACAGGAGAGGTTCAAATCATAGAAAGCGAGAGTGTCACTCCTCATGTACTTAAGTCGGCATAGTGCCTTTTGTATTGAATTTGGATGCAATTTCTGTGTTTCATCGTCAATAAGAAGGTCCTAGGGATACAGTAAACCTGAAATGAAGCATCGGAATCTAAAACTGGACTCACAGGAGAGATTCAAATCATAGAAAGTTAGAGTGTCTGCCCTCTTGTACTTCAGTCGGCATTGTGCCTTTTGTATTAAATTCGGATGCAAACTCTGTGTTTCATCGTCAATAAGAAGGTCCAAGGGATACAGTAAACCTGAAGTGAAGCATCGGAATCTAAAACTGGACTCATAGGAGAGGTTCAAATCATAGAAAGTGAGAGTGTCAGTCCTCTTTTACTTAAGTCGGCATTGTGCCTTTTGTATTAAATTCGGATGCAATTTCTGTGTTTCATCGTCTATAAGAAGGTGCAAGGTATACAGTAAACCTGAAGTGAAGCATCGGAATCTAAACTGGACTCACAGGAGAGGTTCAAATTATATAGAGAGAGAGTGTCAGTCCCCTTTACTTAAGTCGGCACTGTGCCTTTTGTTTTAAATTCGGGTGCAATTTCTGTATTTCATCGTCAATAAGAAGGTCCAAGGGATACAGTAAACCTGAAGTGAAGCATCGGAATCTAAAACTGGACTCACAGGAGAGGTTCAAATCATAGAAAGTGAGAGTGCCACTCCTCATGTACTTCAGTCGGAATTGTGCCTTTTGTATTAAATTCGGATGCAAACTCTGTGTTTCATCGTCAATAAGATGGTCCAAGGGATACAGTAAACCTGAAATGAAGCATCGGAATCTGAAACTGGACTCACAGGAGAGGTTCAAATCATAGAAAGTGAGAGTGTCAGTCCTCTTTTACGTAAGTCGGCATTCTGCCTTTTGTATTAAATTCGGATGCAATTTCTGTGTTTCATCGTCAATAAGAATGTCCAATGGATACAGTAAACCTGAAGTGAAGCATCGGAATCTAAAACTGGACTCACAGGAGAGGTTCAAATCATAGAAAGTGAGAGTGTCCCTCCTCATGTACTTAAGTCGGCATTGTGCCTTCTGTATTAAATTCGGATGCAATTTTTGTGCTTCATTGTCAATAGGAAGGTCCAAGGTATACAGTAAACCTGAAATGAAGCATCGGAATCTAAAACTGGACTCACAGGAGAGGTTCAAATCATACAAAGTGAGAGTGTTAATCCTCTTGTACTTCAGTTGGCAATGTGCCTTTTGTATTTAATTCGGATGCAATTTACGTGTTTCATCATCAATAATAAGGTCCAAGGGATACAGTAAATCTGAAGTGAAGCATCGGAATCTAAAACTGGACTCACAGGAGGGGTTCAAATCATAGAAAGTGAGAGTGTCAGTCCTCATTTACTTAAGTCGGCATTGTGCCTTTTGTATTAAATTCGGATGCAATTTCTGTGTTTCTTCGTCAATAAGAAGGTGCAAGGAATACAGTAAACCTGAAGTGAAGCATCGGAATCTGAAACTGGCCTCACAGGAGAGGTTCAAATTGTAGAGAGTTAGAGTGTCAGTCCTCTTGTACTTAAGTTGGCATTGTGGCTTTTGAATTTAATTCCGATGCTATTTCTGTGTTTCATCGTCAATAAGAAGGTGCAAGGTATACAGTAAACCTGAAGTGAAGCATCGGAATCTAAAACTGGACTCACAGGAGTGGTTCAAATCATAGATAGTTTGAGTGTCAGTCCTCTCATACTTAAGTCGGCATTGTGTCGTTTGAGTTTAATTCCGATGCAATTTCTGTGTTTCATCGCCAATAAGAAGGTGCAAGGTATACAGTAAACCTGAAGTGAAGCATCGGAATCTAAAACTGGACTCACAGGAGAGGTTCAAATCATAGAGAGCTACAGTGTCAGTCCTCTTGTACTTAAGTCGGCATTGTGCCCTTTGAATTTAATACCGATGCAATTTCTGTGTTTCATCGTCAATAAGAAGGTCAAGGTATACCGTAAACTTGAAGTGAAGCATCGGAATCTAAAACTGGACTCACATGAGAGGTTCAAATCATAGAAAGAGAGAGTGACAGTCCTCTTTTACTTAAGTCATCATTGTGCCTTTTGAATTTAATTCCGATGCAATTACTGTGTTTCATCGTCAATAAGAAGGTCAAGCTATACCGTAAACTTGAAGTGAAGCATCGGAATCTAAATCTGGACTCACAGGGGAGGATCAAATCATAGAAAGAGAGAGTGTCAGTCCTCTTTTAATTATGTCATCATTGTGCCTTTTGTATTAAATTCGGATGCAATTTCTGTATTTCATCGTCACTAAGAAGGTCCAAGGGATACAGTACACCTGAAGTGAAGCATCGGAATCTAAAACTGGAATCACAGGAGAGGTTCAAATCATAGATAGTTAGAGTGTCAGTCCTCTTGTACTTAAGTCGGCATAGTGTCTTTTGTATTTAATTCCGATGCAATTTCTGTGTTTCATCGTCAATAATAAGGTGCAAGTATACAGTAAACCTGAAGTAAAGCATCGGAATCCAAAACTGGACTCTCAGGAGAGGTTAGAATCATAGAGGGTCAGAGTGTCAGACCTCTTGTACTTAAGTCGGCATTATGCCTTTTGAAATTAATTCCGATGCAATTTCTGTGTTTCATCGTCAATAAGAAGGTGCAAGGTATACAGAAAAAATGAAGTGAAGCATCGGAATCTAAAACTGGAATCACAGGAGAGGTTCAAATCATAGAAAGGGAGAGTGTCAGTCCTCTTGTACTTAAGTCGGCATTGTGCGTTTTTTATTAAATTCGGATGCAATTCCTGTGTTTCATCGTCCATAAGAAGGTGCAAGTTATACAGTAAACCTGAAGTGAAGCATCGGAATCTAAAACTTGACTCACAGGAGAGGTTCAAATCATAGAAAGAGAGAGTGACAGTCCTCTTTTACTTAAGTCATCATTGTGCCTTTTGAATTTAATTCCGATGCAATTTCTGTGTTTCATCGTCAATAAGTAGGTGCAAGGTATACAGTAAACCTGAAGTGAAGCATCGGAATCTAAAACTGGACTCACAGGAGAGTATCAAATCATAGAAAGAGAGAGTGTCAGTCCTCTTTTACTTAAGTCGGCATTGTGCCTTTTGTATTAAATTCGGATGCAATTTCTGTATTTCATCGTCAATAAGAAGGTCCAAGGGATACAGTAAACCTGAAGTGAAGCATCGGAATCTAAAACTGGACTCACAGGAGAGGTTCAAATCATAGAAAGTGAGAGTGTCAGTCCTCCTTCACTTAAGTCGGCATTCTGCCTTTTGTATTAATTTCGGATGCAATTTCTGTTTTTCATCGTCAATAAGAAGGTCCAATGGATACAGTAAACCTGAAGTGAAGCATCGGAATCTAAAACTGGACTCACAGGAGAGGTTCATATCATAGAAAGTGAGAGTGTCAGTACTCATGTACTTAAGTCGGCATTGTGCCTTTTGTATTAAATTCGGAAGCAATTTCTGTGTTTCATCGTCAATCAGAAGGTCCTAGGGATACAGTAAACCTGAAATGTAGCATCGGAATCTAAAACTGGACTCACAGGAGAGGTTCAAATCATAGAAAGTTAGAGTGTCTGCCCTCTTGTTCTTCAGTCGGCATTGTGCCTTTTGTATTAAATTCGGATGCAAACTCTGTGTTTCATCGCCAATAAGAAGGTCCAAGGGATACAGTAAACCTGAAGTGAAGCATCGGAATCTAAAGCTGGACTCACAGGAGAGGTTCAAATCATAGAAAGTGAGAGGGTCAGTCCTCTTTTACTTAAGTCGGCATTGTGCCTTTTGTATTAAATTCGGATGCAATTTCTGTGTTTCATCGTCAATAAGAAGGTGCAAGGTATACAGTAAAATTGAAGTGAAGCATCGGAATCTAAAACTGGTCTCACTGAAGAGGTTCAAATTGTAAAGAGTTAGAGTGTCAGTCCTCTTGTACTTAAGTCGGCATTGAGGCTTTTGAATTTAATTCCGATGCTATTTCTGTGTTTCATCATCAATAAGTAGGTGCAAGGTATACAGTAAACCTGAAGTGAAGCATCGGAATCTAAAACTGGACTCTCAAGGGAGGTTCAAAACATAAAAAGTGAGAGTGTCACTCCTCATGTACTTAAGTCGGCATAGTGCCTTTTGTATTAAATCTGGATGCAATTTATGTGTTTCATCGTCAATAAGAAGGTCCTAGGGATACAGTAAACCTGAAATGAAGCATCGGAATCTAAAACTGGACTCACAGGAGATATTCAAATCATAGAAAGTTAGAGTGTCTGCCCGCTTGCACTTCAGTCGGCATTGTGCCTTTTGTATTAAATTTGGATGCAAACTCTGTGTTTCATCGTCAATAAGAAGGTCCACGGGATACAGTAAACCTGAAGTGAAGCATCGGAATCTAAAACTGGACTCACAGGAGAGGTTCAAATCACAGAAAGTGAGAGTGTCAGTCCTCTTTTACTTAAGTCGGCATTGTGCCTTTTGTATTAAATTCGGATGCAATTTCAGTGTTTCATCGTCTATAAGAAGGTGCAGGGTATACAGTAAACCTGAAGTGACGCATCGGAATCTGAAACTGGCCTCACAGGAGAGGTTCAAAATGTAGAGAGTTAGTGTGTCAGTCCTCTTGTACTTAAGTCGTCATTGTGCCTTTTGAAATTAATTCCTATGCAATTTCTGTGTTTCAACGTCAATAAGAAAGTGCAAGGTATACAGTAAACCAGAATTGAAGCATCGTAATCTAAAACAGGACTCACAGGAGAGGTTCAAATTGTAGGGAGTTAGTGTGTCAGTCCTCTTGTACTTAAGTCGGCATTCTGTCTTTTGAATTTAATTCCGATGCAATTTCTGTGTCCCATCGTCAATAAGAAGGTGCAAGGTATACAGTAAACCAGAAGTAAAGCATCGGAATCTAAACCTGGACTCACAGGAGAGGTTCAAATTGTAGAGAGTTAGAGTGTCAGTCTTCTTTTACTTAAGTCTGCATTGCGTCTTTTGAATTTAATTCCGATGCAATTTCTGTGTTTCATCGTCAATAAGAAGGTGCAAGGTATACAGTAAACCTGAAGTGAAGCATCGGGATCTAAAACTGGACTCACAGGAGTGGTTCAAATCATAGAAAGAGAGAGGGTCAGTCCCCTTTACTAAAGTCGGTTCTGTGCCTTTTGTATTAAATTCGGATGCAATTTCTGTATTTCATCGTCAATAAGAAGGTCCAAGGGATACAGTAAACCTGAAGTGAAGCATCGGAATCTAAAACTGGACTCACAGGAGAGGTTCAAATCATAGAAAGTGAGAGTGCCACTCCTCATGTACTTAAGTCGGCATTGTGCCTTTTGTATTAAATTCGGATGCAATTTCTGTGTTTCATCGTCAATAAGAAGGCCTAGGGATACCGTAAACCTGAAATGAAGCATCGGAATCTAAAACTGGACTCACAGGAGAGGTTCAAATCATAGAAAGTTAGAGTGTCTGCCCTCTTGTACTTCAGTCGGCATTGTGCCTTTTGTATTAAATTCGGATGCAAACTCTGTGTTTCATCGTCAATAAGATGGTCCAGGGGATACAGTAGACCTGAAATGAAGCATCGGAATCTAAAACTCGACTCACAGGAGAGGTTCAAATCATAGAAAGTGAGAGTGTCAGTCCTCTTTTACTTAAGTCGGCATTCTGCCTTTTGTATTAAATTCGGATGCAATTTCTGTGTTTCATCGTCAATAAGAATGTCCAATGGATACAGTAAACCTGAAGTGAAGCATCGGAATCTAAACTGGACTCACAGGAGAGGTTCAAATCATAGAAAGTGAGAGTGTCACTCCTCATGTACTTAAGTCGGCATTGTGCCTTTTGTATTAAATTCGGATGCAATTTCTGTGTTTCATCGTCAATAAGAAGGTCCAAGGTATACAGTAAACCTGAAATGAAGCATCGGAATCTAAAACTGGACTCACAGGAGAGGTTCAAATCATAGAAAGTGAGAGTGTTAATCCTCTTGTACTTTAGTTGGCAATGTGCCTTTTGTATTTAATTCGGATGCAATTTACGTGTTTCATCGTCAATAATAAGGTCCAAGGGATACAGTAAATCTGAAGTGAAGCATCGGAATCTAAAACTGGACTCTCAGGAGAGGTTCAAATCATAGATAGTTAGAGTGTCAGTCCTTTTGTACTTAAGTCGGCATTGTGCCTTTTGTCTTAAATTCCGATTGGAATTTCTGTGTTTCGTCGTCAATAAGAAGGTGCAAAGTATACAGTAAACCAGAAGTGAAGCATCGGAATCTAAAACTGGCCAAACAGGAGAGGTTCAAATTGTAGAGAGTTAGAGTGTCAGTCTTCTTGTACTTAAGTCGTCACTGTGCCTTTTGAAATTAATTCCTATGCAATTTCTGTGTTTCAACGTCAACAAGAAGGTGCAAGGTAAACGGTAAACCAGAAGTGAAGCTTCGGAATCTAAAACAGAACTCACAGGAGAGGTTCAAAACGTTGAGAGTTAGTGTGTCAGTCCTCTTGTACTTCAGTCGGCATTGTGCCCTTTGAATTTAATACCGATGCAATTTCTGTGTTTCATCGTCAATAAGAAGGTCAAGGTATACCGTAAACTTGAAGTGAAGCATCGGAATCTAAAACTGGACTCACAGGAGAGGTTCAAATCATCGAAAGAGAGAGTGACAGACCTCTTTTACTTAAGTCATCATTGTGCCTTTTGAATTTAATTCCGATGCAATTACTGTGTTTCATCGTCAATAAGTAGGTGCAAGGTATACAGTAAACCTGAAGTGAAGCATCGGAATCTAAAACTGGACTCACAGGAGAGTATCAAATCATAGAAAGAGTGAGTGTCAGTCCTCTTTTACTTAAGTCGGCATTGTGCCTTTTGTATTAAATTCGAATGCAATTTCTGTATTTCATCGTCAATAAGAAGGTCCAAGGGATACAGTAAACCTGAAGTGAAGCATCGGAATCTAAAACTGGACTCACAGGAGAGGTTCAAATCAAAGAAAGTGAGAGTGTCAGTCCTCCTTTACTTAAGTCGGCATTCTGCCTTTTGTATTAAATTCGGATGCAATTTCTGTGTTTCATCGTCAATAAGAAGGTGCAAGGTATACAGTAAACCTGAAGTGAAGCATCGGAATCTAAAACTGGACTCACAGGAGAGGTTCAAATCATAGAAAGTGTGAGTGTCAGTCCTCATGTACTTAAGTCGGCATTGTGCCTTTTGTATTAAATTCTAATGCAATTTCTGTGTTTCATCGTCAATAAGAAGGTGCAAGGTATACAGTAAACCTGAAGTGAAGCATCGGAATCTAAAACTGGACTCACAGGAGAGGTTCAAATCATAGAAAGTGAGAAGGTCAGTCCTCATGTACTTAAGTCGGCATTGTGCCTTTTGTATTAAATTCGGATGCAATTTCTGTGTTTCATCGTCAATAAGAAGGTCCTAGCAATACAGTAAACCTGAAATGTAGCATCGGAATATAAAACTGGACTCACAGGAGAGGTTCAAATCATAGAAGGTTAGAATGTCTGCCCTCTTGTACTTCAGTCGGCATTGTGCCTTTTGTATTAAATTCGGATTCAAACTCTGTGTTTCATCGCCAATAAGAAGGTTCAAGGGATACAGTAAACCTGAAGTGAACCATCGGAATCTAAAGCTGGACTCACAGGAGAGGTTCAAATCATAGAAAGTGAGAGTGTCAGTCCCCTTTTACTTAAGTCGGCATTGTGCCTTTTGTATTAAATTCGAATGCAATTTCTGTGTTTCATCGTCAATAAGAAGGTGCAAGGTATACAGTAAACCTGAAGTGAAGCATCGGAATCTAAAACTGGTCTCGCTGGAGAGGTTCAAATTGTAAAGGGTTAGAGTTTCAGTCCTCTTGTACTTAAGTCGGCATTGTGGCTTTTGAATTTAATTCCGATGCTATTTCTGTGTTTCATCGTCAATAAGAAGGTGCAAGGTATACAGTAAACCTGAAGTGAAGCATCGGAATCTAAAACTGGACTCACAGGAGAGATTCAAATCATAGAAAGTGAGAGTGTCAGTCCTCATGTACTTAAGTCGGCATTGTGCCTTTTGTATTAAATTCAGATGCAATTTCTGTGTTTCATCGTCAATAAGAAGGTCCTAGGGATACAGTAAACCTGAAATGAAGCATCGGAATCTAAAACTGGACTCATAATAGAGGTTCAAATCATAGAAAGTTAGAGTGTCTGCCCTCCTGTACTTCAGTCGGCATTGTGCCTTTTGTATTAAAGTCGGATTCAATTTCTGTGTTTCATCGTCAATACGAAGGTCCAAGGAATACAGTAAATCTGAAGTGAAGCATCGGAATCTAAAACTGGACTCTCAGGAGAGGTTCAAATCATAGATAGTTAGAGTGTCAGTCCTTTTGTACTTAAGTCGGCATTGTGCCTTTTGTCTTAAATTCCGATTGGAATTTCTGTGTTTCGTCGACAATAAGAAGGTGCAAAGTATACAGTAAACCAGAAGTGAAGCATCGGAATCTAAAACTGGCCAAACAGGAGAGGTTCAAATTGTAGAGAGTTAGAGTGTCAGTCTTCTTGTACTTAAGTCGTCACTGTGCCTTTTGAAATTAATTCCTATGCAATTTCTGTGTTTCAACGTCAACAAGAAGGTGCAAGGTAAACAGTAAACCAGAAGTGAAGCTTCGGAATCTAAAACAGAACTCACAGGAGAAGTTCAAAACGTTGAGAGTTAGTGTGTCAGTCCTCTTGTACTTAAGTCGGCATTGTGTCTTTTGCATTTAATTCCGATGCAAATTCTGTGTCCCATCGTCAATAAGAAGGTGCAAGGTATACGGTAAACCAGAAGTAAAGCATCGGAATCTAAACCTGGACTCACAGGAGAGGTTCAAATTGTAGAGAGTTAGAGTGTCAGTCCTCTTGTACTTAAGTCTCCGTTGTGTCTTTTGAATTTAATTCCGATGCAATTTCTGTGTTTCATCGTCAATAAGAAGCTGCAAGGTATACAGTAAACCTGAAGTGAAGCATCGGAATATAAAACTGGACTCACAGGAGAGGTTCAAATCTTAGAAAGAGAGAGTGTCAGTCCCCTTTACTTAAGTAGGCACTGTGCCTTTCGTATTAAATTCGGATTCAATTTCTGTATTTCATCGTTAATAAGAAGGTCCAAGGGATACAGTAAACCTGAAATGAAGCATCGGAATCTAAAACTGGACTCACAGGAGAGCTTCAAATCATAGAAAGTGAGAGTGTCAGTCCTCTTTTACTTAAGTCGGCATTCTGCCTTTTGTATTAAATTCGGATGCAATTTCTGTGTTTGATCGTCAATAAGAATGTCCAATGGATACAGTAAACCTGAAGTGAAGCATCGGAACCTAAAACTGGACTCACAGTAGAGGTTCAAATCATAGAAAGCGAGAGTGTCACTCCTCATGTACTTAAGTCGGCATTGTGCCTTTTGTATTAAATTCGGATGCAATTTCTGTGTTTCATCGTCAATAATAAGGTCCTAGGGATACAGTAAACCTGAAATGAAGCTTCGGAATCTAAAACTGGACTCACAGGAGAGATTCAATTCATAGAAAGTGAGAGTGTCCGTCCTCTTTTACTTAAGTCGGCATTGTGCCTTTAAAAATCATTCCTGTGCAATTTCTGTGTTTCAACGACAATAAGAAGGTGCAAGGTATACAGTAAACCAGAAGTGAAGCATCGGAATCTAAATCAGGACTCACAGGAGAGGTTCAAATTGTAGGGAGTTAGTGTGTCAGTCCGCTTGTACTTAAGTCTGCATTATGTCTTTTGAATTTAATTCCGATGCAATTTCTGTGTTTCATCGTCAATAAAAAGGTGCAAGGTATACAGTAAACCTGTAGTGAAGCATCGGAATCTAAAGCTGGACTCACAGGAGAGGTTCAAATCATAGAAAGAGAGAGTGTCAGTCCCCTTTACTTAAGTAGGCACTGCGCCTTTCGTAATTAATTCGGATTCAATTTCTGTATTTCATCGTTAATAAGAAGGTCCAAGGGATACAGTAAACCTGAAGTGAAGCATCGGAATCTAAAACTGGACTCACAGGAGAGGTTCAAATCATAGAAAGTGAGAGTGTCACTCCTCATGTACTTAAGTCGGCATTGTGCATTTGTATTAAATTCGGATACAATTTCTGTGTTTCATCGTCAATAAGAAGGTCCTAGGGATACAGTAAACCTGAAATGAAGCATCGGAATCTAAAACTGGACTCACAGGAGAGGTTCAAATCATAGAAAGTTAGAGTGTCTGCCCTCTTGTACTTCAGTCGGCATTGTGCCTTTTGTATTAAATTCGGATGCAAACTCTGTGTTTCATCGTCAATAAGAAGGTCCAAGGGATACAGTAAACCTGAAATGAAGCATCGGAATCTAAAACTGGACTCACAGGAGGGGATCAAATCATAGAAAGTGAGAGTGTCAGTCCTCTTTTACTTAAGTCGGCATTCTGCCTTTTGTATTAAATTCGGATGCAATTTCTGTGTTTCATCGTCAATAAGAATGTCCAATGGATACAGTAAACCTGAAGTGAAGCATCGGAATCTAAAACTGGACTCACAGGAGAGGTTCAAATCATAGAAAGTGAGAGTGTCACCCCTGATGTACTTAAGTCGGCATTGTGCCTTTTGTATTAAATTCGGATGCAATTTCTGTGTTTCATCGTCAATACCAAGGTCCAAGGTATACAGTAAACCTGAAATGAAGCATCGGAATCTAAAACTGGACTCACAGGAGCGGTTCAAATCATAGAAAGTGAGAGTGTAAATCCTCTTGTACTTCAGTTGGCAATGTGCCTTTTGTATATAATTCGAATGCAATTTACGTGTTTCATCGTCAATAATAAGGTCCAAGGGATTCAGTAAAAGTGAAGTGTAGCATCGGAATCTAAAACTGGACTCACAGGAGAGGTTCAAATCATAGAAAGTGAGAGTGTCAGTCCTCTTTTACTTACGTCGGCATTGTGCCTTTTGTAATAAATTCGGATGCAATTTCTGTGTTTCATCGTCAATAAGAAGGTGCAAGGTATACAGTAAACCTGAAGTGAAGCATCGGAATCTGAAACTGGCCTAACAGGAGAGGTTCAAATTGTAGAGAGTTAGAGTGTCAGTCCTCTTGTACTTAAGTCGTCATTGTGCTTTTTGAAATTAATTCCTATAAAATTTCTGTGTTTCAACGTCAATAAGAAGGTGCAAGGTATACAGTAAACCAGAAGTGAAGCATCGGAATCTAAACCTGGACTCACAGGAGAGGTTCAAATTGTAGAGAGTTAGAGTGTCAGTCCTCATGTACTTATGTCTGCATCGTGTCTTTTGAATTTAATTCCGATGCAATTTCTGTGTTTCATCGTCAATAAGAAGGGGCAAGGTATACAGTAAACCTGAAGTGAAGCTTCGGAATCTAAAACTGGACTCACAGGAGAGGTTCAAATCATAGAAAGTGAGAGTGTCAGTCCTCTTCTACTTAAGTCGGCATTGAGCCTTTTGTATTAAATTCGGATGCAATTTCTGTGTTTCATCGTCAATAAGAAGGTGCAAGGTATACAGTAAACCTGAAGTGAAGCATCGGAATCAAAAACTGGTCTCACAGGAGAGGTTCAAATTGTAGAGAGTTAGAGTGTCAGTCCTCTTGTACTTAAGTCGGCATTGTGGCTTTTGAATTTAATTCCGATGCTATTACTGTGTTTCATCGTCAATAAGAAGGTGCAAGGTATACAGTAAACCTGAAGTGAACCATCGGAATCTAAAACTGGACTCACAGGAGTGATTCAAATCATAGATAGTTTGAGTGTCAGTCCTCTTATACTTAAGTCGGCATTGCATCTTTTGAATTTAATTCCGATGCCATTACTGTGTTTCATCGTCAATTAGAAGGTGCAAGGTATACAGTAAACCTGAAGTGAAGCATCGGAATTTAAAACTGGACTCACAGGAGAGGTTCAAAACATAGATAGTTAGAGTGTCAGTCCTCTTGTACTTAAGTCGGCATAGTGTCTTTTGTATTCACTTCCGATGCAATTTCTGTGTTTCATCGTCAATAAGAAGGTCCAAGGAATACAGTAAACCTGAAGTGAAGCATCGGAATCTAAAACTGGACTCACAGGAGAGGTTCCAATCATAGAAAGTTAGAGTTTCTGCCCTCTTGTACTTCAGTCGGCATTGTGCCTTTTGTATTAAATTCGGATGCAAACTCTGTGTTTCATCGTCAATAAGAAGGTCCAAGGGATACAGTAAACCTGAAATGAAGCATCGGAATCTAAAACTGGACTCACAGGAGAGGATCAAATCATAGAAAGTGAGAGTGTCAGTCCTCTTTTACTTAAGTCGGCATTCTGCCTTTTGTATTAAATTCGGATGCAATTTCTGTGTTTCATCGTCAATAAGAATGTCCAATGGATACAGTAAACCTGAAGTGAAGCATCGGAATCTAAAACTGGACTCACAGGAGAGGTTCAAATCATAGAAAGTGAGAGTGTCACCCCTGATGTACTTAAGTCGGCATTGTGCCTTTTGTATTAAATTCGGATGCAATTTCTGTGTTTCATCGTCAATACCAAGGTCCAAGGTATACAGTAAACCTGAAATGAAGCATCGGAATCTAAAACTGGACTCACAGGAGCGGTTCAAATCATAGAAAGTGAGAGTGTAAATCCTCTTGTACTTCAGTTGGCAATGTGCCTTTTGTATATAATTCGGATGCAATTTACGTGTTTCATCGTCAATAATAAGGTCCAAGGGATACAGTAAAACTGAAGTGTAGCATCGGAATCTAAAACTGGACTCACAGGAGAGGTTCAAATCATAGAAAGTGAGAGTGTCAGTCCTCTTTTACTTACGTCGGCATTGTGCCTTTTGTAATAAATTCGGATGCAATTTCTGTGTTTCATCGTCAATAAGAAGGTGCAAGGTATACAGTAAACCTGAAGTGAAGCATCGGAATCTGAAACTGGCCTCACAGGAGAGGTTCAAATTGTAGAGAGTTAGAGTGTCAGTCCTCTTGTACTTAAGTCGTCATTGTGCTTTTTGAAATTAATTCCTATAAAATTTCTGTGTTTCAACGTCAATAAGAAGGTGCAAGGTATACAGTAAACCAGAAGTGAAGCATCGGAATCTAAACCTGGACTCACAGGAGAGGTTCAAATTGTAGAGAGTTAGAGTGTCAGTCCTCTTATACTTATGTCTGCATCGTGTCTTTTGAATTTAATTCCGATGCAATTTCTGTGTTTCATCGTCAATAAGAAGGGGCAAGGTATACAGTAAACCTGAAGTGAAGCTTCGGAATCTAAAACTGGACTCACAGGAGAGGTTCAAATCATAGAAAGTGAGAGTGTCAGTCCTCTTCTACTTAAGTCGGCATTGAGCCTTTTGTATTTAATTCGGATGCAATTTCTGTGTTTCATCGTCAATAAGAAGGTGCAAGGTATACAGTAAACCTGAAGTGAAGCATCGGAATCTAAAACTGGTCTCACAGGAGAGGTTCAAATTGTAGAGAGTTAGAGTGTCAGTCCTCTTGTACTTAAGTCGGCATTGTGGCTTTTGACTTTAATTCCGATGCTATTACTGTGTTTCATCGTCAATAAGAAGGTGCAAGGTATACAGTAAACCTGAAGTGAACCATCGGAATCTAAAACTGGACTCACAGGAGTGATTCAAATCATAGATAGTTTGAGTGTCAGTCCTCTTATACTTAAGTCGGCATTGTGTCTTTTGAATTTAATTCCGATGCCATTACTGTGTTTCATCGTCAATGAGAAGGTGCAAGGTATACAGTAAACCTGAAGTGAAGCATCGGAATCTAAAACTGGACTCACAGGAGAGGTTCAAATCAAAGAGAGTTACAGTGTCAGTCCTCTTGTACTTAAGTCGGCATTTTGTGTTTTGAATTTATTTCCGATGCAATTTCTGTGTTTTATCGTCAATTAGAAGGTGCAAGGGATACAGTAAACCTGAAGTGAAGCATCGGAATTTAAAACTGGACTCACAGGAGAGGTTCAAAACATAGATAGTTAGAGTGTCAGTCCTCTTGTACTTAAGTCGGCATAGTGTCTTTTGTATTCACTTCCGATGCAATTTCTGTGTTTCATCGTCAATAAGAAGGTCCAAGGAATACAGTAAACCTGAAGTGAAGCATTCGAATCTAAAACTGAACTTACAGGAGAGTTTCAAATCATAGAAAGTGAGAGTGTCAGTCTACTTTTACTTAAGTCGGTATTCTGCCTTTTGTACTAAATTCGGATGCAATTTCTGTGTTTCATCGTCAATAAGAACGTCCAATGGATACAGTAAACCTGAAGTGAAGCATCGGAATCTAAAACTGGACTCACAGGAGAGGTTCAAATCATAGAAAGTGAGAGTGTCAGTCCTCGTGTACTTAAGTCGGCATTGTGCCTATTGTATTAAATTCGGATGCAATTTCTGTGTTTCATCGTCAATAAGAAGTTTCTAGGGATACAGTAAACCTGAAATGAAGCATCGGAATCTAAAACTGGACTCTTAGGAGAGGTTCAAATCATAGAAAGTATGAGTGTCTGCCCTCTTGTACTTCAGTCGGCATTGTGCCTTTTATATTAAATTCGGATACAAACTCTATGTGTGTCATCGTCAATAAGAAGGTCCAAGGGATACAGTAAACCGGAAGTGAAGCATCGGAATCTAAAACTGGACTCACAGGAGAGGTCCAAATCATAGAAAGTGAGAGTATCAGTCCTCATGTACTTAAGTCGGCATTGTGACTCTTGAATTTAATTCCGATGCAATTTCTGTGTTTTTATTGTCAATTAGAAGGTGCAAGGTAAACAGTAAACCTGAAGTGAAGCATCGGAATCAAAAACTGGGATCACAGGGGAGGTTCAAATCATAGAAAGAGAGAGTGTGAGTCCTCTTTTACTTACGTCGGCATTGTGCCTTTTGTATTAAATTCGGATGCAATTTCTGTATTTCTTCGTCAATAAGAAGGTCCAAGGGATACAGTAAACCTGAAGTGAAGCATCGGAATCAAAAATTGATATCACAGGGGAGGTTGAAATCATAGAAAGAGAGAGTGTCAGTCCTCTTTTACTTCAGTCGGCATTGTGCCTATTGTATTACATTCGGATGCAATTTCTGTGTTTCATCGTCAATAAGAAGGTCCAAGGAATACTGTAAACCAGAAGTGAAGCATCGGAGTCTAAAACTGGACTCTCAGGAGAAGTTCAAATCATAGATAGTTAGAGTCTCAGTCCTTTTGTACTTAAGTCGACATTGTGCCTTTTGTATTAAATTCCGATGCAATTTCTGTGTTTCGTCGTCAATAAGAAGGTGCAAGGTATACAGTAAACCAGCAGTAGAGCATCGGAATCTAAACCTGGACTCACAGGAGATGTTCTATTAGTAGAGAGTTAGAGTGTCAGTAGTCTTGTACTTAAGTCGGCATTGTGCCTTTTGAATTTAAGTCCGATGCAATTTCTGTGTTTTATCGTCAATAAGAAGTTGCAAGGTATACAGTAAAGCAGAAGTGAAGCATCGGAATCTGAAACTAACCTCACAGGAGAGGTTCAAATTGTAGAGAGTTAGTGTCAGTCCTCTTGTACTTAAGTCGTCTTTGTGCCTTTTGAATTTAATTCCGATGCAATTTCTGTGTTTCAACGTCAATAAGAAGGTGCAAGGTATACAGTAAACCAGAAGTGAAGCATCGGAATCTAAAACTAGACTCACAGGAGAGGTTCAAATTGTAGAGAGTTGGAGTGTCAGTCCTCTTGTACTTAAGTCGGCATTGTGCCCTTTGAATTTAATTCCGATGCAATTTCTGTGGTTCATCGTCAATAAGAAGGTGCAAGGGATACAGTGAACCTGAAGTGAAGCATTGGAATCTAAACTGGACTCACAGGAGAGGTTCAAATTGTAGAGAGTTAGTGTGTCAGTCCTCTTGTACTTAAGTCGTCTTTGTGCCTTTTGAATTTAATTCCGATGCAATTTCTGTGTTTCAACGTCAATAAGAAGGTGCAAGGTATACAGTAAACCTGAAGTGAAGCATCGGAATTGAAAACTGGACTCACAGGAGAGGTTCAAATCATAGAAAGTGAGAGTGTCTGTCCTCTTTTACTTAAGTCGGCATTGTGCCTTTTTTATTAAATTCGGATGCTATTTCTGTATTTCATCGTCAAGAAGAAGGTCCAAGGGATACAGTAAACCTGAAGTGATTCATTCGAATCAAAAACTGGACTCACAGGAAAGGTTCAAATCATAGAAAGTGAGAGTGTCAGTCCACTTTTACTTAAGTCGGCATTCTGCCTTTTGTACTAAATTCGGATGCAATTTCTGTGTTTCATCGTCAATAAGAAGGTCCAATGGATACAGTAAACCCGAAGTGAAGCATCGGAATCTAAAACTGGACTCACAGGAGAGATTCAAATCATAGAAAGTGAGAGTGTCAATCCTCATGTACTTAGGTCGGCATTGTGACCCTTGAATTTAATTCCGATGCAATTTCTGTGTTTCATCGTCAAGAAGAAGCTGCAAGATATACAGTAAACCTGAAGTGATGCATCGGAATCTAAAACTGGGGTCACAGGAGAGGTTCAAATCATACAAAGAGAGAGTGTCAGTCCTCTTTTACTTAAGTCGGCATTGTGCCTTCTGTATTAGATTCGGATGCAATTTCTGTATTTCTTCGTCAATAAGAAGGTCCAAGGGATACAGTAAACTTGAAGTGAAGCATCGGAATCTAAAACTGGACTCACAGGAGAGGTTCAAATCATAGAAAGTTAGAGTGTCAGTCCTCGTGTACTTATGTCGGCATAGTGTCTTTTGTATGTAATTCCGATGCAATTTCTGTGTTTCATCGTCAATAAGAAGGTCCATGTGTTTCATCGTCAATAAGAAGGTCCATGGGATACAGTAAACCTGAAGTGAAGAATCGGAATCTAAAACTGGACTCACAGGAGAGGTTGAAATCATAGAAAGAGAGAGTGACAGTCCTCTTTTACGTGAGTCGGCATTGTTACTTTTGTATTAAATTCGGATGCAATTTCTGTGTTTCATCGTCAATACCAAGGTCCAAGGTATACAGTAAACCTGAAATGAAGCATCGGAATCTAAAACTGGACTCACAGGAGCGGTTCAAATCATAGAAAGTGAGAGTGTAAATCCTCTTGTACTTCAGTTGGCAATGTGCCTTTTGTATATAATTCGAATGCAATTTACGTGTTTCATCGTCAATAATAAGGTCCAAGGGATTCAGTAAAAGTGAAGTGTAGCATCGGAATCTAAAACTGGACTCACAGGAGAGGTTCAAATCATAGAAAGTGAGAGTGTCAGTCCTCTTTTACTTACGTCGGCATTGTGCCTTTTGTAATAAATTCGGATGCAATTTCTGTGTTTCATCGTCAATAAGAAGGTGCAAGGTATACAGTAAACCTGAAGTGAAGCATCGGAATCTGAAACTGGCCTAACAGGAGAGGTTCAAATTGTAGAGAGTTAGAGTGTCAGTCCTCTTGTACTTAAGTCGTCATTGTGCTTTTTGAAATTAATTCCTATAAAATTTCTGTGTTTCAACGTCAATAAGAAGGTGCAAGGTATACAGTAAACCAGAAGTGAAGCATCGGAATCTAAACCTGGACTCACAGGAGAGGTTCAAATTGTAGAGAGTTAGAGTGTCAGTCCTCATGTACTTATGTCTGCATCGTGTCTTTTGAATTTAATTCCGATGCAATTTCTGTGTTTCATCGTCAATAAGAAGGGGCAAGGTATACAGTAAACCTGAAGTGAAGCTTCGGAATCTAAAACTGGACTCACAGGAGAGGTTCAAATCATAGAAAGTGAGAGTGTCAGTCCTCTTCTACTGAAGTCGGCATTGAGCCTTTTGTATTAAATTCGGATGCAATTTCTGTGTTTCATCGTCAATAAGAAGGTGCAAGGTATACAGTAAACCTGAAGTGAAGCATCGGAATCAAAAACTGGTCTCACAGGAGAGGTTCAAATTGTAGAGAGTTAGAGTGTCAGTCCTCTTGTACTTAAGTCGGCATTGTGGCTTTTGAATTTAATTCCGATGCTATTACTGTGTTTCATCGTCAATAAGAAGGTGCAAGGTATACAGTAAACCTGAAGTGAACCATCGGAATCTAAAACTGGACTCACAGGAGTGATTCAAATCATAGATAGATTGAGTGTCAGTCCTCTTATACTTAAGTCGGCATTGCATCTTTTGAATTTAATTCCGATGCCATTACTGTGTTTCATCGTCAATTAGAAGGTGCAAGGTATACAGTAAACCTGAAGTGAAGCATCGGAATTTAAAACTGGACTCACAGGAGAGGTTCAAAACATAGATAGTTAGAGTGTCAGTCCTCTTGTACTTAAGTCGGCATAGTGTCTTTTGTATTCACTTCCGATGCAATTTCTGTGTTTCATCGTCAATAAGAAGGTCCAAGGAATACAGTAAACCTGAAGTGAAGCATCGGAATCTAAAACTGGACTCACAGGAGAGGTTCCAATCATAGAAAGTTAGAGTTTCTGCCCTCTTGTACTTCAGTCGGCATTGTGCCTTTTGTATTAAATTCGGATGCAAACTCTGTGTTTCATCGTCAATAAGAAGGTCCAAGGGATACAGTAAACCTGAAATGAAGCATCGGAATCTAAAACTGGACTCACAGGAGAGGATCAAATCATAGAAAGTGAGAGTGTCAGTCCTCTTTTACTTAAGTCGGCATTCTGCCTTTTGTATTAAATTCGGATGCAATTTCTGTGTTTCATCGTCAATAAGAATGTCCAATGGATACAGTAAACCTGAAGTGAAGCATCGGAATCTAAAACTGGACTCACAGGAGAGGTTCAAATCATAGAAAGTGAGAGTGTCACCCCTGATGTGTTTAAGTCGGCATTGTGCCTTTTGTATTAAATTCGGATGCAATTTCTGTGTTTCATCGTCAATACCAAGGTCCAAGGTATACAGTAAACCTGAAATGAAGCATCGGAATCTAAAACTGGACTCACAGGAGCGGTTCAAATCATAGAAAGTGAGAGTGTAAATCCTCTTGTACTTCAGTTGGCAATGTGCCTTTTGTATATAATTCGGATGCAATTTACGTGTTTCATCGTCAATAATAAGGTCCAAGGGATACAGTAAAACTGAAGTGTAGCATCGGAATCTAAAACTGGACTCACAGGAGAGGTTCAAATCATAGAAAGTGAGAGTGTCAGTCCTCTTTTACTTACGTCGGCATTGTGCCTTTTGTAATAAATTCGGATGCAATTTCTGTGTTTCATCGTCAATAAGAAGGTGCAAGGTATACAGTAAACCTGAAGTGAAGCATCGGAATCTGAAACTGGCCTCACAGGAGAGGTTCAAATTGTAGAGAGTTAGAGTGTCAGTCCTCTTGTACTTAAGTCGTCATTGTGCTTTTTGAAATTAATTCCTATAAAATTTCTGTGTTTCAACGTCAATAAGAAGGTGCAAGGTATACAGTAAACCAGAAGTGAAGCATCGGAATCTAAACCTGGACTCACAGGAGAGGTTCAAATTGTAGAGAGTTAGAGTGTCAGTCCTCTTGTACTTATGTCTGCATCGTGTCTTTTGAATTTAATTCCGATGCAATTTCTGTGTTTCATCGTCAATAAGAAGGGGCAAGGTATACAGTAAACCTGAAGTGAAGCTTCGGAATCTAAAACTGGACTCACAGGAGAGGTTCAAATCATAGAAAGTGAGAGTGTCAGTCCTCTT
Source organism: Schistocerca americana (assembly GCF_021461395.2). Taxonomy (NCBI): domain Eukaryota; kingdom Metazoa; phylum Arthropoda; class Insecta; order Orthoptera; family Acrididae; genus Schistocerca; species Schistocerca americana. The sequence continues at coordinate 55,720,505 of NC_060122.1, forward strand.
CTACTTAAGTCGGCATTGAGCCTTTTGTATTTAATTCGGATGCAATTTCTGTGTTTCATCGTCAATAAGAAGGTGCAAGGTATACAGTAAACCTGAAGTGAAGCATCGGAATCTAAAACTGGTCTCACAGGAGAGGTTCAAATTGTAGAGAGTTAGAGTGTCAGTCCTCTTGTACTTAAGTCGGCATTGTGGCTTTTGAATTTAATTCCGATGCTATTACTGTGTTTCATCGTCAATAAGAAGGTGCAAGGTATACAGTAAACCTGAAGTGAACCATCGGAATCTAAAACTGGACTCACAGGAGTGATTCAAATCATAGATAGTTTGAGTGTCAGTCCTCTTATACTTAAGTCGGCATTGTGTCTTTTGAATTTAATTCCGATGCCATTACTGTGTTTCATCGTCAATGAGAAGGTGCAAGGTATACAGTAAACCTGAAGTAAAGCATCGGAATCTAAAACTGGACTCACAGGAGAGGTTCAAATCAAAGAGAGTTACAGTGTCAGTCCTCTTGTACTTAAGTCGGCATTTTGTGTTTTGAATTTATTTCCGATGCAATTTCTGTGTTTTATCGTCAATTAGAAGGTGCAAGGGATACAGTAAACCTGAAGTGAAGCATCGGAATTTAAAACTGGACTCACAGGAGAGGTTCAAAACATAGATAGTTAGAGTGTCAGTCCTCTTGTACTTAAGTCGGCATAGTGTCTTTTGTATTCACTTCCGATGCAATTTCTGTGTTTCATCGTCAATAAGAAGGTCCAAGGAATACAGTAAACCTGAAGTGAAGCATTCGAATCTAAAACTGAACTTACAGGAGAGTTTCAAATCATAGAAAGTGAGAGTGTCAGTCTACTTTTACTTAAGTCGGTATTCTGCCTTTTGTACTAAATTCGGATGCAATTTCTGTGTTTCATCGTCAATAAGAACGTCCAATGGATACAGTAAACCTGAAGTGAAGCATCGGAATCTAAAACTGGACTCACAGGAGAGGTTCAAATCATAGAAAGTGAGAGTGTCAGTCCTCGTGTACTTAAGTCGGCATTGTGCCTATTGTATTAAATTCGGATGCAATTTCTGTGTTTCATCGTCAATAAGAAGTTTCTAGGGATACAGTAAACCTGAAATGAAGCATCGGAATCTAAAACTGGACTCTTAGGAGAGGTTCAAATCATAGAAAGTATGAGTGTCTGCCCTCTTGTACTTCAGTCGGCATTGTGCCTTTTATATTAAATTCGGATACAAACTCTATGTGTGTCATCGTCAATAAGAAGGTCCAAGGGATACAGTAAACCGGAAGTGAAGCATCGGAATCTAAAACTGGACTCACAGGAGAGGTCCAAATCATAGAAAGTGAGAGTATCAGTCCTCATGTACTTAAGTCGGCATTGTGACTCTTGAATTTAATTCCGATGCAATTTCTGTGTTTTTATTGTCAATTAGAAGGTGCAAGGTAAACAGTAAACCTGAAGTGAAGCATCGGAATCAAAAACTGGGATCACAGGGGAGGTTCAAATCATAGAAAGAGAGAGTGTGAGTCCTCTTTTACTTACGTCGGCATTGTGCCTTTTGTATTAAATTCGGATGCAATTTCTGTATTTCTTCGTCAATAAGAAGGTCCAAGGGATACAGTAAACCTGAAGTGAAGCATCGGAATCAAAAATTGATATCACAGGGGAGGTTGAAATCATAGAAAGAGAGAGTGTCAGTCCTCTTTTACTTAAGTCGGCATTGTGCCTATTGTATTACATTCGGATGCAATTTCTGTGTTTCATCGTCAATAAGAAGGTCCAAGGAATACAGTAAACCAGAAGTGAAGCATCGGAGTCTAAAACTGGACTCTCAGGAGAAGTTCAAATCATAGATAGTTAGAGTCTCAGTCCTTTTGTACTTAAGTCGACATTGTGCCTTTTGTATTAAATTCCGATGCAATTTCTGTGTTTCGTCGTCAATAAGAAGGTGCAAGGTATACAGTAAACCAGAAGTAGAGCATCGGAATCTAAACCTGGACTCACAGGAGATGTTCTATTAGTAGAGAGTTAGAGTGTCAGTAGTCTTGTACTTAAGTCGGCATTGTGCCTTTTGAATTTAAGTCCGATGCAATTTCTGTGTTTTATCGTCAATAAGAAGTTGCAAGGTATACAGTAAAGCAGAAGTGAAGCATCGGAATCTGAAACTAACCTCACAGGAGAGGTTCAAATTGTAGAGAGTTAGTGTCAGTCCTCTTGTACTTAAGTCGTCTTTGTGCCTTTTGAATTTAATTCCGATGCAATTTCTGTGTTTCAACGTCAATAAGAAGGTGCAAGGTATACAGTAAACCAGAAGTGAAGCATCGGAATCTAAAACTAGACTCACAGGAGAGGTTCAAATTGTAGAGAGTTGGAGTGTCAGTCCTCTTGTACTTAAGTCGGCATTGTGCCCTTTGAATTTAATTCCGATGCAATTTCTGTGGTTCATCGTCAATAAGAAGGTGCAAGGGATACAGTGAACCTGAAGTGAAGCATTGGAATCTAAACTGGACTCACAGGAGAGGTTCAAATTGTAGAGAGTTAGTGTGTCAGTCCTCTTGTACTTAAGTCGTCTTTGTGCCTTTTGAATTTAATTCCGATGCAATTTCTGTGTTTCAACGTCAATAAGAAGGTGCAAGGTATACAGTAAACCTGAAGTGAAGCATCGGAATTGAAAACTGGACTCACAGGAGAGGTTCAAATCATAGAAAGTGAGAGTGTCTGTCCTCTTTTACTTAAGTCGGCATTGTGCCTTTTTTATTAAATTCGGATGCTATTTCTGTATTTCATCGTCAAGAAGAAGGTCCAAGGGATACAGTAAACCTGAAGTGATTCATTCGAATCAAAAACTGGACTCACAGGAAAGGTTCAAATCATAGAAAGTGAGAGTGTCAGTCCACTTTTACTTAAGTCGGCATTCTGCCTTTTGTACTAAATTCGGATGCAATTTCTGTGTTTCATCGTCAATAAGAAGGTCCAATGGATACAGTAAACCCGAAGTGAAGCATCGGAATCTAAAACTGGACTCACAGGAGAGATTCAAATCATAGAAAGTGAGAGTGTCAATCCTCATGTACTTAGGTCGGCATTGTGACCCTTGAATTTAATTCCGATGCAATTTCTGTGTTTCATCGTCAAGAAGAAGCTGCAAGATATACAGTAAACCTGAAGTGATGCATCGGAATCTAAAACTGGGGTCACAGGAGAGGTTCAAATCATACAAAGAGAGAGTGTCAGTCCTCTTTTACTTAAGTCGGCATTGTGCCTTCTGTATTAGATTCGGATGCAATTTCTGTATTTCTTCGTCAATAAGAAGGTCCAAGGGATACAGTAAACTTGAAGTGAAGCATCGGAATCTAAAACTGGACTCACAGGAGAGGTTCAAATCATAGAAAGTTAGAGTGTCAGTCCACGTGTACTTATGTCGGCATAGTGTCTTTTGTATGTAATTCCGATGCAATTTCTGTGTTTCATCGTCAATAAGAAGGTCCATGGGATACAGTAAACCTGAAGTGAAGAATCGGAATCTAAAACTGGACTCACAGGAGAGGTTGAAATCATAGAAAGGGAGAGTGTCAGTCCTCTTGTACTTAAGTCGGCCTTGTGCCTTTAGTACTAAATTCGGATGCAAATTCTGTGTTTCATCGTCAATAAGAAGGTGCAAGGTATACAGCAAACCTGAAGTGAAGCATCGGAATCTAAACCTGGACTCACAGGTGAGGTTCAAATCATAGGAAGTGAGAGTGTCAATCCTCGTTTACCTAAGTCGGCATTGTGACTATTGTATTAAATTCGGATGCAATTTCTGTGTTTCATCGTCAATAAGAAGGTCCAAGGAATACAGTAAACCTGAAGTGAAGCATTGGAATCTAAACTGGACTCACAGGAGAAGTTCAAATTGTAGAGAGTTAGAGTGTCAGTTCTCTTGTACTTAAGTCGGAATTGTGCCTTTTGAATTTAATTCCGATGCAATTTCTGTGTTTCATCGTCAATAAGAAGGTGCAAGATATACAGTAAAGCTGAAGTGAAGCATCGGAATCTGAAACTAACCTCACAGGAGTGGTTCAAATTGTAGAGAGTTAGAGTGTCAGTCCACTTGTACTTAAGTCGGCATTCTGTCTTTTGAATTTAATTCCGATGCAATTTCTGTGTCTCATCGTCAATAAGAAGGAGCAAGGTATACAGTAAAACACCAATAGAGCATCGGAATCTAAACCTGGACTCATAGGAGATGTTCAAATTGTAAAGAGTTAGAGTGTCAGTCCTCTTGTACTTAAGTCTGCATTGTGTCTTTTGAATTTAATTGTGATGCAATTTCTGTGTTGCATCGTCAATAAGAAGGTGCAAGGTATCCAGTAAACCTGAAGTGAAGCAACGGAATCTAAAACTGGACTCACAGGAGAGGTTCAAATCATAGAAAGAGTTAGAGTCAGTCCTCTTTTATTTAAGTCGGCATTGTGCCTTTTGTATTTAATTCGGATGCTATTTCTGTATTTTATCGTCAGTAAGAAGGTCCAAGGGATACAGTAATCCTGAGGTGGAGCATCGGAATCTACAACTGGACTCACAGGAGAAGTTCAAATCATAGAAAGTGAGAGTGTCAGTCCTCTTTTACTTAAGTCGGCATTGTGCCTTTTGTATTAAATTCGGATGCAAACTCTGTGTGTCATCGTCAATAAGAAGGTCCAAGGGATACAGTAAACCTGAAGTGAAGCATCGGAATCTAAAGCTGGACTCACAGGAGAGGTTCAAATCATAGAAAGTGAGAGTGTCAGTCTTCATGTACTTAAGTCGGCATTGTGACTCTTGAATTTAATTCCGATGCAATTTCTGTGTTTCATCGCCAATAAGAAGGTGCAAGGTATACAGTAAACCTGAAGTGAAGCATCGGAATCTAAAACTGGGGTCACAGGAGAGGTTCAAATCATAGAAAGAGAGAGTGTCAGTCCTCTTTTACTTAAGTCGGCATTGTGCCTTTTGTATTAAATTCGGATGCAATTTCTGTATTCCTTCGTCAATAAGAAGGTCCAAGGGATACAGTAAACCTGAAGTGAAGCATCGGAATCAAAAATTGGGATCACAGGGGAGGTTCAAATCATAGAAAGAGAGAGTGTCAGTCCTCTTTTAATTAAGTCGGCATTGTGCCTATTGTATTACATTCGAATGCAATTTCTGTGTTTCATCGTCAATAAGAAGGTCCAAGGAATACAGTAAACCAGAAGTGAAGCATCGGAGTCTAAAACTGGACTCTCAGGAGAAGTTCAAATCATAGATAGTTAGAGTCTCAGTCCTTTTGTACTTAAGTCGACATTGTGCCTTTTGTATTAAATTCCGATGCAATTTCTGTGTTTCGTCGTCAATAAGAAGGTGCAAGGTATACAGTAAACCAGAAGTAGAGCATCGGAATCGAAACCTGGACTCACAGGAGATGTTCTATTAGTAGAGAGTTAGAGTGTCAGTAGTCTTGTACTTAAGTCGGCATTGTCCCTTTTGAATTTAGGTCCGATGCAATTTCTGTGTTTTATCGTCAATAAGAAGTTGCAAGGTATACAGTAAAGCAGAAGTGAAGCATCGGAATCTGAAACTAACCTCACAGGAGAGGTTCAAATTGTAGAGAGTTAGTGTCAGTCCTCTTGTACTTAAGTCGTCTTTGTGCCTTTTGAATTTAATTCCGATGCAATTTCTGTGTTTCAACGTCAATAAGAAGGTGCAAGGTATACAGTAAACCAGAAGTGAAGCAGCGGAATCTAAAACTAGACTCACAGGAGAGGTTCAAATTGTAGAGAGTTGGAGTGTCAGTCCTCTTGTACTTAAGTCGGCATTCTGTCATCTGAATTTAATTCCGATGCAATTTCTGTGTCTCATCGTCAATAGGAAGGCGCAAGGTATACAGTAAACCAGAAGTAGAGCATCGGAATCTAAACCTGGACTCACAGGAGATGTTCAAATAGTAGAGAGTTAGAGTGTCAGTCATCTTGTACTTAAGTCGGCATTGTGCCCTTTGAATTTAATTCCGATGCAATTTCTGTGGTTCATCGTCAATAAGAAGGTGCAAGGGATACAGTGAACCTGAAGTGAAGCATTGGAATCTAAACTGGACTCACAGGAGAGGTTCAAATTGTAGAGAGTTAGTGTGTCAGTCCTCTTGTACTTAAGTCGTCTTTGTGCCTTTTGAATTTAATTCCGATGCAATTTCTGTGTTTCAACGTCAATAAGAAGGTGCAAGGTATACAGTAAACCTGAAGTGAAGCATCGGAATCGAAAACTGGACTCACAGGAGAGGTTCAAATCATAGAAAGTGAGAGTGTCAGTCCTCTTTTACTTAAGTCGGCATTGTGCCTTTTTTATTAAATTCGGATGCTATTTCTGTATTTCATCGTCAAGAAGAAGGTCCAAGGGATACAGTAAACCTGAAGTGATTCATTCGAATCAAAAACTGGACTCACAGGAGAGGTTCAAATCATAGAAAGTGAGAGTGTCAGTCCACTTTTACTTAGTCGGCATTCTGCCTTTTGTACTAAATTCGGATGCAATTTCTGTGTTTCATCGTCAATAAGAAGGTCCAATGGATACAGTAAACCCGAAGTGAAGCATCGGAATCTAAAACTGGACTCACAGGAGAGGTTCAAATCATAGAGAGTGAGAGTGTCAATCCTCATGTACTTAGGTCGGCATTGTGACCCTTGAATTTAATTCCGATGCAATTTCTGTGTTTCATCGTCAAGAAGAAGCTGCAAGATATACAGTAAACCTGAAGTGATGCATCGGAATCTAAAACTGGGGTCACAGGAGAGGTTCAAATCATACAAAGAGAGAGTGTCAGTCCTCTTTTACTTAAGTCGGCATTGTGCTTTCTGTATTAGATTCGGATGCAATTTCTGTATTTCTTCGTCATTAAGAAGGTCCAAGGGATACAGTAAACTTGAAGTGAAGCATCGGAATCTAAAACTGGACTCACAGGAGAGGTTCAAATCATAGAAAGTTAGAGTGTCAGTCCTCGTGTACTTATGTCGGCATAGTGTCTTTTGTATGTAATTCCGATGCAATTTCTGTGTTTCATCGTCAATAAGAAGGTCCATGGGATACAGTAAACCTGAAGTGAAGAATCGGAATCTAAAACTGGACTCACAGGAGAGGTTGAAATCATAGAAAGGGACAGTGTCATTCCTCTTGTACTTAAATCGGCCTTGTGCCTTTAGTACTAAATTCGGATGCAAATTCTGTGTTTCATCGTCAATAAGAAGGTGCAAGGTATACAGTAAACCTGAAGTGAAGCATCGGAATCTAAACCTGGACTCACAGGTGAGGTTCAAATCATAGGAAGTGAGAGTGTCAATCCTCGTTTACCTAAGTCGGCATTGTGACTATTGTATTAAATTCGGATGCAATTTCTGTGTTTCATCGTCAATAAGAAGGTCCAAGGAATACAGTAAACCTGAAGTGAAGCATCGGAATCTAAAACTGGACTCCAGGAGAGGTTCATATCATAGATAGTTAGAGTTTCAGTCCTTTTGTACTTAAGTCGGCATTGTGCCTTTTGTATTAAATTCCGTTGCAATTTCTGTGTTTCGTCGTCAATAAGAAGGTGCAAGGTATACAGTAAACCAGAAGTGAATCATCGGAATCTAAAACTGGACTCTCAGGAGAGGTTAAAATCGTAGATAGTTAGAGTATCAGTCATCTTGTACTTAAGTCGGCATTGTGCCTTTTGAATTTAATTCCGATGCAATTTCTGTGGTTCATCGTCAATAAGAAGGTGCAAGGGATACAGTAAACCTGAAGTGAAGCATTGGAATCTAAACTGGACTCACAGGAGAAGTTCAAATTGTAGAGAGTTAGAGTGTCAGTCCTCTTGTACTTAAGTCGGCATTGTGCCTTTTGAATTTAATTCCGATGCAATTTCTGTGTTTCATCGTCAATAAGAAGGTGCAAGGTATACAGTAAAGCTGAAGTGAAGCATCGGAATCTGAAACTAACCTCACAGGTGTGGTTCAAATTGTAGAGAGTTAGAGTGTCAGTCCTCTTGTACTTAAGTCGTCATTGTACCTTTAGAATTTCATTCCGATGCAATTTTTGTGTTTCAACGTCAATAAGAAGGTGCAAGGTATACAGTAAACCAGACGTGAAGCATCGGAATCTAAAACTGGACTCACAGGAGAGGTTCAAATTGTAGAGAGTTAGAGTGTCAGTCCACTTGTACTTAAGTCGGCATTCTGTCTTTTGAATTTAATTCCGATGCAATTTCTGTGTCTCATCGTCAATAAGAAGGAGCAAGGTATACAGTAAAACACAAATAGAGCATCGGAATTTAAACCTGGACTCATAGGAGATTTTCAATTTGTAAAGAGTTAGAGTGTCAGTCCTCTTGTACTTAAGTCTGCATTGTGTCTTTTGAATTTAATTGTGATGCAATTTCTGTGTTGCATCGTCAATAAGAAGGTGCAAGGTATCCAGTAAACCTGAAGTGAAGCAACGGAATCTAAAACTGGACTCACAGGAGAGGTTCAAATCATAGAAAGAGTTAGAGTCAGTCCTCTTTTATTTAAGTCGGCATTGTGCCTTTTGTATTTAATTCGGATGCTATTTCTGTATTTTATCGTCAGTAAGAAGGTCCAAGGGATACAGTAATCCTGAGGTGGAGCATCGGAATCTACAACTGGACTCACAGGAGTGGTTCAAATCATAGAAAGTGAGAGTGTCAGTCCTCTTTTACTTAAGTCGGCATTGTGCCTTTTGTATTAAATTCGGATGCAAACTCTGTGTGTCATCGTCAATAAGAAGGTCCAAGGGATACAGTAAACCTGAAGTGAAGCATCGGAATCTAAAGCTGGACTCACAGGAGAGGTTCAAATCATAGAAAGTGAGAGTGTCAGTCTTCATGTACTTAAGTCGGCATTGTGACTCTTGAATTTAATTCCGATGCAATTTCTGTGTTTCATCGCCAATAAGAAGGTGCAAGGTATACAGTAAACCTGAAGTGAAACATCGGAATCTAAAACTGGGGTCACAGGAGAGGTTCAAATCATAGAAAGAGAGAGTGTCAGTCCTCTTTTACTTAAGTCGGCATTGTGCCTTTTGTATTAAATTCGGATGCAATTTCTGTATTTCATCGTCAATAAGAAGGTCCAAGGGATACAGTAAACCTGAAGGGAAGCATCGGAGTCTAAAACTGGACTCACAGGAGAGGTTCAAATCATAGAAAGTTAGAGTGTCAGTCCTCGTGTACTTAAGTCGGCATAGTGTCTTTTGTATTTAATTCCGATGCAATTTCTGTGATTCATCGTCAATAAGAAGGTCCATGGGATACAGTAAACCTGAAGTGAAGAATCGGAATCTAAAACTGGACTCACAGGAGAGGTTCAAATCATAGAAAGGGAGAGTGTCAGTCCTCTTGAACTTAAGTCGGCCTTGAGCCTTTAGTACTAAATTCGGATGCAAATTCTGTGTTTCATCGTCAATAAGAAGGTGCAAGGTATACAGTAAACCTGAAGTGAAGCATCGGAATCTAAACCTGGACTCACAGGTGAGGTTCAAATCATAGAAAGTGAGAGTGTCAGTCTTCATGTACTTAAGTCGGCATTGTGACTCTTGAATTTAATTCCGATGCAATTTCTGTGTTTCATCGCCAATAAGAAGGTCCAAGGAATACAGTAAACCTGAAGTGAAGCATCGGAATCTAAAACTGGACTCCAGGAGAGGTTCATATCATAGATAGTTAGAGTTTCAGTCCTTTTGTACTTAAGTCGGCATTGTGCCTTTTGTATTAAATTCCAATGCAATTTCTGTGTTTCGTCTTCAATAGGAAGGTGCAAGGTATACAGTAAACCAGAAGTGAAGCATCGGAATCTAAAACTGGACTCTCAGGAGAGATTCAAATCGTAGATAGTTAGAGTATCAGTCATCTTGTACTTAAGTCGGCATTGTGCCTTTTGAATTTAATTCCGATGCAATTTCTGTGTTTCATCGTCAATAAGAAGGTGCAAGGTATACAGTAAAGCTGAAGTGAAGCATCGGAATCTGAAACTAACCTCACAGGAGCGGTTCAAATTGTAGAGAGTTAGAGTGTCAGTCCTCTTGTACTTAAGTCGTCATTGTGCCTTTAGAATTTCATTCCGATGCAATTTTTGTGTTTCAACGTCAATAAGAAGTTGCAAGGTATACAGTAAAACAGACGTGAAGCATCGGTATCTAAAACTGGACTCACAGGAGAGGTTCAAATTGTAGAGAGTTAGAGTGTCAGTCCTCTTGTACTTAGGTCGGCATTCTGTCTTTTGAATTTAATTCCGATGCAATTTCTGTGTCTCATCGTCAATAAGAAGGAGCAAGGTATACAGTAAACCACAAGTAGAGCATCGGAATCTAAACCTGGACTCGTAGGAGATGTTAAAATTGTAAAGAGTTAGAGTGTCAATCCTCTTGTACTTAAGTCTGCATTGTGTCTTTTGAATTTAATTGCGATGCAATTTCTGTGTTGCATCGTCAATTAGAAGGTGCAAGGTATCCAGTAAACCTAAAGTGAAGCAACGAAATCTAAAACTGGACTCACAGGAGAGGTTCAAATCATACAAAGAGTTAGTGTAAGTCCTCTTTTACTTAAGTCGGCATTGTGCCTTTTGTATTTAATTCGGATGCTATTTCTGTATTTTATCGTCAATAAGAAGGTCTAAGGGATACAGTAATCCTGAGGTGGAGCATCGGAATCTAAAACTGGACTCACAGGAGAAGTTCAAATCTTAGAAAGTGAGAGTGTCAGTCCTTTTTTACTTAAGTCGGCATTTTGCCTTTTGTACTAAATTCGGATGCAATTTCTGTGTTTCATCGTCAATAAGAAGGTCCAATGGATACAGTAAACCAGAAGTGAAGCATCGGAATCTAAAACTGGACTCACAGGAGAGGTTCAAATCATAGAGAGTGAGAGTGTCAGTCCTCATGTACTTAAGTCGGCATTGTGCCTATTGTATTAAATTCGGATGCAATTTCTGTGTTTCATCGTCAATAAGAAGTTCCTAGGGATACAGTAAACCTGAAATGAAGCATCGGAATCTAAAACTGGACTCTTAGGAGAGGTTCAAATCTTAGAAAGTTTGAGTGTCTGCCCTCTTGCACTTCATTCGGCATTGTGCCTTTTGTATTAAATTCGGATGCAAACTCTGTGTATCATCGTCAATAAGAAGGTCCAAGGGATACAGTAAACCTGAAGTGAAGCATCGGAATCTAAAGCTGGACTCACAGGAGACGTTCAAATCATAGAAAGTGAGAGTGTCAGCCTTCATGTACTTAAGTCGGCATTGTGACTCTTGAATTTAATTCCGATGCAATTTCTGTGTTTCATCGCCAATAAGAAGGTGCCAGGTATACAGTAAACCTGAAGTGAAGCATCGGAATCTAACACTGGGGTCACAGGAGAGGTTCAAATCATAGATAGAGTTAGTGTCAGTCCTCTTTTACTTAAGTCGGCATTGTGCCTTTTGTATTTAATTCGGATGCTATTTCTGTATTTTATCGTCAACAAGAAGGTCCAAGGGATACAGTAATCCTGAGGTGGAGCATCGGAATCTAAAACTGGACTCACAGGAGAAGTTCAAATCATAGAAAGTGAGAGTGTCAGTCCTCTTTTACTTAAGTCGGCATTTTGCCTTTTGTACTAAATTCGGATGCAATTTCTGTGTTTCATCGTCAATAAGAAGGTCCAATGGATACAGTAAACCTGAAGTGAAGCATCGGAATCTAAAACTGGACTCACAGGAGAGGTTCAAATCATAGAGAGTGAGAGTGTCAGTCCTCATGTACTTAAATCGGCATTGTGCCTATTGTATTAAATTCGGATGCAATTTCTGTGTTTCATCGTCAATAAGAAGTTCCTAGGGATACAGTAAACCTGAAATGAAGCATCGGAATCTAAAAACTGGACTCTTAGGAGAGGTTCAAATCATAGAAAGTTTGAGTGTCTGCCCTCTTGTACTTCATTCGGCATTGTGCCTTTTGTATCAAATTCGGATGCAAACTCTGTGTGTCATCGTCAATAAGAAGGTCCAAGGGATACAGTAAACCTGAAGTGAAGCATCGGAATCTAAAGCTGGACTCACAGGAGACGTTCAAATCATAGAAAGTGAGAGTGTCAATCTTCATGTACTTAAGTCGGCATTGTGACTCTTGAATTTAATTCCGATGCAATTTCTGTGTTTCATCGCCAATAAGAAGGTGCAAGGTATACAGTAAACCTGAAGTGAAGCATCGGAATCTAAAACTGGGGTCACAGGAGAGGTTCAAATCATAGAAAGAGAGAGTGTCAGTCCTCTTTTACTTAAGTCGGCATTGTGCCTTTTGTATTAAATTCGGATGCAATTTCTGTATTTCATCGTCAATAAGAAGGTCCAAGGGATACAGTAAACGTGAAGTGAAGCATCGCAATCTAAAACTGGACTCACAGCAGAGGTTCAAATCATAGATAGTTAGAGTGTCAGTCCTGTTGTACTTAAGTCGGAATAGTGTATTTTGTATTTAATTCCGATGCAATTTCTGTGTTTCAGCGTCAATAAGAAGGTCCTAGGGATTCAGTAAACCTGAAGTGAAGAATCGGAATCTAAAACTGGACTCACAGGAGAGGTTCAAATCATAGATAGGGAGAGTGTCAGTCCTCTTGTACTTAAGTCGGCCTTGTGCCTTTTGTACTAAATTCGGATGCAATTTCTGTGTTTCATCGTCAATAAGAAGGTGCAAGGTATACAGTAAACCTGAAGTGAAGCATCGGAATCTAAAACTGGACTCACAGGTGAGGTTCAAAATCATAGAAAGTGAGAGTGTCAATCCTCGTTTACTTAAGTCGGCATTGTGCCTATTGTATTAAATTCGGATGCAATTTCTGTGTTTCATCGTCAATAAGAAGGTCCAAGGAATACAGTAAACCTGAAGTGAAGCATCGAAATCTAAAACTGGACTCTCAGGAGAGGTTCAAATCATAGATAGTTAGAGTTTCAGTCCTTTTGTACTTAAGTCGGCATTGTGCCTCTTGTATTAAATTCCGATGCAATTTCTGTATTTCGTCGTCAATAAGAAGGTGCAAGGTATACAGTAAACCAGAAGTGAAGCATCGGAATCTAAAACTGGACTCACAGGAGAGGTTCAAATAGTAGAGAGTTAGAGTATCAGTCATCTTGTACTTCAGGCGGCATTGTGCCTTTTGAATTTAATTCCGATGCAATTTCTGTGGTTCATCGTCAATAAGAAGATGCAAGGGATACAGTAAACCTGAAGTGAAGCATGGGAATCTAAACTGGACTCACAGGAGAAGTTCAAATTGTAGAGAGTTAGAGTGTCAGTCCTCTTGTACTTAAGTCGGCATTGTGCCTTTGAATTTAATTCCGATGCAATTTCTGTGTTTCATCGTCAATAAGAAGGTGCAAGGTATACAGTAAAGCTGAAGTGAAGCATCATAATCTGAAACTAACCTCACAGGAGAGGTTCAAATTGTAGAGAGTTAGAGTGTCAGTCCTCTTGTACTTAAGTCGTCATTGTGCCTTTCGAATTTCATTCCGATGCAATTTCTGTGTTTCAACGTCAATAAGAAGGTGCAAGGTATACAGTAAACCAGAAGTTAAGCATCGGAATCTAAAACTGGACTCACAGGAGAGGTTCAAATTGTAGAGAGTTAGAGTGTCAGTCCTCTTGTACTTAAGTCGGCATTCTGTCTTTTGAATTTAATTACGATGCAATTTCTGTGTCTCATCGTCAATAAGAAGGAGCAAGGTATACAGTAAACCAGAAGTAGAGCATCGGAATCTAAACCTGGACTCACAGGAATTGTTCAAATTGTAAAGAGTGAGAGTGTCAGTCTCTTGTACTTAAGTCTGCATTGTGTCTTTTGAATTTAATTCCGATGCAATGTCTGTGTTGCATCGTCAATAAGAAGGTGCAAGGTATCCAGCAAACATGAAGTGAAGCATCGGAATCTAAAACTGGACTCACAGGAGAGGTTCAAATCATAGAAAGGGGGAGTGTCAGTCCTCTTTTACTTATGTCGGCATTGTGCCTGTTGTATTCAATTCGGATGCAATTTCTGTGTTTCAACGTCAATAAGAAGGTCCAATGGATACAGTAAACCTGAAGTGAGGCATCGGAATCTAAAACTGGACTCACAGGAGAGGTTCAAATCATAGAAAGTGTGCGTGTCAGTCCTCATGTACTTATGTCGGCATTGTGCCTGTTGTATTCAATTCGGATGCAATTTCTGTGTTTCAACGTCAATAAGAAGGTCCTAGGGATACAGTAAACCTGAAATGAAGCATCGGAATCTAAAACTAGACTCTTAGGAGAGGTTCAAATCATAGAAAGTTAGAGTGTCTGCCCTCTTGTACTTCAGTCGGCATTGTGCCTTTTGTATTAAATTCGGATGCAAACTCTGTGTTTCATCGTCAATAAGAAGGTCCAAGGGATTAAGTAAACCTGAAGCGAAGCATCGGAATCTAAAACTGGACTCACAGGAGAGGTTCATATCATAGAAAGTGAGAGTGTCAGTCCTCTTGTACTTAAGTCGACATTGTGCCTTTTGAATTTAATTCCGATGCAATTTTGTGTTTCATCGTCAATAAGAAGGTGCAAGGTATACAGTAAACCTGAAGTGAAGCTTCGGAATCTAAAACTGGACCCACAGGACAGGTTCAAATCATAGAAACTTAGAGTGTCAGTCCTCTTGTACTTTAGTAGGCATTGTGCCTTTTGAATTTAATTCCGATGCAATTTCTATAATTCATCGTCAATAAGAAGGTGCAAGGTATACAGTAAACCTGAAGTGAAGCATCGGAATCTAAAACTGGACTCACAGGAGAGGTTCGAATTGTAGAGAGTTAGAGTGTCCGTCTTGTTGTACTTAAGTCGGCATTGTGCCTTTTGAATTTAATTCCGATGCAATTTTGTGTTTCATCGTCAATAAGAAGGTGCAAGGTATACAGTAAACCTGAAGTGAAGCTTCGGAATCTAAAACTGGACCCACAGGATACGTTCAAATCATAGAAACTTAGAGTGTCAGTCCTCTTGTACTTTAGTAGGCATTGTGCCTTTTGAATTTAATTCCGATGCAATTTCTATAATTCATCGTCAATAAGAAGGTGCAAGGTATACAGTAAACCTGAAGTGAAACATCGGAATCTAAAACTGGACTCACAGGAGAGGTTCAAATTGTAGAGAGTTAGAGTGCCAGTCCTCTTGTACTTAAGTCGGCATTCTGTCTTTTGAATTTAATTCCGATGCAATTTCTGTGTTTCATCGTCAATAAGAAGGTCCAAGGGATACAGTAAACCTGAAGGTAAGCATCGAAATCTAAACCTGGACTCACAGGAGAGTTCAAATCATAGATAGTTAGAGTGTCAGTCCCCTTGTACTTAAGTCGGCATTGTGTCTTTTGAATTTAATTCCGATGCAATTTCTGTGTTTCACCGTCAATAAGAAGGTGCAAGGTATACTGTAAACCTGAAGTGAAGCATCGGAATCCAAAACTGGACTCACAGGAGAGGTACAAATCATAGAGAGTTAGAGTGTCAATCCTCTTGTACTTAAGTCGGCATTGTGCCTTTTGAATTTAATTCCGATGCAATTTCTGTGTTTCAACGTCAATAAGAAGGTGCAAGGTATACAGTAAAGCTGAAGTGAAGCATCGGAATCTGAAACTAACCTCACAGGAGAGGTTCAAATTGTAGAGAGTTAGAGTGTCAGTCCTCTTGCGCTTAAGTCGTCATTGTGCCTTTTGAATTTCATTCCGATGCAATTTCTGTGTTTCAACGTCAATAAGAAGGTGCAAGGTATACCGTAAACCAGAAGTGAAACATCGGAATCTAAAACTGGACTCACAGGAGAGGTTCAAATTGTAGAGAGTTAGAGTGCCAGTCCTCTTGTACTTAAGTCGGCATTCTGTCTTTTGAATTTAATTACGATGCTATTTCTGTGTCTCATCGTCAATAAGAAGGAGCAAGGTATACAGTAAACCAGAAGTAGAGCATCGGAATCTAAACCTGGACTCACAGGAGATGTTCAAATTGTAAAGAGTTAGAGTGTCAGTCTCTTGTACTTAAGTCTGCATTGTGTCTTTTGAATTTAATTCCGATGCAATTTCTGTGTTGCATCGTCAATAAGAAGGTGCGAGGTATCCAGTAAACATGAAGTGAAGCATCGGAATCTAAAACTGGACTCACAGGAGAGGATCAAATCATAGAAAGAGGGAGTGTCAGTCCTCTTTTACTTAAGTCGGCATTGTGCCTTTTGTATTTAGTTCGGATGCTATTTCTGTATTTTATGGTCAATAAGAAGGTCCAAGAGATACAGTAAACCTGCAGTGAAGCATCGGAATCTGAAACTGGACTCACAGGAGAAGTTCAAATCATAGAAAGTGAGAGTGTCAGTCCTCTTTTACTTAAGTCGACATTCTGCCTTTTGTACTAAATTCGGATGCAATTTCTGTGTTTCATCGTCAATAAGAAGGTCCAATGGATACAGTAAACCTGAAGTGAGGCATCGGAATCTAAAACTGGACTCACAGGAGAGGTTCAAATCATAGAAAGTGTGAGTGTCAGTCCTCATGTACTTAAGTCGGCATTGTGCCTATTGTATTCAATTCGGATGCAATTTCTGTGTTTCATCGTCAATAAGAAGGTCCTAGGTATACAGTAAACCTGAAATGAAGCATCGGAATCTAAAACTAGACTCTTAGGAGAGGTTCAAATCATAGAAAGTTAGAGTGTCAGCCCTCTTGTACTTCAGTCGGCATTGTGCCTTTTGTATTAAAGTCGGATGCAAACTCTGTGTTTCATCGTCTATAAGAAGGTCCAAGGGATTAAGTAAACCTGAAGCGAAGCATCGGAATCTAAAACTGGACTCACAGGAGAGGTTCTTATCATAGAAAGTGAGAGTGTCAGTCCTCTTGTACTTAAGTCGACATTGTGCCTTTTGAATTTAATTCCGATGCAATTTTGTGTTTCATCGTCAATAAGAAGGTGCAAGGTATACAGTAAACCTGAAGTGAAGCTTCGGAATCTAAAACCCGACCCACAGGACAGGTTCAAATCATAGAAACTTAGAGTGTCAGTCCTCTTGTACTTTAGTCGGCATTGTGGCTTTTGAATTTAATTCCGATGCAATTTCTGTGTTTCATCGACAATAACAAGGTGGAAGGTATACAGTAAATCTGCAGTGAAGCATCGGAATCTAAAACTGGACTCACAGGAGTGGTTCAAATCATAGATAGCTTGAGTGTCAGTCCTCTTATACTTAAGTCGGCATTGTGTCGTTTGAATTTAATTCCGATGCAATTTCTGTGTTTCATCGTCAATAAGAAGGTGCAAGGTATACAGTAAACCTGAAGCGAATCATCGGAATCCAAAACTCGACTTACAGGAGAGGTTCAAATCATAGAGAGTTAGAGTGTCCGTCCTCTTGTACTTAAGTCGGCATTATGCCTTTTGAATTTAATTCCGATGCAATTTCTGTGTTTCATCTTCAATAAGAAGGTGCAAGGTATACAGTAAACCTGATGTGAAGGATCGGAATCTAAAACTGGACTCACAGAAGAGGTTTATATCATAGAAAGAGAGAGTGTCAGTCCACTTTTACTTAAGTCGGCATTGTGCCTTTTGTATTAAATTCGGATGCTATTTCCGTATTTCATCGTCAATAAGAAGGTCCAAGGGATACAGTAAACCTGAAGGGAAGCATCGAAATCTAAACCTGGACTCACAGGAGAGTTCAAATCATAGATAGTTAGAGTGTCAGTCCCCTTGTACTTAAGTCGGCATTGTGTCTTTTGAATTTAATTCCGATGCAATTTCTGTGTTTCATCGTCAATAAGAAGGGGGCAAGGTATACTGTAAACCTGAAGTGAAGCATCGGAATCCAAAACTGGACTCACAGGAGAGGTTCAAATCATAGAGAGTTAGAGTGTCAGTCCTCATGTACTTAAGTCGGCATTGTGCCTTTTGAATTTAATTCTGATGCAATTTATGTGTTTCATCGTCAATAAGACGGTGCAAGGTATACAGTAAACCTGAAGTGAAGCATCGGAATCTAAAACTTTACTCACAGGAGAGGTTCAAATCACAGAAAGTGAGAGTGTCAGTCCTCTTTTACTTAAGTCGGCATTCTGCCTTTTGTACTAAATTCGGATGCAATTTCTGTGTTTCATCGTCAATAAAAAGGTCCAATGGATACAGTAAACCTGAAGTGAAGCATCGGAATCTAAAACTGCACTCACAGGAGAGGTTCAAATCATAGAAAGTGAGAGTGTCAGTCCTCTTTTACTTAAGTCGGCATTGTGCTTTTGTATTAAATTCGGATGCTATTTCTGCGTTTCATCGTCAATAAGAAGGTGCAAGGTATACAGTAAACCTGAAGTGAATCATCGGAATTTAAAACTGGACTCACAGGAGAGGTTCAAATCATAGAAAGTGAGAGTGTCAGTCCTCTTGTAGTTAAGTCGGCATTGTGCCTTTTGTATTAAATTCGGTGCAATTTCTGTGTTTCATCGTCAATAAGAAGGTCCAAGGGATACAGTAAACCTGAAGGGAAGCATCGAAATCTAAACCTGGACTCACAGGAGAGTTCAAATCATAGATAGTTAGAGTGTCAGTCCCCTTGTACTTAAGTCGGCATTGTGTCTTTTGAATTTAATTCCGATGCAATTTCTGTGTTTCACCGTCAATAAGAAGGTGCAAGGTATACTGTAAACCTGAAGTGAAGCATCGGTATCCAAAACTGGACTCACAGGAGAGGTACAAATCATAGAGAGTTAGAGTGTCAATCCTCTTGTACTTATGTCGGTATTGTGCCTTTTAAATTTAATTCCGATGCAATTTCTGTGTTTCAACGTCAATAAGAAGGTGCAAGGTATACAGTAAAGCTGAAGTGAAGCATCGGAATCTGAAACTAACCTCACAGAAGAGGTTCAAATTGTAGAGAGTTAGAGTGTCAGTCCTCTTGTACTTAAGTCGTCATTGTGCCTTTTGAATTTCATTCCGATGCAATTTCTGTGTTTCAACGTCAATAAGAAGGTGCAAGGTATACCGTAAACCAGAAGTGAAGCATCGGAATCTAAAACTTGACTCACAGGAGAGGTTCATATTGTAGAGAGTTAGAGTGTCAGTCCTCTCGTACTTAAGTCGGCATTCTGTCTTTTGAATTTAATTACGATGCAATTTCTGTGTCTCATCGTCAATAAGAAGGAGCAAGGTATACAGTAAACCAGAAGTAGAGCATCGGAATCTAAACCTGGACTCACAGGAGATGTTCATATTGTAAAGAGTTAGAGTGTCAGTCTCTTGTACTTAAGTCTGCATTGTGTCTTTTGAATTTAATTCCGATGCAAGTTCTGTGTTGCATCGTCAATAAGAAGGTGCAAGGTATCCAGTAAACATGAAGTGAAGCATCGGAATCTAAAACTGCACTCACAGGAGAGGTTCAAATCATAGAAAGAGGGAGTGTCAGTCCTCTTTTACTTAAGTCGGCATTGTGCCTTTTGTATTTAATTCGGATGCAATTTCTGTATTTTATCGTCAATAAGAAGGTCCAAGGGATACAGTAAACCTGAAGTGAAGCATCGGAATCTAAAACTGGACTCACAGGAGAAGTTCAAATCATAGAAAGTGAGAGTGTCAGTCCTCTTTTACTTTAGTCGGCATTCTGCCTTTTGTACTAAATTCGGATGCAATTTCTGTGTTTCATCGTCAATAAGAAGGTCCAATGGATACAGTAAACCTGAAGTGAGGCAACGGAATCTAAAACTGGACTCACAGGAGATGTTCAAATCATAGAAAGTGTGAGTGTCAGTCCTCATGTACTTAAGTCGGCATTGTGCCTATTGTATTCAATTCGGATGCAATTTCTGTGTTTCATCGTCAATAAGAAGGTCCTAGGGATACAGTAAACCTGAAATGAAGCATCGGAATCTAAAACTAGACTCTTAGGAGAGGTTCAAATCATAGAAAGTTAGAGTGTCTGCCCTCTTGTACTTCAGTCGGCATTGTGCCTTTTGTATTAAATTCGGATGCAAACTCTGTGTTTCATCGTCAATAAGAAGGTCCAAGGGATTATGTAAACCTGAAGCGAAGCATCGGAATCTAAAACTGGAGTCACAGGAGAGGTTCATATCATAGAAAGTGAGAGTGTCAGGCCTCTTGTAGTTAAGTCGGCATTGTGCCTTTTGTATTAAATTCGGTGCAATTTCTGTGTTTCATCGTCAATAAGAAGGTCCAAGGGATACAGTAAACCTGAAGGTAAGCATCGAAATCTAAACCTGGACTCACAGGAGAGTTCAAATCATAGATAGTTAGAGTGTCAGTCCCCTTGTACTTAAGTCGGCATTGTGTCTTTTGAATTTAATTCCGATGCAGATTCTGTGATTCACCGTCAATGAGAAGGTGCAAGGTATACTGTAAACCTGAAGTGAAGCATCGGAATCCAAAACTGGACTCACAGGAGAGGTACAAATCATAGAGAGTTAGAGTGTCAATCCTCTTGTACTTAAGTCGGCATTGTGCCTTTTGAATATAATTCCGATGCAATTTCTGTGTTTCAACGTCAATAAGAAGGTGCAAGGTATACAGTAAAGCTGAAGTGAAGGATCGGAATCTGAAACTAACCTCACAGGAGAGGTTCAAATTGTAGAGAGTTAGAGTGTCAGTCCCCTTGTACTTAAGTCGTCATTGTGCCTTTTGAATTTCATTCCGATGCAATTTCTGTGTTTCAACGTCAATAAGAAGGTGCAAGGTATACCGTAAACCAGAAGGGAAGCATCGGAATCTAAAACTGGACTCACAGGAGAGGTTCAAATTGTAGAGAGTTAGAGTGTCAGTCCTCTTGTACTTAAGTCGGCATTCTGTCTTTTGAATTTAATTACGATGCAATTTCTGTGTCTCATCGTCAATAAGAAGGAGCAAGGTATACAGTAAACCAGAAGTAGAGCATCGGAATCTAAACCTGGACTCACAGGAGATGTTCAAAATGTAAAGAGTTTGAGTGTCAGTCTCTTGTACTTAAGTCTGCATTGTGTCTTTTGAATTTAATTCCGATGCAAGTTCTGTGTTGCATCGTCAATAAGAAGGTGCAAGGTATCCAGTAAACATGAAGTGAAGCATCGGAATCTAAAACTGGACTCACAGGAGAGGTTCAAATCATAGAAAGAGGGAGTGTCAGTCCTCTTTTCCTTAAGTCGGCATTGTGCCTTTTGTATTTAATTCGGATGCTATTTCTGTATTTTATCGTCAATAAGAAGGTCCAAGGGATACAGTAAACCTGAAGTGAAGCATCGGAATCTAAAACTGGACTCACAGGAGAAGTTCAAATCATAGAAAGTGAGAGTGTCAGTCCTCTTTTACTTAAGTCGGCATTCTGCCTTTTGTACTAAATTCGGTGCAATTTCTGTGTTTCATCGTCAATAAGAAGGTCCAAGGGATACAGTAAACCTGAAGGTAAGCATCGAAATCTAAACCTGGACTCACAGGAGAGTTCAAATCATAGATAGTTAGAGTGTCAGTCCCCTTGTACTTAAGTCGGCATTGTGTCTTTTGAATTTAATTCCGATGCAATTTCTGTGATTCACCGTCAATAAGAAGGTGCAAGGTATACTGTAAACCTGAAGTGAAGCATCGGAATCCAAAACTGGACTCACAGGAGAGGTACAAATCATAGAGAGTTAGAGTGTCAATCCTCTTGTACTTAAGTCGGCATTGTGCCTTTTGAATTTAATTCCGATGCAATTTCTGTGTTTCAACGTCAATAAGAAGGTGCAAGGTATACAGTAAAGCTGAGCTGAAGTGAAGCATCGGAATCTGAAACTAACCTCACAGGAGAGGTTCAAATTGTAGAGAGTTAGAGTGTCAGTCCCCTTGTACTTAAGTCGTCATTGTGCCTTTTGAATTTCATTCCGATGCAATTTCTGTGTTTCAACGTCAATAAGAAGGTGCAAGGTATACCGTAAACCAGAAGGGAAGTATCGGAATCTAAAACTGGACTCACAGGAGAGGTTCAAATTGTAGAGAGTTAGAGTGTCAGTCCTCTTGTACTTAAGTCGGCATTCTGTCTTTTGAATTTAATTACGATGCAATTTCTGTGTCTCATCGTCAATAAGAAGGAGCAAGGTATACAGTAAACCAGAAGTAGAGCATCGGAATCTAAACCTGGACTCACAGGAGATGTTCAAATTGTAAAGAGTTAGAGTGTCAGTCTCTTGTACTTAAGTCTGCATTGTGTCTTTTGAATTTAATTCCGATGCAATTTCTGGGTTGCATCGTCAATAAGAAGGTGCAAGGTATCCAGTAAACATGAAGTGAAGCATCGGAATCTAAAACTGGACTCACAGGAGAGGTTCAAATCATAGAAAGAGGGAGTGTCAGTCCTCTTTTACTTAAGTCGGCATTCTGCCTTTTGTACTAAATTCGGATGCAATTTCTGTGTTTCATCGTCAATAAGAAGGTCCAATGGATACAGTAAACCTGAAGTGAGGCATCGGAATCTAAAACTGGACTCACAGGAGAGGTTCAAATCATAGAAAGTGTGAGTGTCAGTCCTCATGTACTTAAGTCGGCCTTGTGCCTATTGTATTCAATTCGGATGCATTTTCTGTGTTTCATCGTCAATAAGAAGGTCCTAGGGATACAGTAAACCTGAAATGAAGCATCGGAATCTAAAACTAGACTCTTAGGAGAGGTTCAAATCATAGAAAGTTAGAGTGTCTGCCCTCTTGTACTTCAGTCGGCATTGTGCCTTTTGTATTAAATTCGGATGCAAACTCTGCTTCATCGTCAATAAGAAGGTCCAAGGGATTAAGTAAACCTGAAGCGAAGCATCGGAATCTAAAACTGGACTCACAGGAGAGGTTCATATCATAGAAAGTGAGAGTGTCAGTCCACTTGTACTTAAGTCGACATTGTGCCTTTTGAAATTAATTCCGATGCAATTTTGTGTTTCATCGTCAATAAGAATGTGCAAGGTATAAAGTAAACCTGAAGTGAAGCTTTGGAATCTAAAACTGGACCCACAGGACAGGTTCAAATCATAGAAACTTAGAGTGTCAGTCCTCTTGTACTTTAGTCGGCATTGTGGCTTTTGAATTTAATTCCGATGCAATTTCAATAATCCATCGTCAATAAGAAGGTGCAAGGTATACAGTAAACCTCAAGTGAAGCATCGGAATCTAAAACTGGACTCACAGGAGAGGTTCGAATTGTAGAGAGTTAGAGAGTCAGTCCTCTTGTACTTAAGTCGGCATTGTGGCTTTTGAATTTAATTCCGATGCAATTTCTGTGTTTCATCGTCCATAACAAGGTGCAAGGTATACAGTAAACCTGCAGTGAAGCATCGGAATCTAAAACTCGACTCACAGGAGTGGTTCAAATCATAGATAGCTTGAGTGTCAGTCCTCTTATACTTAAGTCGGCATTGTATCGTTTGAATTTAATTCCGATGCAATTTCTGTGTTTCATCGTCAATAAGAAGGTGCAAGGTATACAGTAAACCTGAAGCGAATCATCGGAATCCAAAACTGGACTTACAGGAGAGGTTCAAATCATAGAGAGTTAAAGTGTCAGTCCTCTTGTACTTATGTCGGCATTATGCCTTTTGAATTTAATTCCGATGCAATTTCTGTGTTTCATCGTCAATAAGAAGGTGCAAGGTATACAGTAAACCTGATGTGAAGCATCGGAAACTAAAACTGGACTCACAGAAGAGGTTTAAATTATAGAAAGAGAGAGTGTCAGTCCACTTTTACTTAAGTCGGCATTGTGCCTTTTGTATTAAATTCGGATGCTATTTCTGTATTTCATCGTCAATAAGAAGGTCCAAGGGATACAGTAAACCTGAAGGGAAGCATCGAAATCTAAACCTGGACTCACAGGAGAGTTCAAATCATAGATAGTTAGAGTGTCAGTCCCCTTGTACTTAAGTCGGCATTGTGTCTTTTGAATTTAATTCCGATGCAATTTCTGTGTTTCATCGTCAATAAGAAGGTGCAAGGTATACTGTAAACCTGAAGTGAAGCATCGGAATCCAAAACTGGACTCACAGGAGAGGTTCAAATCATAGAGAGTTAGAGTGTCAGTCCTCTTGTTCTTCAGTCGGCATTGTGCCTTTTGAATTTAATTCTGATGCAATTTATGTGTTTCATCGTCAATAAGACGGTGCAAGGTATACAGTAAACCTGAAGTGAAGCATCGGAATCTAAAACTTTACTCACAGGAGAGGTTCAAATCACAGAAAGTGAGAGTGTCAGTCCTCTTTTACTTAAGTCGGCATTCTGCCTTTTGTACTAAATTCGGATGCAGTTTCTGTGTTTCATCGTCAATAAGAAGGTCCAATGGATACAGTAAACCTGAAGTGAAGCATCGGAATCTAAAACTGGACTCACAGGAGAGGTTCAAATCATAGAATGTGAGAGTGTCAGTCCTCATGTACTTAAGTCGGCATTGTGCCTTTTGTATTAAATTCGGATGCAATTTCTGTGTTTCATCGTCAATAAGAAGGACCTAGGGATACAGTAAACCTGAAGTGAAGCATCGGAATCTAAAACTGCACTCACAGGAGAGGTTCAAATCATAGAAAGTGATAGTGTCAGTCCTCTTTTACTTAAGTCGGCATTGTGATTTTGTATTAAATTCGGATGCTATTTCTGCGTTTCATCGTCAATAAGAAGGTGCAAGGTATACAGTAAACCTGAAGTGAATCATCGGAATTTAAAACTGGACTCACAGGAGAGGTTCAAATCATAGAAAGTGAGAGTGTCAGTCCTCTTGTAGTTAAGTCGGCATTGTGCCTTTTGTATTAAATTCGGTGCAATTTCTGTGTTGCATCGTCAATAAGAAGGTGCAAGGTATCCAGTAAACCTGAAGTGAAGCATCGGAATCTAAAACTGGACTCACAGGAGAGGTTCAAATCATAGAAAGAGGGAGTGTCAGTCCTCTTTTACTTAAGTCGGCATTGTGCCTTTTGTATTTAATTCGGATGCTATTTCTGTATTTTATCGTCAATAAGAAGGTCCAAGGGATACAGTAAACCTGAAGTGAAGCATCGGAATCTAAAACTGGACTCACAGGAGAAGTTCAAATCATAGAAAGTGAGAGTGTCAGTCCTCTTTTACTTAAGTCGGCATTCTGCCTTTTGTACTAAATTCGGTTGCAATTTCTGTGTTTCATCGTCAATAAGAAGGTCCAATGGATACAGTAAACCTGAAGTGAGGCACCGGAATCTAAAACTGGACTCACAGGAGAGGTTCAAATCATAGAAAGTGTGAGTGTCAGTCCTCATGAAATTAAGTCGGCATTGTGCCTATTGCATTCAATTCGGATGCAATTTCTGTGTTTCATCGTCAATAAGAAGGTCCTAGGGATACAGTAAACCTGAAATGAAGCATCGGAATCTAATACTGGACTCTTAGGAGAGGTTCAAATCATAGAAAGTTAGAGTGTCTGCCCTCTTGTACTTCAGTCGGCATTGTGCCTTTTGTATTAAATTCGGATGCAAACTCTGTGTTTCATCGTCAATAAGACGGTCCAAGGGATTCAGTAAACCTGAAGTGAAGCTTCGGAATCTAAAACTGGACCCACAGGACAGGTTCAAATCATAGAAACTTAGAGTGTCAGTCCTCTTGTACTTTAGTCAGCATTGTGCCTTTTGAATTTAATTCCGATGCAATTTCTATGATTCATCGTCAATAAGAAGGTGCAAGGTATACAGTTAACCTGAAGTGAAGCATCGGAATCTAATACTGGACTCACAGGAGAGGTTCGAATTGTAGAGAGTTAGAGTGTCCGTCCTGTTGTACGTAAGTCGGCATTGTGCCTTTTGAATTTATTTCCGATGCAATTTCTGTGTTTCATCGTCAATAAGAAGGTGCAAGGTATACAGTAATCCTGAAATGAAGCATCAGAATCTAAATCTGGACTCACAGGAGAGGTTCAAATCATAGAAAGTTAGAGTGTCAGTCCTCTTGTACTTAAGTCGGCATTGTGCCTTTTGAATTTAATTCTAATGCAATTTTTGTGTTTCATCGCCAATAAAACGGTGCAAGGTATACAGTAAACCTGAAGTGAAACATCGGAGTCTAAAACTTTACTCACAGGAGAGGTTCAAATCACAGAAAGTGAGAGTGTCAGTCCACTCTTACTTAAGTCGGCATTCTGCCTTTTGTACTAAATTCGGATGCAATTTCTATGTTTCATCGTCAATAAGAAGGTCCAATGGATACAGTAAACCTGAAGTGAGGCATCGGAATCTAAAACTGGACTCACAGGAGGGGTTCAAATCATAGAAAGTGAGAGTGTCAGTCGTCATGTACTTAAGTCGGCATTGTGCCTTTTGTGTTAAATTCGGATGCAATTTCTGTGTTTCATCGTCAATAAGAAGGACCTAGGGATACAGTAAACCTGAAGTGAAGCATCGGAATCTAAAACTGGACTCACAGGAGAGGTTCAAATCATAGAAAGTGAGAGTGTGAGTCCTCTTTTACTTACGTCGGCATTGTGCTTTTGTATTAAATTCGGATGCAATTCCTGCGTTTCATCGTCAATAAGAAGGTGCAAGGTATACAGTAAACCTGAAGTGAATCATCGGAATTTAAAACTGGACTCACAGGAGAGGTTCAAATCATAGAAAGTGAGAGTATCAGTCCTCTTGTAGTTAAGTCGGCATTGTGACTTTTGTATTAAATTCGGTGCAATTTCTGTGTTTCATCGTCAATTAGAAGGTCCAAGGGATACAGCAAACCTGAAGTGAAGCATCGGAATCTAAAACTGGACTCACAGGAGAGGTTCAAATCATAGATAGTTAAAGTGTCAGTCCTCTTGTACTTAAGTCGGCATTGTGCCTTTTGAATTTAATTCCGATGCAAATTCTGTGTTTCATCGTCAATAAGAAGGTGCAAGGTATACTGTAAACCTGAAGTGAAGCTTCGGAATCCAAAACTGGACCCACAGGAGAGGTTCAAATCATAGAAAGTTGGAGTGTCAGTCCTCTTGTACTTTAGTCGGCATTGTGCCTTTTGAATTTAATTCCGATGCAATTTCTATTATTCATCGTCAATAAGAAGGTGCAAGGTATACAGTAAACCTGTAGTGAAGCATCGGAATCTAAAACTGGACTGACAGGAGAGGTTCAAATTGTAGAGAGTTAGAGTGTCAGTCCACTTGTACTTAAGTCGGCATTGTGCCTTTTGATTTTATTTCCGATGCAATTTCTGTGTTACATCGACAATAGGAAGGTGCAAGGTACACAGTAAACCTGAAGTGAAGCATCGGAATCTAAAACTGGACTCACAGGAGAGGTTCAAATCGTAGATAGTTAGAGTGTCAGTCCTCTTGTACTTATGTCGGCATTGTGTGTTTTGAATTTAATTCCGATGCAATTTCTGTGTCTCATCGTCAATAGGAAGGTGCAAGTTATACAGTAAACCTAAAGCGAAGCATCGGAATCCAAAACTGGACTCACAGGAGAGGTTCAAATCATAGAGAGTTAGAGTGTCAGTCCTCTTGTACTTAAGTCGGCATTGTGTCACTTGAATTTAATTCAGATGCAATTTCTGTGTCTCATCGTCAATACGAAGGTGCAAGGTATACAGTAAACCTGAAGAGAAGCATCGGAATCTAAAACTGGACTCACAGGAGAGGTTCAAATTGTAGAGAGTTAGAGTGTCAGTCATCTTGTACTTTAGTCGGCATTGTGCCTTTTGAATTTAATTCCGATGCAACTTCTGTGCTTCATCGTCAATAAGAAGGTGCAAGGGATACAGTAAACCTGAAGTGAAGCATTGGAATCTAAACTGGACTCACAGGAGAGGTTCAAATTGTAGAGAGTTAGAGTGTCAGTCCTCTTGTACTTAAGACAGCATTGTGTCTTTTGAATTTAATTTCGATGCAATTTCTGTGTTTCATCGTCAATAAGAAGGTCCAAGAGATACAGTAAACATGAAGTGAAACATCGGAATCTAAAACTGGACTTACAGGTAAGGTTCAAATCATAGAAAAGTGAGAGTGTCAGTCCTCTTTTACTTAAGTCGGCATTCTGCCTTTTGTATTAAATTCGGATGCAACTTCTGTGTTTCATCGTCAGTAAGAAGGTCCAATGACTACAGTAAACCTGAAGTGAAGCATCGAAATCTAAAACTGGACTCACAGGAGAGGTTCAAATCATAGAAAGTGAGAGTGTCAGTCCCCATGTACTTATGTCGGCATTGTGCCTTTTGTATTAAATTCGGATGCAATTTCTGTGTTTCATCATCAATAAGAAGGTAATAGGAATAAAGTAAACCTGAAATGAAGCATCGGAATCTAAAACTGGACTCACAGGAGGGGTTCAAATCATAGAAAGTTAGAGTGTCTGCCCTCTTGTACTTCAGTCGGCATGGTGCCTTTTGTAATAAATTTGGATATAATTTCTGTGTTTCATCGTCAATAAGAAGGAGCAAGGTATACAGTAAACCTGAAGTTAATCATCGGAATCTAAAACTGGACTCACAGGAGAGGTTCAAATCATAGAAAGTGAGAGTGTCAGTCCTCTTGTAGTTAAGTCGGCATAGTGCCTTTTGTATTAAATTCGGTGCAATTTCTTTGCTTCATCGTCAATTAGAAGGTCCAAGGGATACAGCAAACCTGAAGTGAAGCATCGGATTTTAAAACTGGACTCACAGGAGAGGTTCAAATCATAGAAAGTGAGAGTGTCAGTCCTCTTTTACTTAAGTCGGCATTGTGCCTTTTGTATTAAATTCGGATGCAATTTCTGTGTTTCATCGTCAATAAGAAGGAGCAAGGTATACAGTAAACCTGAAGTGAATCATCGGAATCTAAAACTGGACTCACAGGAGAGGTTCAAATCATAGAAAGTGAGAGTGTCAGTCCTCTTGTAGTTAAGTCGGCATTGTGCCTTTTGTATTAAATTCGGTGCAAATTCTGTGTTTCATCGTCAATTAGAAGGTCCAAGGGATAAATCAAACCTGAAGTGAAGCATCGGATTCTAAAACTGGACTCACAGGAGAGGTTCAAAACATAGATAGTTAGAGTGTCAGTCCTCTTGTAGTTAAGTCGGCATTGTGCCTTTTGTATTAAATTCGGTGCAATTGCTGTGTTTCATCGTCAATTAGAAGGTCCAAGGGATACAGCAAACCTTAAGTGAAGCATCGGATTCTAAAATTGGACTCACAGGAGAGGTTCAAATCATTGAAAGAGAGAGTGTCAGTCCTCTTTAATTAAGTCGGCATTGTGCCTTTTGTATTAAATTCGGATGCAATCTCTGTATTTCATCGTCAATAAAACGTCCAAGGGATACAGTAATTCTGAAGTGAAGCATCGGAATCTAAAACTGGACTCAATGGAGAGGTTCAAATCATAGAAAGTTAGAATGACAGTCCTCTTGTACTTATGTCGACATTGTGCCTTTTGTATTAAATTCGGATGCAATTTCTGTGTTTCATCGTCAATAAGAAGGTCCAAGGGATTCAGTAAACTTGAAGTGAAGCATCGGAATCTAAAACTTGACTCACAGGAAAGGTTAAAATCATAGAATGTGAGAGTGTCAGTCCTCATGTACTTAAGTCGGCATTGTGCCTTTTGTGTTAAATTCGGATGCAATTTCTGTGTTTCATCGTCAATAAGAAGGTCCGCGGGATACAGTAAACCTAAAATGAAGCATCGGAATCTAAAACTGGACTCACAGGAGAGGTTCAAATCATAGAAAGTTAGAGTGTCAGTCCTCTTGTACTTAAGTCGGCATTGTGCCTTTTGAGCTTAATTCCGATGCAATTTCTGTGTTTCATCGTCAATAAGAAGGTGCAAGGTATACAGTAAACCTGAAGTGAAGCATCGGAATCTAAACCTGGACTCACAGGAGAGGTTCAAATCACAGAATGTGAGAGTGTCAGTCCTGTTTTACTTAAGTCGGCATTGAGCCTTTTGTATTAAATTCGGATGCATTTTCTGTGTTTCATCGTCAATAAGAAGGTCCAAGCGATACAGTAAACCTGAAGCGAAGCATCGGAATCTAAAACTGGACTCACAGATGAGGTTCAAATCATAGAATGTTAGAGTGTCTGCCCTCTTGTACTTCAGTCGGCATTGTGCCTTTTGTATTAAATTCGGATGCAAACTCTGTGTTTCATCGTCAATAAGAAGGTTTGAGGGATACAGTAACTCTGAAGTGATGCATCGGAATCTAAAACTAAACTCACAGGAGAGGTTCAAATCATAGAAAGTGAGAGTGTCAGTCCTCTTGTACTTATGTCGGCATTGTGCCATTTGTATTAAATTCCGATGCAATTTCTGTGATTCATCGTCAATAGGAAGGTGCAAGGTATACGGTAAACGTGAAGTGACGCAACGGAATCTAAAACTGGACTCACAGGATAAGTTCAAATCATAGAAAGTGAGGGTGTCAGTCCTCTTTTACTTAAGTCGGCATTGTGTTTTTTGTATTAAATTTGGATGCTATTTCTGTATTTCATCGTCAATAAGAAGGTCCAAGGGATACAGTAAATTTGAAGGGAAGCATCGAAATCTAAACCTGGACTCACAGGAGAGTTCAAATCATAGATAGTTAGAGTGTCAGTCCCCTTGTACATAAGTCGGCATTGTGTCTTTTGAATTTTATTCCGATGCAATTTCTGTGTTTCATAGTCAATAAGAAGGTGCAAGGTATACTGTAAACCTGAAGTGAAGCATCGGAATCCAAAACTGGACTCACAGGAGAGGTTCAAATCATAGAGAGTTAGAGTGTCAATCCTCTTGTACTTAAGTCGGCATTGTGCCTTTTGAATTTAATTCGCATGCAATTTCTGTGTTTCATCGTCAATAGGAAGGTGCAAGGTATGCAGTAATCCTGAAATGAAGCATCAGAATCTAAATCTGGACTCACAGGAGAGGTTCAAATCATAGAAAGTTAGAGTGTCAGTCCTCTTGTACTTAAGTCGGCATTGTGCCTTTTGAATTTAATTCTGATGCAATTTTTGTGTTTCATCGTCAATAAGACGGTGCAAGGTATACAGTAAACCTGAAGTGAAGCATCGGAATATAAAACTTTACTCACAGGAGAGGTTCAAATCACAGAAAGTGAGAGTGTCAGTCCTCTTTTACTTAAATCGGCATTCTGCCTTTTGTACTAAATTCGGATGCAATTTCTGTGTTTCATCGTCAATAAGAAGGTCCAATGGATACAGTAAACCTGAAGTGAGGCATCGGAATCTAAAACTGGACTCACAGGAGAGGTTCAAATCATAGAAAGTGTGAGTGTCAGTCCTCATGTACTTAAGTCGGCATTGTGCCTATTGTATTCAATTCGGATGCAATTTCTGTGTTTCATCGTCAATAAGAAGGTCCTAGGTATACAGTAAACCTGAAATGAAGCATCGGAATCTAAAACTGGACTCTTAGGAGAGGTTCAAATCATAGAAAGTTAGAGTTTCTGCCCTCTTGTACTTCAGTCGGCATTGTGCCTTTTGTATTAAATTCGGATGCAAACTCTGTGTTTCATCGTCAATAAGAAGGTCCAAGGGAGTCAGTAAACCTGAAGTGTAGCATCGGAATCTAAAACTGGACTCATAGGAGAGGTTCATATCATAGAAAGTGAGAGTGTCAGTCCTCTTGTACTTAAGTCGGCATTGTGCCTTTTGAGTTTAATTCCGATGCAATTTCTGTGTTTCATCGTCAATAAGAAGGTGCAAGGTATACAGTAAACCTTAGGTGAAGCTTCGGAATCTAAAACTGGGCCCACAGGACAGGTTCAAATCATAGAAACTTAGAGTGTCAGTCCTCTTGTACTTTAGTCGGCATTGTGTCTTTTGAATTTAATTCCGATGCAATTTCTATGTTTCATCGTCAAGAAGAAGGTGCAAGGTATACAGTAAACCTGAAGTGAAGCATCGGAATCTAAAACTGGACTCACAGGAGAGGTTCGAATTGTAGAGAGTCCTGTTGTACTTAAGTCGGCATTGTGCCTTTTGAATTTATTTCCCATGCAATGTCTGTGTTTCATCGTCAATAAGAAGGTGCAAGGTATACAGTATACCTGAAGTGAAGCATCAGAATCTAAAACTGGTATCACAGGAGAGGTTCAAATTGCAGAGAGTTAGAGAGTCAGTCCTCTTGTACTTAAGTCGGCATTGTGGCTTTTGAATTTAATTCCGATGCAATTTCTGTGTTTCATCGTCAATAAGAAGGTGCAAGGTATACAGTAAACCTGCAGTGAAGCATCGGAATCTAAAACTGGACTCACAGGAGTGGTTCAAATCAGAGATAGCTTGAGTGTCAATCCACTTGTACTTAAGTCGGCATTGTGCCTTTTGAATTTAATTCCCATGCAATTTCTGTGTTTCATCGTCAATAGGAAGGTGCAAGGTATACAGTAATCCTGAAATGAAGCATCAGAATCTAAATCTGGACTCACAGGAGAGGTTCAAATCATAGAAAGTTAGAGTGTCAGTCCTCTTGTACTTAAGTCGGCATTGTGCCTTTTGAATTTAATTCCGATGAAATTTTTGTGTTTCATCGTCAATAAGACGGTGCAAGGTATACAGTAAACCTGAAGTAAATGCATCGGAATCTAAAACTTTACTCACAGGAGAGGTTCAAATCACAGAAAGTGAGAGTGTCAGTCCTCTTTTACTTAAGTCGGCATTCTGCCTTTTGTACTAATTTCGGATGCAATTTCTGTGTTTCATCGTCAATAAGAAGGTCCAATGGATACAGTAAACCTGAGGTGAAGCATCGGAATCTTAAACTGGACTCACAGGAGAGGTTCAAATCATAGAAAGTGAGAGTGTCAGTCCTTATGTACTTAAGTCGGCATTGTGCCTTTTGTATTAAATTCGGATGCAATTTCTGTGTTTCATCGTCAATAAGAAGGTGCAAGGTATACAGTAAACCTGAAGTGAAGCATCGGAATCTAAAACTGGACTCACAGGAGAGGTTCAAATCATAGAAAGTGAGAGTGTCAGTCCTCTTTTACTTAAGTCGGCATTGTGCTTTTGTATTAAATTCGGATGCAATTTCTGCGTTTCATCGTCAATAAGAAGGTGCAAGGTATACAGTAAACCTGAAGTGAATCATCGGAATTTAAAACTTGACTCACAGGAGAGGTTCAAATCATAGAAAGTGAGAGTGTCAGTCCTCTTGTAGTTAAGTCGGCATTGTGCCTTTTGTATTAAATTTGGTGCAATTTCTGTGTTTCATCGTCAATTAGAAGGTCCAAGGTATACAGTAAACCTGAAGTGAAGCTTCGGAATCCAAAACTGGACCCACAGGAGAGGTTCAAATCATAGAAAGTTGGAGTGTCAGTCCTCTTGTACTTTAGTCGGCATTGTGCCTTTTGAATTTAATTCCGATGCAATTTCTATGATTCATCGTCAATAAGAAGGTGCAAGGTACACAGTAAACCTGAAGTGAAGCATCGGAATCTAAAACTGGACTCACAGGAGACGTTCAAATCGTAGATAGTTAGAGTGTCAGTCCTCTTGTACTTATGTCGGCATTGTGTGTTTTGAATTTAATTCCGATGCAATTTCTGTGTCTCGTCGTCAATAAGAAGGTGCAAGGTATACAGTAAACCTAAAGCGATGCATCGGAATCTAAAACTGGACTCACAGGAGAGGTTCAAATCATAGATAGTTAAAGTGTCAGTCCTCATGTACTTATGTCGGCATTGTGCCTTTTGAATTTAATTCCGATGCAATTTCTGTGTTTCATCGTCAATAAGAAGGTGCAAGGTATACAGTAAACCTGAAGTGAAGCTTCGGAATCCAAAACTGGACCCACAGGAGAGGTTCAAATCATAGAAAGTTGGAGTGTCAGTCCTCTTGTACTTTAGTCGGCATTGTGCCTTTTGAATTTAATTCCGATGCAATTTCTATGATTCATCGTCAATAAGAAGGTCCAAGCGATACAGTAAACCTGAAGTGAAGCATCGGAATCTAAAACTGGACTCACAGGAGAGGTTCAAATCGTAGAATGTTAGAGTGTGAGTCCTCTTGTACTTAAGTCGGCATTGTGCTTTTTGTATTAAATTTGGATGCAATTTCTGTGTTTCATCGTGAATAAGAAGATGCACGGTATACGGTAAACCTGAAGTGAAGCATCGGAATCTAAAACTGGACTCACAGGAGAGGTTCAAATCACAGAATGTGAGAGTGTCAGTCTTGTTTTACTTAAGTTGGCATTGTGCCTTTTGTATTAAATTCGGATGCAATTTCTGTGTTTCATCGTCAATAAGAAGGTCCAAGCGATACAGTAAACCTGAAGTGAAGCATCGGAATCTAAAACTGGACTCACAGGAGAGGTTCAAATCGTAGAAAGTTAGAGTGTCTGCCCTCTTGTACTACAGTCTGCATTGTGCATTTTGTATTAAATTCGGATGCAAACTCTGTGTTTCATCGTCAATAAGAAGGTCCAAGGGATACAGTAAACCTGAAGTGATGCATCGGAATCTAAAACTGGACTCACAGGAGAGGTTCAAATCATAGAAAGTGAGAGTGTCAGTCCTCTTTTACTTAAGTCGGCATTGTACCTTTTGTATTAAATTCGGATGCAATTTCTGTGTTTCATCGTCAATAAGAAGGTCCAAGGGATGCAGTAAACCTGATGTGAAGCATCGGAATCTAAAACTGGACTCACAGGAGAAGTTCAAGTCATAGAAAGTGAGAGTGTCAGTCCTCTTGTAGTTAAGTCGGCATTGTGCCTTTTGTATAAAATTCGATGCAATTTCTGTGTTTCATCGTCAATTAGAAGGTCCAAGGGATACAGTAAACCTGAAGTGAAGCATCGAAATCTAAAACTCTACTCACAGGAGATCTTCAAATCATAGATGGTTAGAGTGTCAGTCCCCTTGTACTTAAGTCGGCAATGTGCCTTTTGAATTTAATTCCGATGCATTTTCTATGTTTAATCGTCATTAAGAAGGTGCAAGGTATACAGTAAACCTGAAGTGAAGCATCGGATTCTATAACTGGACTCACAGGAGAGGTTCAAATCATTGAAAGAGAGAGTGTCAGTCCTCCTTAATTAAGTCGTCATTGTGCCTTTGGTATTAAATTCGGATGCAATTTCTGTGTTTCATCGTCAATAAGAAGGTACAAGGGATACAGTAAACCTGAAGTGAAGCATCGGATTCTAAAACTGGACTCACAGGAGAGGTTCAAATCATTGAAAGAGAGAGTGTCAGTCCTCCTTAATTAAGTCGGCATTGTGCCTTTTGTATTAAATTCCGATGCCATTTCTGTGATTCATCGTCAATAAGAAGGTGCAAGGTATACGGTAAACCCGAAGTGACGCATCGGAATCTAAAACTGGACTCGCAGGAGAAGTTCAAATCATAGAACGTGAGGGTGTCAGTCCTTTTTTACTTAAGTCGGCATTGTGCTTTTTGTATTACATTCGGATGCAAACTCTGTGTTTCATCGTCAATAAGAAGGTGCAAGGTATACGGTAAACCTGAAGTGAAGCATCGGATTCTAAAACTGGACTCACAGGAGAGGTTCAAGTCATTGAAAGAGAGAATGTCAGTCCTCTTTAATTAAGTAGGCATTGTGCGTTTTGTATTATATTCAGATGCAATTTCTGTATTTCATCGTCAATAAGAAGGTGCAAGGTATACGGTAAACCTAAAGTGACGCATCGGAATCTAAAACTGGACTCACAGGAGAGGTTCAAATCATTGAAAGAGAGAGTGTCAGTCCTCCTTAATTAAGTCGGCATTGTGCCTTTTGTATTAAATTCCGATGCCATTTCTGTGTTTCATCGTCAATAAGAGGGTCCAAGGGATAAAGTAAACCATCAGTGAAGCATTGGAATCTATAACTGAACTCACAGGAGAGGTTCAAATCATACAATGTGAAAGTGTCAGTCCTCTTTTACTTAAGTCGGCATTGTGCCTTTTGTATTAAGTTCGTATGCGATGTCTGTGTTTCATCGTCAATAGGAAGGTGCA
Organism: Schistocerca americana; assembly: GCF_021461395.2. Classification (NCBI taxonomy): domain Eukaryota; kingdom Metazoa; phylum Arthropoda; class Insecta; order Orthoptera; family Acrididae; genus Schistocerca; species Schistocerca americana. The sequence continues at coordinate 55,756,441 of NC_060122.1, forward strand.
AGGTATACAGTAAACATGAAGTGAAGCATCGGAATCTATAACTGGACTCAAAGGAGAGGTTCAAATCATAGAAAGTTAGAGTTGTCATTCCTCTTGTACTTATGTCGGCATTGTGCCTTTTGTATTAAATTCCGATGCAATTTCTGTGTTTCATCGTCAATAAGAAGGTGCAAGGTATACGGTATACCTGTAGTGACGCATTGGAATCTAAAACTGGACTCACAGGAGAAGTTCAAATCATAGAAAGGGAGAGTGTCAGTCCTCTTTTACTTAAGTCAGCATTGTGCTTTTTATATTAAATTCGGATGCAATTTCTGTGTTTCATCGTCAATAAGAAGGTGCACGGTATACGGTAAACCTGAAGTGACGCATCGGAATCTAAACCTGGACTCACAGCAGAAGTTCAAATCATAGAAAGTGAGAGTGTCAGTTCTCTTTCACATAAGTCGGCATTGTGCCTTTTGTATTAATTTCGGATGCAATTTGTGTGTTTCATTGTCAATAAGAAGGTCCAAGGGAAACAGTAAACCTGAAGTGAAGCATCGGAATATAAAACTGGACTCACAGGAGAGGTTCAAATCATAGAAAGTTATAGTGTCTGTCCTCTTGAACTTATGTCGGCATTGTGCCTTTTGAATTTAATTCCGATGCAATTTCTGTGTTTCATCGTAAATAAGAAGGTGTAAGGTATACAGTAAACCTGAAGTGAAGCACCGGAATCTAAAACTAGACTCACAGGAGAGGTTCAAATCACAGAAAGTGAGAGTGTCAGTCCCCTTTTACTTAAGTCGGCATTGTGCCTTTTGCATTAAATTCGGATGCAATTTCTGTGTTTCATCGTCAATAAGAAGGTCCAAGGGATACAGTAAACACGAAGTGAAGCATCGGAACCTAAAACTGGACTCACAGGAGAGGTTCAAATCATAGAAAGTTAGAGTGTCTGCCCTCTTGTACTTCAGTCGGCATTGTGCCTTTTGTATTAAGTTCGGATGCAATTTCTGTGTTTCATCGTCAATGGGAAGGTGCAAGGTATACAGTAAACCTGAGTTGAAGCATTGGAATCTATAACTGGACTCAAAGGAGAGGTTCAAAACATAGAAAGTTAGAGTTGTCATTCCTCTTGTACTTATGTCGGCATTGTGCCTTTTGTATTAATTTCCGATGCAACTTCTGTGTTTCATCGTCAATAAGAAGGTGCAAGGTATAAGGTAAACCTGAAGTGACGCAACGGAATCCAAAACTGGACTCACAGGAGAAGTTCAAATCATAGAAATTGAGAGTGTCAGTCCTCTTTTACTTAAGTCAGCATTGTGCTTTTTGTATTAAATTCGGATGCAATTTCTGTGTTTCATCGTCAATAAGAAGGTGCACGGTATACGGTAAACCTGAAGTGACGCATCGTAATCTAAACCTGGACTTACAGCAGAAGTTCAAATCATAGAATGTGAGAGTTTCAGTCCTCTTTTACTTAAGTCGGCATTGTGCCTTTTTTATTAAATTCGGATGTAATTTCTGTGTTTCATCGTCAATAAGAAGGTCCAAGGGATACAGTAAACCTGAAGTGAACCATCGGAATCTAAAACTGGGCTCACAGGAGGGGTTCAAATCATAGATAGTTAGAGTGTCAGTCCACTTGTACTTAAGTCGGCATTGTGCCTTTTGAATTTAATTCCGATGCAATTTCTATGTTTCATCGTCAATAAGAAGGTGCAAGGTATACAGTAAACCTGAAGGGAGGCATCGGATTCTAAAACTGGACTTACAGGAGAGGTTCAAATCATTGAAAGAGAGAGTGTCAGTCCTGTTTAATTAAGACGGCATTGTGCATTTTGTATTAAATTCGGATGCAATTTCTGTATATCATCGTCAATAAGAAGGTCCAAGGGATACAGTAAATCTGAAGTGAAGCATCGGAATCTAAAACTGGACTCAAAGGAGAGGTTCAAATCATAGAAAGTTAGAGTTGTCATTCCTCTTGTACTTATGTCGGCATTGTGCCTTTTGTATTAAATTCCGATGCCATTTCTGTGTTTCATCGTCAATAAGAAGGTGCAAGGTATACGGTAAACCTGTAGTGACGCATTGGAATCTAAAACTGGACTCACAAGAGAAGTTCAAGTCATAGAAAGGGAGAGTGTCAGTCCTCTTTTACTTAAGTCAGCATTGTGCTTTTTATATTAAATTCGGATGCAATTTCTGTGTTTCATCGTCAATAAGAAGGTGCAAGGTAAATGGTAAACCTGAAGTGACGCATCGGAATCTAAAACTGAACTCACAGGAGAAGATCAAATCAAAGAAAGTGAGAGTGTCAGTCCTCTTTTACTTAAGTCGGCATTGTGCTTTTTGTAATAAATTCGGATGCAATTTCTGTGTTTTAATCGTCAATAAAAAGGTGCAAGGTATACGGTAAACCTGAAGTGACGCATCGGAATCTAAAACTGGACTCACAGCAGAAGTTTAAATCATAGAAAGTGAGAGTGTCAGTCCTCTTGTACTTAAGCCGGCATTGTGCCTTTTGAATTTAATTCCGATGCAATTTCTGTGTTTCATCTTCAATAAGAAGGTGTAAGGTATACAGTAAACCTGAAGTGAAGCATCGGAATCTAAAACTAGACTCACAGGAGAGGTTCAAATCACAGAAAGTGAGAGTGTCCTTCCTCTTTTACTTAAGTCGGCGTTGTGCCTTTTGTGCTAAATTCGGATGCAATAAGAAGGTCCAAGGTATACAGTAAACCTGAAGTGAAGAGTCGGAATCTATAACTGGACACACAGGAGAGGTTCAATTCATAGAAAGTGAGAGTGTCAGTCCTATTGTATTTAAGTCGGCATTGTGCCTTTTGTATTAAATTCGGTGGAATTTCTGTGTTTCATCGTCAATTAGAAGGTGCAAGGGATACTGTAAACCTGAAGTGAAGCATCGGAATGTAAAACTGGACTCACAGGAGAGGTTCAAGTAATTGATAGTTAGAAAGTCAGTCCTCTTGTACTTAAGTCGGCATTGTGCCTTTTGAATTTAATTCCGATGCAATTTCTATGTTTCATCGTCAATAACAAGGTGCAAGGTATACAGTAAACCTGAAGTATGGCATCGGATTCTAAAACTGGACTCTCAGGAGAGGTTCAAGTCATTGAAAAAGAGAGTGTCAGTCCTCTTTAAATAAGTCGGCATTGTGCCTTTTGTATTATATTCGGATGCAATTTCTGTATTTCATCATCAATAAGAAGGTCCAAGGGATACAGTAAACCTGAAGTGAAGCATCGGAATCTAAAACTGGACTCACAGGAGAGGTTCAAATCACAGAAAGTGAGAGTGTCAGTCTTCTTTTACTTAAGTCGGCATTGTGCCTTTTGTATTAAATTCGGATGCAATTTCTGTGTTTCATCGTCAATAAGAAGGTCCAAGGGATACAGTAAACCTGAAGTGAAGCATCGGAATCTAAAACTGGACTCACAGGAGAGGTTCAAATACTAGAAAGTGAGAGTGTCTGTCCTCTTTTACTTAAGTCGGCATTGTGCCTTTTGTATTAAATTCGGATGCAATTTCTGTGTTTCATCGTCAATAGGAAGGTGCAAGGTATACAGTAAACCTGAAGTGAAGCATTGGAATCTAAAACTGGACTCACAGGAGAGGTTCAAATCATAGAAAGTTAGAGTGTCAGTCCTCCTGTACTTATGTCGGCGTTGTGCCTTTTGTATTAAATTCCGATGCAATTTCTGTGTTTCATCGTCAATAAGAAGGTCCTAGGGATACAGTAAACCTGAAATGAAGCATCGGAATCTAGAACTGGACTCACAGGTGGGTTCAAAACATAGAAAGAGAGAGTGTCAGTCCTCTTTTACTTAAGTCGGCTTTGTGCCTTTTGTATTAAATTTGGATGCAATTTCTGTATTTCATCGTCAATAAGAAGGTCCAAGAGATACAGTAAACCTGAAGTGAAGCATCGGAATCTAAAACTGGACTTACAGGTGAGGTTCAAATCATAGAAAAGTGAGAGTGTGAGTCCTCTTTTACTTAAGTCGGCATTCTGCCTTTTGTATTAAATTAGGATGCAACTTCTGTGTTTCATCGTCAATAAGAAGGTGCAAGGTATACAGTAAACCTGAAGTGAATCATCGGAATCTAAAACTGGACTCACAGGAGAGGTTCAAATCATAGAAAGTGAGAGTGTCAGTCCTCTTGTAGTTAAGTCGGCATTGTGCCTTTTGTATTAAATTCGATGCAATTTCTGTGATTCATCGTCAATTAGAAGGTCCAAGGGATACAGCAAACCTGAAGTGAAGCATCGGATTCTAAAACTGGACTCACAGAAGAGGTTCAAAACATAGTTAGTTAGAGTATCAGTCCTCTTGTAGTTAAGTCGGCATTGTGCCTTTTGTATTAAATTCGGAGCAATTGCTGTGTTTCATCGTCAATTAGAAGGTCCAAGGCATACAGCAAACCTTAAGTGAAGCATCGGATTCTAAAACTGGACTCACAGGAGAGGTTCAAATCATTGAAAGAGAGAGTGTCAGTCCTCTTTAATTAAGTCGGCATTGTGCCTTTTGTATTAAATTCGGATGCAATCTCTGTATTTCATCGTCAATAAGAACGTCCAAGGGATACAGTGATTCTGAAGTAAAGCATCGGAATCTAAAACTGGACTCAAAGGAGAGGTTCAAATCATAGAAAGTTAGAATGACAGTCCTCTTGTACTTATGTCGACATTGTGCCTTTTGAATTAAATTCGGATGCAATTTCTGTGTTTCATCGTCAATAAGAAGGTCCAAGGGATTCAGTAAACTTGAAGTGAAGCATCGGAATCTAAAACTTGACTCACAGGAAAGGTTAAAATCATAGAATGTGAGAGTGTCAGTCCTCATGTACTTAAATCGGCATTGCGCCTTTTGTGTTAAATTCGGATGCAATTTCTGTGTTTCATCGTCAATAAGAAGGTCCAAGGGATACACTAAACCTAAAATGAAGCATCGCAATCTAAAACTGGACTCACAGGAGGGGTTCAAATCATAGAAAGTTAGAGTGTCAGTCCTCTTGTACTTATGTCGGCATTGTGCCATTTGTATTAAATTCCGATGCAATTTCTGTGATTCATCGTCAATAGGAAGGTGCAAGGTATACGGTAAACCTGAAGTGACGCATCGGAATCTAAAACTGGACTCAGAGGATAAGTTCAAATCATAGAAAGTGAGGGTGTCAGTCCTTTTTTACTTAAGTCGGCATTGTGCTTTTTGTATTACATTCGGATGCAATTTCTGTGTTTCTTCGTGAATAAGAAGGTGCAAGGTATACGGTAAACCTGAAGTGACGCATCGGAATCTAATACTGGACTCACAGCACAAGTTCAAATCACAGAAAGTGAGAGTGTCAGTCCTCTTGTACTTAAGCCGGCATTGTGCCTTTTGAGTTTAATTCCGATGCAATTTCTGTGTTTCATCGTCAAAAAGAAGGTGTAAGGTATACAGTAAACCTGAAGTGAAGCATCGGAATCTAAAACTGGACTCACAGGAGAGGTTCAAATCATAGAAAGTTAGAGTGTCTGCCCTCTTGTACTTCAGTCGGCATTGTGCCTTTTGTATTAAATTCGGATGCAAAATCTGTGTTTCATCGTCAATAAGAAGGTCCAAGAGATAAAGTAAACCTTCAGTGAAGCATCGGAATCTAAAACTGAACTCACAGGAGAGGTTCAAATTATAGAAAGTGAGAGTGTCAGTCCTCTTTTACTTAAATCGGCATTGTGCCTTTTGTATTAAATTCGTATGCAATTTCTGTGTTTCATCGTCAATAGGAAGGTGCAAGATATACAGTAAACCTGAAGTGAAGCATCGGAATCTATAACTGGACTCAAAGGAGAGGTTCAAATCGTAGAAAGTTAGAATTGTCATTCCTCTTGTACTTATGTCGGCATTGTGCTACTTGTATTAAATTCGGATGCAATTTCTGTGTGCCATCGTCAATAAGAAGGTGCAAGGTATACGGTAAACGTGAAGTGATGCATCGGAATCTATAACTGGACTCACAGGAGAAGTTCAAATCATAGAATGTGAGAATGTCAGTCCCCTTTTACTTAAGTCAGCATTGTGCTTTTTGTATTAAATTCGGATGCAATTTCTGTGTTTCATCGTCAATAAGAAGATGCACGGTATACGGTAAACCTGAAGTGAAGCATCGGAATCTAAAACTGGACTCACAGGAGAGGTTCAATTCACAGAATGTGAGAGTGTCAGTCTTGTTTTACTTAAGTCGGCATTGGGCCTTTTGTATTAAATTCGGACGAAATTTCTGTGTTTCATCGTCAATAAGAAGGTCCAAGCGATACAGTAAACCTGAAGTGAAGCATCGGAATCTAAAACTGGACTCACAGGAGAGGTTCAAATCGTAGAAAGTTAGAGTGTCTGCCCTCTTGTACTACAGTCTGTATTGTGCATTTTGTATTAAATTCGGATGCAAACTCTGTGTTTCATCGTCAATAAGAAGGTCCCAGGGATACAGTAAACCTGAAGAGATGCATCGGAATCTAAAACTGGACTCACAGGAGAGGTTCAAATCATAGAAAGTGAGAGTGTCAGTCCTCTTTTACTTAAGTCGGCATTGTACCTTTTGTATTAAATTCGGATGCAATTTCTGTGTTTCATCGTCAATAAGAAGGTCCAAGGGATACAGTAAACCTGAAGTGAAGCATCGGAATCTAAAACTGGACTCACAGGAGAGGTTCAAGTCATAGAAAGTGAGAGTGTCAGTCCTCTTGTAGTTAAGTCGGCATTGTGCCTTTTGTATAAAATTCGATGCAATTTCTGTGTTTCATCGTCAATTAGAAGGTCCAAGGGATACAGTAAACCTGAAGTGAAGCATCGAAATCTAAAACTCTACTCAGAGGAGCTCTTCAAATCATAGATGGTTAGAGTGTCGGTCCTCTTGTACCTAAGTTGGCAATGTGCCTTTTGAATTTAATTCCGATGCATTTTCTATGTTTGATCGTCAATAAGAAGGTGCAAGGTATACAGTAAACCTGAAGTGAAGCATCGGATTCTGAAACTGGACTCACAGGAGAGGTTCAAATCACTTAAAGAGAGAGTGTCAGTCCTCCTTAATTAAGTCGTCATTGTGCCTTTGGTATTAAATTCGGATGCAATTTCTGTGTTTCATCGTCAATAAGAAGGTACAAGGGATACAGTAAACCTGAAGTGAAGCATCGGATTCTAAAACTGGACTCACAGGAGAGGTTCAAATCATTGAAAGAGAGAGTGTCAGTCCTCCTTAATTAAGTCGGCATTGTGCCTTTTGTATTAAATTCCGATGCCATTTCTGTGATTCATCGTCAAGAAGAAGGTGCAAGGTATACGGTAAACCCGAAGTGACGCATCGGAATCTAAAACTGGACTCGCAGGAGAAGTTCAAATCATAGAACGTGAGGGTGTCAGTCCTGTTTACTTAAGTCGGCATTGTGCTTTTTGTATTACATTCGGATGCAAACTCTGTGTTTCATCGTCAATAAGAAAGTGCAAGGTATACGGTAAACCTGAAGTGAAGCATCGGATTCTAAAACTGGACTCACAGGAGAGGTTCAAGTCATTGAAAGAGAGAATGTCAGTCCTCTTTAATTAAGTAGGCATTGTGCGTTTTGTATTATATTCAGATGCAATTTCTGTATTTCATCGTCAATAAGACGCATCGTCCTCTTTCACATAAGTCGGCATTGTGCCTTTTGTATTAATTTCGGATGCAATTTGTGTGTTTCATTGTCAATAAGAAGGTCCAAGGGAAACAGTAAACCTGAAGTGAAGCATCGGAATATAAAACTGGACTCACAGGAGAGGTTCAAATCATAGAAAGTTATAGTGTCTGTCCTCTTGTACTTATGTCGGCAATGTGCCTTTTGAATTTAATTCCGATGCAATTTCTGTGTTTCATCGTAAATAAGAAGGTGTAAGGTATACAGTAAACCTGAAGTGAAGCACCGGAATCTAAAACTAGACTCACAGGAGAGGTTCAAATCACAGAAAGTGAGAGTGTCAGTCCCCTTTTACTTAAGTCGGCATTGTGCCTTTTGCATTAAATTCGGATGCAATTTCTGTGTTTCATCGTCAATAAGAAGGTCCAAGGGATACAGTAAACACGAAGTGAAGCATCGGAACCTAAAACTGGACTCACAGGAGAGGTTCAAATCATAGAAAATTAGAGTGTCAGTCCTCTTTTACTTCAGTCGGCATTGTGCCTTTTGTATTAAATTCGAATGCAATTTCTGTGTTTCATCGTCAATAAGAAGGTGCAAGGTATACAGTAAACCTGAAGTGAATCATCGGAATCAAAAACTGGACTCACAGGAGAGGTTCAAATCATAGAAAGTGAGAGTGTCAGTCCTCTTGTAGTTAAGTCGGCATTGTGCCTTTTGTATTAAATTCGGTGCAATTTCTGTGTTTCATCGTCAATTAGAAGGTCCAAGGGATACAGCAAACCTTAAGTGAAGCATCGGATTCTAAAACTGGACTCACAGAAGAGGTTCAAAACATAGTTAGTTAGAGTATCAGTCCTCTTGTAGTTAAGTCGGCATTGTGCCTTTTGTATTAAATTCGGTGCAATTGCTGTGTTTCATCGTCAATTAGAAGGTCCAAGGCATACAGCAAACCTTAAGTGAAGCATCGGATTCTAAAACTGGACTCACAGGAGAGGTTCAAATCATTGAAAGAGAGAGTGTCAGTCCTCTTTAATTAAGTCGGCATTGTGCCTTTTGTATTAAATTCGGATGCAATCTCTGTATTTCATTGTCAATAAGAACGTCCAAGGGATACAGTGATTCTGAAGTGAAGCATCGGAATCTAAAACTGGACTCAAAGGAGATGTTCAAATCATAGAAAGTTAGAATGACAGTCCTCTTGTACTTATGTCGACATTGTGCCTTTTGAATTAAATTCGGATGCAATTTCTGTGTTTCATCGTCAATAAGAAGGTCCAAGGGATTCAGTAAACTTGAAGTAAAGCATCGGAATCTAAAACGTGACTCACAGGTGAGGTTAAAATCATAGAAAGTGAGAGTGTCAGTCCTCATGTACTTAAATCGGCATTGTGCCTTTTGTGCTAAATTCGGATGCAATTTCTGTGTTTCAACGTCAATAAGAAGGTCCAAGGGATACACTAAACCTAAAATGAAGCATCGGAATCTAAAACTGGACTCACAGGAGGGGTTCAAATCATAGAAAATTAGAGTGTCAGTCCTCTTGTACTTAAGTCGGCATTGTGCCTTTTGAGCTTAATTCCGATGCAATTTCTGTGTTTCATCGACAATAAGAAGGTGCAAGGTATACAGTAAACCTTAAGTGAAGCATCGGAATCTAAAACTGGACTCACAGGAGAGGTTCAAATCATATAATGTTAGAGTGTCTGCCCTCTTGTACTTCAGTCGGCATTGTGCCTTTTGTATTAAATTCGGATGCAAACTCTGTGTTTCATCGTCAATAAGAAGGTCCAAGGGATACAGTAACCCTGAAGTGATGCATCGGAATCTAATACTAAACTCACAGGAGAGGTTCAAATCATAGAAAGTGAGAGTGTCAGTCCTCTTGTACTTATGTCGGCATTGTGCCATTTGTATTAAATTCCGATGCAATTTCTGTGATTCATCGTCAATAGGAAGGTGCAAGGTAACGGTAAACCTGAAGTGACGCATCGGAATCTAAAACTGGACTCACAGGATAAGTTCAAATCATAGAAAGTGAGGGTGTCAGTCCTTTTTTACTTAAGTCGGCATTGTGCTTTTTGTATTACATTCGGATGCAATTTCTGTGTTTCATCGTGAATAAGAAGGTACAAGGTATATGGTAAACCTGAAGTGACGCATCGGAATCTAATACTGGACTCACAGCACAAGTTCAAATCACAGAAAGTAAGAGTGTCAGTCCTCTTGTACTTAAGCCGGCATTGTGCCTTTTGAGTTTAATTCCGATGCAATTTCTGTGTTTCATCGTAAAAAAGAAGGTGTAAGGTATACAGTAAACCTGAAGTGAAGCATCGGAATCTAAAACTGGACTCACAGGAGAGGTTCAAATCATAGAAAGTTAGAATTGTCATTCCGCTTGTACTTATGTCGGCATTGTGCTACTTGTATTAAATTCCGATGCAATTTCTGCGTGCCATCGTCAATAAGAAGGTGCAAGGTATACGGTAAACGTGAAGTGACACATCGGAATCTAAAACTGGACTCACAGGAGAAGTTCAAATCATAGAATGTGAGAATGTCAGTCCCCTTTTACTTAAGTCAGCATTGTGCTTTTTGTATTAAATTCGGATGCAATTTCTGCGTTTCATCGTCAATAAGAAGATGCACGGTATACGGTAAACGTGAAGTGACGCATCGGAATCTAAAACTGGACTCACAGGAGAGGTTCAAGTCATAGAAAGTGAGAGTGTCAGTCCTCTTGTAGTTAAGTCGGCATTGTGCCTTTTGTATTAAATTCGGTGCAATTTCTGTGTTTCATCGTCAATTAGAAGGTCCAAGGGATACAGCAAACCTTAAGTGAAGCATCGGATTCTAAAACTGGACTCACAGAAGAGGTTCAAAACATAGTTAGTTAGAGTATCAGTCCTCTTGTAGTTAAGTCGGCATTGTGCCTTTTGTATTAAATTCGGTGCAATTGCTGTGTTTCATCGTCAATTAGAAGGTCCAAGGCATACAGCAAACCTTAAGTGAAGCATCGGATTCTAAAACTGGACTCACAGGAGAGGTTCAAATCATTGAAAGAGAGAGTGTCAGTCCTCTTTAATTAAGTCGGCATTGTGCCTTTTGTATTAAATTCGTATGCAATCTCTGTATTTCATCGTCAATAAGAACGTCCAAGGGATACAGTGATTCTGAAGTGAAGCATCGGAATCTAAAACTGGACTCAAAGGAGATGTTCAAATCATAGAAAGTTAGAATGACAGTCCTCTTGTACTTATGTCGACATTGTGCCTTTTGAATTAAATTCGGATGCAATTTCTGTGTTTCATCGTCAATAAGAAGGTCCAAGGGATTCAGTAAACTTGAAGTAAAGCATCGGAATCTAAAACGTGACTCACAGGTGAGGTTAAAATCATAGAAAGTGAGAGTGTCAGTCCTCATGTACTTAAATCGGCATTGTGCCTTTTGTGCTAAATTCGGATGCAATTTCTGTGTTTCAACGTCAATAAGAAGGTCCAAGGGATACACTAAACCTAAAATGAAGCATCGGAATCTAAAACTGGACTCACAGGAGGGGTTCAAATCATAGAAAATTAGAGTGTCAGTCCTCTTGTACTTAAGTCGGCATTGTGCCATTTGAGCTTAATTCCGATGCAATTTCTGTGTTTCATCGACAATAAGAAGGTGCAAGGTATACAGTAAACCTTAAGTGAAGCATCGGAATCTAAAACTGGACTCACAGGAGAGGTTCAAATCATAGAATGTTAGAGTGTCTGCCCTCTTGTACTTCAGTCGGCATTGTGCCTTTTGTATTAAATTCGGATGCAAACTCTGTGTTTCATCGTCAATAAGAAGGTCCAAGGGATACAGTAACCCTGAAGTGATGCATCGGAATCTAAAACTAAACTCACAGGAGAGGTTCAAATCATAGAAAGTGAGAGTGTCAGTCCTCTTGTACTTATGTCGGCATTGTGCCATTTGTATTAAATTCCGATGCAATTTCTGTGATTCATCGTCAATAGGAAGGTGCAAGGTATACGGTAAACCTGAAGTGACGCATCGGAATCTAAAACTGGACTCACAGGATAAGTTCAAATCATAGAAAGTGAGGGTGTCAGTCCTTTTTTACTTAAGTCGGCATTGTGCTTTTTGTATTACATTCGGATGCAATTTCTGTGTTTCATCGTGAATAAGAAGGTGCAAGGTATACGGTAAACCTGAAGTGACGCATCGGAATCTAATACTGGACTCACAGCACAAGTTCAAATCACAGAAAGTAAGAGTGTCAGTCCTCTTGTGCTTAAGCCGGCATTGTGCCTTTTGAGTTTAATTCCGATGCAATTTCTGTGTTTCATCGTAAAAAAGAAGGTGTAAGGTATACAGTAAACCTGAAGTGAAGCATCGGAATCTAAAACTGGACTCACAGGAGAGGTTCAAATCATAGAAAGTTAGAGTGTCTGCCCTCTTGTACTTCAGTCGGCATTGTGCCTTTTGTATTAAATTCGGTTGCAAAATCTGTGTTTCATCGTCAATAAGAAGGTCCAAGGGATAAAGTAAACCTTCAGTGAGGCATCGGGATCTAAAACTGAACTCACAGGAGAGGTTCAAATTATAGAAAGTGAGAGTGTCAGTCCTCTTTTACTTAAATCGGCATTGTGCCTTTTGTATTAAATTCGTATGCAATTTCTGTGTTTCATCGTCAATAGGAAGGTGCAAGATATACAGTAAACCTGAAGTGAAGCATCGGAATCTATAACTGGACTCAAAGGAGAGGTTCAAATCGTAGAAAGTTAGAATTGTCATTCCGCTTGTACTTATGTCGGCATTGTGCTACTTGTATTAAATTCCGATGCAATTTCTGTGTGCCATCGTCAATAAGAAGGTGCAAGGTATACGGTAAACGTGAAGTGACACATCGGAATCTAAAACTGGACTCACAGGAGAAGTTCAAATCATAGAATGTGAGAATGTCAGTCCCCTTTTACTTAAGTCAGCATTGTGCTTTTTGTATTAAATTCGGATGCAATTTCTGTGTTTCATCGTCAATAAGAAGATGCAAGGTATACGGTAAACGTGAAGTGACGCATCGGAATCTAAAACTGGACTCAAAGGAGAGGTTCAAGACATAGAAAGTGAGAGTGTCAGTCCTCTTGTAGTTAAGTCGGCATTGTGCCTTTTGTATAAAATTCGATGCAATTTCTGTGTTTCATCGTCAATTAGAAGGTCCAAGGGATACAGTAAACCTGAAGTGAAGCATCGAAATCTAAAACTCTACTCACAGGAGATCTTCAAATCATAGATGGTTAGAGTGTCGGTCCTCTTGTACCTAAGTCGGCAATGTGCCTTTTGAATTTAATTCCGATGCATTTTCTGTGTTTAATCGTCAATAAGAAGGTGCAAGGTATACAGTAAACCTGAAGTGAAGCATCGGATTCTAAAACTGGACTCACAGGAGAGGTTCAAATCATTGAAAGAGAGAGTGTCAGTCCTCCTTAATTAAGTCGTCATTGTGCCTTTGGTATTAAATTCGGATGCAATTTCTGTGTTTCATCGTCAATAAGAAGGTACAAGGGATACAATAAACCTGAAGTGAAGCATCGGATTCTAAAACTGGACTCACAGGAGAGGTCCAAATCATTGAAAGAGAGAGTGTCAGTCCTCCTTAATTAAGTCGGCATTTTGCCTTTTGTATTAAATTCCGATGCCATTTCTGTGATTCATCGTCAATAAGAAGGTGCAAGGTATACGGTAAACCCGAAGTGACGCATCGGAATCTAAAACTGGACTCGCAGGAGAAGTTCAAATCATAGAACGTGAGGGTGTCAGTCCTTTTTACATAAGTCGGCATTGTGCTTTTTGTATTACATTCGGATGCAAACTCTGTGTTTCATCGTCAATAAGAAGGTGCAAGGTATACGGTAAACCTGAAGTGAAGCATCGGATTCTAAAACTGGACTCACAGGAGAGGTTCAAGTCATTGAAAGAGAGAATGTCAGTCCTCTTTAATTAAGTAGGCATTGTGCGTTTTGTATTATATTCAGATGCAATTTCTGTATTTCACCGTCAATAAGAAGGTGCAAGGTATACGGTAAACCTAAAGTGACGCATCGGAATCTAAAACTGGACCCACAGGAGAAGTTCATATCATAGAAAGTGAGAGTGTCAGTCCTCTTGTACTTAAGCCGGCATTGTGCCATTTGAATTTAATTCCGATGCAATTTCTGTGTTTCATCGTAAACAAGAAGGTGTAAGGTATACAGTAAACCTGAAGTGAAGCATCGGAATCCATAACTGGACTCACAGGACAGGTTCAAATCATAGAAAGTTACAGTGTCTGCCCTCTTGTACTTCAGTCGGCATTGTGCCTTTTATATTAAATTTGAATGCAGACTCTGTGTTTCATCGTCAATAAGAGGGTCCAAGGGATAAAGTAAACCATCAGTGAAGCATCGGAATCTAAAACTGAACTCACAGGAGAGGTTCAAATCATAGAAAGTGAGAGTGGCAGTCCTCTTTTACTTACGTCGGCATTGTGCCTTTTGTATTAAATTCGTATGCGATATCTGTATTTCATCGTCAATAGGAAGGTGCAAGGTATACAGTAAACATGAAGTGAAGCATCGGAATCTATAACTGGACTCAAAGGAGAGGTTCAAATCATAGAAAGTTAGAGTTGTCATTCCTCTTGTACTTATGTCGGCATTGTGCCTTTTGTATTAAATTCCGATGCAACTTCTGTGTTTCATCGTCAATAAGAAGGTGCAAGGTATAAGGTGAACCTGAAGTGACGCAACGGAATCCAGAACTGGACTCACAGGAGACGTTCAAATCATAGAAAGTGAGAGTGTCAGTCCTCATTTACTTAAGTCAGCATTGTGCTTTTTGTATTAAATTCCGATGCAATTTCTGTGTTTCATCGTCAATAAGAAGGTGCACGGTATACGGTAAACCTGAAGTGACGCATCGGAATCTAAACCTGGACTCACATCAGAAGTTCAAATCATAGAATGTGAGAGTTTCAGTCCTCTTTTACTTAAGTCGGCATTGTGCCTTTTTTATTAAATTCGGATGCAATTTCTGTATTTCATCGTTAATAAGAAGGTCCAAGGGATACAGTAAACCTGAAGTGAACAATCGGAATCTAAAACTGGACTCACAGGAGAGGTTCAAATCATAGATAGTTAGAGTGTCAGTCCACTTGTACTTAAGTCGGCATTGTGCCTTTTGAATTTAATTCCGATGCAATTTCTATGTTTCATCGTCAATAAGAAGGTGCAAGGTATACAGTAAACCTGAAGGGAAGCATCGGATTCTAAAACTGGACTTACAGGAGAGGTTCAAATCATTGGAAGAGAGAGTGTCAGTCCTGTTTAATTAAGTCGGCATTGTGCCTTTTGTATTAAATTCGGATGCAATTTCTGTATTTCATCGTCAATATGAAGGTCCAAGGGATACAGTAAATCTGAAGTGAAGCATCGGAATCTAAAACTGGACTCAAAGGAGAGGTTCAAATCATAGAAAGTTAGAGTGTCAGTCCTCTTGTACTAGTGTCGGCATTGTGCCTTATGTATTAAATTCCGATGCAATTTCTGTGTTTCATCGTTAATAAGAAGGTGCAAGGTATATGGTAAACCTGAAGTGACGCATCGGAATCTAAAACTGAACTCACAGGAGAAGTTCAAATCAAAGAAAGTGAGAGTGTCAGTCCTCTTTTACTTAAGTCGGCATTGTGCTTTTTGTAATAAATTCGGATGCAATTTCTGTGTTTTAATCGTCAATAAAAAGGTGCAAGGTGTACGGTAAACCTGAAGTGACGCATCGGAATCTAAATCTGGACTCACAGCAGAAGTTTAAATCATAGAAAGTGAGAGTGTCAGTCCTCTTGTACTTAAGCCGGCATTGTGCCTTTTGAATTTAATTCCGATGCAATTTCTGTGTTTCATCGTCAATAAGAAGGTGTAAGGTATACAGTAAACCTGAAGTATGGCATCGGATTCTAAAACTGGACTCACAGGAGAGGATCAAGTCATTGAAAGAGAGAGTGTCAGTCCTCTTTAAATAAGTCGGCATTGTGCCTTTTGTATTATATTCGGATGCAATTTCTGTATTTCATCATCAATAAGAAGGTCCAAGGGATACAGTAAACCTGAAGTGAAGCATCGGAATCTAAAACTGGACTCACAGGAGAGGTTCAAATCACAGAAAGTGAGAGTGTCAGTCTTCTTTTACTCAAGTCGGCATTGTGCCATTTGTATTAAATTCGGATGCAATTTCTGTGTTTCATCGTCAATAAGAAGGTCCAAGGGATACAGTAAACCTGAAGTGAAGCATCGGAATCTAAAACTGGACTCACAGGAGAGGTTCAAGTACTAGAAAGTGAGAGTGTCTGTCCTCTTTTACTTAAGTCGGCATTGTGCCTTTTGTATTAAATTCGGATGCAATTTCTGTGTTTCATCGTCAATAGGAAGGTGCAAGGTATACAGTAAAACTGAAGTGAAGCATCGGAATCTAAAACTGGACTCACAGGAGAGGTTCAAATCATAGAACGTTAGAGTGTCAGTCCTCCTGTACTTATGTCGGCATTGTGCCTTTTGTACTAAATTCCGATGCAATTTCTGTGTTTCATCGTCAATAAGTAGGTGCAAGGTATACGGTAAACCTGAAGTGACGCATCGGAATCTAAAACTGGACTCACAGGACAAGTTCAAATCATAGAAAAGTAGAGTGTTAGTCCTCTTTTACTTAAGTCGGCATTGTGCCCTTTGTATTATATTCGGATGCAATTTCTGTGTTTCATCGTCAATAAGAAGGTGAAAGGTATACAGTAAACCTGAAGTGAAGCATCGGAATCTAAATTTGGACTCACAGGAGAGGTTCAAATTATATAAGTAAGAGTGTCAGTCTTCTTGTACTTAAGTCAGCATTGTGCCTTTTGTATTAAAATCGGATGCAATTTCTGTGTTTCATCGCAAATAAGAAGGTGCAAGGTATCCAGAAAACCTGAAGTGAACCATCGGATTCTAAAACTGGACTCACAGGAATGGTTCAAATCATTGAAAGTGAGAGTGTCAGTCCTCTTTAATTTAGTCGGCATAGTGCCTTTTGTATTAAATTCGAATGCAATTTCTGTATTTCATCGACAATAAGAAGGTCCAAGGGATACAGTAAACCTGAAGTGAAGCATCGGAATCGAAAACTGGACTCAAAGGAGGGGTTCAAATCATAGAAAATTAGAGTGTCAGTCATCTTGTACTTTTGTCGGCATTGTGCCATTTGTATTAAATTCGGATGCAATTTCTGTGTTTCATCGTCAATAAGAAGTTGCAAGGTATACAGTTAACCTGAAGTGAAGCATCGGAATCTGAAACTGGACTCACAGGAGAGGTTCAAATCATAGAAAGTGAGAGTGTCAGTCCTCTTTTCCTTAACTCGGCATTGTACCTTTTGTATTAAATTCGGATGCAATTTCTGTTTTTCATCGTTAATAACAAGGCCCAAGGGATACAGTAAACCTGAAGTGAAGCATCGGAATCTTAAACTGGACTCACGGGAGAGGTTAAAATCATAGAAAGTGAGTGTGTCAGTCCTCATGTACTTAAGTCGGCATTGTGCCTTTTGTATTAAATTCTGATGCAATTTCTGTGTTTCATCGTCAATAAGAAGGTCCTAGGAATGCAGTAAACCTGAAATGAAGCATCGGAATCTAAAACTGGACTCACAGGAGAGGTTCAAATCATAGAAAGTTAGAGTGTCAGTCCTCTTTTACCTAAGTCAGCATTGTGCCTTTTGTATTAAATTCGGATGCAATTTCTGTGTTTCATCGTCAATAAGAAGGTCCAAGGGATACAGTTAACCTGAAGTGAACCATCGGATTCTAAAACTGGACTCACAGGAGCGGTTCAAATCATTTAAAGAGAGAGTGTCAGTCCTCTTTAATTACGTCGGCATAGTGCCTTTTGTATTAAATTCGGATACAATTTCTGTATTTCATCGACATTAAAAAGGTCCAAAGGATACAGTAAACCTGAAGTAAAGCATCGGAATCTAAAACTGGACTCACAGGTGAGGTTCAAATCATAGAAAGTTAGAGTGTCAGTCGTGTTGTACTTTTGTCGGCATTGTGCCTTTTGTATTAAATTCGGATGCAATTTCTGTGTTTCATCGTCAATAAGAAGGTGCAAGGTATACAGTAAACCTGAGGTGAAGCATCGGAATCTAAAACTGGACTCACAGGTGAGGTTCAAATCATAGAAAGTGAGAGTGTCAGTCCACTTTTACATAAGTCGGCATTGTGCCTTTTGTATTAAATTCGGATGCGATTTCTGTGTTACATCGTCAATAAGAGGGTCCAAGGGATACAGTAAACCTGAAGTGAAGCATTGGAATCTAAAACTGGAATCACGGGCGAGGTTAAAATTATAGAAAGTGAGAGTGTCAGTCCTCATGTACTTAAGTCGGCATTGTGCCTTTTGTATTAAATTCTGATGCAATTTCTGTGTTTCATCGTCAATAAGAAGGTCCAAGGGATACAGTAAACCTGAAATGAAGCATCGGAATCTTAAACTGGACTCACAATGGAGGTTCAAATCATAGAAAGTTAGAGTGTCAGCCCTCTTGTACTTCAGTCGGCATTGTGCCTTTTGAATTTAATTCCGATGCAATTTCTGTGTTTCATCGTCAATATGAAGGTGCAAGGTATACAGTAAACCTGAAATGAAGCATCGAAATCTAAAACTCGACTCACAGGAGAGGTTCAAATCATAGCAAGTTAGAGTGTCAGTCCTCTTGTACTTAAGTCGGCATTGTGCCTTTTGAATTTAATTCCGATGCAATTTCTGTGTTTCATCGTCAATATGAAGGTGCAAGGTATACAGTAAACCTGAAGTGAAGCATCGGAATCTAAAACTGGACTCACAGGAGGGGTTCAAATCACAGAAAGTGCGAGTGTTAGCCCTGTTTTACTTAAGTCGGCATTGCGCCTTTTGTATTAAATTCGGATGCAATTTCTATGTTTCATCGTCAATAAGAAGTTCCAAGGGATACAGTAAACCTGAAATGAAGCATCGGAATCTAATACTGGAATCGCAGGAGAGGTTCAAATCATAGAAAGTGAGAGTGTCAGTCGTCTTGTACTTAAGTCGGCATTCTGTCTTTTGTATTAAAATCAGATGCAATTTCTGTGTTTCATCGATAATAAGAAGGTGCAAGGTATAAAGAAAACCTCAAGTGAACCATCGGGTCTAGAATTGGACTCAAAGGAGGGGTTCAAATCATTTAAAGAGAGAGTGTCAGTCCTCTTTAATTAAGTCGGCATAGTGGCTTTTGTATTAAATTTGGATGCAATTTCTGTATTTCATCGACAATAAGAAGGTGCAAGGTATACGGTAAAGCTGAAGTGACGCATCGGAATCTAAAACTGGACTCACAGGAGAAGTTCAAATCATAGAAAAGTAGAGTGTCAGTCCTCTTTTACTTAATTCGGCATTGTGCCTTGTGTATTAAATTCGGATGCAATTTCTGTGTTTCATCGTAAATAAGAAGGTGCAAGGTATACAGTAAACCTGAAGTGAAGCATCGGAATCTAAAACTGGACTCACAGGAGAGGTTCATATCATAGAAAGTTAGAGTATCAGTCCTCTTGTACTTAAGTCGGCATTGTGCCTATAGAATTTAATTCCGATGCAATATTTGTGTTCCATCGTCAATAAAACGGTGCAAGGTATATAGTAAAACTGAATTAAAGCATCGGAATCTAAAACTGGACTCACAGGCGAGGTTCAAATCCTAGAAAGTGACAGTGTCAGTCCTCTTGTACTTATGTCGGAATTGTGCCTTTTGTATTAAATTCCGATGCAATTTCTGTGTTTCATCGTCAATGAGAAGGTGCAAGGTATACGGTAAAGCTGAAGTGACGCATCGGAATCTAAAACTGGACTCACAGGAGAGGTTCAAATCACAGAAAGTGAGAGTGTTAGTCCTCTTTTACTTAAGTCGGCATTGCGCCTTTTGTATTAAATTCGGATGCAATTTCTGTGTTTCATCGTCAATAAGGAGGTCCAAGGGATACAGTTAACCTGAAGTGAAGCCTCGGATTCTAAAACCGGACTCACAGGAAAGGTTCAAATCACAGAAAGTGAGAGTGTCAGTCCTCTTTTACTTAGGTCGGCATTGTGCCTTTTGTATTAAATTCGGATGCAATTTCTGTGTTTCATCGTCAATAAGAAGGTCCAAGGGATACAGTAAACCTGAAGTGAAGCATCGGAATCTAAAACTGTACTCACGGGAGAGCTTAAAATCATAGAAAGTGAGAGTGTCAGTCCTCATGTACTTAAGTCGGCATTGTGCCTTTCGTATAAAATTCGGATGCTATTTCTGTGTTTCATCGTCAATAAGAAGGTCCATGGGATACAGTAAACCTGAAATGAAGCATCGGAATCTAAAACTGGACTCACAGAAAGGTTCAATTCATAGAAAGTTAGAGTGTCAGTCCTCTTGTACTTAAGTCGGAATTGTGCCTTTTGAACTTAATTCCGATGCAATTTCTGTGTTTCATCGTCAATATGATGGTGCAAGGTATACAGTAAACCTGAAGTGAAGCATCGGAATCTAAAACTGGACTCACAGGAGAGGCTCAAATTGTAGAGAGTTAGAGTGTTAGTCCTCTTTTACTTAAGTCGGCATTGCGCCTTTTCTATTAAATTCGGATGCAATTTCTATGTTTCATCGTCAATAAGAAGTTCCAAGGATACAGTAAACCTGAAATGAAGCATCGGAATCTAAAACTGGACTCACAGGAGAGGTTCAAATCATAGAAATTTAGAGTGTCAGTCCTCTTGTACTAATGTCGGCATTGTGCCTTTTGTATTAAATTCCGATGCAATTTCTGTGTTTCATCGTCAATAAGAAGGTGCAAGGTATACGGTAAAGCTGAAGTGACGCATCGGAAATTAAAACTGGACTCACAGGAGAAGTCCAAATCATAGAAAAGTAGAGTGTCAGTCCTCTTTTACTTAATTCGGCATTGTGCATTTTGTATTCATTTCGGATGCAATTTCTGTGTTTCATCGACAATAAGAAGGTACAAGGTGCACAGTAAACCTGAAGTGAAGCATCGGAATCTAAAACTGGACTCACAGGAGAGGTTCATATCAAACAAAGTTAGAGTGTCAGTCCTCTTGTACTTAAGTCGGCATTGTGCCTATAGAATTTAATTCCGATACAATATTTGTGTTTCATCGTCAATAAAACGGTGCAAGGTATATAGTAATTCTGAATTGAAGCATCGGAATCTAAAACTGGACTCACAGACGAGGTTCAAATCATAGAAAGTGACAGTGTCAGTCCTCTTGTACTTATGTCGGCATTGTGCCTTTTGTATTAAATTCCGAATCAATTTCTGTGTTTCATCGTCAATGAGAAGGTGCAAGGTATACAGTAAACCTGAAGTGAAGCATCGGAATCTAAAACTGGACTCACAGGAGAGGTTCAAGTCATAGAAAGAGACAGTGGCAGTCCTCCTTTACTTAAGTCGGCATTGTGCCTTTTGTATTAAATTCGGATGCAATTTCTGTGTTTCATCGTTAATAAGAAGGTCCAAGGGATACAGTTAACCTCAAGTGAAGCATCGGAATCTAAAACTGGACTCACAGGAGAGGTTCAAATCATAGAAAGGGTGTGTGTCAGACCTCTTGTACTTATGTCGGCATTGTGCCTTATGTATTAAATTCGGATGCAATTTCTGTGTTTCATCGTCAATAAGAAGGTGCAAGGTATACAGAAAACCTGAAGTGAAGCATCGGAATCTAAAACTGGACTCACAGGATAGGTTCAAATAATAGAATGTGAGAGTGTCAGTCCTCTTGTACTTAAGTCGGCATTGTGCCTTTTGTATTAAAATCGGATGCAATTTCTGTGTTTCATCGTTAATAAGAAGGTGCAAGGTATACAGTAAACCTGAAGTGAACCATCGGATTCTAAAACTGGACTCACAGGAGGGGTTCAAATCATTGAAAGAGAGAGTGTCAGTCCTCTTTAATTAAGTCGGCATAGTGCCTTTTGTATTTAATTCGGATGCAATTTCTGTGTTTCATCGTCAATAAGAAGGTCCAAGGGATACAGTAAACCTTAAGTGAAGCATCGGAATCTAAAACTGGACTCAAAGGAGGGGTTCAAATCATAGAAAGTTAGAGTGTCAGTCGTCTTGTACTTTTGTCGGCATTGTGCCTTTTGTATTTAATTCGGATGCAATTTCTGTGTTTCATCGTCAATAAGAAGGTGCAAGGTATACAGTAAACCAGAAGTGAAGCATCGGAATCTAAAACTGAACTCACAGGAGAGGTTCAAATCATAGAAAGTTAGTGTGTCAGTCTTCTTGTACTTAAGTCGGCATTGTGCCTTTTGAATTTAATTCCGATGCAATTTCTGTGTTTCATCGTCAATATGAAGGTGCAAGGTATACAGTAAACCTGAAGTGAAGCATCGGAATCTAAATCTGGACTCACAGGAGAGGTTCAAATCACAGAAAGTGCGAGTGTTCGTCCTCTTTTACTTAAGTCGGCATTGCGCCTTTTGTATTAAATTCAGATGCAATTTCTATGTTTCATCGTCAATAAGAAGTACCAAGGGATACAGTAAACCTGAAATGAAGCATCGGAATCTAAAACTGGACTCACAGGAGAGGTTCAAATCATAGAAATTTAGAGTGTCAGTCCTCTTGTACTAATGTCGGCATTGTGCCTTTTGTATTAAATTCCGATGCAATTTCTGTGTTTCATCGTCAATAGGAAGGTGCAAGGTATACGGTAAAGCTGAAGTGACGCATCGGAATCTAAAACTGGACTCACAGGAGAAGTTCAAATCATAGAAAAGTAGAGTGTCAGTCCTGTTTTACTTAATTCGGCATTGTGCCTTGTGTATTAAATTCGGATGCAATTTCTGTGTTTCATCGTCAATAAGAAGGTGCAAGGTATACAGTAAACCTGAAGTGAAGCATCGGAATCTAAAACTGGACTCACAGGAGAGGTTCATATCATAGAAAGTTAGAGTGTCAGTCCTCTTGTACTTAAGTCGGCATTGTGCCTATAGAATTTAATTCCGATGCAATATTATGTTTCATCGTCAATAAAACATTGCAAGGTATATAGTAAATCTGAATTGAAGCATCGGAATCTAAAACTGGGCTCACAGGCGAGGTTCAAATCCTAGAAAGTGACAGTGTCAGTCCTCTTGTACTTATGTCGGCATTGTGCCTTTTGTATTAAATTCCGATGCAATTTCTGTGTTTCATCGTCAATGAGAAGGTGCAAGGTATACGGTAAAGCTGAAGTGACGCATCGGAATCTAAAACTGGACTCACAGGAGAGGTTCAAATAACAGAAAGTGAGAGTGTTAGTCCTCTTTTACTTAAGTCGGCATTGCGCCTTTTGTATTAAATTCGGATGCAATTTCTGTGTTTCATCGTCAATATGGAGGTCCAAGGGATACAGTTAACCTGAAGTGAAGCATCGGATTCTAAAACTGGACTCACAGGAAAGGTTCAAATCACAGAAAGTGAGAGTGTCAGTCCTCTTTTACTTAGGTCGGCATTGTGCCTTTTGTATTAAATTCGGATGCAATTTCTGTGTTTCATCGTCAATAAGACGGTCCAAGGGATACAGTAAACCTGAAGTGAAGCATCGGAATCTAAAACTGTACTCACGGGAGAGCTTAAAATCATAGAAAGTGAGAGTGTGAGTCCTCATGTACTTAAGTCGGCATTGTGCCTTTCGTATAAAATTCGGATGCTATTTCTGTGTTCCATCGTCAATAAGAAGGTCCATGGGATACAGTAAACCTGAAATGAAGCATCGGATTCTAAAACTGGACTCACAGGAGAGGTTGAAATCACAGAAAGTGAGAGTGTTAGTCCTCTTTTACTTAAGTCAGCATTGCGCCTTTTGTATTAAATTCGGATGCAATTTCTATGTTTCATCGTCAATAAGAAGTTCCAAGGGATACAGTAAACCTGAAATGAAGCATCGGAATCTAAAACTGGACTCACAGGAGAGGTTCAAATCGTAGAAATTTAGAGTGTCAGTCCTCTTGTACTAATGTCGGCATTGTGCCTTTTGTATTAAATTCCGATGCAATTTCTGTGTTTTATCGTCAATAAGAAGGTGCAACGTATACGGTACAGCTGAAGTGACGCATCGGAATCTAAAACTGGACTCACAGGAGAAGTCCAATTCATAGAAAAGTAGAGTGTCAGTCCTCTTTTACTTAATTCGGCATTGTGCATTTTGTATTCATTTCGGATGCAATTTCTGTGTTTCATCGTCAATAAGAAGGTACAAGGTACACAGTAAACCTGAAGTGAAGCATCGGATTCTAAAACTGGACTCACAGGAGGGGTTCAAATCATTGAAAGAGAGAGTGTCAGGCCTCTTTAATTAAGTCGGCATAGTGCCTTTTGTATTTAATTCGGATGCAATTTCTGTGTTTCATCGTCAATAAGAAGGTCCAAGGGATACAGTAAACCTTAAGTGAAGCATCGGAATCTAAAACTGGACTCAAAGGAATGGTTCAAATCATAGAATGTTAGAGTGACAGTCGTCTTGTACTTTTGTCGGCATTGTGCCTTTTGTATTTAATTCGGATGCAATTTCTGTGTTTCATCGTCAATAAGAAGGTGCAAGGTATACAGTAAACCAGAAGTGAAGCATCGGAATCTAAATCTGGACTCACAGGAAAGGTTCAAATCACAGAAAGTGAGAGTGTCAGTCCTCTTTTACTTAGGTCGGCATTGTGCTTTTTGTATTAAATTCGGTTGCAATTTCTGTGTTTCATCGTCAATAAGAGTGTGCAAGGTATACGCTAAACCTGAAGTGACGCATCGGATTCTAAAACTGGACTCACAGCAGAAGTTCAAATCAAAGAAAGTGAGAGTGTCAGCCCTCTTGTACTTAAGTCGGCACTGTGCCATTTGAAATTAATTCGGACGCAATTTCTATGTTTCATCGTCAATAAGAAGGTGCAAGGTATACAGTAAACCTGAAGTGAAGCATCGGATTCTAAAACTGGACTCACAGGAGAGTTTCAAATCATAGAAAGAGAGAGTGTCAGTCCTCTTTAGTTAAGTCGGCATTGTGCCTTTTGTATTTAATTCGGATGCAATTTCTGTATTTTATCGTCAATAAGAAGGTCCAAGGGATACAGTAAACCTGCAGTGAAGCATCGGAATTAAAACTGGACTCACAGGAGAGGTTCAAATCATAGAGAGTTAGAGCGTCAGTCCTCTTGTACTTAAGTTGGCATTGTGCCTTTTGAATTTAATTCCGATGCAATTTCTATGTTTCATCATCAATAAGAGGGTGCAAGGTATACAGTAAACCAGAAGTGAAGCATCGGAATCTAAAACTGGACTCACAGGGGAGGTTCAAATCATAGAAAGAGAGAGTGTCAGTCCTCTTTTACTTAAGTCGGCATTGTGCCATTTGTATTAAATTCGGATGCAAACTCTGTGTTTCATCGTCAATAAGAAGGTCCACGGGATACAGTAAACCTGACGTGAAGCATCGGAATCTAAACCTGGACTCACAGGAGAGGTTCAAGTCATAGAAAGTTTGAGTGTCAGTCCTCTTTTACTTAAGTCAGCATTGTGCTTTTTATATTAAATTCGGATGCAATTTCTGTGTTTCATCGTCAATAAGAAGGTGCAAGGTATACAGTAAACCTCAAGTGAAGCATCGGCATCTAAAACTGGACTCACAGGAGAGGTTCAAATCATAGAAAGGGAGAGTGTCAGTCCTCTTTTACTTAAGTCGGCATTGTGCTTTTTGTATTAAATTCCGATGCAATTGCTGTGTTTCATCGTCAATAAGAAGGTCCAAGGGATACAGTAAACCTGAAATGAAGCATCGGAATCTAAAACTGGACTCACAGGAGAGGTTCAAATCATAGAAAGAGAGAGTGTCAGTCCTCTTTTACTTAAGTCGGCATTGTGCCTTTTGTGTTAAATTCCGATGCAATTTCTGTGTTTCATCGTCAATAAGAAGGTGCACGGTATACAGTAAACATGAAGTGAAGCATCGGAATCTAAAACTGGACTCACAGGAGAGGTTCAAATCATAGATAGAGAGAGTGACAGTCCTCTTTTACTCAAGTCGGCATGGTGCCTTTGGATTAAATTCGGATGCAATTTCTGTGTTTCATCGTCAATAAGTAGGTCCACGGGATAAACCTGAAGCGAAGCAGCGGAATCTAAAACTGGACTCACAGGAGAGGTTCAACTCATGGAAAGGGAGAGTGTCAGTCCTCTTGTACTTAAGTCGGCATTTTGCCTTTTGTATTATATTCGGATGCAATTTCTGTGTTTCATCGTCAATAATGAGGTCAAAGGCATACAGTAAACCTGAAGTGAAGCATCGGAATCTAAAACTGGACTCACAGCAGAGGTTCAAATCATAGAAAGTGAGAGTGTCAATGTACTTAAGTCGGGATTGTGCCTTTTGTATTAAATTCGGATGCAAACTCTGTGTTTCATCATCAATAAGAAGGTCCAAGGGATACAGTAATCCTGAAGTGAAGCATCGGAATCTAAAACTGGCCTCACAGGAGAGGTTCAAATCATAGAATGTGAGAGTGTCAGTCCTCTTTTACTTAAGTCGGCATTGTGCCTTTTGTATTAAATTCGGATGCAATTTCTATGTTTCATCGTCAATAAGAAGGTGCAAGGTATACAGTAAACATGAAGTGAAGCATCGGAATCTAAAACTGGACTCACAGGAGAGGTTCAAATCATAGAAAGAGAGAGTGTGTGTCCTCTTTTACTTAAGTCGGCATTGTGCCTTTTGTATTAAATTCCGATGCAATTTCTGTGTTTCATCGTCAATATGAAGGTCCAAGGGATACAGTAAACATGAAGTGAAGCATCGGAATCTAAAACTGGACTCACAGGAGAGGTTCAAATCATAGAAAGAGAGTGTGTGAGTCCTCTTTTACTTAAGTCGCCATTATGCCTTTTGTATTAAATTCCGATGGAATTTCTGTGTTTCATCGTCAATATGAAGGTCCAAGGGATACAGTAAACCTGAAGTAAAGCATCGGAATCTAAAACTGGACTCACGGGAGAGCTTAAAATCATAGAAAGTGAGAGTGTCAGTCCTCATGTACTTAAGTCCCCATTGTGCCTTTCGTATAAAATACGGATGCTATTTCTGTGTTTCATCGTCAATAAGAAGGTCCATGGGATACAGTAAACCTGAAATGAAGCATCGGAATCTAAAACTGGACTCACAGGAAAGGTTCAAATCACAGAAAGTTAGAGTGTCAGTCCTCTTGTACTTAAGTCGGCATTGTGCCTTTTGAATTTAATTCCGATGCAATTTCTGTGTTTCGTCGTCAATATGAAGGTGCAAGGTATACAGTAAACCTGAAGTGAAGCATCGGAATCTAAAACTGGACTCACAGGAGAGGTTCAAATCATTGAAAGAGAGAGTGTCAGTCCTATTTAATTAAGTCGGCATTGTGCCTTTTGAATCTAATTCCGATGCAATTTATGTGTTTCATCGTCATCATGAAGGTGCAAGGTATACAGTAAACCTGTAGTGAAGCATCGGAATCTAAACCTGGACTCACAGGAGAGGTTCGAATCACAGAGAGTTAGAGTGTCAGTCCTC
Source organism: Schistocerca americana (assembly GCF_021461395.2). NCBI lineage: Eukaryota > Metazoa > Arthropoda > Insecta > Orthoptera > Acrididae > Schistocerca > Schistocerca americana. Next base: position 55,783,745 of record NC_060122.1, read on the forward strand.
TTGTAGTTAAGTCGGCATTGTGCCTTTTGAATTTAATTCCGATTCAATTTCTGTGTTTCATCGTCATTTAGAAGGTCCAAGGGATACAGTAAACCTGAAGTGAAGCATCGGAATCTAAAACTGGACTCACAGGAGAGGTTCAAATAATAGATAGTTAGAGTGTCAGTCCTCTTGTACTTAAGTCGGCATTATGCCTTTTGAAATTAATTCGGGTGCAATTTCTATGTTTCATCGTCAATAAGAAGGTGCGAGGTATACAGTAAACCTGAAGTGAAGCATCGGATTCTAAAACTGGACTCACAGGAGAGGTTCAAATCATTGAAAGAGAGAGTGTCAGTCCTCTCTAGTTAAGTCGGCATTGTGCCTTTTGTATTACATTCGGATGCAATTTCTGTATTTCATCGTCAATAAGAAGGTCCAAGGGATACAGTAAACCTGAAGTGAAGCATCGGAATCAAAACTGGACTCACAGGAGAGGTTCATATCATAGAGAGTTAGAGCGTCAGTCCTCTTGTACTTAAGTTGGCATTGTGCCTTTTGAATTTAATTCCGATGCAATTTCTATGTTTCATCATCAATAAGAAGGTGCAAGGTATACAGTAAACCAGAAGTGAAGCATCGGAATCTAAAACTGGACTCACAGGGGAGGTTCAAATCATACAAAGAGAGAGTGTCAGTCCTCTTTTACTTAAGTCGGCATTGTGCCATTTGTATTAAATTCGGATGCAAACTCTGTGTTTCATCGTCAATAAGAAGGTCCACGGAATACAGTAAACCTGACGTGAAGCATCGGAATCTAAAACTGGACTCACAGGAGAGGTTCAAGTCATAGAAAGTTTGAGTGTCAGTCCTCTTTTACTTAAGTCAGCACTGAGCCTTTTATATTAAATTCGGATGCAATTTCTGTGTTTCATCGTCAATAAGAAGGTGCAAGGTATACAGTAAACCTCAAGTGAAGCATCGGCATCTAAAACTGGACTCACAGGAGAGGTTCAAATCATAGAAAGGGGGGAGTCTCAGTCCTCTTTTACTTAAGTCGGCATTGTGCCTTTTGTATTAAATTCCGAAGCAATTTCTGTGTTTCATCGTCAATAAGAAGGTCCAAGGGATACAGTAAACCTGAAATGAAGCATCGGAATCTAAAACTTGACTCACAGGAGAGGTTCAAATCATAGAAAGAGAGAGTGTCAGTCCTCTTTCACTTAAGTCGGCATTGTGCCTTTTGTGTTAAATTTGGATGCAATTTCTGTGTTTCATCGTCAATAAGAAGGTCCAAGGGATACAGTAAACCTGAAGTGAAGCATCGGAATCTAAAGCTCGACTCACAGGAGAGGTTCAAATCATAGAAAGAGAGAGTGGCAGTCCTCTTGTACTTAAATCGGCATTGCGCCTTTTGTATTAATTTCCGATGCATTTTCTGTGTTTCATCGTCAATAAGAAGGTGCACGGTATACAGTTAACATGAAGTGAAGCATCGGAATCTAAAACTGGACTCTCAGGAGAGGTTCAAATCATAGATAGAGAGGGTGTCAGTCCTCTTTTACTCAAGTCGGCATGGTGCCTTTTGTATTAAATTCGGATGCAATTTCTGTGTTTCATCGTCAATAAGTAGGTCCACGGGATAAACCAGAAGCGAAGCATCGGAATCTAAAACTGGACTCACAGGAGAGGTTCAACTCATGGAAAGGGAGAGTGTCAGTCCTCTTGTACTTAAGTCGGCATTTTGCCTTTTGTATTATATTCGGATGCAATTTCTTTGTTTCATCGTCAATAATGAGGTCCAAGGGATACAGTAAACCTGAAGTGAAGCATCGGAATCTAAAACTGGACTCACAGGAGAGGCTCAAATCATAGAGTGTCAGTCCTCTTGAACTTAAGTCGGCATTGTGTCTTTTGAATTAAATTCCGATGCAATTTCTGTGTTTCATCGTCAATAAGAAGGTGCCAGGTATACAGTAAACCTGATGTGAAGCATCGGAATCTATAACTGGACTCACAGGAGAGGTTCAAATCATAGAGAGTTAAAGTGTCAGTCGTCTTGTTCTTAAGTCGGTATTGTGCCTTTTGAATTTAATTCCGATGCTATTTCTGTGTTTTATCGTCAATAAGAAGGTGCAAGGTACACAGTAAACCTGAAGTGAAGCATCGGAATCTAAAACTGGACTCACAGGAGAGGTTCAAATCATAGAAAGGGGGGAGTCTCAGTCCTCTTTTACTTAAGTCGGCATTGTGCCTTTTGTATTAAATTCGGTTGCAATTTCTGTATTTCATAGTCAATAAGGAGGTACAAGGGATACAGTAAACCTGAAGTGAAGCATCAGAATGTAAAACTAAGCTCACAGGAGAGGTTCAAATCATAGAAAGTGAGAGTTTTAGTCCTCTTGTACTTAAGTCGGCATTGATCCTTTTGTATTAAATTCCGATGCAACCTCTGTGTTTCATCGTCTATAAGAAGGTGTAAGGTATTGTGATGTTACAAAATAGAAGTGATGTTGCTATTCAATGGAAAGTTGGAAATTGAGATTTAACTAACTGTTTTATCAATCACAATTGGCGTAAGAGTCATGGATTGACCATTGTCATAAAATATTGCATTATGAGATGTGAATAGTTTTTACTTGCGGTTTCGCGTGGCTTGAGGCAGTCACAACTAGCGTGCTATTGTTTAAGAAGTTGCGTTATCGTCTTTCTAATTACTTCATTATCGTAGATACGGTCATACCCGGTTGTGAAGTTATTGTTATGACAAGAAAAAATTCCTAAGGGACCAGAAAGTTCTTAAGGGCGCAAAAACAACTGTAACATCACACAAAAAAGAAATTCAATAATAAAGCTGATGCAAGAAGACGATAAAACAGTTTTCTTTTTATCAATGTAACACGCACATTCGACTGCTGATCTTGGAGTCTGTAATATTAGCAAAATGCATAATTAAAATGAAAATAATACTGAGGAGATAATAGAAATGAGCACTGCTAAATGATTCAGTATTCCCAGAACATATATTTATTATAACTAAAACATATATCGTACCTTAAGCTTAATACTACAATGACGGTAGATTTTTATGTCCATATCATGTCCATTGAGCGCTCTTTTATATAGCCATTGTCCTCTTGAGTCGCTCGTGCTTCGTCACGGTAAGTTACAACAATTCTTCTTCCTACACTTCACTCAAAACTTAGACGGAACACGTTTTTATTTATTTAGTAAAAATAATTAGATCAGACCGCCACAAATCTGCGTCCATCTTACTCGAGAAAAACAGTAAAAGTCTTTTTAGCGCTCAAGGCTTCATTTGTTCTCCAGCGAACAAAATAGTGAAGGATCGCATATTCATCCGTACTTTTCTGTTTATATTGCCGCCCAAAGACAACGAATTACATTATCTAGAAAATTCCACCGTCGCCATGCGACGCCTTATTATATATTAATCATTCTTTATAAACAAGTATTTGCCTTCCGGCTGAATTTGATGTTTTAATTAAGCCAAAAATTGCGAATACCACATTGCCTCCCATGAGGAGAGAGGGAATGCCGAAGGATTACCTCGATCCTCATGTCCTCATGAGATATTCGTGATTTTTGGTGTGACATTTACATAACGTTACTGACGTACAAAGTACATAAATTGAAATCACATTTATAAACATATATCAGATATTTATCATTTTTCAAAATAAAGTTTTTCATTCTTTGTTCATCAGTCACTTCATTCCATAATACCAAGATTAACATTTATGTGCATATTTAAGTTTGGTCGATATTTGCTTATAACAATAAGTGAACGTTCATTTCGCACTTCAGGGGATAGAATTCAGGAATTACTTTCTCTTGAGCTTAACAACTAATACATGAGTACAGTGAGTGCTTATTTTCACTAAACTAGAGTGGACAATGTTCGAGCATCTGTTGACTCCTTGTGGTTCAATTACAGTTTAATAACGTAGCACTACACTTCGTGATGCTTTCACTTTCTGTGTTAGCTGTCTACGGCGTTCATCATGCAGTACATCTGTCCTTTCCGCTGTGGTGCCAGGCATTCAAGTGGCTTCCCGGGTTTTTATTTACAATATGAAACAGAAGAAGTGGAAAATTATTAGTATAACTTATAACCTATTGGATACATTTGTTAAGGATCGGGACTGGTCTGGAGTTTAGGGTCTTCCTATAGTGCACATTCATTTTCTATGTCCATCAAGAGACAGGATTATAATTCATTTTAGCAGTGTTCAGGAGTGCCGGTATTAATGGCTTTAAGGCCTGAGTAATCTAACAATCTACTTCTCACTCATCTTAACTTCAACTCAAGAAAATTGCTTAATTTACGTATGAAAATGTATTCACACAAGTGTACAAATGTCTTTCCTCCAGTATGTACGATTGAAGTCATGGCGGTTAGCAGTTTAAAGTTTGGATTGTTTCGTCACCCACACGTCAGCCACTCACAGCGGCTGCACAGTGTTGCGTGAGCTCCAATACTTAGTATCCGTTCGCGCTCAGGCTGTCACAGAGCTGCTGGTCGTCGATTGCTCCCTTTTTTTTTTTTTTTTTTTTTTGTGAACTTCGTATCACACGAGTGCATCGATACAAACACCTCGCGCGCGTTTCCCATCGGAGGAGCCGGACACTGAAGTTGCCTCCATACTTCTGTCAACTGCCTCCCATGAGGCTCACAGGTAAGTGACGACGAATGTTTTAGCTGTCGCTGCACTTAGAACTACACTGAACTTTGCGTTGCACCTGTTGTCGTAGCCTTGACTTCTTTTTACACTTGCAGTACAACACTACCACTAATATACAGTGAACAGTTACTTTTATTATGCACGTCGCACTTTAGTGTGCATCTTCACACAGCATTCGTGCTTAGTTCCTTCGCCGATAGAGTTCATTTACAAAACAACCAATTTTGCAGGTTTCCTCCATTGGTACAGAAAGACTTATATTCTACTATTTACAAAAGATCACTTACGAGCTAATATTTACAATTAATGGTAACTCCTTTTGTTAAGTCCAGTGAACAACTGCTTTATGAATGGATTCTTTATATCTCAAGGTTTACTTTCACTAGTGAACCTAAAAATATTCTTTCAAACTTTCTTTTAAGGGCTCATCTCCTCATTATGAAAACTACAGGTTTCGCCACACTCGTTGCATTTATTCTTTAGTGCACCCAAGATCATTTTCTACTGCCACGCAGCATATCTACTACTTAACGAGTACACATTTAACGCTGAACCTTTTTTTTTCTTTTTGTGCTTTCCTTTGTGCTTGACAAATTTTTTTTATATTTGAGGGCAGACTGGGTAACAATAGGTCTCCCTCTTCGCTTCATGTACTCAGCAACCGTTCTCTGTTAAAAAAAAAGGGTAACGCGTGTCTACTATTTTTCGCATGAATGGAATTACCGACAGTTCACTGGGTTTACACAACCGGTCCATAACAAACATTACCAAAGCTAGCGAAGTTCATCACGCTACGTGTCTCATTTCTCATAAGCACTGCTTTGCCCTAAAGCACACGTGCCTTTTACAAGTCGACCCTTGGTCTGGGTTAATGAACCAGGATCAAAAGGAACGGGCACAAGGAAAATGGATTTCAGATGAGGAGTGTCTTAGGAGACTTTTTTCCAATAAAATCTGCACGTAAATAAAATTATCATAATAAACATAGGCACATATATAAATTTCAACCTCTTTCATTACAGCATGCTTTGCTACTTCTACGTCTTACTCAGGTTATAGTCAATATTAAGTTTAAATATCACTGCATTGCTTGTTCTTTAGATTAGCCTTCAATTAGGGTATTGAATGGTCGCTAGATTACACTACAGATCTTCTGAAGATCTTTACTTGGACTTATTTATGATACAGGTGGCTTGCTGTGTGGTTATTTAGTACCTCGATTCTACTGAAATCAATTCGTCAGCTAACATTCCTCATATACTCTTTACATTGGGCTCAGATCACAGGGAAATAGTTTACTTTCATAGCAATTAGTGGCCTCGTGGAGTACTTATGCTACATTATTGATGCTTCATGGTTTGCCTCTATTTGTACTGTATTTCACCTAACTTAGTTTACTACAGCTTATTGTCTCCTTGCGTGAACACATGCGGGTTACCACTTGTTTTTCCATTTAACAGCACGCTTTAACTGAACTTTAAGCTATTTCTTCTACTCCTGTCCACTGTCTGGACTGTTTGAACATGTACCCTTTTTTTTTAAGCAGGTAATTTGGGCTTTTACTACAGAACTTCAAGTACTTACATTACTAAAAATAAATCTATAAATATTCTTGTACCTTGAGAGAAGGGCTTATTTACGCATCCTCCTCCATTTCTCACCTTTACATATTTTATTTAGCTCCGGGCAATCACCTCGCAAGCACTTTTTTTCTTATTACTAACTTAAAATTAAATTGAAATTCTTGGTGCAACCTCAATTTCCTGCTTCAGCTTGTTGAAGAAATATCAGTTCATGTCCATCACTATAAACAATTTTTCCATACATAGCATTTAATACTTAAAGATGACATGTAGTAGCCGTTACCATGTAGTCAGTGCGCTGTTCAACACAATACTTATCATTAACAGTTCACACAAGGAAATTTCCAGTACGCAAGAGGCAGGAAACCAAAACATATTCTATCTGCAGTTGAGGCTGTGTCTGTAAACTAAGTCTCTGTTTCAATGGACCAATCGCTCCCGATATGGAGCAGCCCTGAATCGGCAATGATAAAACTTTTGAAACAGAAAACACATGTCTGAAGAGACATGGTGACATGACATTGATGTTTGCTCCTGTATCAACAACGGCTGTGAAAGGAATGTTGGCAATAGAAATCTTAATCGAAGCCTGGACCTGTTCATCATAAATGTCATTAATGTCTTGAGCTTCTAGGTCAGGTGCAAGGTCATCTCGTAAGTCGGTCTCATGGTCGTACCGTATCGCATTAACATACTCAGAATCAGAGTATTCGTTAGTACCCCCACTGGAACCGGCAGCGACCTCTAGGAGGCTGAAAGGCGCTGCCTCTAATTTTCCGCAGGATGTTTAACCTGTTTGTCATTCATGGCCTTAAGTGTATGTTCCGTTTCATATTGGTGCTGGTTATGTGGTACAAATGCCGGTGTAAAGGGGTCAAATCCACTGGGTGCATTCACTTGTGAATAGAATACTTGAGAAGGCTGATGTCGCCCGATCTTTTGGTTGCCGGCAGAATCATTTCCTTGTGAAGGAAAGTTCGCATTTGCTGCCGTTTGAAAACTGTTCCGCGGTCCTCTATCCTGTGAAAAGTTGTTCTGATGTGCTGGATTGCCTCCGCCTTGCCCATGCCACTTGCTATTTTTCGACCTATAACTTTAATTGTACACTGGTCCATTTGAAAAATTACCAATCGTTTGTGGAGAATTTCCATACTGCTCAGGCGCAGAATTAAAGGGTGGGTTTCCGTACTGATGTTGTTCCTGGTGGCTGTAAATTGGGTGGTATCTCTGCTGATTACTGCAATTGGTTTTCTGCTTCCATTTAAAGTTATTGCCATTTGCGTTTTCATAACGGCTGGCAGGTTGGCAACAGCGGTCGCAGTAGCTCGCTCTCTCCTTCGGCGCATTGTTGTCCGCGTGCGATGCATTCTGCTGGCTGCCAGGGAAGAATTTGCCGCTGCCAACCTTGGAGCGCACATCCTCGCTAATTAAATCTAAGGAATCCAGCACAGAAAGGAATACATCCGTGTCTTCTTCGGACACATTTACTAATTTCTCTCTAATAGACACAGGGAGTTTGCTTTTGAGAATCATAATTACGTCCTTGGAAGAAATCGGAGAATCCCAGAATTTAATTTTTGCTAGATACTTCTCGAAGTATCGCCGGAGACTTCCATGCTTCTCATTGAAAATTTCCGCACCATACACCTCCTTCCTTAATCTTTGCTGTACCCCACTACTCCAAAATTTTGCCAAGAACATTTTCTCAAACTCTTCATAATTCCTACACGTGTCTACCATTTCCGTTCCCCATAATGCTGCATCACCAGAAATAAAGCCAGTGACGAACTGAATACGCTGTCTGTCTGTCCAGCTCCTGGGAAATATGCCGGAAAAACTCTTTAGGAACACGATGGGATGTATTTCTTGCTTCTGCGGATGAAAAACAGGAAAAGTGCGATGCTTAATCACACTTTCCTCTGGCATTAAACTCACAATTGTGGGCGGATCATTTAGTTTCCTACTCGGGACTCAACAGGACTGTTGTTTTGCATGTAATCAGGCGGTGAACGATAAGGAGTTGACTGACATTCGTCACCGTCTAAAGAGTGGTTCCCTATAGTTTGCGTATGTGTGTGCGGATTTTCTACCCAGTTTCTCAGCATTCTGACTTCGTCCACTACTTGCTGCTTCCACTCGGGAAGATCCCGTGTAAGTGTCCTCCGAATCTGTCCTAATTCAGAAACTACTGTGTCTCCCGACTTACCAGGAGCAGCTAAGATTTCATAAGTTACATCCTTGACAGTCTCCCTAAGCTCCTCCCTGACCTTCTTTTCGATAAAAATATCTTTACCCTTTATCCATTCACTGTAGTGTTCTGACAATGCCTCCGCGTGTGCTTTCACGGTGCTCTTAACCTGTTCTTCGATATTGATTGAGTCTATCTGCCTCGACAGATCCTCTACTACACCTTCAATGTCAGATACTGCATTTCTAACTGAGTTTATTTCTTTGGTAGCTGAATGAATTTTTGTGTTTAATGTTCCAGATACTTCAGCTATTTCACTTTTCACCTGTTTCTGCATTTTCTGAATTTGATCACTGATCTTAGTTTGCACCTCACCCAAATGGGTATTTAATTCAGCCGTAATTTCATATGCAGATCTGTTTTGATTGTGCCTAGCTCTGTTTTTAATGATTCGCTTACAGCATCTAGTCGGGCGTTAACAGTCTCATTTTGTGTTTTTATAGTCTCATTTTGTGTTTTTATATTCTCATTTACTGCGTCAAACTGTTGTTTCAGCATTTCCATTAACGCACCGAGGTCATTTGTAGCTGCAGCGGGACGAGTTTGGACTTCAGGGTCACTTTCCCCTGTTACAGACTTGGTTAGTTCAGTTTCCACACGGGAACCTACCGTTCGCGATCGTAAAGGGTATGGAATACTATTAACGTCTTCACTCCCGTCTCCTGTTGTCACCTGTCTCTGTTTACTATCTGCCATTTTCGTCAGTAAATCAGGTGCTACGCAAGGCTTTCGTCGTTTGTCAGTGACGTGGTGAGTCCGCTAAGAGCACCACTCTCGCGTGAGCAACAAATGAAATTCTATCTGGCGAGAAGACAAGATGGAACCTAAACGTTTGAGACAAATGAATGAAGATGCTCTTCACTGCAAATTGGGCACACTATCCACCATGTTGAAAGTGCAATACAGGTATACTAACAATGGGGAGAAATAATTTCTATTATCAGACTACGAAGAATTTTACTTTGAAAGATAAAATAAAACAGATATTCTATAGCGGGAAGGAGATAGAATGGATGTGGATCGACTTGGAAAAGCAACGTTGCTACTAAAGCACTACACTGCGTATGCAAAATTCTGACTTACTTTTTGATGGCTTGAATACCGCTATGTTGTCTCAGCAATTCACGTCTCTTTTCTCTTCTTTTCTCTCGGTAATTAAACTGCATTTTTGACCGTTATTCTCACACAGAGACGATGTGTACATGAAACGACAGAACATTTATTAACACAAGCGCATAGAAAATTTTCCAAGAATTTGAACTAATTTTTGGTCAAGTCCCTGTTCGGGCGCCAAGTGTGATGTTACAAAATAGAAGTGATGTTGCTATTCAATGGAAAGTTGGAAATTGAGATTTAACTAACTGTTTTATCAAACACAATTGGCGTAACAATCATGGATTGACCATTGTCATAAAATATTGCATTATGAGATGTGAATAGTTTTTACTTGCGGTTTCGCGTGGCTTGAGGCAGTCACAACTAGCGTGCTATTGATTAAGAAGTTGCGTTATCGTCTTTCTAATTACTTCATGATCGTAGATACGGTCATACCCGGTTGTGAAGTTATTGTTATAACAAAAAAAAAATTCCAAAGGGACCAGAAAGTTCTTAAGGGCGCAAAAACAACTGTAACATCACACAAAAGAGAAATTCAATATTAAAGCTGATGCAAGAAGACGATAAAACAGTTTTCTTTTTATCAATGTAACACGCACATTGGACTGCTGGTCTTGGAGTCTGTAATAATAGCAAAATGCATAATTAAAATGAAAATAATACTGAGGAGATAATAGAAATGAGCACTGCTAAATGATTCAGTATTCCCAGAACAAATATTTATTATAACTAAAACATATATCGTACCTTAAGCTTAATACTACAATGACGGTAGATTTTTATGTCCATATCATGTCCATTGAGCGCTCTTTTATATAGCCATTGTCCTCTTGAGTCGCTCGTGCTTCGTCACGGAAAGTTACAACAATTCTTCTTCCTACACTTCACTCAAAACTTAGACGGAACACGTTTTTATTTATTTAGTAAAAATAATTAGATCAGACAGCCACAAATCTGCGTCCGTCATACTCGAGAAAAACAGTAAATGTCTTTTTAGCGCTCAAGGCTTCATTTGTTCTCCAGCGAACAAAATAGTGAAGGATCGCATATCCATCCGTACTTTTCTGTTTATATTGCCGCCCAAAGACGACGAATTACATTATCTAGAAAATTCCACCGTCGCCATACGACGCCTTATTATATATTAATCATTCTTTATAAACAAGTATTTGCCTTCTGGCTGAATTTGCTGTTTTAATAAAGCCAAAAATAGCGAATATCACAGTATACAGTAAACGTGAAGTGAAGCATCGGAATCTAAAACTGGACTCACAGGAAAGGTTCAAATCATATAAAGTGAGAGTGTCAGTCCTCTTTTACTTAAGTCGGCATTGTGCCTTTTGTATTAAATTCGGATGCAATTTCTGTGTTTCATCGTCAATAAGAAGGTCCAAGGGATACAGTAAACCTGAAGTGAAGCTTCGGAATCTAAAACTGGACTCACAGGAGAGGTTCAAATCATAGAAAGTGAGAGTGTCAGTCCTCATGTACTTAAGTCGGCATTGTGCCTTTGTATTAAATTCGGATGCAATTTCTTTGTTTCATCGTCAATAAGAAGGTCCAAGATATACAGTAAACCCGAAGTGAAGCATCGGAATCTAAAACTGGACTCACAGGAGAGGTTCAAATCATAGAAAGTTAGAGTGTCAGTCCTCTTGTACTTAAGTCGGCATTGTGCATTTTGTATTAAATTCGGATGCAATTTCTGTGTTTCATCGTCAATAAGAAGGTCCAAGGTATACAGTAAAACTGTAGCGAAGCATCGGAATCTTAAACTGGACCCACAGGAGAGGTTCTAATCTTAGAAAGTTAGAGTGTCAGTCCTCCTTTACTTAAGTTGGCATTGTGCCTTTTGAATTTAATTCCGATGAAATTTCTGCGTTTCTTCGTCAATAAGACGGTGCAAGGTATACAGTAAACCTGAAGTGAAGCATCGGAATCTAAAACTGGACTCACAGGAGAGGTTCAAATCACAGAAAGTGAGAGTGTCAGTCCTCTTTTACTTAAGTCGGCATTGTGCTCTTTGTATTAATTTCGGATGCAATTTCTGTGTTTCAACGTCAATAAGAAGGTCCAAGGAATACAGTAAACCTGAAGTGAAGCATCGGAATCTAAATTTGGACTCACAGGAGAGGTTCAAATCAAAGAAAGAGATAGTGTCAGTCCTCTTTTACTTAAGTCGGCGTTGTGCCTTTTGTATCAAATTCCGATGCAATTTCTGTGTTTCATCGTCAATAAGAAGGTCCAAGGAATACAGTAAACCTGAAGTGAAGCATCGAAATCTAAAACTGGACTCACAGGAGAGGTTCAAATCATAGAAAGAGAGAGTGTCAGTCCTCTTGTACTTAGGTCGGCATGGTGCCTTTTGTATTAAATTCGGATGCAATTTCTGTGTTTCATCGTCAATAAGAAGGTCCAAGGGATACAGTAGACCTGAAGTGAAGCATCGGAATCTAAAACTGGACTCACAGGAGAGGTTCAAATCTTAGAATGTGAGAGTGTCAGTCCTCTTATACTTATGTCGGGATTGTGCCTTTTGTATTAAATTCCGATGCAATTTCTGTGTTTCATCGTCAATAAGAAGGTGCAGGGTATACTGTAAACCTGAAGTGAAGCATCGGAATCTAAAACAGGACACACAGGAGAGGTTCATATCATAGAAAGAGAGAGTGACAGTCCTCTTTTACTTAAGTCGGCATTGTGACTTTTCTATTAAATTTGGATGCAAACTCTGTGTTTCATCGTCAATAAGAAGGTCCACGGGCTACAGTAAACCTGACGCGAAGCATCGGAATCTAAAACTGGACTCACAGGAGAGGTTCAAATCATACAAAGTTTGAGTGTCAGTCCTCTTTTACTTAAGTCGGCATTGCGTTTATTGTATTAAATTCGGATGCAATTTCTGTGTTTCATCGTCAATAAGAACGTGCAAGGTATACAGTAAACCTGAAGTGAAGCATCGGAATCTAAAACTGGACTCACAGGAGAGGTTCAAATCATAGAAAGAGTGAGTGTCGGTCCTCTTTTACTTAAGGCGGCATTGTGCCTTTTGTATTAAATTCCGATGCAATTTCTGTGTTTCATCGTCAATAAGAAGGTCCAAGGGATACAGTAAACCTTAAGTGAAGCATCTGAATCTAAAACTAAACTCACAGGAGGGGTTCAAATCATAGAAAGTGAGAGTGTCAGTCCTTATGTACTTAAGTCGGCATTGTGCCTTTGTATTAAATTCGGATGCAGCCTCTGTGTTTCATCGTCTATAAGAAAGTGTAAGGTATACAGTAAACGTGAAGTGAAACATCGGAATCTAAAACTGGACTCACAGGAGAGGTTCAAATCATAGAAAGTGAGAGTGTCAGTCCTCTTTTACTTAAGTCGGCATTGTGCCTTTTGTATAAAATTCGGATGCAATTTCTGTGTTTCATCGTCAATAAGAAGGTCCAAGTGATACAGTAAACCTGAAGTGAAGCATCGGAATCTAAAACTGGACTCACAGGAGAGGTTCAAATCATAGAAAGTTTGAGTGTCAGTTCTCTTTTACTTAAGTCGGCATTGTGCTTATTGTATTAAATTCGGATGCAATTCCTGTGTTTCATCGTCAATAAGAAGGTGCAAGGTATACAGTAAACTTGAAGTGAAGCATCGGAATCTAAAACTGGACTCACAGGAGAGGTTCAAATCATAGATAGAGAGGGTGTCAGTCCTCTTTTACTCAAGTCGGCATGGTGCCTTTTGTATTAAATTCGGATGCAATTTCTGTGTTTCATCGTCAATAAGTAGGTCCACGGGATAAACCAGAAGCGAAGCATCGGAATCTAAAACTGGACTCACAGGAGAGGTTCAACTCATGGAAAGGGAGAGTGTCAGTCCTCTTGTACTTAAGTCGGCATTTTGCCTTTTGTATTATATTCGGATGCAATTTCTTTGTTTCATCGTCAATAATGAGGTCCAAGGGATACAGTAAACCTGAAGTGAAGCATCGGAATCTAAAACTGGACTCACAGGAGAGGCTCAAATCATAGAGTGTCAGTCCTCTTGAACTTAAGTCGGCATTGTGTCTTTTGAATTAAATTCCGATGCAATTTCTGTGTTTCATCGTCAATAAGAAGGTGCCAGGTATACAGTAAACCTGATGTGAAGCATCGGAATCTATAACTGGACTCACAGGAGAGGTTCAAATCATAGAGAGTTAAAGTGTCAGTCGTCTTGTTCTTAAGTCGGTATTGTGCCTTTTGAATTTAATTCCGATGCTATTTCTGTGTTTTATCGTCAATAAGAAGGTGCAAGGTACACAGTAAACCTGAAGTGAAGCATCGGAATCTAAAACTGGACTCACAGGAGAGGTTCAAATCATAGAAAGGGGGGAGTCTCAGTCCTCTTTTACTTAAGTCGGCATTGTGCCTTTTGTATTAAATTCGGTTGCAATTTCTGTATTTCATCGTCAATAAGGAGGTACAAGGGATACAGTAAACCTGAAGTGAAGCATCAGAATGTAAAACTAAGCTCACAGGAGAGGTTCAAATCATAGAAAGTGAGAGTTTTAGTCCTCTTGTACTTAAGTCGGCATTGATCCTTTTGTATTAAATTCCGATGCAACCTCTGTGTTTCATCGTCTATAAGAAGGTGTAAGGTATTGTGATGTTACAAAATAGAAGTGATGTTGCTATTCAATGGAAAGTTGGAAATTGAGATTTAACTAACTGTTTTATCAATCACAATTGGCGTAAGAGTCATGGATTGACCATTGTCATAAAATATTGCATTATGAGATGTGAATAGTTTTTACTTGCGGTTTCGCGTGGCTTGAGGCAGTCACAACTAGCGTGCTATTGTTTAAGAAGTTGCGTTATCGTCTTTCTAATTACTTCATTATCGTAGATACGGTCATACCCGGTTGTGAAGTTATTGTTATGACAAGAAAAAATTCCTAAGGGACCAGAAAGTTCTTAAGGGCGCAAAAACAACTGTAACATCACACAAAAAAGAAATTCAATAATAAAGCTGATGCAAGAAGACGATAAAACAGTTTTCTTTTTATCAATGTAACACGCACATTCGACTGCTGATCTTGGAGTCTGTAATATTAGCAAAATGCATAATTAAAATGAAAATAATACTGAGGAGATAATAGAAATGAGCACTGCTAAATGATTCAGTATTCCCAGAACAAATATTTATTATAACTAAAATATATATCGTACCTTAAGCTTAATACTACAATGACGGTAGATTTTTATGTCCATATCATGTCCATTGAGCGCTCTTTTATATAGCCATTGTCCTCTTGAGTCGCTCGTGCTTCGTCACGGTAAGTTACAACAATTCTTCTTCCTACACTTCACTCAAAACTTAGACGGAACACGTTTTTATTTATTTAGTAAAAATAATTAGATCAGACCGCCACAAATCTGCGTCCATCTTACTCGAGAAAAACAGTAAAAGTCTTTTTAGCGCTCAAGGCTTCATTTGTTCTCCAGCGAACAAAATAGTGAAGGATCGCATATTCATCCGTACTTTTCTGTTTATATTGCCGCCCAAAGACAACGAATTACATTATCTAGAAAATTCCACCGTCGCCATGCGACGCCTTATTATATATTAATCATTCTTTATAAACAAGTATTTGCCTTCCGGCTGAATTTGCTGTTTTAATTAAGCCAAAAATTGCGAATACCACATTGCCTCCCATGAGGAGAGAGGGAATGCCGAAGGATTACCTCGATCCTCATGTCCTCATGAGATATTCGTGATTTTTGGTGTGACATTTACATAACGTTACTGACGTACAAAGTACATAAATTGAAATCACATTTATAAACATATATCAGATATTTATCATTTTTCAAAATAAAGTTTTTCATTCTTTGTTCATCAGTCACTTCATTCCATAATACCAAGATTAACATTTATGTGCATATTTAAGTTTGGTCGATATTTGCTTATAACAATAAGTGAACGTTCATTTCGCACTTCAGGGGATAGAATTCAGGAATTACTTTCTCTTGAGCTTAACAACTAATACATGAGTACAGTGAGTGCTTATTTTCACTAAACTAGAGTGGACAATGTTCGAGCATCTGTTGACTCCTTGTGGTTCAATTACAGTTTAATAACGTAGCACTACACTTCGTGATGCTTTCACTTTCTGTGTTAGCTGTCTACGGCGTTCATCATGCAGTACATCTGTCCTTTCCGCTGTGGTGCCAGGCATTCAAGTGGCTTCCCGGGTTTTTATTTACAATATGAAACAGAAGAAGTGGAAAATTATTAGTATAACTTATAACCTATTGGATACATTTGTTAAGGATCGGGACTGGTCTGGAGTTTAGGGTCTTCCTATAGTGCACATTCATTTTCTATGTCCATCAAGAGACAGGATTATAATTCATTTTAGCAGTGTTCAGGAGTGCCGGTATTAATGGCTTTAAGGCCTGAGTAATCTAACAATCTACTTCTCACTCATCTTAACTTCAACTCAAGAAAATTGCTTAATTTACGTATGAAAATGTATTCACACAAGTGTACAAATGTCTTTCCTCCAGTATGTACGATTGAAGTCATGGCGGTTAGCAGTTTAAAGTTTGGATTGTTTCGTCACCCACACGTCAGCCACTCACAGCGGCTGCACAGTGTTGCGTGAGCTCCAATACTTAGTATCCGTTCGCGCTCAGGCTGTCACAGAGCTGCTGGTCGTCGATTGCTCCCTTTTTTTTTTTTTTTTTTTTTTTGTGAACTTCGTATCACACGAGTGCATCGATACAAACACCTCGCGCGCGTTTCCCATCGGAGGAGCCGGACACTGAAGTTGCCTCCATACTTCTGTCAACTGCCTCCCATGAGGCTCACAGGTAAGTGACGACGAATGTTTTAGCTGTCGCTGCACTTAGAACTACACTGAACTTTGCGTTGCACCTGTTGTCGTAGCCTTGACTTCTTTTTACACTTGCAGTACAACACTACCACTAATATACAGTGAACAGTTACTTTTATTATGCACGTCGCACTTTAGTGTGCATCTTCACACAGCATTCGTGCTTAGTTCCTTCGCCGATAGAGTTCATTTACAAAACAACCAATTTTGCAGGTTTCCTCCATTGGTACAGAAAGACTTATATTCTACTATTTACAAAAGATCACTTACGAGCTAATATTTACAATTAATGGTAACTCCTTTTGTTAAGTCCAGTGAACAACTGCTTTATGAATGGATTCTTTATATCTCAAGGTTTACTTTCACTAGTGAACCTAAAAATATTCTTTCAAACTTTCTTTTAAGGGCTCATCTCCTCATTATGAAAACTACAGGTTTCGCCACACTCGTTGCATTTATTCTTTAGTGCACCCAAGATCATTTTCTACTGCCACGCAGCATATCTACTACTTAACGAGTACACATTTAACGCTGAACCTTTTTTTTTCTTTTTGTGCTTTCCTTTGTGCTTGACAAATTTTTTTTATATTTGAGGGCAGACTGGGTAACAATAGGTCTCCCTCTTCGCTTCATGTACTCAGCAACCGTTCTCTGTTAAAAAAAAAGGGTAACGCGTGTCTACTATTTTTCGCATGAATGGAATTACCGACAGTTCACTGGGTTTACACAACCGGTCCATAACAAACATTACCAAAGCTAGCGAAGTTCATCACGCTACGTGTCTCATTTCTCATAAGCACTGCTTTGCCCTAAAGCACACGTGCCTTTTACAAGTCGACCCTTGGTCTGGGTTAATGAACCAGGATCAAAAGGAACGGGCACAAGGAAAATGGATTTCAGATGAGGAGTGTCTTAGGAGACTTTTTTCCAATAAAATCTGCACGTAAATAAAATTATCATAATAAACATAGGCACATATATAAATTTCAACCTCTTTCATTACAGCATGCTTTGCTACTTCTACGTCTTACTCAGGTTATAGTCAATATTAAGTTTAAATATCACTGCATTGCTTGTTCTTTAGATTAGCCTTCAATTAGGGTATTGAATGGTCGCTAGATTACACTACAGATCTTCTGAAGATCTTTACTTGGACTTATTTATGATACAGGTGGCTTGCTGTGTGGTTATTTAGTACCTCGATTCTACTGAAATCAATTCGTCAGCTAACATTCCTCATATACTCTTTACATTGGGCTCAGATCACAGGGAAATAGTTTACTTTCATAGCAATTAGTGGCCTCGTGGAGTACTTATGCTACATTATTGATGCTTCATGGTTTGCCTCTATTTGTACTGTATTTCACCTAACTTAGTTTACTACAGCTTATTGTCTCCTTGCGTGAACACATGCGGGTTACCACTTGTTTTTCCATTTAACAGCACGCTTTAACTGAACTTTAAGCTATTTCTTCTACTCCTGTCCACTGTCTGGACTGTTTGAACATGTACCCTTTTTTTTTAAGCAGGTAATTTGGGCTTTTACTACAGAACTTCAAGTACTTACATTACTAAAAATAAATCTATAAATATTCTTGTACCTTGAGAGAAGGGCTTATTTACGCATCCTCCTCCATTTCTCACCTTTACATATTTTATTTAGCTCCGGGCAATCACCTCGCAAGCACTTTTTTTCTTATTACTAACTTAAAATTAAATTGAAATTCTTGGTGCAACCTCAATTTCCTGCTTCAGCTTGTTGAAGAAATATCAGTTCATGTCCATCACTATAAACAATTTTTCCATACATAGCATTTAATACTTAAAGATGACATGTAGTAGCCGTTACCATGTAGTCAGTGCGCTGTTCAACACAATACTTATCATTAACAGTTCACACAAGGAAATTTCCAGTACGCAAGAGGCAGGAAACCAAAACATATTCTATCTGCAGTTGAGGCTGTGTCTGTAAACTAAGTCTCTGTTTCAATGGACCAATCGCTCCCGATATGGAGCAGCCCTGAATCGGCAATGATAAAACTTTTGAAACAGAAAACACATGTCTGAAGAGACATGGTGACATGACATTGATGTTTGCTCCTGTATCAACAACGGCTGTGAAAGGAATGTTGGCAATAGAAATCTTAATCGAAGCCTGGACCTGTTCATCATAAATGTCATTAATGTCTTGAGCTTCTAGGTCAGGTGCAAGGTCATCTCGTAAGTCGGTCTCATGGTCGTACCGTATCGCATTAACATACTCAGAATCAGAGTATTCGTTAGTACCCCCACTGGAACCGGCAGCGACCTCTAGGAGGCTGAAAGGCGCTGCCTCTAATTTTCCGCAGGATGTTTAACCTGTTTGTCATTCATGGCCTTAAGTGTATGTTCCGTTTCATATTGGTGCTGGTTATGTGGTACAAATGCCGGTGTAAAGGGGTCAAATCCACTGGGTGCATTCACTTGTGAATAGAATACTTGAGAAGGCTGATGTCGCCCGATCTTCTGGTTGCCGGCAGAATCATTTCCTTGTGAAGGAAAGTTCGCATTTGCTGCCGTTTGAAAACTGTTCCGCGGTCCTCTATCCTGTGAAAAGTTGTTCTGATGTGCTGGATTGCCTCCGCCTTGCCCATGCCACTTGCTATTTTTCGACCTATAACTTTAATTGTACACTGGTCCATTTGAAAAATTACCAATCGTTTGTGGAGAATTTCCATACTGCTCAGGCGCAGAATTAAAGGGTGGGTTTCCGTACTGATGTTGTTCCTGGTGGCTGTAAATTGGGTGGTATCTCTGCTGATTACTGCAATTGGTTTTCTGCTTCCATTTAAAGTTATTGCCATTTGCGTTTTCATAACGGCTGGCAGGTTGGCAACAGCGGTCGCAGTAGCTCGCTCTCTCCTTCGGCGCATTGTTGTCCGCGTGCGATGCATTCTGCTGGCTGCCAGGGAAGAATTTGCCGCTGCCAACCTTGGAGCGCACATCCTCGCTAATTAAATCTAAGGAATCCAGCACAGAAAGGAATACATCCGTGTCTTCTTCGGACACATTTACTAATTTCTCTCTAATAGACACAGGGAGTTTGCTTTTGAGAATCATAATTACGTCCTTGGAAGAAATCGGAGAATCCCAGAATTTAATTTTTGCTAGATACTTCTCGAAGTATCGCCGGAGACTTCCATGCTTCTCATTGAAAATTTCCGCACCATACACCTCCTTCCTTAATCTTTGCTGTACCCCACTACTCCAAAATTTTGCCAAGAACATTTTCTCAAACTCTTCATAATTCCTACACGTGTCTACCATTTCCGTTCCCCATAATGCTGCATCACCAGAAATAAAGCCAGTGACGAACTGAATACGCTGTCTGTCTGTCCAGCTCCTGGGAAATATGCCGGAAAAACTCTTTAGGAACACGATGGGATGTATTTCTTGCTTCTGCGGATGAAAAACAGGAAAAGTGCGATGCTTAATCACACTTTCCTCTGGCATTAAACTCACAATTGTGGGCGGATCATTTAGTTTCCCTACTCGGGACTCAACAGGACTGTTGTTTTGCATGTAATCAGGCGGTGAACGATAAGGAGTTGACTGACATTCGTCACCGTCTAAAGAGTGGTTCCCTATAGTTTGCGTATGTGTGTGCGGATTTTCTACCCAGTTTCTCAGCATTCTGACTTCGTCCACTACTTGCTGCTTCCACTCGGGAAGATCCCGTGTAAGTGTCCTCCGAATCTGTCCTAATTCAGAAACTACTGTGTCTCCCGACTTACCAGGAGCAGCTAAGATTTCATAAGTTACATCCTTGACAGTCTCCCTAAGCTCCTCCCTGACCTTCTTTTCGATAAAAATATCTTTACCCTTTATCCATTCACTGTAGTGTTCCGACAATGCCTCCGCGTGTGCTTTCACGGTGCTCTTAACCTGTTCTTCGATATTGATTGAGTCTATCTGCCTCGACAGATCCTCTACTACACCTTCAATGTCAGATACTGCATTTCTAACTGAGTTTATTTCTTTGGTAGCTGCCTGAATTTTTGTGTTTAATGTTCCAGATACTTCAGCTATTTCACTTTTCACCTGTTTCTGCATTTTCTGAATTTGATCACTGATCTTAGTTTGCACCTCACCCAAATGGGTATTTAATTCAGCCGTAATTTCATATGCAGATCTGTTTTGATTGTACCTAGCTCTGTTTTTAATGATTCGCTTACAGCATCTAGTCGGGCGTTAACAGTCTCATTTTGTGTTTTTATAGTCTCATTTTGTGTTTTTATATTCTCATTTACTGCGTCAAACTGTTGTTTCAGCATTTCCATTAACGCACCGAGGTCATTTGTAGCTGCAGCGGGACGAGTTTGGACTTCAGGGTCACTTTCCCCTGTTACAGACTTGGTTAGTTCAGTTTCCACACGGGAACCTACCGTTCGCGATCGTAAAGGGTATGGAATACTATTAACGTCTTCACTCCCGTCTCCTGTTGTCACCTGTCTCTGTTTACTATCTGCCATTTTCGTCAGTAAATCAGGTGCTACGCAAGGCTTTCGTCGTTTGTCAGTGACGTGGTGAGTCCGCTAAGAGCACCACTCTCGCGTGAGCAACAAATGAAATTCTATCTGGCGAGAAGACAAGATGGAACCTAAACGTTTGAGACAAATGAATGAAGATGCTCTTCACTGCAAATTGGGCACACTATCCACCATGTTGAAAGTGCAATACAGGTATACTAACAATGGGGAGAAATAATTTCTATTATCAGACTACGAAGAATTTTACTTTGAAAGATAAAATAAAACAGATTTTCTATAGCGGGAAGGAGATAGAATGGATGTGGATCGACTTGGAAAAGCAACGTTGCTACTAAAGCACTACACTGCGTATGCAAAATTCTGACTTACTTTTTGATGGCTTGAATACCGCTATGTTGTCTCAGCAATTCACGTCTCTTTTCTCTTCTTTTCTCTCGGTAATTAAACTGCATTTTTGACCGTTATTCTCACACAGAGACGATGTGTACATGAAACGACAGAACATTTATTAACACAAGCGCATAGAAAATTTTCCAAGAATTTGAACTAATTTTTGGTCAAGTCCCTGTTCGGGCGCCAAGTGTGATGTTACAAAATAGAAGTGATGTTGCTATTCAATGGGAAGTTGGAAATTGAGATTTAACTAACTGTTTTATCAATCACAATTGGCGTAACAATCATGGATTGACCATTGTCATAAAATATTGCATTATGAGATGTGAATAGTTTTTACTTGCGGTTTCGCGTGGCTTGAGGCAGTCACAACTAGCGTGCTATTGATTAAGAAGTTGCGTTATCGTCTTTCTAATTACTTCATGATCGTAGATACGGTCATACCCGGTTGTGAAGTTATTGTTATAACAAAAAAAAATTCCAAAGGGACCAGAAAGTTCTTAAGGGCGCAAAAACAACTGTAACACCACACAAAAGAGAAATTCAATATTAAAGCTGACGCAAGAAGACGATAAAACAGTTTTCTTTTTATCAATGTAACACGCACATTGGACTGCTGATCTTGGAGTCTGTAATAATAGCAAAATGCATAATTAAAATGAAAATAATACTGAGGAGATAATAGAAATGAGCACTGCTAAATGATTCAGTATTCCCAGAACAAATATTTATTATAACTAAAACATATATCGTACCTTAAGCTTAATACTACAATGACGGTAGATTTTTATGTCCATATCATGTCCATTGAGCGCTCTTTTATATAGCCATTGTCCTCTTGAGTCGCTCGTGCTTCGTCACGGAAAGTTACAACAATTCCTCTTCCTACACTTCACTCAAAACTTAGACGGAACACGTTTTTATTTATTTAGTAAAAATAATTAGATCAGACAGCCACAAATCTGCGTCCGTCATACTCGAGAAAAACAGTAAATGTCTTTTTAGCGCTCAAGGCTTCATTTGTTCTCCAGCGAACAAAATAGTGAAGGATCGCATATCCATCCGTACTTTTCTGTTTATATTGCCGCCCAAAGACGACGAATTACATTATCTAGAAAATTCCACCGTCGCCATACGACGCCTTATTATATATTAATCATTCTTTATAAACAAGTATTTGCCTTCTGGCTGAATTTGCTGTTTTAATAAAGCCAAAAATAGCGAATATCACAGTATACAGTAAACGTGAAGTGAAGCATCGGAATCTAAAACTGGACTCACAGGAAAGGTTCAAATCATAGAAAGTGAGAGTGTCAGTCCTCTTTTACTTAAGTCGGCATTGTGCCTTTTGTATTAAATTCGGATGCAATTTCTGTGTTTCATCGTCAATAAGAAGGTCCAAGGGATACAGTAAACCTGAAGTGAAGCTTCGGAATCTAAAACTGGACTCACAGGAGAGGTTCAAATCATAGAAAGTGAGAGTGTCAGTCCTCATGTACTTAAGTCGGCATTGTGCCTTTGTATTAAATTCGGATGCAATTTCTTTGTTTCATCGTCAATAAGAAGGTCCAAGATATACAGTAAACCCGAAGTGAAGCATCGGAATCTAAAACTGGACTCACAGGAGAGGTTCAAATCATAGAAAGTTAGAGTGTCAGTCCTCTTGTACTTAAGTCGGCATTGTGCATTTTGTATTAAATTCGGATGCAATTTCTGTGTTTCATCGTCAATAAGAAGGTCCAAGGTATACAGTAAAACTGAAGCGAAGCATCGGAATCTTAAACTGGACCCACAGGAGAGGTTCTAATCTTAGAAAGTTAGAGTGTCAGTCCTCCTTTACTTAAGTTGGCATTGTGCCTTTTGAATTTAATTCCGATGAAATTTCTGCGTTTCTTCGTCAATAAGACGGTGCAAGGTATACAGTAAACCTGAAGTGAAGCATCGGAATCTAAAACTGGACTCACAGGAGAGGTTCAAATCACAGAAAGTGAGAGTGTCAGTCCTCTTTTACTTAAGTCGGCATTGTGCTCTTTGTATTAATTTCGGATGCAATTTCTGTGTTTCATCGTCAATAAGAAGGTCCAAGGAATACAGTAAACCTGAAGTGAAGCATCGGAATCTAAATTTGGACTCACAGGAGAGGTTCAAATCAAAGAAAGAGATAGTGTCAGTCCTCTTTTACTTAAGTCGGCGTTGTGCCTTTTGTATTAAATTCCGATGCAATTTCTGTGTTTCATCGTCAATAAGAAGGTCCAAGGAATACAGTAAACCTGAAGTGAAGCATCGAAATCTAAAACTGGACTCACAGGAGAGGTTCAAATCATAGAAAGAGAGAGTGTCAGTCCTCTTGTACTTAGGTCGGCGTGGTGCCTTTTGTATTAAATTCGGATGCAATTTCTGTGTTTCATCGTCAATAAGAAGGTCCAAGGGATACAGTAGACCTGAAGTGAAGCATCGGAATCTAAAACTGGACTCACAGGAGAGGTTCAAATCTTAGAATGTGAGAGTGTCAGTCCTCTTATACTTATGTCGGGATTGTGCCTTTTGTATTAAATTCCGATGCAATTTCTGTGTTTCATCGTGAATAAGAAGGTGCAGGGTATACTGTAAACCTGAAGTGAAGCATCGGAATCTAAAACAGGACACACAGGAGAGGTTCATATCATAGAAAGAGAGAGTGACAGTCCTCTTTTACTTAAGTCGGCATTGTGACTTTTCTATTAAATTTGGATGCAAACTCTGTGTTTCATCGTCAATAAGAAGGTCCACGGGCTTCAGTAAACCTGACGCGAAGCATCGGAATCTAAAACTGGACTCACAGGAGAGGTTCAAATCATACAAAGTTTGAGTGTCAGTTCTCTTTTACTTAAGTCGGCATTGTGCTTATTGTATTAAATTCGGATGCAATTCCTGTGTTTCATCGTCAATAAGAAGGTGCAAGGTATACAGTAAAATTGAAGTGAAGCATCGGAATCTAAAACTGGACTCACAGGAGAGGTTCAAATCATAGAAAGAGAGAGTGTAAGTCCTCTTTTACTTAAGGCGGCATTGTGCCTTTTGTATTAAATTCCGATGCAATTTCTGTGTTTCATCGTCCATAAGAAGGTCCAAGGGTTACAGTAAACCTTAAGTGAAGCATCTGAATCTAAAACTAGACTCACAGGAGAGGTTCAAATCATAGATAGTTAGAGTGTTAGTCCTCTTGTACTAAAGTCGGCATTGTGTCTTTTGAATTTAATTCCGATGCAATATATGTGTTTCATCGTCAATAAGAAGGTCAAGGTATACTGTAAACCTGAAGTGAAGCATCTGAATCTAAAACTGGACTCACAGGAGAGGTTCAAATCATAGATAGTTAGAGTGTCAGTCCTCTTTTACTTAAGTCGACATTGTGTCTTTTGAATTTAATTCCGATGCAATATCTGTGTTTCATCGTCAATAAGAAGGTCCAAGGAATACAGTAAACCTGAAGTGAAGCATCGGAATCTAAAACTGGACTCACAGGAGAGGTTCAAATCATAGAAAGAGAGAGTGTCAGTGCTCTTTTACTTAAGGCGGCATTGTGCCTTTTGTATTAAATTCCGATGCAATATCTGTGTTTCGGTGTCAATATGAAGGTCCAAGGTATACAGTAAACCTTAAGTGAAGCATCTGAATCTAAAACTGGACTCACAGGAGAGGTTCAAATCATACAGAGTTAGAGTGTTTGTCCTCTTGAACTTAAGTCGGCATTGTGCCTTTTGAATTTAATTCCGATGCGATTTCTGAGTTTCATCGTCAATAAGAAGGTGCTAGGTATACAGTAAACCTGAAGTGTAGCATCGGAATCTAAAACTGGACTCACAGGAGAGGTTCAAATCATAGAAAGAGAGAGTGTCAGCCTGCATTAACTTAAGTCGGCATTGTGCTTTTTGTATTAAATTCGGATGCAATTTCTGTATTACATCGTCAATAAGAAGGTACAAGGGATACAGTAAACCTGAAGTGAAGCATCAGAATGTAAAACTGGACTCACAGGAGTGGTTCAAATCATAGAAAGTGACAATTTTAGTCCTCTTGTTCTTAAGTCGGCATTGTGCCTTTTGTATTAAATTCGGATGCAATTTCAGTGTTTCATCGTCAATAAGAAGGTCCAAGGGATACAGTAAACCTGAAGTGAACCATCGGAATCTAAAACTGGACACACAAGAGAGGTTCAAATCATAGAAAGAGAGAGTGTCAGTCCTCTTGTACTTAGGTCGGCATGGTGCCTTTTGTATTAAATTCGGATGCAATTTCTGTGTTTCATCGTCAATAAGAAGGTCCAAGGGATACAGTAAACCTGAAGTGAAGCATCCGAATCCAAAACTGGACTCCCAGGAGAGACTCAAATCAAAGAGTGTCAGTCCTCTTGTACTTAAGTCGGCATTGTGCCTTTTGTATTAATTTCCGATGCAAGTTCTGTGTTTCATCGTCAATAAGAAAGTGCAAGTTATACGGTAAACAGGAAGTGAAGCATCGGAATCTAAAACTGGACTCACAGGAGAACTTCAAATCATAGAAAGAGAGAGTGTGTGTCCTCTTTTACTAAAGTCGGCATTGTGCCTTTTGTATTAAATTCGGATGCAATTTCTGTGTTTCATCGTCAATAAGAAGGTCTAAGGGATACAGTAAACCTGAAGTGATTCATCGGAATCTAAAACTGGACTCACAGGAGAGGCTCAAATCATAGAAAGTTAGAGTGTCAGTCCTCTTGTACTTAAGTCGGCATTGTGGATTTTGTATTAAATTCGGATGCAATTTCTGTGTTTCATCGTCAATAAGAAGGTCCAAGGGATACAGTAAACCTGAAGAGAAGCATCAGAATCTAAAACTGGACTCACAGGAGAGGTTCAAATCAAAGAGTGTCAGTCCTCTTGTACTTAAGTCGGCATTGTGCCTTTTGTATTAAATTCAGATGCCATTTCTGTGTTTCATCGTCAATAAGAAGGTCCAAGGGATACAGTAAACCTGAAGTGAAGCATCGGAATCTAAAACTGGACTCATAGGAGAGGTTCAAATCATAGAAAGTGAGAGTGTCAGTCCTCTTTTACTTAAGCCGGCATTGTGCCTTTTGTATTTATTATCGATGCAAGTTCTGTGTTTCATCGTCAATAAGAGGGTGCAAGTTATACGGTAAACAGGAAGTGAAGCATCGGAATCTAAAACTGGACTCACAGGAGAAGTTCAAATCATAGATAGAGAGAGTGTGTGTCCTCTTTTACTAAAGTCGGCATTGTGCCTTTTGTATTAAATTCCGATGCAATCTCTGTGTTTCATCGTCAATAAGAATGTCCAAGGGATACAGTAAACCTGAATGAAGCATCGGAATCTACAAGAGGACTTCCAGGAGAGGTTCAAATCATAGAAAGGGAGAGTGTCAGTCCTCTTTTACTTAAGTCGGCATTCTGCCTTTTGTATTAAATTTGGATGTAATTTCTGTGTTTTTTCGTCAATAAGAACGTCCAAGGTATACAGTAAACCTGAAGTGCAGCATCGGAATCTTAAACTGGACTCACTGGAGATCTTCAAATCTTAGAAAGTTAGAGTGTCAGTCCTCTTGTACATAAGTCGGCCTTGTGTCTTTTCAATTAAATTCCGATGCAATTTCTGTGTTTCATCGTCAATAAGAAGGTGCCAGATATACAGTAGACCTGAAGTGAAGCATCGGAATCTAAAACTGGACTCACAGGAGAGGTTCAAATCATAGAAAGTGAGAGTTTTAGTCCTCTTGTACTTAAGTCGGCATTGTTCCTTTTGTATTAAATTCCGATGCAACTTTTGTGTTTCATCGTCTATAAGAAGGTGCAAGGTATGCAGTACACGTGAAGTGAAGCATCGGAATCTAAAACTGGTCTCACAGGAGAGGTTCAAATCATTGAAAGTGAGAGTGTCAGTCCTCTTTTACTTAAGTCGGCATTGTGCCTTTTGTATTAAATTCGGATGCAATTTCTGTGTTTCATCGTCAATAAGAAGGTCCAAGGGATACAGTAAACCTGAAGTGAAGCATCGGAATCTAAAACTGGACTCACAGGAGAGGTTCAAATCATAGAAAGAGAGAGTGTCAGCCTGCTTTTACTTAAGTCGGCATTATGCTTTTTGTATTAAATTCGGATGCAATTTCTGTATTTCATCATCAATAAGAAGGTACAAGGGATACAGTAAACCTGAAGTGAAGTATCAGAATGTAAAACTGGACTCACAGGAGTGGTTCAAATCATAGAACGTGAGTGTTTTAGTCCTCTTGTACTTAAGTCGGCATTGTGCTTTTTGTATTAAATTCCGATGCAATTTCTGTGTTTCATCGTCAATAAGAAGGTCCAAGGAATACAGTAAAAATGAAGTGAACCATCGGAATCTAAAACTGGACTCACAGGAGAGGTTCAAATCATAGAGAGTTAGAGTGTCAGTCCCCTTGTACTTAGGTCGGCATGGTGCCTTTTGTATTAAATTCGGATGCAATTTCAGTGTTTCATCGTCAATAAGAAGGTCCAAGGGATACAGTAAACAAGAAGTGAAGCATCGGAATCTAAAACTGGACTCACAGGAGAGGTTCAAGTCAATGAAAGTGCGAGTGTCAGTCCTCATGTACTTAAGTCCTCATTGTGCCTTTTGTATTCAATTCGGATGCAAACTCTGTGTTTCATCGCCAATAAGAAGGTCCAAGGAATACAGTAAACCTGAAGTGAAGCATCGGAATCTAAAACTGGACTCACAGGAGAGGCTCAAATCATAGAAAGTGAGAGTGTCAGTCCTCTTGTACTTCAGTCTGCATTGTGCCTTTTGTATTAAATTCGGATGCAAACTCCGTTTTTATCGTCAATAAGAAGGCCCACGGGATACAGTAAACCTGACGTGAAGCATCGGAATCAAAAACTGGCCTCACTGGAGAGGTTGAAATCATAGAATGTTTGAGTGTCAGTCCTCTTTTACTTAAGTCGGCATTGTGCGTTTTGTATTAAAATCGGATACAATTTCTGTCTTTCATCGTCAATAAGAAGGTGCAAGGTATACAGTAAACCTGAAGTGAAACATCGGAATTTAAAACTGGACTCACAGGAGAGGTTCAAATCATAGAAAGAGAGAGTGTCAGTCCTCTTGTACTTAAGTCGGCATTGTGTCTTTTGACTTAAATTCCGATGCAATTTCTGTATTTCATCGTCAATTAGAAGGTGCAGGTATACAGTAAACCTGAAGTGAAGCATCGGAATCTAAAACTGGACTCACAGGAGAGGTTCATATCATAGAAAGAGAGAGTGTCAGTCCTCTTTTACTTGAGTCGGTATTGTGAATTTTGTATTACATTCCGATGCAATTTCTGTGTTTCATCGTCAATAAGAAGGTGCAAGGTATACAGTAAACATGAAGTGAAGCATCGGAATCTAAAACTGGACTCACAGGAAAGGTTCAAATCATAGAAAGAGAGAGTGTGAGTCCTCTTTTACTTAAGTCGGCATTGTGCCTTTTGCATAAAATTCCGATGCAATTTCTGTGTTTCATCGTCAATAAGAAGGTCCAAGGGGTACAGTAAACCTGAAGTGAAGCATCGGAATCTAAAACTGGACTCACAAGAGAGGTTCAAATCATAGATAGTTTGAGTGTCAGTCCTCTTGTACTTAAATTAGCACTGTGTCTTTTGAATTAAATTCCGATGCAATTTCTGTGTTTCATCGTCAATAAGAAGGTGCCAGGTATACAGTAAACCTGAAGTAAAGCTTCGGAATCTAAAACTGGACTCACAGGAGAGGTTAAAATCATAGAGAGTTAATGTGTCAGTCGTCTTGTACTTAAGTCGGCATTGTGCCTTTTGAATTTAATTCCGATGCTAATTCTGTGTTTCATCGTCAATGGGAAAGTGCAAGGTATACAGTACACCTGAAGAGAAGCATCGGAATCTAAAACTGGACTCACAGGAGAGGTTCAAATCATAGAAAGAGAGAGTGTCAGCCCGCTTTTACTTAAGTCGGCATTGTGCCATTTGTATAAAAGTCGGATGCAATTTCTATATTTCATCGTCAATAAGAAGGTCCAAGGGATACAGTAAACCTGAAGTGAAGCATCAGAAAGTAAAACTGGACTCACAGGAGAGGTTCAAATCATAGGAAGTGAGAGTTTTAGTCCTCTTGTACTTAAGTCGGCATTGTGCCTTTTGTATTAATTTCCGATGCAACCTCTGTGTTTCATCGTCTATAAGAAGGTGCAAGGCATACAGTAAACCTGAAGTGAAGCATCGGAATCTAAAACTGGACTCACAGGAGCGGTTCAAATGATAGAAAGAAAGAGTGTGAGTTCTCTTTTACTTAAGTCGGCATTGTGCCTTTTGCATCAAATTCCGATGCAGTTTCTGTGTTTCATCGTCAATAAGAAGGTCCAAGGGATACAGTAAACCTGAAGTGAAGCATCGGAATCTAAAACTGGACTCACAAGAGAGGTTCAAATCATAGATAGTTAGAGTGTCAGTCCTCTTGTACTTAAATTGGCACTGTGTCTTTTGAATTAAATTCCGATGCAATTTCTGTGTTTCATCGTCAATAAGAAGGTGCCAGGTATACAGTAAACCTGAAGTGAAGCTTAGGAATCTAAAACTGGACTCACAGGAGAGGTTAAAATCATAGAGAGTTAATGTGTCAGTCGTCTTGTACTTAAGTCGGCATTGTGCCTTTTGCATTTAATTCCGATGCTAATTCTGTGTTTCATCGTCAATGGGAAAGTGCAAGGTATACAGTAAACCTGAAGAGCAGCATCGGAATCTAAAACTGGACTCACAGGAGAGGTTCAAGTCATAGAAAGGGAGAGTGTGAGCCCGCTTTTACGTAAGTCGGCATTGTGTCTTTTGACTTAAATTCCGATGCAATTTCTGTATTTCATCGTCAATTAGAAGGTGCAGGTATACAGTAAACCTGAAGTGAAGCATCGGAATTTAAAACTGGACTCACAGGAGAGGTTCAAATCATAGACAGAGAAAGTGTCAGTCCTCTTTTACTTAAGTCGGCAATGTGCCTTTTGAATTAAATTCGGATGCAATTTCTGTGTTTCATCGTCAATAAGAAGGTGCAAGGGATAGAGTAAACCTGAAGTGAAGCATCGTAATCTAAAATTGGACTCACAGGAGAGGTTCAAATCATAGAAAGAGAGAGTGTCAGTCCTCTTGTACTTAAGTCGGCATTGCGCCTTTTGTATTAAATTCCGATGCAATTTCTGTGTTTCATCGTCAATAAGAAGGACCAAGGGATACAGTAAACCTGAAGTGAAGCATCAGAATCTATAACTGGACTCACAATAGAGGTTCAAATCATAGAAAGTTAGAGTGTCAGTCCTCTTGTTTTTCAGTCTGCATTGTGCCTTTTGTATTAAATTCGGATGCAATCTCTGTGTTTCATCGTCAATAAGAAGGCCCACGGGATACAGTAAACCTGACTTGAAGCATCGGAATCAAAAACTGGCCTCACTGGAGAGGTTCAAATCATAGAAAGTTTGAGTGTCAGTCCTCTTGTACTTAAGTCGGCATTGTGTCTTTTGACTTAAATTCCGATGCAATTTCTGTATTTCATCGTCAATTAGAAGGTGCAGGTATACAGTAAACCTGAAGTGAAGCATCGGAATCTAAAACTGGACTCACAGGAGAGGTTCATATCATAGAAAGAGAGAGTGTCAGTCCTCTTTTACTTGAGTCGGCATTGTGAACTTTGTATTAAATTCCGATGCAATTTCTGTGTTTCATCGTCAATAAGAAGGTGCAATGTATACAGTAAACATGAAGTGAAGCATCGGAATCTTAAACTGGACTCACAAGAGAGGTTCAAATCATAGATAGTTAGAGTGTCAGTCCTCTTGTACTTAAATTGGCATTGTGTCTCTTGAATTAAATTCCGATGCAATTTCTGTGTTTCATCGTCAATAAGAAGGTGCCAGGTATACAGTAAACCTGAAGTGAAGCTTCGGAATCTAAAACTGGACTCACAGGAGAGGTTCAAATCATTGAAAGAGAGAGTGTCAGCCCGCTTTTACTTAAGTCGGCATTGTGTCATTTGTATAAAAGTCGGATGCAATTTCTATATTTCATCGTCAATAAGAAGGTCCAAGGGATACAGTAAACCTGAAGTGAAGCATCAGAATGTAAAACTGGACTCACAGGAGAGGTTCAAATCATAGGAAGTGAGAGTTTTAGTCCTCTTGTACTTAAGTCGGCATTGTGCCTTTTGTATTAATTTCCGATGCAACCTCTGTGTTTCATCATCTATAAGAAGGTGCAAGGCATACAGTAAACCTGAAGTGAAGCATCGGAATCTAAAACTGGACTCACAGGAGAGGTTCAAATCATTGAAAGTGAGAGTGGCAGTCCTCTTTTACTTAAGTCGGCATTGTGCCTTTTGTATTAAATTCGGATGCAATTTCTGTGTTTCATCGTCAATAAGAAGGTCCAAGGGATACAGTAAACCTGAAGTGAAGCATCAGAATCTATAACTGGACTCACAATAGAGGTTCAAATCATAGAAAGTTACAGTGTCAGTCCTCCTGTACTTCAGTCTGCATTGTGCCTTTTGTATTAAATTCCGATGCAATTTCTGTGTTTCATCATCAATAAGAAGGACCAAGTGATACAGTAAACCTGAAGTAAAGCATCAGAATCTATAACTGGACTCACAATAGGGGTTCAAATCATAGAAAGTTAGAGTGTCAGTCCTCTTGTTTTTCAGTCTGCATTGTGCCTTTTGTATTAAATTCGGATGCAAACTCTGTGTTTCATCGTCAATAAGAAGGCCCACGGGATACAGTAAACCTGACTTGAAGCATCGGAATCAAAAACTGGCCTCACTGGAGAGGTTCAAATCATAGAAAGTTTGAGTGTCAGTCCTCTTGTACTTAAGTCGGCATTGTGTCTTTTGACTTAAATTCCGATGCAATTTCTGTATTTCATCGTCAATTAGAAGGTGCAGGTATACAGTAAACCTGAAGTGAAGCATCGGAATTTAAAACTGGACTCACAGGAGAGGTTCAAATCATAGACAGAGAAAGTGTCAGTCCTCTTTTACTTAAGTCGGCAATGTGCCTTTTGAATTAAATTCGGATGCAATTTCTGTGTTTCATCGTCAATAAGAAGGTGCAAGGGATAGAGTAAACCTGAAGTGAAGCATCGTAATCTAAAATTGGACTCACAGGAGAGGTTCAAATCATAGAAAGAGAGAGTGTCAGTCCTCTTGTACTTAAGTCGGCATTGCTCCTTTTGTATTAAATTCCGATGCAATTTCTGTGTTTCATCGTCAATAAGAAGGACCAAGGGATACAGTAAACCTGAAGTGAAGCATCAGAATCTATAACTGGACTCACAATAGAGGTTCAAATCATAGAAAGTTAGAGTGTCAGTCCTCTTGTTTTTCAGTCTGCATTGTGCCTTTTGTATTAAATTCGGATGCAAACTCTGTGTTTCATCGTCAATAAGAAGGCCCACGGGATACAGTAAACCTGACTTGAAGCATCGGAATCAAAAACTGGCCTCACTGGAGAGGTTCAAATCATAGAAAGTTTGATTGTCAGTCCTCTTGTACTTAAGTCGGCATTGTGTCTTTTGACTTAAATTCCGATGCAATTTCTGTATTTCATCGTCAATTAGAAGGTGCAGGTATACAGTAAACCTGAAGTGAAGCATCGGAATCTAAAACTGGACTCACAGGAGAGGTTCATATCATAGAAAGAGAGACTGTCAGTCCTCTTTTACTTGAGTCGGCATTGTGCCTTTTACATTAAATTCCGATGAAATTTCTGTGTTTCATCGTCAATAAGAAGGTCCAAGGGATACAGTAAACCTGAAGTGAAGCATCGGAATCTAAAACTGGACTCACAAGAGAGATTCAAATCATAGATAGTTAGAGTGTCAGTCCTCTTGTACTTAAATTGGCATTGTGTCTTTTGAATTAAATTCCGATGCAATTTCTGTGTTTCATCGTCAATAAGAAGGTGCCAGGTATACAGTAATCCTGAAGTGAAGCTTCGGAATCTAAAACTGGACTCACAGGAGAGGTTAAAATCATAATAGGTTAATGTGTCAGTCGTCTTGTACTTAAGTCGGCATTGTGCCTTTTGAATTTAATTCCGATGCTAATTCTGTGTTTCATCGTCAATTAGAAAGTACAAGGTATACAGTAAACCTGAAGTGAAGCATCGGAATCTAAAACTGGACTCACAGGAGAGGTTCAAATCATAGAAAGAGAGAGTGTCAGCCCGCTTTTACTTAAGTCGGCATTGTGCCATTTGTATAATAGTCGGATGCAATTTCTATATTTCATCGTCAATAAGAAGGTCCAAGGGATACAGTAAACCTGAAGTGAAGCATCAGAATGTAAAACTGGACTCACAGGAGAGGTTCAAATCATAGGAAGTGAGAGTTTTAGTCCTCGTGTACTTAAGTCGGCATTGTGCCTATTGTATTAATTTCCGATGCAACCTCTGTGTTTCGTCGTCTATAAGAAGGTGCAAGGCATACAGTAAACGTGAAGTGAAGCATCGGAATCTAAAACTGGATTCACAAGAGAGGTTCAAATCATAGAAAGTGAGAGTGTCAGTCCTCTTTTACTTAAGTCGGCATTGTGCCTTTTGTATTAAATTCGGATGCAATTTCTGTGTTTCATCGTCAATAAGAAGGTCCAAGGGATACAGTAAACCTGGAGTGAAGCATCAGAATCTATAACTGGACTCACAATAGAGGTTCAAATCATAGAAAGTTAGAGTGTCAGTCCTCTTGTACTTCAGTCTGCATTGTGCCTTTTGTATTAAATTCGGATGCCATTTCTGTGTTTCATCGTCAATAAGAAGGCCCACGGGATACAGTAAACCAGACTTGAAGCATCGGAATCAAAAACTGGCCTCACTGGAGAGGTTTAAATCATAGAAAGTTTGAGTGTCAGTCCTCTTTTACTTAAGTCGGCATTGTGCGTTTTGTATTAAAATCGGATGCAATTTCTGTGTTTCATCGTCAATAAGAAGGTGCAAGGTATACAGTAAACCTGAAGTGAAGCATCGGAATTTAAAACTGGACTCACAGGAGAGGTTCAAATCATAGAAAGAGAGAGTGTCAGTCCTCTTTTACTTAAGTCGGCAATGTGCCTTTTGAATTAAATTCGGATGCAATTTCTGTGTTTCATCGTCAATAAGAAGGTGCAAGGGATACAGTAAAGCTGAAGTGAAGCATCGTAATCTAAAACTGGACTCACAGGAGAGGTTCAAATCATAGAAAGAGAGAGTGTCAGTCCTCTTGTACTTAAGTCGGCATTGCGCCTTTTGTATTAAATTCCGATGCAATTTCTGTGTTTCATCGTCAATAAGAAGGTGCAAGGTATACAGTAAACATGAAGTGTAGCATCGGAATCTAAAACTGGACTCACAGGAGAGGTTCAAATCATAGAAAGAGAGAGTGTCAGCCCGCTTTTACTTAAGTCGGCATTGTCAAATTTGTATAAAAGTCGGATGCAATTTCTGTATTTCATCGACAATAAGAAGGTCCAAGGGATACAGTAAACCTGAAGTGAAGCATCAGAATGCAAAACTGTACTCACAGGAGAGGTTCAAATCATAGGAAGTGAGAGTTTTAGTCCTCTTGTACTTAAGTCGGCATTGTGCATTTTGTATTAAACTCCGATGCAACTTCTGTGTTTCATCGTCTATAAGAAGGTGCAAGGCATACAGTAAATCTGAAGTGAAGCATCGGAATCTAAAACTGGACTCACAGGAGAGGTTCAAATCATAGAAAGTGAGAGTGTCAGTCCTCTTTTACTTAAGTCGGCATTGTGCCTTTTGTATTAAATTCGGATGCCATTTCTGTGTTTCATCGTCAATAAGAAGGTCCAAGGGATACAGTAAACCTAAAGTGAAGCATCGGAATCTAAAACTGGACTCACAGGAGAGGTTCAAATCATAGAAAGGGAGAGTGTCAGTCCTCTTGTACTTAAGTCGGCATTGTGCCTTTTGTATTAAATTCGGATGCAATTTCTGTATTTCATCGTCAATAAGAAGGTCCAAGGGATACAGTAAACCTGATGTGAAGCATCGGAATCTACAACTCGTCTCACAGGAGAGGTTCAAATCATAGAAAGAGAAAGTGTCAGTCCTCTTTTACTTAAGTGGCATTGTGCTTCTGTATTAAATTCGGATGCAATTTCTTTACTTCATCATCAATAAGAAAGTCCAAGGGATACAGTAAACCTGAAGAGAAGCATCGGAATCTAAAGCTGGACTCACAGGAGAGTTTCAAATCATAGAAAGTAAGAGTGTCAGTCCTCTTGTACTTAAGTCGGCATTGTGCCTTTTGTATTAAATTCCGATGCAATTTCCGTGTTTCATCGTCAATAAGAAGGTCCAAGGTATACAGTAAACCTGAAGTGAAGCATCGGAATCTAAAACTGGACTCACAGGAGAGGTTCAAATCATAGAAAAAGAGAGTGTCAGTCCTCTTTTGCTTATGTGTACATTGTTCCTTTTGTATTAAATTCGGATGCTATTTCTGTATTTCATCGTCAATAAGAAGGTCCAAGGGATACAGTAAAAGTGAAGTAAAGCATCGGAATCTAAAACTGGACTCACAGGAGAGGTTCAAATCATAGAAAGTTAGAGTGTCATTTCTCTTGTACTTATGTCGGCATTGTGCCTTTTGTATTAAATTCCGATTCAATTTCTGTGTTTCATCGTCAATAAGAAGGTGCAAGGTATACGGTAGACCTGAAGTGACGCATCGGAATCTTAAACTATACTCACAGGAGAAGTTCAAATCATTGAAAGTTAGAGTGTCAGACCTCTTTTACTTAAGTCGGTATTGTGCCTTTTGTATTAAATTCGGATGCAATTTCTGTGTTTTATCGTCAATAAGAAGGTCCAAGGGATACAGTTAACCTGAAGTGAAGCATCGGAATCTAAAACTGGACTCACAGGAGAGGTTCAAATCATAGAAAGTGAGAGTGTCAGTCCTCTTGAACTTAAGTCGGCATTGTGCCTTTTGTACTAAATTTGGATGCCATTTCTGTGTTTCATCGTCAGTAAGATGGTCCAAGGTATACAGTAAACCTGAAGTGAAGCATCGGAATCTAAAACTGGACTCACAGGAGAGTTTCTATTCTTAGAAAGTTAGAGTGTCAGTCCTTATGTTCTTATGTCGGCATTGTGCCTTTTGAATTTAATTCCTATGCAATTTCTGTGTTTCATCGTCAATAAGAAGGTGCAAGGCATACAGTAAACCTGAAGTGAAGGATCGGAATCTATAACTGGACTCACAGGAGAGGTTCAAATCACAGAAAGTGAGAGTGTCAGTCCTCTTTTACTTAAGTTGGCATTGTGCCTTTTGTATTAGATTCGGATGCAATTTCTGTGTTTCATCGTCAATAAGATGGTCCAAGGTTTACAGTAAACCTGAAGTGAAGAATCGGAATCTAAAATTGGTCTCACAGGAGAGGTTCAAATCATAGAGAGAGAGAGCGTCAGTCCTCTTGTACTTAAGTTGGCATTGTGCCTTGTATTAAATTCGGATGCAATTTCTCTGTTTCATCGTCAATAAGAAGGTCAGAGGGATACGGTAAACCCAAAGTGAAGCATCGGAATCTAAAACTGGACTCACAGGAGAGGTTCAAATCATAGAAAGTTAGAGTGTCAGTCCTCTTGTACTTAAGTCGGCATTGTGCCTTTTGTATTTAATTCGGATGCAATTTCTGTGTTTCATCGTCAGTAAGAAGGTCCAAGGTATACAGTAACCTGAAGTGAAGCATCGGAATCTAAAACTGGACTCACAGGAGAGGTTCAAAACGTAGACAGTAAGAGTGTCGGACCTCTTGTACTTAAGTCGGCATTGTGCGTTTTGAATTAAATTCGGATGTAATTTCTGTGTCTCATCGTCAATAAGAAGGTGCAGGGTATATAGTAAACCTGAAGTGAAGCATCGGAATCTAAAACTGGACTCACAGGAGAGGTTCAAATCGTATAAAGTAAGAGTGTCAGTCCACTTGTACTAAACTCAGCATTGTGCCTTTTGTATTAAATTCGGATGCAATTTCTGTGTTTCATCGTCAGTAAGAAGGCCCAAGGTATACAGTTAACCTGAAGTGAAGCATCGGAATCTAAGACTGGACTCACAGGAGAGGTTCAAATCGTAGAAAGTGAGAGTGTCAGTCCTCTTGTACTTAAGACGGCATTGTGCCTTTTGCATTAAATTCGGATGCAAACTCTGAGTTTCATCGTAAATAAGAAGGTCCAAGGGATACAGTAAACCTGAAGTGAAGCATCGGAATCTAAAACTGGACTCACAGGAGAGGTTCAAAACGTAGACAGTTAGAGTGTCGGTCCTCTTGTACTTATGTCGGCATTGTGCCTTTTGTATTAAATTCGGATGCAATTTCTGTGTCTCATCGTCAATATGAAGGTCCAAGGTATACAGTAAGCCTGAAGTGAAGCATCGGAATTTAAAACTGGACTCACAGGAGAGGCTCTAATCACAGAAAGTGAGAGTGTCAGTCCTCTTTTACTTAAGTCGGCATTGTGCCTTTTGTATTAAATTCGGATGCAATTTCTGTGTTTCATCGTCATTAAGATGGTCCAAGTGATACAGTAAACCTGAAGTGAAGCATCGGAGTCTAAGAATGGACTCACAGGAGAGGTTCAATTCATAGAAAATTAGAGTGTGAGTTCTCTTGTACTTAAGTCGGCTTGTGCCATTTGTATTAAATTCGGATGCAAACTCTGTGTTTCATCGTCAATAAGAAGGTCCAAGGGATACAGTAAACCTGAAGTGAAGCATCGGAATCTACAACTGGACTCACAGGAGAGGTTCAAATCGTAGAAAGAGAGAGTGTCAGTCCTCTTGTACTTAAATCGGCATTGTGCCTTTTGTACTAAATTCGGCTGCAATTTCTGTGTTTCATCGTCAATAGGAAGGTGCAAGGTATCCAGCAAACCTGAAGCGAAGCATCGGATTCTAAAACTGGACTCAAAGGAGAGATTCAAATCATTGAAAGTAAGAGTGTCAGTCCTCTTGTACTTAAGTTGGCATTGTGCCTGTTTTATTAAATTCCGATGCAATTTCTGTGTTTCATCGTCAATAAGAAGGTGCAAGGTATACGGTAGACCTCAAGTGACGCATCGGAATCTAAAACTATACTCACATGAGAAGTTCAAATCATAGAAAGTGAGAGTGTCAGTCCTCTTTTACATAAGCCGGCATTGTGCCTTTTGAATTGAATTCGGATGCAATTTCTGTGTTTCATCGTCAATAAGAAGGTGCAAGGGATACAGTAAACCTGAAGTGAAGAATCGGAATCTAAAACTGGACTCACAGGAGAGGTTCAAAACGTAGACATTAAGAGTGTCGGTCCTCTTGTACTTAAGTCAGCATTGTGCATTTCGTATTAAA
Organism: Schistocerca americana; assembly: GCF_021461395.2. Lineage (NCBI taxonomy): Eukaryota > Metazoa > Arthropoda > Insecta > Orthoptera > Acrididae > Schistocerca > Schistocerca americana. The sequence continues at coordinate 55,822,571 of NC_060122.1, forward strand.
TTCGGATGCAATTTCTGTGTCTAATCGTCAATAAGAAGGTGCAAGGTATATAGTAAACCTGAAGTGAAGCATCGGAATCTAAAACTGGTATCACAGGAGAGGTTCAAATCGTATAAAGTGAGAGTGTCAGTCCTCTTGTACTTATGTCGGCATAGTGCCTTTTGTATTAAATTCGGATGCAATTTCTGTATTTTATCGTCAGTTAGAAGGTCCAAGGTATACAGTATACCTGAAGTGAAGCATCGGAATCTACAACTGGACTCACAGGAGAGGTTCAAATCGTAGACAGTAACAGTGTCGGTCCTCTTGTACTTAAGTCGGCATTGTGCCTCTTGTATTAAATTCGAATGCAAATTCTGTGTCTCATCGACAATAGGAAGGTGCAATGTATACATTAAACCTTCAGTGAAGCATCTGAATCTAAAACTGGACACACAGGAGAGGTTCAAATCACAGAAAGTAAGAGTGTCAGTCCTATTTTACTTAAGTCGGCATAGTGCCTTTTGTATTAAATTCGGATGCAATCTCTGTGTTACATCGTCAATAAGAAGGTCCAAGGAATACAGTAAACCTGACGTGAAGCATCGGAATCTGAAACTGGACTCACAGGAGAGGTTCAAATCATAGAAAGTGAGAGTGTCAGTCCTCTTGTACTTAAGTCGGCATTGTGATTTTTGTAATGAATTCAGATGCAATTTCTGTGTTTCATCGTCAATAAGAAGTTCCAAGGTACACAGTAAACCTGAAGTGAAGCATCGGAATCCAAAACTGGACTCACAGGAGATGTTCAAATCATAGAAAGTTAGAGTGTCAGTTCTTTTCTACTTAACTCGGCATTGTGCCTTTTGTATTAAATTCGGATGCAATTTCTGTATTTCATCGTCAATAAGAAGGTCCAAGGTATACATTAAACCTGAAGTGAAGCATCGGAATCTAAAACTGAACTCACAGGAGAGGTTCAAATCGTAGAAAATGAGAGTGTCAGTCCTCTTGTACTTAAGTCGGCATTGTGCATTTGGTATTAAATTCGGATGCAATTTCTGTGTTTCATCGTCAATAGGAAGGTGCAAGGTATACAGTAAACCTGAAGTGAAGCATCGGAATCTAAAACTGGTCTCACAGGAGAGGTTCAAATCATTGAAAGTAGGAGTGTCACTCCTCTTGTACTTAAGTCTGCATTTTGCCTTTTGTATTAAATTCGGATGCAATTTCTGTGCTTCATCGTCAATAGGAAGGTGCAAGGTATACAGTAAACCTGAAGTGAAGCATCGGTATCTAAAACTGGACTCACAGGAGAGGTTCAAATCACAGAAAGTGAGAGCGTCAGTCCTCTTATACTTAAGTCGGGATTGTGCCATTTGTATTATAGTCGAATGCAAGTTCTGTGTTTCATCGTCAATATGATGGTCCAGGGGATACAGTAAACCTGAAGTGAAGCATCGGAATCTAAAACTGTACTAACAGGAGAGGTTCAAACCATAGAAAGTTAGAGTGTGAGTCCTCTTGTAATTAAGTCGGCATTGTGCCTTTTGTATTTAATTCGGATGCAAACTCTGTGTTTCATCATCAATAAGAAGGTCCAAGAGATACAATTAACCTGATGTGAAGCATCGGAATCTAAAACTGGACTCACAGGAGAGGTTCAAATCATAGAAAGTGAGAGAGTCAGTCCTCTTATTCTTAAGTCGGCATTGTGATTTTTGTATTGAATTCGGATGCAATTTCTGTGTTTCATCGTCAATAAGAATGTGCAAGGTATACAGTAATCTTGACGTGAAGCATCGGATTCTAAAACTGGACTCTCAGGAGAGGTTCAAATCATAGAAAGTGGGAGTGTCGGCCTGCTTTTACTTAAGTCGGCATTGTGCCTTTAGTATTAAATTCGGATGCAATTTCTGTGTTTCATCGTCAATAAGAAGGAGCAAGGTATACAGTAATCTTGACGTGAAGCATCGGAATCTAAAACTGCACTCACAGGATAGGTTCAAATCGTAGAAAGTGAGAGTGTCAGTCCTCTTGTACTTAAGTCGGCAATGTGCCTTTTGTATCAAATTCAGATGCAATTTTCTGTGTTTCATCGTCAATAAGAAGGTGCAAGGTATACAGTAAACCTGAAGTGAAGCATCGGAATCTAAAACTGGACTCACAGGAGAGGTTCAAAACATAGAAAGTGGGAGTGTCAGCCTGCTTTTACTTAAGTCGGCATTGTGCCTTTTGTATTAAATTCGGATGCAATTTCTGTGTTTCATCGTCAATAAGAAGGAGCAAGGTATACAGTAATCTTGACGTGAAGCATCGGAATCTAAAACTGGACTCACAGGAGAGGTTCAAATCGTAGAAAGTGAGAGTGTCAGTCCTCTTGTACTTAAGTCTACATTTTGCCTTTTGTATTAATATCGGATGCAATTTCTGTGCTTCATCGTCAATAAGAAGGTCCAAGGTTAACAGTAAACATGAAGTGAACCATGGGAATCTAAAACTGGACTCGCAGGAGAGGCTCAAATCATAGAAAGTGAGAGTGTCAGTCCTCTTGTACTTAAATCGGCATTGTGCCTTTTGTATTAAATTCAGATGCAGTTTCTGTGTTTCATTGTCAATTAGAAGGTCCAAGGGATACAGTAAACCTGAAGTGAAGCATCAGAATCTAAAACTGGACTCACAGGAGAGGTTCTAATCATAGATAGTTAGAGTGTCAGTCCTCTTGTACTTAAGTCGGCATTGTGCCTTTTGAATTTAATTCCGAAGCAATTTCTGTGTTTCATCGTCAATAAGAGGGTGCAAGGTATACAGTAAACCTGAACTAAAGCATCGGAATCTAAAACTGGACTCACAGGAGAGGTTCAAATCACAGAGATTTAGAGTGTCAGTCCTCTTGTACGTAAGTCGGCATTGTGCCTTTTGAATTTAATTCCGATATAATTTGTATGTTCATCGTCAATAAGAAGGTGCAAGGTATACAGCAAACCTGAAGTGATGCATCGGAATTCAAAACTGGACTCACAGTTTAGGTTCAAATCATAGAAAGTTACAGTGTCATTCCTCCGTACTTATGTCGGCATTGTGCTTTTTGTATTAAATTCCGATGCAATTACTGTGTTTCACCTTCAATAAGAAGATGCAAGGAATACAGTAAACCTGAAGTGACGCATCGGAATCTAAAACTGGAATCACAGGAGAAGTTCAAATTATAGAAAGTGAAAGTGTCTGTCCTCTTTTACTTAAGTCGGCATTGTGCATTTTGTAGTAAATTTGGATGCAATGTCTGTGTTTTATCGTCAATATGAAGGTCCAAGGGATACAGTAAACCTGAAGTGAAGCATCGGAATCTAAAACTTGACTCACAGGAGATGTTCAAATCATAGAAAGTTAGAGGGTCAGTTCTCTTGTACTTAAGTCGGCTTGTGCCATTTGTATTAAATTCGGATGCAAACTCTGTGTTTCATCGTCAATAAGAAGGTCCAAGGGATACAGTAAACCTGAAGTGAAGCATCGGAATCTACAACTGGACTCACAGGAGAGGTTCAAATCGTAGAAAGAGAGAGTGTCAGTCCTCTTGTACTTAAATCGGCATTGTGCCTTTTGTACTAAATTCGGCTGCAATTTCTGTGTTTCATCGTCAATAGGAAGGTGCAAGGTATCCAGCAAACCTGAAGCGAAGCATCGGATTCTAAAACTGGACTCAAAGGAGAGATTCAAATCATTGAAAGTGAGAGTGTCAGTCCTCTTGTACTTAAGTTGGCATTGTGCCTGTTTTATTAAATTCCGATGCAATTTCTGTGTTTCATCGTCAATAAGAAGGTGCAAGGTATACGGTAGACCTCAAGTGACGCATCGGAATCTAAAACTATACTCACATGAGAAGTTCAAATCATAGAAAGTGAGAGTGTCAGTCCTCTTTTACATAAGCCGGCATTGTGCTTTTTGAATTGAATTCGGATGCAATTTCTGTGTTTCATCGTCAATAAGAAGGTGCAAGGGATACAGTAAACCTGAAGTGAAGAATCGGAATCTAAAACTGGACTCACAGGAGAGGTTCAAAACGTAGAAATTAAGAGTGTCGGTCCTCTTGTACTTAAGTCAGCATTGTGCATTTCGTATTAAATTCGGATGCAATTTCTGTGTCTAATCGTCAATAAGAAGGTGCAAGGTGTATAGTAAACCTGAAGTGAAGCATCGGAATCTAAAACTGGTATCACAGGAGAGGTTCAAATCGTATAAAGTGAGAGTGTCAGTCCTCTTGTACTTATGTCGGCATAGTGCCTTTTGTATTAAATTCGGATGCAATTTCTGTATTTTATCGTCAGTTAGAAGGTCCAAGGTATACAGTATACCTGAAGTGAAGCATCGGAATCTACAACTGGACTCACAGGAGAGGTTCAAATCGTAGACAGTAACAGTGTCGGTCCTCTTGTACTTAAGTCGGCATTGTGCCTCTTGTATTAAATTCGAATGCAAATTCTGTGTCTCATCGACAATAGGAAGGTGCAATGTATACATTAAACCTTCAGTGAAGCATCTGAATCTAAAACTGGACACACAGGAGAGGTTCAAATCACAGAAAGTAAGAGTGTCAGTCCTATTTTACTTAAGTCGGCATAGTGCCTTTTGTATTAAATTCGGATGCAATCTCTGTGTTACATCGTCAATAAGAAGGTCCAAGGAATACAGTAAACCTGACGTGAAGCATCGGAATCTGAAACTGGACTCACAGGAGAGGTTCAAATCATAGAAAGTGAGAGTGTCAGTCCTCTTGTACTTAAGTCGGCATTGTGATTTTTGTAATGAATTCAGATGCAATTTCTGTGTTTCATCGTCAATAAGAAGTTCCAAGGTACACAGTAAACCTGAAGTGAAGCATCGGAATCCAAAACTGGACTCACAGGAGATGTTCAAATCATAGAAAGTTAGAGTGTCAGTTCTTTTCTACTTAACTCGGCATTGTGCCTTTTGTATTAAATTCGGATGCAATTTCTGTATTTCATCGTCAATAAGAAGGTCCAAGGTATACATTAAACCTGAAGTGAAGCATCGGAATCTAAAACTGAACTCACAGGAGAGGTTCAAATCGTAGAAAATGAGAGTGTCAGTCCTCTTGTACTTAAGTCGGCATTGTGCATTTGGTATTAAATTCGGATGCAATTTCTGTGTTTCATCGTCAATAGGAAGGTGCAAGGTATACAGTAAACCTGAAGTGAAGCATCGGAATCTAAAACTGGTCTCACAGGAGAGGTTCAAATCATTGAAAGTAGGAGTGTCACTCCTCTTGTACTTAAGTCTGCATTTTGCCTTTTGTATTAAATTCGGATGCAATTTCTGTGCTTCATCGTCAATAGGAAGGTGCAAGGTATACAGTAAACCTGAAGTGAAGCATCGGTATCTAAAACTGGACTCACAGGAGAGGTTCAAATCACAGAAAGTGAGAGCGTCAGTCCTCTTATACTTAAGTCGGGATTGTGCCATTTGTATTATAGTTGAATGCAAGTTCTGTGTTTCATCGTCAATATGATGGTCCAGGGGATACAGTAAACCTGAAGTGAAGCATCGGAATCTAAAACTGTACTAACAGGAGAGGTTCAAACCATAGAAAGTTAGAGTGTGAGTCCTCTTGTAATTAAGTCGGCATTGTGCCTTTTGTATTTAATTCGGATGCAAACTCTGTGTTTCATCGTCAATAAGAAGGTCCAAGAGATACAATTAACCTGATGTGAAGCATCGGAATCTAAAACTGGACTCACAGGAGAGGTTCAAATCATAGAAAGTGAGAGAGTCAGTCCTCTTGTTCTTAAGTCGGCATTGTGATTTTTGTATTGAATTCGGATGCAATTTCTGTGTTTCATCGTCAATAAGAATGTGCAAGGTATACAGTAATCTTGACGTGAAGCATCGGATTCTAAAACAGGACTCTCAGGAGAGGTTCAAATCATAGAAAGTGGGAGTGTCGGCCTGCTTTTACTTAAGTCGGCATTGTGCCTTTAGTATTAAATTCGGATGCAATTTCTGTGTTTCATCGTCAATAAGAAGGAGCAAGGTATACAGTAATCTTGACGTGAAGCATCGGAATCTAAAACTGCACTCACAGGATAGGTTCAAATCGTAGAAAGTGAGAGTGTCAGTCCTCTTGTACTTAAGTCGGCAATGTGCCTTTTGTATCAAATTCAGATGCAATTTTCTGTGTTTCATCGTCAATAAGAAGGTGCAAGGTATACAGTAAACCTGAAGTGAAGCATCGGAATCTAAAACTGGACTCACGGGAGAGGTTCAAAACATAGAAAGTGGGAGTGTCAGCCTGCTTTTACTTAAGTCGGCATTGTGCCTTTTGTATTATATTCGGATGCAATTTCTGTGTTTCATCGTCAATAAGAAGGAGCAAGGTATACAGTAATCTTGACGTGAAGCATCGGAATCTAAAACTGGACTCACAGGAGAGGTTCAAATCGTAGAAAGTGAGAGTGTCAGTCCTCTTGTACTTAAGTCTGCATTTTGCCTTTTGTATTAAATTCGGATGCAATTTCTGTGCTTCATCGTCAATAAGAAGGTCCAAGGTTAACAGTAAACATGAAGTGAACCATGGGAATCTAAAACTGGACTCGCAGGAGAGGCTCAAATCATAGAAAGTGAGAGTGTCAGTCCTCTTGTACTTATGTCGGCATTGTGCTTTTTTTATTAAATTCAGATGCAGTTTCTGTGTTTCATTGTCAATTAGAAGGTCCAAGGGATACAGTAAACCTGAAGTGAAGCATCAGAATCTAAAACTGGACTCACAGGAGAGGTTCTAATCATAGATAGTTAGAGTGTCAGTCCTCTTGTACTTAAGTCGGCATTGTGCCTTTTGAATTTAATTCCGAAGCAATTTCTGTGTTTCATCGTCAATAAGAGGGTGCAAGGTATACAGTAAACCTGAACTAAAGCATCGGAATCTAAAACTGGACTCACAGGAGAGGTTCAAATCACAGAGATTTAGAGTGTCAGTCCTCTTGTACGTAAGTCGGCATTGTGCCTTTTGAATTTAATTCCGATATAATTTGTATGTTCATCGTCAATAAGAAGGTGCAAGGTATACAGCAAACCTGAAGTGATGCATCGGAATTCAAAACTGGACTCACAGTTTAGGTTCAAATCATAGAAAGTTAGAGTGTCATTCCTCCGTACTTATGTCTGCATTGTGCTTTTTGTATTAAATTCCGATGCAATTACTGTGTTTCACCTTCAATAAGAAGATGCAAGGTATACAGTAAACCTGAAGTGACGCATCGGAATCTAAAACTGGAATCACAGGAGAAGTTCAAATTATAGAAAGTGAAAGTGTCTGTCCTCTTTTACTTAAGTCGGCATTGTGCATTTTGTAGTAAATTTGGATGCAATGTCTGTGTTTTATCGTCAATATGAAGGTCCAAGGGATACAGTAAACCTGAAGTGAAGCATCGGAATCTAAAACTTGACTCACAGGAGATGTTCAAATCATAGAAAGTTAGAGGGTCAGTTCTCTTGTACTTAAGTCAGCATTGTGCCTTTTGTATTAAATTCGGATGCAAACTCTATGTTTCAATGTAAATAAGAAGGCCCAAGGGATACAGTAAACCTGAAGTGAAGGATCGGAATCAAAAACTGGACTCACAGGAGAGGTTCAAAACATAGACAATTAAAGTGTCGGTCCTCTTGTACTTAAGTCGCCTTTGTGCCTTTTGTATTAAATTCGGATGCAATTTCTGTGTCTCATAGTCAATAAGATGGTCCAAGGTATACAGTAATCCTGAAGTGAAGCATTGGAATCTAAAACTGGACTCACAGGAGAGGTTCAAATCATTGAAAGTGAGAGTGTCAGTCCTCTTGTACTTAAGTCGGCATTGTGCCTTTTGTATTAAATTCGGATGTAATTACTGTGTCTCATCGTCAATAAGAAGGTGCAAGGTATACAGTAAACCTGAAGTGAGGCATCGGAATCTAAAACTGGACTCACAGGAGAGGTTCGAATCACAGAAAGTGAGAGCGTCAGTCCTCTTATACTTAAGTCGGGATTGTGCCTTTTGAATTAAAGTCGAATGCAAGTTCTGTGTTTCATCGTCAATATGATGGTCCAGGGGATACAGTAAACCTGAAGTGAAGCATCGGAATCTAAAGCTGTACTAACAGGAGAGGTTCAAATCATAGAAAGTTAGAGTGTGAGTCCTCTTGTAATTAAGTCGGCATTGTGCCTTTTGTACTAAATTCGGATGCAAACTCTGTGTTTCATCGTCAATAAGAAGGTCCAAGAGATACAGTTAACCTGAAGTGAAGCATCGGAATCTAAAACTGGACTCACAGGAGAGGTTCAAATCATAGAAAGTGAGAGTGTCAGTCCTCTTGTACTTAAGCCGGCATTGTGATTTTTGTATTGAATTCGGAGGCAATTTCTGTGTTTCATCGTCAATAAGAAGGTGCAAGGTATACAGTAATCTTGACGTGAACCATCGGATTCTAAAACTGGACTCACAGGAGAGGTTCAAATCATAGAATGTTAGAGTGTCAGTTCTCTTGTACCTAAGTCGGCATTGTGTCTTTTGTATTAAATTCGGATGCAATTTCTGTGTTTCATCGTCAATAAGAAGGTGCAAGGTATACAGTAAACCTGAAGTGAGGCATCGGAATCTAAAACTGGACTCACAGGAGAGGTTCAAATCGTAGAAAGTAAGAGTGGCAGTCCTCTTGTACTTAAGTCGGCATTGTGCATTTTGTATTGATTTCGGATGCAATTTCTGTATATCATCGTCAATAAGAAGGTCCAAGGGATACAGTAAACCTGCAGTGAATCATCGGAATCTAAAACTGGACTCACTGGAGAGATTCAAATCATTGAAAGTGAGAGTGTCAGTCCTCTTGTACTTAAGTCGGCATTGTGCCTTTTGTATTAAATTCGGATGCAATTTCTGTATATCATCGTCAATAAGAAGGTCCAAGGGATACAGTAAACCTGCAGTGAAGCATCGGAATCTAAAACTGGACTCACAGGAGAGGTTCAAATCACAGAAAGTTAGAGTGTCATTCCCCTTGTACTTAAGTCGGCATTGGGAATTTTGTATTAAATTCGTATGCAATTTCTGTGTTTCATCGTCTATAAGAATGTCCAAGGGATACAGTAAACCTGAAGTGAAGCATCGGAATCTAAAACTGGACTCAAAGGAGAGGTTCAAATCGTAGACAGTAAGAGTGTCGATCCTCTTGTACTCAGGTCGGCATTGTGCCTTCTGTATTAAATTCGGATGTAATTACTGTGTCTCATCGTCAATTAGAAGGTGCAAGGTATACAGTAAACCTGAAGTGAGGCATCGGAATCTAAAACTGGACTCACAGGAGAGGTTCAAATCACAGAAAGTGAGAGCGTCAGTCCTCTTTTACTTAAGTCGGGATTGTGCCTTGTGTATTAAATTCGAATGCAATTTCTGTGTTTCATCGTCGATATAATGGTCCAGGGGATACAGTAAGCCTGAAGTGAAGCATCGGAATCTAAAACTGTACTAACAGGAGAGGTTCAAATCATAGAAATTTAGAGTGTGAGTCCTCTTGTAATTAAGTCGGCATTGTGCCTTTTGTATTAAATTCGGATGCAAACTCGGTGTTTCATCGTCAATAAAAAGGTCCAAGAGATACAGTTAACCTGAAGTGAAGCATCGGAATCTAAAACTGGACTCACAGGAGAGGTTCAAGTCATAGAAAGGGAGAGTGTGAGCCCGCTTTTACGTAAGTCGGCATTGTGTCTTTTGACTTAAATTCCGATGCAATTTCTGTATTTCATCGTCAATTAGAAGGTGCCGGTATACAGTAAACCTGAAGTGAAGCATCGGAATTTAAAACTGGACTCACAGGAGAGGTTCAAATCATAGACAGAGAAAGTGTCAGTCCTCTTTTACTTAAGTCGGCAATGTGCCTTTTGAATTAAATTCGGATGCAATTTCTGTGTTTCATCGTCAATAAGAAGGTGCAAGGGATAGAGTAAACCTGAAGTGAAGCATCGTAATCTAAAATTGGACTCACAGGAGAGGTTCAAATCATAGAAAGAGAGAGTGTCAGTCCTCTTGTACTTAAGTCGGCATTGCGCCTTTTGTATTAAATTCCGATGCAATTTCTGTGTTTCATCGTCAATAAGAAGGACCAAGGGATACAGTAAACCTGAAGTGAAACATCAGAATCTATAACTGGACTCACAATAGAGGTTCAAATCATAGAAAGTTAGAGTGTCAGTCCTCTTGTTTTTCAGTCTGCATTGTGCCTTTTGTATTAAATTCGGATGCAAACTCTGTGTTTCATCGTCAATAAGAAGGCCCACGGGATACAGTAAACCTGACTTGAAGCATCGGAATCAAAAACTGGCCTCACTGGAGAGGTTCAAATCATAGAAAGTTTGAGTGTCAGTCCTCTTGTACTTAAGTCGGCATTGTGTCTTTTGACTTAAATTCCGATGCAATTTCTGTATTTCATCGTCAATTAGAAGGTGCAGGTATACAGTAAACCTGAAGTGAAGCATCGGAATCTAAAACTGGACTCACAGGAGAGGTTCATATCATAGAAAGAGAGAGTGTCAGTCCTCTTTTACTTGAGTCGGCATTGTGAACTTTGTATTAAAATCCGATGCAATTTCTGTGTTTCATCGTCAATAAGAAGGTGCAATGTATACAGTAAACATGAAGTGAAGCATCGGAATCTTAAACTGGACTCACAAGAGAGGTTCAAATCATAGATAGTTAGAGTGTCAGTCCTCTTGTACTTAAATTGGCATTGTGTCTCTTGAATTAAATTCCGATGCAATTTCTGTGTTTCATCGTCAATAAGAAGGTGCCAGGTATACAGTAAACCTGAAGTGAAGCTTCGGAATCTAAAACTGGACTCACAGGAGAGGTTCAAATCATTGAAAGAGAGAGTGTCAGCCCGCTTTTACTTAAGTCGGCATTGTGTCATTTGTATAAAAGTCGGATGCAATTTCTATATTTCATCGTCAATAAGAAGGTCCAAGGGATACAGTAAACCTGAAGTGAAGCATCAGAATGTAAAACTGGACTCACAGGAGAGGTTCAAATCATAGGAAGTGAGAGTTTTAGTCCTCTTGTACTTAAGTCGGCATTGTGCCTTTTGTATTAATTTCCGATGCAACCTCTGTGTTTCATCATCTATAAGAAGGTGCAAGGCATACAGTAAACCTGAAGTGAAGCATCGGAATCTAAAACTGGACTCACAGGAGAGGTTCAAATCATTGAAAGTGAGAGTGGCAGTCCTCTTTTACTTAAGTCGGCATTGTGCCTTTTGTATTAAATTCGGATGCAATTTCTGTGTTTCATCGTCAATAAGAAGGTCCAAGGGATACAGTAAACCTGAAGTGAAGCATCAGAATCTATAACTGGACTCACAATAGAGGTTCAAATCATAGAAAGTTACAGTGTCAGTCCTCCTGTACTTCAGTCTGCATTGTGCCTTTTGTATTAAATTCCGATGCAATTTCTGTGTTTGATCATCAATAAGAAGGACCAAGGGATACAGTAAACCTGAAGTGAAGCATCAGAATCTATAACTGGACTCACAATAGGGGTTCAAATCATAGAAAGTTAGAGTGTCAGTCCTCTTGTTTTTCAGTCTGCATTGTGCCTTTTGTATTAAATTCGGATGCAAACTCTGTGTTTCATCGTCAATAAGAAGGCCCACGGGATACAGTAAACCTGACTTGAAGCATCGGAATCAAAAACTGGCCTCACTGGAGAGGTTCAAATCATAGAAAGTTTGAGTGTCAGTCCTCTTGTACTTAAGTCGGCATTGTGTCTTTTGACTTAAATTCCGATGCAATTTCTGTATTTCATCGTCAATTAGAAGGTGCAGGTATACAGTAAACCTGAAGTGAAGCATCGGAATTTAAAACTGGACTCACAGGAGAGGTTCAAATCATAGACAGAGAAAGTGTCAGTCCTCTTTTACTTAAGTCGGCAATGTGCCTTATGAATTAAATTCGGATGCAATTTCTGTGTTTCATCGTCAATAAGAAGGTGCAAGGGATAGAGTAAACCTGAAGTGAAGCATCGTAATCTAAAATTGGACTCACAGGAGAGGTTCAAATCATAGAAAGAGAGAGTGTCAGTCCTCTTGTACTTAAGTCGGCATTGCGCCTTTTGTATTAAATTCCGATGCAATTTCTGTGTTTCATCGTCAATAAGAAGGACCAAGGGATACAGTAAACCTGAAGTGAAGCATCAGAATCTATAACTGGACTCACAATAGAGGTTCAAATCATAGAAAGTTAGAGTGTCAGTCCTCTTGTTTTTCAGTCTGCATTGTGCCTTTTGTATTAAATTCGGATGCAAACTCTGTGTTTCATCGTCAATAAGAAGGCCCACGGGATACAGTAAACCTGACTTGAAGCATCGGAATCAAAAACTGGCCTCACTGGAGAGGTTCAAATCATAGAAAGTTTGAGTGTCAGTCCTCTTGTACTTAAGTCGGCATTGTGTCTTTTGACTTAAATTCTGATGCAATTTCTGTGTTTCATCGTCAATAAGAAGGTGCCAGGTATACAGTAATCCTGAAGTGAAGCTTCGGAATCTAAAACTGGACTCACAGGAGAGGTTAAAATCATAATAGGTTAATGTGTCAGTCGTCTTGTACTTAAGTCGGCATTGTGCCTTTTGAATTTAATTCCGATGCTAATTCTGTGTTTCATCGTCAATTAGAAAGTACAAGGTATACAGTAAACCTGAAGTGAAGCATCGGAATCTAAAACTGGACTCACAGGAGAGGTTCAAATCATAGAAAGAGAGAGTGTCAGCCCGCTTTTACTTAAGTCGGCATTGTGCCATTTGTATAATAGTCGGATGCAATTTCTATATTTCATCGTCAATAAGAAGGTCCAAGGGATACAGTAAACCTGAAGTGAAGCATCAGAATGTAAAACTGGACTCACAGGAGAGGTTCAAATCATAGGAAGTGAGAGTTTTAGTCCTCTTGTACTTAAGTCGGCATTGTGCCTATTGTATTAATTTCCGATGCAACCTCTGTGTTTCATCGTCTATAAGAAGGTGCAAGGCATACAGTAAACGTGAAGTGAAGCATCGGAATCTAAAACTGGATTCACAAGAGAGGTTCAAATCATAGAAAGTGAGAGTGTCAGTCCTCTTTTACTTAAGTCGGCATTGTGCCTTTTGTATTAAATTCGGATGCAATTTCTGTGTTTCATCGTCAATAAGAAGGTCCAAGGGATACAGTAAACCTGAAGTCAAGCATCAGAATCTATAACTGGACTCACAATAGAGGTTCAAATCATAGAAAGTTAGAGTGTCAGTCCTCTTGTACTTCAGTCTGCATTGTGCCTTTTGTATTAAATTCGGATGCCATTTCTGTGTTTCATCGTCAATAAGAAGGCCCACGGGATACAGTAAACCTGACTTGAAGCATCGGAATCAAAAACTGGCCTCACTGGAGAGGTTCAAATCATAGAAAGTTTGAGTGTCAGTCCTCTTTTACTTAAGTCGGCATTGTGCGTTTTGTATTAAAATCGGATGCAATTTCTGTGTTTCATCGTCAATAAGAAGGTGCAAGGTATACAGTAAACCTGAAGTGAAGCATCGGAATTTAAAACTGGACTCACAGGAGAGGTTCAAATCATAGAAAGAGAGAGTGTCAGTCCTCTTTTACTTAAGTCGGCAATGTGCCTTTTGAATTAAATTCGGATGCAATTTCTGTGTTTCATCGTCAATAAGAAGGTGCAAGGGATACAGTAAAACTGAAGTGAAGCATCGTAATCTAAAACTGGACTCACAGGAGAGGTTCAAATCATAGAAAGAGAGAGTGTCAGTCCTCTTGTACTTAAGTCGGCATTGCGCCTTTTGTATTAAATTCCGATGCAATTTCTGTGTTTCATCGTCAATAAGAAGGTGCAAGGTATACAGTAAACATGAAGTGTAGCATCGGAATCTAATACTGGACTCACAGGAGAGGTTCAAATCATAGAAAGAGAGAGTGTCAGCCCGCTTTTACTTAAGTCGGCATTGTCAAATTTGTATAAAAGTCGGATGCAATTTCTGTATTTCATCGACAATAAGAAGGTCCAAGGGATACAGTAAACCTGAAGTGAAGCATCAGAATGCAAAACTGTACTCACAGGAGAGGTTCAAATCATAGGAAGTGAGAGTTTTAGTCCTCTTGTACTTAAGTCGGCATTGTGCATTTTGTATTAAACTCCGATGCAACTTCTGTGTTTCATCGTCTATAAGAAGGTGCAAGGCATACAGTAAATCTGAAGTGAAGCATCGGAATCTAAAACTGGACTCACAGGAGAGGTTCAAATCATAGAAAGTGAGAGTGTCAGTCCTCTTTTACTGAAGTCGGCATTGTGCCTTTTGTATTAAATTCGGATGCCATTTCTGTGTTTCATCGTCAATAAGAAGGTCCAAGGGATACAGTAAACCTAAAGTGAAGCATCGGAATCTAAAACTGGACTCACAGGAGAGGTTCAAATCATAGAAAGGGAGAGTGTCAGTCCTCTTGTACTTAAGTCGGCATTGTGCCTTTTGTATTAAATTCGGATGCAATTTCTGTATTTCATCGTCAATAAGAAGGTCCAAGGGATACAGTAAACCTGATGTGAAGCATCGGAATCTACAACTCGTCTCACAGGAGAGGTTCAAATCATAGAAAGAGAAAGTGTCAGTCCTCTTTTACTTAAGTGGCATTGTGCTTCTGTATTAAATTCGGATGCAATTTCTTTACTTCATCATCAATAAGAAAGTCCAAGGGATACAGTAAACCTGAAGAGAAGCATCGGAATCTAAAGCTGGACTCACAGGAGAGTTTCAAATCATAGAAAGTAAGAGTGTCAGTCCTCTTGTACTTAAGTCGGCATTGTGCCTTTTGTATTAAATTCCGATGCAATTTCCGTGTTTCATCGTCAATAAGAAGGTCCAAGGTATACAGTAAACCTGAAGTGAAGCATCGGAATCTAAAACTGGACTCACAGGAGAGGTTCAAATCATAGAAAAAGAGAGTGTCAGTCCTCTTTTGCTTATGTGTACATTGTTCCTTTTGTATTAAATTCGGATGCTATTTCTGTATTTCATCGTCAATAAGAAGGTCCAAGGGATACAGTAAAAGTGAAGTAAAGCATCGGAATCTAAAACTGGACTCACAGGAGAGGTTCAAATCATAGAAAGTTAGAGTGTCATTTCTCTTGTACTTATGTCGGCATTGTGCCTTTTGTATTAAATTCCGATTCAATTTCTGTGTTTCATCGTCAATAAGAAGGTGCAAGGTATACGGTAGACCTGAAGTGACGCATCGGAATCTTAAACTATACTCACAGGAGAAGTTCAAATCATTGAAAGTTAGAGTGTCAGACCTCTTTTACTTAAGTCGGTATTGTGCCTTTTGTATTAAATTCGGATGCAATTTCTGTGTTTTATCGTCAATAAGAAGGTCCAAGGGATACAGTTAACCTGAAGTGAAGCATCGGAATCTAAAACTGGACTCACAGGAGAGGTTCAAATCATAGAAAGTGAGAGTGTCAGTCCTCTTGAACTTAAGTCGGCATTGTGCCTTTTGTACTAAATTTGGATGCCATTTCTGTGTTTCATCGTCAGTAAGATGGTCCAAGGTATACAGTAAACCTGAAGTGAAGCATCGGAATCTAAAACTGGACTCACAGGAGAGTTTCTATTCTTAGAAAGTTAGAGTGTCAGTCCTTATGTTCTTATGTCGGCATTGTGCCTTTTGAATTTAATTCCTATGCAATTTCTGTGTTTCATCGTCAATAAGAAGGTGCAAGGCATACAGTAAACCTGAAGTGAAGGATCGGAATCTATAACTGGACTCACAGGAGAGGTTCAAATCACAGAAAGTGAGAGTGTCAGTCCTCTTTTACTTAAGTTGGCATTGTGCCTTTTGTATTAGATTCGGATGCAATTTCTGTGTTTCATCGTCAATAAGATGGTCCAAGGTTTACAGTAAACCTGAAGTGAAGAATCGGAATCTAAAATTGGTCTCACAGGAGAGGTTCAAATCATAGAGAGAGAGAGCGTCAGTCCTCTTGTACTTAAGTTGGCATTGTGCCTTGTATTAAATTCGGATGCAATTTCTCTGTTTCATCGTCAATAAGAAGGTCAGAGGGATACGGTAAACCCAAAGTGAAGCATCGGAATCTAAAACTGGACTCACAGGAGAGGTTCAAATCATAGAAAGTTAGAGTGTCAGTCCTCTTGTACTTAAGTCGGCATTGTGCCTTTTGTATTAAATTCGGATGCAAACTCTGCGTTTCATCGTAAATAAGAAGGTCGAAGGGATACAGTAAACCTGATGTGAAGCATCGGAATCTAAAACTGGACTCACAGGAGAGGTTCAAAACGTAGACAGTTAGAGTGTCGGTCCTCTTGTACTTAAGTCGGCATTGTGCCTATTTTATTAAATTCGGATGCAATTTCTGTGTCTCATTGTCAATAAGAAGGTCCAAGGGATACAGTAAACCTGAAGTGAAGCATTGGAATTTAAAACTGGGCTCACAGGAGAGGTTCAAATCATAGAAAGTTAGAGTGTCAGTCCTCTTTTACTTAAGTCGGCATTGTGCCTTTTGTATTAAATTCGGATGCAATTTCTGTGTCTCATCGTCAATAAGAAGGTGCAGGGTATATAGTAAACCTGAAGTGAAGCATCGGAATCTAAAACTGGACTCACAGGAGAGGTTCAAATCGTATAAAGTAAGAGTGTCAGTCCACTTGTACTAAACTCAGCATTGTGCCTTTTGTATTAAATTCGGATGCAATTTCTGTGTTTCATCGTCAGTAAGAAGGTCCAAGGTATACAGTTAACCTGAAGTGAAGCATCGGAATCTAAGACTGGACTCACAGGAGAGGTTCAAATCGTAGAAAGTGAGAGTGTCAGTCCTCTTGTACTTAAGACGGCATTGTGCCTATTGCATTAAATTCGGATGCAAACTCTGAGTTTCATCGTAAATAAGAAGGTCCAAGGGATACAGTAAACCTGAAGTGAAGCATCGGAATCTAAAACTGGACTCACAGGAGAGGTTCAAAACGTAGACAGTTAGAGTGTCGGTCCTCTTGTACTTATGTCGGCATTGTGCCTTTTGTATTAAATTCGGATGCAATTTCTGTGTCTCATCGTCAATATGAAGGTCCAAGGTATACAGTAAGCCTGAAGTGAAGCATCGGAATTTAAAACTGGACTCACAGGAGAGGCTCTAATCACAGAAAGTGAGAGTGTCAGTCCTCTTTTACTTAAGTCGGCATTGTGCCTTTTGTATTAAATTCGGATGCAATTTCTGTGTTTCATCGTCATTAAGATGGTCCAAGTGATACAGTAAACCTGAAGTGAAGCATCGGAGTCTAAGAATGGACTCACAGGAGAGGTTCAATTCATAGAAAATTAGAGTGTGAGTTCTCTTGTACTTAAGTCGGCTTGTGCCATTTGTATTAAATTCGGATGCAAACTCTGTGTTTCATCGTCAATAAGAAGGTCCAAGGGATACAGTAAACCTGAAGTGAAGCATCGGAATCTACAACTGGACTCACAGGAGAGGTTCAAATCGTAGAAAGAGAGAGTGTCAGTCCTCTTGTACTTAAATCGGCATTGTGCCTTTTGTACTAAATTCGGATGCAATTTCTGTGTTTCATCGTCAATAGGAAGGTGCAAGGTATCCAGCAAACCTGAAGCGAAGCATCGGATTCTAAAACTGGACTCAAAGGAGAGATTCAAATCATTGAAAGTGAGAGTGTCAGTCCTCTTGTACTTAAGTTGGCACTGTGCCTGTTTTATTAAATTCCGATGCAATTTCTGTGTTTCATCGTCAATAAGAAGGTGCAAGGTATACGGTAAACCTCAAGTGACGCATCGGAATCTAAAACTATACTCACATGAGAAGTTCAAATCATAGAAAGTGAGAGTGTCAGTCCTCTTTTACATAAGCCGGCATTGTGCCTTTTGAATTGAATTCGGATGCAATTTCTGTGTTTCATCGTCAATAAGAAGGTGCAAGGGATACAGTAAACCTGAAGTGAAGAATCGGAATCTAAAACTGGACTCACAGGAGAGGTTCAAAACGTAGACATTAAGAGTGTCGGTCCTCTTGTACTTAAGTCAGCATTGTGCATTTCGTATTAAATTCGGATGCAATTTCTGTGTCTAATCGTCAATAAGAAGGTGCAAGGTATATAGTAAACCTGAAGTGAAGCATCGGAATCTAAAACTGGTATCACAGGAGAGGTTCAAATCGTATAAAGTGAGAGTGTCAGTCCTCTTGTACTTATGTCGGCATAGTGCCTTTTGTATTAAATTCGGATGCAATTTCTGTATTTTATCGTCAGTTAGAAGGTCCAAGGTATACAGTATACCTGAAGTGAAGCATCGGAATCTACAACTGGACTCACAGGAGAGGTTCAAATCGTAGACAGTAACAGTGTCGGTCCTCTTGTACTTAAGTCGGCATTGTGCCTCTTGTATTAAATTCGAATGCAAATTCTGTGTCTCATCGACAATAGGAAGGTGCAATGTATACATTAAACCTTCAGTGAAGCATCTGAATCTAAAACTGGACACACAGGAGAGGTTCAAATCACAGAAAGTAAGAGTGTCAGTAGTATTTTACTTAAGTCGGCATAGTGCCTTTTGTATTAAATTCGGATGCAATCTCTGTGTTACATCGTCAATAAGAAGGTCCAAGGAATACAGTAAACCTGACGTGAAGCATCGGAATCTGAAACTGGACTCACAGGAGAGGTTCAAATCATAGAAAGTGAGAGTGTCAGTCCTCTTGTACTTAAGTCGGCATTGTGATTTTTGTAATGAATTCAGATGCAATTTCTGTGTTTCATCGTCAATAAGAAGTTCCAAGGTACACAGTAAACCTGAAGTGAAGCATCGGAATCCAAAACTGGACTCACAGGAGATGTTCAAATCATAGAAAGTTAGAGTGTCAGTTCTTTTCTACTTAACTCGGCATTGTGCCTTTTGTATTAAATTCGGATGCAATTTCTGTATTTCATCGTCAATAAGAAGGTCCAAGGTATACATTAAACCTGAAGTGAAGCATCGGAATCTAAAACTGAACTCACAGGAGAGGTTCAAATCGTAGAAAATGAGAGTGTCAGTCCTCTTGTACTTAAGTCGGCATTGTGCATTTGGTATTAAATTCGGATGCAATTTCTGTGTTTCATCGTCAATAGGAAGGTGCAAGGTATACAGTAAACCTGAAGTGAAGCATCGGAATCTAAAACTGGTCTCACAGGAGAGGTTCAAATCATTGAAAGTAGGAGTGTCACTCCTCTTGTACTTAAGTCTGCATTTTGCCTTTTGTATTAAATTCGGATGCAATTTCTGTGCTTCATCGTCAATAGGAAGGTGCAAGGTATACAGTAAACCTGAAGTGAAGCATCGGTATCTAAAACTGGACTCACAGGAGAGGTTCAAATCACAGAAAGTGAGAGCGTCAGTCCTCTTATACTTAAGTCGGGATTGTGCCATTTGTATTATAGTCGAATGCAAGTTCTGTGTTTCATCGTCAATATGATGGTCCAGGGGATACAGTAAACCTGAAGTGAAGCATCGGAATCTAAAACTGTACTAACAGGAGAGGTTCAAACCATAGAAAGTTAGAGTGTGAGTCCTCTTGTAATTAAGTCGGCATTGTGCCTTTTGTATTTAATTCGGATGCAAACTCTGTGTTTCATCGTCAATAAGAAGGTCCAAGAGATACAATTAACCTGATGTGAAGCATCGGAATCTAAAACTGGACTCACAGGAGAGGTTCAAATCATAGAAAGTGAGAGAGTCAGTCCTCTTGTTCTTAAGTCGGCATTGTGATTTTTGTATTGAATTCGGATGCAATTTCTGTGTTTCATCGTCAATAAGAATGTGCAAGGTATACAGTAATCTTGACGTGAAGCATCGGATTCTAAAACTGGACTCTCAGGAGAGGTTCAAATCATAGAAAGTGGGAGTGTCGGCCTGCTTTTACTTAAGTCGGCATTGTGCCTTTAGTATTAAATTCGGATGCAATTTCTGTGTTTCATCGTCAATAAGAAGGAGCAAGGTATACAGTAATCTTGACGTGAAGCATCGGAATCTAAAACTGCACTCACAGGATAGGTTCAAATCGTAGAAAGTGAGAGTGTCAGTCCTCTTGTACTTAAGTCGGCAATGTGCCTTTTGTATCAAGTTCAGATGCAATTTTCTGTGTTTCATCGTCAATAAGAAGGTGCAAGGTATACAGTAAACCTGAAGTGAAGCATCGGAATCTAAAACTGGACTCACAGGAGAGGTTCAAAACATAGAAAGTGGGAGTGTCAGCCTGCTTTTACTTAAGTCGGCATTGTGCCTTTTGTATTAAATTCGGATGCAATTTCTGTGTTTCATCGTCAATAAGAAGGAGCAAGGTATACAGTAATCTTGACGTGAAGCATCGGAATCTAAAACTGGACTCACAGGAGAGGTTCAAATCGTAGAAAGTGAGAGTGTCAGTCCTCTTGTACTTAAGTCTGCATTTTGCCTTTTGTATTAAATTCGGATGCAATTTCTGTGCTTCATCGTCAATAAGAAGGTCCAAGGTTAACAGTAAACGTGAAGTGAACCATGGGAATCTAAAACTGGACTCGCAGGAGAGGCTCAAATCATAGAAAGTGAGAGTGTCAGTCCTCTTGTACTTATGTTGGCATTGTGCTTTTTGTATTAAATTCAGATGCAGTTTCTGTGTTTCATTGTCAATTAGAAGGTCCAAGGGATACAGTAAACCTGAAGTGAAGCTTCAGAATCTAAAACTGGACTCACAGGAGAGGTTCTAATCATAGATAGTTAGAGTGTCAGTCCTCTTGTACTTAAATCGGCATTGTGCCTTTTGAATTTAATTCCGAAGCAATTTCTGTGTTTCATCGTCAATAAGAGGGTGCAAGGTATACAGTAAACCTGAACTAAAGCATCGGAATCTAAAACTGGACTCACAGGAGAGGTTCAAATCACAGAGATTTAGAGTGTCAGTCCTCTTGTACGTAAGTCGGCATTGTGCCTTTTGAATTTAATTCCGATATAATTTGTATGTTCATCGTCAATAAGAAGGTGCAAGGTATACAGCAAACCTGAAGTGATGCATCGGAATTCAAAACTGGACTCACAGTTTAGGTTCAAATCATAGAAAGTTAGAGTGTCATTCCTCCGTACTTATGTCGGCATTGTGCTTTTTGTATTAAATTCCGATGCAATTACTGTGTTTCACCTTCAATAAGAAGGTGCAAGGTATACAGTAAACCTGAAGTGACGCATCGGAATCTAAAACTGGAATCACAGGAGAAGTTCAAATTATAGAAAGTGAAAGTGTCTGTCCTCTTTTACTTAAGTCAGCATTGTGCATTTTGTAGTAAATTTGGATGCAATGTCTGTGTTTTATCGTCAATATGAAGGTCCAAGGGATACAGTAAACCTGAAGTGAAGCATCGGAATCTAAAACTTGACTCACAGGAGATGTTCAAATCATAGAAAGTTAGAGGGTCAGTTCTCTTGTACTTAAGTCAGCATTGTGCCTTTTGTATTAAATTCGGATGCAAACTCTATGTTTCAATGTAAATAAGAAGGCCCAAGGGATACAGTAAACCTGAAGTGAAGGATCGGAATCAAAAACTGGACTCACAGGAGAGGTTCAAAACATAGACAATTAAAGTGTCGGTCCTCTTGTACTTAAGTCGCCTTTGTGCCTTTTGTATTAAATTCGGATGCAATTTCTGTGTCTCATAGTCAATAAGATGGTCCAAGGTATACAGTAATCCTGAAGTGAAGCATTGGAATCTAAAACTGGACTCACAGGAGAGGTTCAAATCATTGAAAGTGAGAGTGTCAGTCCTCTTGTACTTAAGTCGGCATTGTGCCTTTTGTATTAAATTCGGATGTAATTACTGTGTCTCATCGTCAATAAGAAGGTGCAAGGTATACAGTAAATCTGAAGTGAGGCATCGGAATCTAAAACTGGACTCACAGGAGAGGTTCGAATCACATAAAGTGAGAGCGTCAGTCCTCTTATACTTAAGTCGGGATTGTGCCTTTTGAATTAAAGTCGAATGCAAGTTCTGTGTTTCATCGTCAATATGATGGTCCAGGGGATACAGTAAACCTGAAGTGAAGCATCGGAATCTAAAACTGTACTAACAGGAGAGGTTCAAATCATAGAAAGTTAGAGTGTGAGTCCTCTTGTAATTAAGTCGGCATTGTGCCTTTTGTACTAAATTCGGATGCAAACTCTGTGTTTCATCGTCAATAAGAAGGTCCAAGAGATACAGTTAACCTGAAGTGAAGCATCGGAATCTAAAACTGGACTCACAGGAGAGGTTCAAATCATAGAAAGTGAGAGTGTCAGTCCTCTTGTACTTAAGCCGGCATTGTGATTTTTGTATTGAATTCGGATGCAATTTCTGTGTTTCATCGTCAATAAGAAGGTGCAAGGTATACAGTAATCTTGACGTGAACCATCGGATTCTAAAACTGGACTCACAGGAGAGGTTCAAATCATAGAAAGTTAGAGTGTCAGTTCTCTTGTACCTAAGTCGGCATTGTGTCTTTTGTATTAAATTCGGATGCAATTTCTGTGTTTCATCGTCAATAAGAAGGTGCAAGGTATACAGTAAACCTGAAGTGAGGCATCGGAATCTAAAACTGGACTCACAGGAGAGGTTCAAATCGTAGAAAGTAAGAGTGGCAGTCCTCTTGTACTTAAGTCGGCATTGTGCATTTTGTATTGATTTCGGATGCAATTTCTGTATATCATCGTCAATAAGAAGGTCCAAGGGATACAGTAAACCTGCAGTGAATCATCGGAATCTAAAACTGGACTCACTGGAG
Organism: Schistocerca americana; assembly: GCF_021461395.2. Classification (NCBI taxonomy): domain Eukaryota; kingdom Metazoa; phylum Arthropoda; class Insecta; order Orthoptera; family Acrididae; genus Schistocerca; species Schistocerca americana. Next base: position 55,845,401 of record NC_060122.1, read on the forward strand.
AGATTCAAATCATTGAAAGTGAGAGTGTCAGTCCTCTTGTATATAAGTCGGCATTGTGCCTTTTGTATTAAATTCGGATGCAATTTCTGTATATCATCGTCAATAAGAAGGTCCAAGGGATACAGTAAACCTGCAGTGAAGCATCGGAATCTAAAACTGGACTCACAGGAGAGGTTCAAATCACAGAAAGTTAGAGTGTCATTCCCCTTGTACTTAAGTCGGCATTGGGACTTTTGTATCAAATTCGTATGCAATTTCTGTGTTTCATCGTCTATAAGAATGTCCAAGGGATACAGTAAACCTGAAGTGAAGCATCGGAATCTAAAACTGGACTCAAAGGAGAGGTTCAAATCGTAGACAGTAAGAGTGTCGATCCTCTTGTACTCAGGTCGGCATTGTGCCTTCTGTATTAAATTCGGATGTAATTACTGTGTCTCATCGTCAATTAGAAGGTGCAAGGTATACAGTAAACCTGAAGTGAGGCATCGGAATCTAAAACTGGACTCACAGGAGAGGTTCAAATCACAGAAAGTGAGAGCGTCAGTCCTCTTTTACTTAAGTCGGGATTGTGCCTTGTGTATTAAATTCGAATGCAATTTCTGTGTTTCATCGTCGATATAATGGTCCAGGGGATACAGTAAGCCTGAAGTGAAGCATCGGAATCTAAAACTGTACTAACAGGAGAGGTTCAAATCATAGAAATTTAGAGTGTGAGTCCTCTTGTAATTAAGTCGGCATTGTGCCTTTTGTATTAAATTCGGATGCAAACTCGGTGTTTCATCGTCAATAAAAAGGTCCAAGAGATACAGTTAACCTGAAGTGAAGCATCGGAATCTAAAACTGGACTCACAGGAGAGGTTCAAATCATAGAAAGTGAGAGTGTCAGTCCTCTAGTACTTAAGTCGGCATTGTGATTTTTGTATTGAATTCGGATGCAATTTCTGTGTTTCATCGTCAATAAGAAGGTGCAAGGTATACAGTAATCTTGACGTGAAGCATCGGATTCTAAAACTGGACTCACAGGAGAGGTTCAAATCATAGAAAGTTAGAGTGTCAGTTCTCTTGTACCTAAGTCGGCATTGTGTCTTTTGTATTAAATTCGGATGCAATTTCTGTGTTTCATCGTCAATAAGAAGGTGCAAGGTATACAGTAAACCTGAAGTGAGGCATCGGAATCTAAAACTGGACTCACAGGAGAGGTTCAAATCGTAGAAAGTAAGAGTGGCAGTCCTCTTGTACTTAAGTCGGCATTGTGCATTTTGTATTAAATTCGGATGCAATTTCTGTATATCATCGTCAATAAGAAGGTCCAAGGGATACAGTAAACCTGCAGTGAATCATCGGAATCTAAAACTGGACTCACTGGAGAGATTCAAATCATTGAAAGTGAGAGTGTCAGTCCTCTTGTACTTAAGTCGGCATTGTGCCTTTTGTATTAAATTCGGATGCAATTTCTGTATATCATCGTCAATAAGAAGGTCCAAGGGATACAGTAAACCTGCAGTGAAGCATCGGAATCTAAAACTGGACTCACAGGAGAGGTTCAAATCATAGAAAGTTAGAGTGTCATTCCCCTTGTACTTAAGTCGGCATTGGGACTTTTGTATTAAATTCGGATGCAATTTCTGTGTTTCATCGTCTATAAGAATGTCCAAGGGATACAGTAAACCTGAAGTGAAGCATCGGAATCTAAAACTGGACTCAAAGGAGAGGTTCAAATCGTAGACAGTAAGAGTGTCGATCCTCTTGTACTCAGGTCGGCATTGTGCCTTCTGTATTAAATTCGGATGTAATTACTGTGTCTCATCGTCAATTAGAAGGTGCAAGGTATACAGTAAACCTGAAGTGAGGCATCGGAATCTAAAACTGGACTCACAGGAGAGGTTCAAATCACAGAAAGTGAGAGCGTCAGTCCTCTTTTACTTAAGTCGGGATTGTGCCTTTTGTATTAAATTCGAACGCAGTTTCTGTGTTTCATCGTCGACATAATTGTCCAGGGGATACAGTAAACCTGAAGTGAAGCATCGGAATCTAAAACTGTACTAACAGGAGAGGTTCAAATCATAGAAAGTTAGAGTATGAGTCCTCTTGTAATTAAGTCTACATTGTGCCTTTTGTATTAAATTCGGATGCCAACTCTGTGTTTCATCGTCAATAAGAAGGTCCAAGAGATACAGTTAACCTGAAGTGAAGCATCGGAATCTAAAACTGGACTCACAGGAGAGGTTCAGATCGTAGAAAGAAAGAGTGGCAGTCCTCTTGTACTTAAGTCGGCATTGTGCATTTTGTATTCATATCCGATGCAATTTCTGTGTTTCATCGTCAATAAGAAGGTGCAAGGTATACGGTAAACCTGAAGAGACACATCGGAATCTAAAACTGGACTCACAGGAGAAGTTCAAATCATAGAAAGTGAGAGTGTCAGTCCTCTTTTACTTAAGACGGCATTTTGCCTTTTGCATTAAATTTGGATGCAATTTCTGTGTTTTATCGTCAATAAGAAGGTCCAAGGAATACAGTAAACGTGAAGTGAAGCATCGGAATCTAAAACTGGACTCACAGGAGAGGTTCAAAACATAGACAGTTAGATTATCGGTCCTCTTGTACTTAAGTCGGCATTGTGCTTTTCTGTTAAATTCCGGTGCGATTTCTGTGTCTCATCGTCAGTAAGAAGGTCCAAGGTATACAGTAAACCTGAAGTGAAGCATCCGAATCTAAAACTGGACTCACAGGAGAGGTTCAAATCGTAGAAAGTGAGAGTGTCAGTCCTTTTGTACTTAAGTCGGCATTGTGCCTTTTGTCTTAAAGTCGGATGCAATTTCTGTGTTTCATCGTCAACAAGAAGGTGAAAGGTATACAGTAAAATTGAAGTGAAGAATCGTAATCGAAAACAGGACTCACAGGAGAGGTTCAAATCGTAGGAAGTGAGAGTGTCAGTCCTCTTGTACTTAAGTCGGCATTGTGCCTTATGTATTAAATTCGGATGCAAACTCTGTGTTTCCTCGTCAAAAAGAAGGTCCAAGGGATACAGTAAACCTGAAGTGAAGCATCGGAATCTGAAACTGGACTGACAGGAGAGGTTCTAATCATAGAAAGTGAGAGTGTCAGTCCTCTTGTACTTAAGTCGGCATTGTGAATTTTGTATTGAATTCGCAAGCAATTTCTGTGTTTCATCGCCAATAAGAAGGTCCAAGGAATACAGTATACCTGAAGTGAAACATCGGAATCTAAAACTGTACCCACAGGAGAGGTTCAAATCACAGAAAATTAGAGTTTCAGTCCCCTTGTACCTAAGTCGGCATTGTGCCTTTGAAATAAATTCGGATGCAATTTCTGTGTTTCATCGTCAATAAGAAGGTGCAATGTATACAGTAAACCTGAAGTGAAGCATCGGAATCTGAAACTGGACTCACAGGAGAGGTTCAAATCGTAGAATGTGAGAGTGTCAGTCCCCTTTTACTTAAGTCGGCATTGTGCCTTTTGTATTAAATTCGGATGCAATATCTGTGTTTCATCGTCAATAAGAAGGTACAAGGGATACAGTAAACCTGAAGTGAAGCATCGGAATCTAAAACTGGACTCAAAGGACAGGTTCAAATCATAGAAAGTTTGAGTGTCAGTCCTCTTGTACTTAAGACGGCATTGTACCTTTTGTATTAAATTCGGATGCAAACCCTGTGTTTCATCGTCATTAAGAAGGTCCAAGGTATACAGTAAACCTGAAGTGAAGCATCGGAATCTGAAACGGGACTCATAGGAGAGGTTCAAATCATAAAAAGTGAGATTCTCAGTCCCCTTTTACTTACCTCGGCATTGTGCCTTTTGTATTAAATTCGGATGTTATTTCTGTGTTTCATCGTCAATGAGAACGTCCAAGGGATACAGTAAACCTGCAGTGAAGCATCGGAACCTAAAACTGGACTCACAGGAGAGGTTCAAATCATAGAAAGTTAGAGTGTCAGTCCACTTGTACTTAAGTCGTCATTGTGCCTTTTGTATTAAATCCGGATGCAATATCTGTGTCTCTACGTTAATAAGAAGGTGCAAGGTATACAGTAAACCTGAAGTGAAGCATCGGACTCTAAAACTGGACTCACAGGAGAGGCTCAAATCGTAGAAAGTGAGAGTGTCAGTCCTCTAGTACTTAAGTCGGCATTGTGCCTTTTGTATTCAATTCGGATGCAATTTCTGTGTTTCATCGTCAATAAGAAGGTGCAACGTACACAGTAAACCTGATGTGAAGCATCGGAATCTAAAACTGGACTCACAGGAGAGGTTAAAATCGTAGAAAGTGAGAGTGTCAATCCTCTTGTACTTAAGTCGACATTGTGCCTTTTGCATTAAATTCGGATGCAATTTCTGTGTTTTATCGTCAATAAGAAGGTGCAACGTATTCAGTAAACCTGATGTGAAGCATCGGAATCTAAAACTGGACTCACAGGAGAGGTTCAAATCGATAAAAGTGAGAGTGTCAGTCCTCGTGTACTTATGTCGGCATTGTGCATTTTGTATTAAATTCGGATGCAATTTCTGTGTCTCGTCGTCAATAAGAAGGTCCAAGGTATACAGTAAACCTGAAGTGAAGCATCCGAATCTAAAACTGGACCCACAGGAGAGGTTCAAATCACAGAAAGTGAGAGTGTCAGTCCTCTTTTACTTAAGTCGGCATTGTGCCCTTTGTACTAAATTCGGATGCAATATCTGTGTTTCATCGTCAATAAGTAGGTACAAGGGATACAGTAAACCTGAAGTGAAGCATCGGAATCTAAAACTGGACTCACAGGAGAGGTTCAAATCGATAAAAGTGAGAGTGTCAGTCCTCGTGTACTTAAAGCGGCATTGTGCCTTTTGTATTAAATTCGAATGCAATTTCTGTATTTCATCGTCAATAAGAAGATCCAAGGGATACAGTTAAGCTGAAGTGAAGCATCGGTATCTAAAACTGGACTCACAGGAGAGGTTCAAATCATAGAGAGTTAGAGTGTCAGTCCTCTTGTACTTATGTCGGCATTGTGCCTTTTGTATTAAATTCCGATGCAATTTCTGTGTTTCATCGTCAATAAGAAGGTGCAAGGTATACGGTAGACCTGATGTGACGCATCGGAATCTAAATCTTTACTCACAGGAGAGGTTCAAATCATAGAATATTAGAGTGTCAGTCCTTTTGTACTTGAGTCGGCATTGTGCCTTTTGTATTAAATTCGGTTGCAATTACTGTGTTTCATCGTCAATAACAAGGCGCAAGGTGTACAGTAAACCTAAGGTGAAGCATCGGAATCTATAACTGGACTCACAGGAGAGGTTCAAATCACAGAAAGTGAGAGTGTCAGTCCTCTTTTAACTTAAGTCGGCATTGTGCCTTTTATTTTAAATTCGAATGCAATTTCTGTATTTCATCGTCAATAAGAAGGTCCAAGGGATACAGTAAACCTGAAGTGAAGCATCGGAATCTAAAACTGGACACACAGGAGGGGTTCAAATCATAGAAAGTGAGAGTGTCAGTCCTCTTGTACATAAGTCGGCAATGTGAGTTTTGTATTGAAATCGGATGCTATTTCTGTGATTCATCGTCAATAAGAAGGTGCAAGGTATACAGTAAACCTGAAGTGAAGCATAGGAATCTAAAACTGGACTTACAGGAGAGGTTCAAATCATAGAAAGTGAGAGTGTCAATCCTCTTTTACTTAAGTCGGCATTGTGCCTTTTGAATTAAATTCGGATGCAATTTCTGTGTTTCATCGTCAATAAGAAGGTCCAAAGGATACAGTAAACCTGAAGTGAACCATCGGAATCTAAAACTGGACACACAGGAGGGGTTCAAATCGTAGAAAGTGAGAGTTTCAGTCCTCTTGTACTTATGTCGGCATTGTGCATTTTGTATTAAATTCGGATGCAATTTTTGTGTTTCATCGTCAATAAGAAGGTGCAAGGTATACAGTAAACCTGAAGTGATGCATCGGAATCTAAAACCGGTCTCATAGGAGAGGTTCAAATCGTATAAAGTGACAGTGTCAGTCCTCTTGTACTTAAAGCGGCATTGTGCCTTTTGTATTAAATTCGAATACAATTTCTGTATTCCATCGTCAATAAGAAGGTCCAGGGTATACAGTTAACCTGAAGTGAAGCATCGGAATCTAAAACTGGACTCACAGGAGAGGTTCAAATTACAGAATGTTAGAGTGTCAGTCCTTTTGTACTTAAGGCGGTATTGTGAGTTTTGTATTAAATTCGGATGCAATTTCTGTGTTTCATCGTCAAAAAGAAGGTCCAACCAATACAGTAAAACTGAAGTGAAGCATCGGAATCTAAAACTGGACTCACAGGAGAGGTTCAAAACGTGAACAGTAATAGTTTCGGTCCTCTTGTACTTAAGTCGGCATTGTTCCTTTTGTATTAAATTCGGTTGCAATTTTTGTGTTTCATCGTCAATAAGAAGGTGCAAGGTATACAGTAAACCTGAAGTGATGCATCGGAATCTAAAACTGGACTCATAGGAGAGGTTCAAATCGTATAAAGTGACAGTGTCAGTCCTCTTGTACTTAAAGCGGCATTGTGCCTTTTGTATTAAATTCGAATGCAATTTCTGTATTTCATCTTCAATAAGAAGGTCCAAGGGATACAGTTAACCTGAAGTGAAGCATCGGAATCTAAAACTGGACTCACAGGAGAGGTTCAAATTATAGAAAGTTAGAGTGTCAGTCCTCTTGTACTTATGTTGGCATTGTGCCCATTGTATTAAATTCCGATGCAATTTCTATGTTTCATCGTCAATAAGAAGGTGCAAGGTATACGGCAGAGCTGATGTGACGCATCGGAATCTAAACCTTTACTCACAGGAGAGGTTAAAATCATAGAATATTAGAGTGTCAGTCCTCTTGTACTTAAGTCGGCATTGTGACTTTTGTATTAAATTCGGATGCAATTTCTGTGTTTCATCGTCAATAGGAAGGTACAAGCATTACAGTAAACCTGAAGTGAAGCATCGGAATCTAAAACTGGACTCACAGGAGAGGTTCAAATCGTGAACAGTGTTAGTGTCGGTCCTCTTGTACTTAAGTCGGCATTGTGCCTTTTGTATTAAATTCGGTTGCAATTACTGTGTTTCATCGTCAATAAGAAGGTGCAAGGCATACAGTAAACCTAAGGTGAAGCATCGGAATCTAAAACTGGACTCACAGGAGCGGTTCAAATCACAGAAAGTGAGAGTGTCAGTCCTCTTTTAACTTAAGTCGGCATTGTGCCTTTTGTGTTAAATTCGAATGCAATTTCTGTGTTTCATCGTCAATAAAAACGTCCAGGGGATACAGTAAACCTGAAGTGAAGCATCGGATACTAAAACTGGACTCACGGGAGAGGTTCAAAACATAGAAAGTTAGAGTGTGAGTCCTCTTGTACTTCAGTCGGCAATGTGCCTTTTGTATTAAATTCGTATGCAAACTATGTGTTTTCTTCGTCAATCGGAAGGTCCAAGGGATACAGTAAACCTTAAGTGAAGCATCGGATTCTAAAACTGGACTCACAGGAGAGGTTCAAATCGTAGAAAGTGAGAGTGTCGATCCTATTGTACTTAAGTCGGCATTGTGCCTTTTGTATTTATTTCGGATGCAATTTCTGTGTTACATCGTCATAAGAAGGTGCAAGGTATTCAGTAAACGTGATGTGAAGCATCGGAATCTAAAACTGGACTCACAGGAGAGGTTCAAATCATTGAAAGTTAGAGTGTCAGTTCTCTTGTACCTAAGTCGTCATTGTGTTTTTGTATTAAATTCGGATGCAATTTCTGTGTTTCATCGTCAATAAGAAGGTGCAAGGTATACAGTAAACCTGAAGTGAAGCATCGGAATCTAAAACTGGACTCACAGGAGAGGTTCAAATCGTAGAAAGTAAGAGTGGCAGTCCTCTTAAATTTAAGTCGGCATTGTGCATTTTGTATTGATTTCGGATGCAATTTCTGTGTTTCATCGTCAATAAGAAGGTACAAGGTACACAGTAAACCTGAAGTGAAGCATCGGGATCTAAAACTGGACTCACAGGAGAGGTTCAATTCGTACAAAGTGAGAGTGTCAGTCCCCATTTACTTAAGTAGGCATTGTGCCTTTTGTATTAAATTCGGATGCAATTTCTGTATATCATCGTCAATAAGAAGGTCCAAGGGATACAGTAAACCTGCAGTGAAGCATTGGAATCTAAAACTGGACTCACTGGAGAGATTCAAATCATTGAAAGTGAGAGTGTCAGTCCTCTTGTACTTAAGTCGGCATTGTGCCTTTTGTATTAAATTCGGATGCAATTTCTGTGTATCATCGTCAAAAAGAAGGTCCAAGGGATACAGTAAACCTGCAGTGAAGCATCGGAATCTAAAACTGGACTCACAGGAGAGGTTCAAATCATAGAAAGTTAGAGTGTCAGTCCCCTTGTACTTAAGTCGGCATTGGGACTTTTGTATTAAATTCGGATGCAATTTATGTGTTTCATCGTCGATAAGAATGTCCAAGGGATACAGTTTAACCTGAAGTGAAGCATCGGAATCTAAAACTGGACTCACAGGAGAGGTTCAAATCGTAGACAGTAAGAGTGTCGGTCCTCTTGTACTCAGGTCGGCATTGTGCCTTCTGTATTAAGTTCGGATGTAATTACTGTGTCTCATCGTCAATTAGAAGGTGCAAGGTATACAGTAAACCTGAAGTGAGGCATCGGAATCTAAAACTGGACTCACAGGAGAGGTTCAAATCACAGAAAGTGAGAGCGTCAGTCCTCTTTTACTTAAGTCAGGATTGTGCCTTTTGTATTAAATTCGAATGCAATTTCTGTGTTTCATCGTCAATATGATGGTCCAGGGGATACAGTAAACCTGAAGTGAAGCATCGGAATCTAAAACTGTACTAACAGGAGAGGTTCAAATCATAGAAAGTTAGAGTGTGAGTCCTCTTGTAATTAAGTCGGCATTCTGCCTTTTGTATTAAATTCGGATGCCAACTCTGTGTTTCATTGTCAATAAGAAGGTCCAAGAAATACAGTTAACCTGAAGTGAAGCATCGGAATCTAAAACTGGACTCACAGGTGAGGTTCAAATCGTAGAAAGTAAGAGTGGCAGTCCTCTTGTACTTAAGTCGGCATTGTGCATTTTGTATTCATTTCGGATGCAATTTCTGTGTTTCATCGTCAATAAGAAGGTGCAAGGTACACAGTAAACCTGAAGTGAAGCTTCGGGATCTAAAACTGGACTCACAGGAGAGGTTCAAATCGTACAAAGTGAGAGTGTCAGTCCTCATTTACTTAAGTAGGCATTGTGCCTTTTGTATTAAATTTGGATGCAATTTCTGTATATCATCGTCAATAAGAAGGTCCAAGGGATACAGTAAACCTGCAGTGAAGCATCGGAATCTAAAACTGGACTCACTGGAGAGATTCAAATCATTGAAAGTGAGAGTGTCAGCCCTCTTGTACTTAAGTCTGCATTGTGCCTTTTGTATAAAATTCGGATGCAATTTCTGTATATCATCGTCAATAAGAAGGTCCAAGGGATACAGTAAACCTGCAGTGAAGCATCGAAATCTAAAACTGGACTCACAGGAGAGGTTCAAATCATAGAAAGTTAGAGTGTCAGTCCCCTTGTACATAAGTCGGCATTGGGACTTTTGTATTAAATTCGGATGCAATTTCTGTGTTTCATCGTCTATAAGAATGTCCAAGGGATACAGTAAACCTGAAGTGAAGAATCGGAATCTAACTTGGACACACAGGATGGGTTCAAATCGTAGACAGTAAGAGTGTCGGTCCTCTTGTACTCAGGTCGGCATTGTGCCTTCTGTATTAAATTCGGATGTAATTACTGTGTCTCATCGTCAATTAGAAGGTGCAAGGTATACAGTAAACCTGAAGTGGGGCATTGGAATCTAAAACTGGACTCACAGGAGAGGTTCAAATCACAGAAAGTGAGAGCGTCAGTCCTCTTTTACTTATGTCGGGATTGTGCCTTTTGTATTAAATTCGAATGCAATTTCTGTGTTTCATCGTCAATATGATGGTCCAGGGGATACAGTAAACCTGAAGTGAAGCATCGGAATCTAAAACTGTACTAACAGGAGAGGTTCAAATCATAGAAAGTTAGAGTGTGAGTCCTCTTTTAATGAAGTCGGCATTCTGCCTTTTGTATTAAATTCGGATGCCAACGCTGTGTTTCATTGTCAATAAGAAGGTCCAAGAGATACAGTTAACCTGAAGTGAAGCATCGGAATCTAAAACTGGACTCACAGGAGAGGTTCAAATCGTAGAAAGTAAGAGTGGCAGTCCTCTTGTACTTAAGTCGGCATTGTGCATTTTGTATTCATTTCGGATGCAATTTCTGTGTTTCATCGTCAATAAGAAGGTACAAGGTACACAGTAAACCTGAAGTGAAGCATCGGGATCTAAAACTGGACTCACAGGAGAGGTTCAAATCGTACAAAGTGAGAGTGTCAGTCCTCATTTACTTAAGTAGGCATTGTGCCTTTTGTATTAAATTCGGATGCAATTTCTGTATATCATCGTCAATAAGAAGGTCCAAGGGATACAGTAAACCTGCAGTGAAGCATCGGAATCTAAAACTGGACTCACTGGAGAGATTCAAATCATTGAAAGTGAGAGTGTCAGCCCTCTTGTACTTAAGTCGGCATTGTGCCTTTTGTATAAAATTCGGATGCTATTTCTGTATATCATCGTCAATAAGAAGGTCCAAGGGATACAGTAAACCTGCAGTGAAGCATCGAAATCTAAAACTGGACTCACAGGAGAGGTTCAAATCATAGAAAGTTAGAGTGTCAGTCCCCTTGTACTTAAGTCGGCATTGGGACTTTTGTATTAAATTCGGATGCAATTTCTGTGTTTCATCGTCTATAAGAATGTCCAAGGGATACAGTAAACCTGAAGTGAAGAATCGGAATCTAAACTGGACACACAGGAGGGGTTCAAATCGTAGAAAGTGAGAGTGTCAGTCCTCTTGTACTTAAGTCTTCATTGTGCATTTTGTATTAAATTCAAATGCAATTTCTGTGTTTCATCGTCAATAACAAGGTGCAAGGTATACAGTAAACCTGAAGTGATGCATCGGAATATAAAACTGGACTCACAGGAGATGTTCAAATCGTATAAAGTGACAGTGTCAGTCCTCTTGTACTTAAGTCGGCATTGTGCATTTTGTATTAAATTCGGATGCAATTTTTGTGTTTCTTCGTCAATAAGAAGGTGCAAGGTATACAGTAAACCTGAAGTGATGCATCGGAATTTAAAACTGGACTCATAGGAGAGGTTCAAATCGTATAAAGTGACAGTGTCAGTCCTCTTGCACTTATGTCGGCATTGTGCATTTTGTATTAAATTCGGATGCAATTTCTGTGTTTCATCGTCAATAAGAAGGTGCATGGTATACAGTAAACCTGAAGTGAAGCATCGGAATCTAAAAGTGGACTCACAGGAGAGGTTCAAATCGTAGAAAGTGAGAGTGTCAGTCCACTTGTACTTAAGTCGGCATTGTGCCTTTTGTTTTCAATTCGGATGCAATTTCTGTGTTTCATCGTCAATAAGAAGGTGTAAGGTACACAGTAAACCTGCAGTGACGCATTGGAATCTAAAACTGGACTCACAGGAGAGGTTCAAATCGCAGAAAGTGAGAGTGTCAATCCTATTGTACTTAAGTCGGCATTGTGCCTTTTGTATTAAATTCCGATGCAATTTCTGTGTTTCATCGTCAATAAGAAGGTGCAAGGTATTCAGTAAACCTGATGTGAAGCATCGGAATCTAAAACTGGACTCACAGGAGAGGTTCAAATCATAGAAAGTTAGAGTTTCAGTTCTCTTGTACCTAAGTCGGCATTGTGTCTTTTGTATTAAATTCGGATGCAATTTCTGTGTTTCATCGTCAATAAGAAGGTGCAAGGTATACAGTAAACCTGAAGTGAAGCATCGGAATCTAAAACTGAACTCACAGGAGAGGTTCAAATCGTAGAAAGTAAGAGTGGCAGTCCTCTTAAATTTAAGTCGGCATTGTGCATTTTGTATTGATTTCGGATGCAATTTCTGTGTTTCATCGTCAATAAGAAGGTACAAGGTACACAGTAAACCTGAAGTGAAGCATCGGGATCTAAAACTGGACTCAGTGGAGAGGTTCAAATCGTACAAAGTAAGAGTGTCAGTCCTCATTTACTTAAGTACGCATTGTGCCTTTTGTATTAAATTCGGATGCAATTTCTGTATATCATCGTCAATAAGAAGGTACAAGGGATACAGTAAACCTGCAGTGAAGCATCGGAATCTAAAACTGGACTCACTGGAGAGATTCAAATCATTGAAAGTGAGAGTGTCAGTCCTCTTGTACTTAAGTCGGCATTGTGCCTTTTGTATTAAATTCGGATGCAATTTCTGTATATCATCGTCAAAAAGAAGGTCCAAGGGATACAGTAAACCTGCAGTGAAGCATCGGAATCTAAAACTGGACTCACAGGAGAGGTTCAAATAATAGAAAGTTAGAGTGTCAGTCCACTTGTACTTAAGTCGGCATTGGGACTTTTGTATTAAATCCGGATGCAATTTCTGTGTTTCATCGTCTATAAGAATGTCCAAGGGATACAGTAAACCTGAAGTGAAGCATCGGAAACTAAAACTGGACTCACAGGAGAGGTTCAAATCGTAGACAGTAAGAGTGTCGGTCCTCTTGTACTCAGGTCGGCATTGTGCCATCTGCATTAAATTCGGTTGTAATTACTGTGTCTCATCGTCAATTAGCAGGTGCAAGGTATACAGTAAACCTGAAGTGAGGCATCGGAATCTAAAACTGGACTCACAGGAGAGGTTCAAATCACAGAAAGTGAGAGCGTCAGTCCTCTTTTACTTAAGTCGGCATTGTGCCTTTTGTATTAAATTCGGATGCAATTTCTGTGTTTCATCGTCAATAAGAAGGTGCAAGGGATACATTCAACCTGAAGTGAAGCATCGGAATCTAAAACTGGACTCAAAGGAGAGGTTCAAATCATAGAAAGTTAGAGTGTCAGTCCTCTTGTACTTAGGACGGCAGTGTGCCCTTTTGTATTAAATTCGGATGCAAACTCTGTGTTTCATCGTCAATAAGAAGGTCCAAGGGATACAGTAAACTTGAAGTGAAGCATCGGAATCTAAAACTGGACTCACAGGAGAGGTTCAAATCGTAGAAAGTGAGAGTGTCAGTCCTCTTGTACTTAAGTCTGCATTGTGCCTTTTGTATTCATTTCGGATGAAATTTCTGTGTTTCATCGTCAATAAGAAGGTGCAAGGTACACAGTAAACCTGAAGTGAAGCATCGGGATCTAAAACTGGACTCACAGGAGAGGTTCAAATCGTAGAAAGTGAGAGTGTCAGTCCTCTTGTACTTAAGTCGGCATTGTGACTTTTGTATTAAAGTCGGATGCAATTTCTATGTTTCCTCGTCAAAAAGAAGGTCCAAGGAATACAGTAAACCTGAAGTGAAGCATCGGAATCCAAAACTGGACTCACAGGAGAGGTTCTAATCATAGAAAGTGAGAGTGTCAGTCCTCTTGTACTTAAGTCGGCATTGTAAATTTTGTATTGAATTCGCAAGCAATTTCTGTGTCTCATCGTCAGTAAGAAGGTCCAAGGAATACAGTAAACCTGAAGTGAAGCATCGGAATCTAAAACTGGACTCACAGGAGAGGTTCTAATCATAGAAAGTGAGAGTGTCAGTCCTCTTGTACTTAAGTCGGCATTGTAAATTTTGTATTGAATTCACAAGCAATTTCTGTGTTTCATCGTCAATAAGAAGGTCCAAGGAATACAGTAAACCTGAAGTGAAGCATCGGAATCTAAAACTGGACTCAAAGGAGAGGTTCAAATCGTAGAAAGTTAGAGTGTCAGTCCTCTTGTACTTAGGACGGCATTGTGCCCTTTTGTATTAAATTCGGATGCAAACTCTGTGTTTCATCGTCAATAAGAAGGTCCAAGGGATACAGTAAACCTGCAGTGAAGCATCGAAATCTAAAACTGGACTCACAGGAGAGGTTCAAATCATAGAAAGTTAGAGTGTCAGTCCCCACGTACTTAAGTCGGCATTGGGACTTTTGTATTAAATTCGGATGCAATTTCTGTGTTTAATCGTCTATAAGAATGTCCAAGGGATACAGTAAACCTGAAGTGAAGCATCGGAATCTAAAACTGGACTCACAGGAGAGGTTCAAATCGTAGCCAGTAAGAGTGTCGGTCCTCTTGTACTCAGGTCGGCATTGTGCCTTCTGTATTAAATTCGGATGTAATTACTGTGTCTCATCGTCAATTACAAGGTGCAAGGTATACAGTAAACCTGAAGTGAGGCATCGGAATCTAAAACTGGACTCACAGGAGAGGTTGAAATCACAGTAAGTGAGAGCGTCAGTCCTCCTTTACTTAAGTCGGGATTGTGCCTTCTGTATTACATTCGAATGCAATTTCTGTGTTTCATCGTCAATATGATGGTCCAGGGGATACAGTAAACCTGAAGTGAAGCATCGGAATCTAAAACTGTACTAACAGGAGAGGTTCAAATCATAGAAAGTTAGAGTGTGAGTCCTCTTGTAATTAAGTCGGCATTGTGCCTTTTGTATTAAATTCGGATGCCAACTCTGTGATTCATCGTCAATAAGAAAGTCCAAGAGATACAGTTAACCTGAAGTGAAGCATCGGAATCTAAAACTGGACTCACAGGAGAGGTTCAAATCGTAGAAAGTAAGAGTGGCAGTCCTCTTGTACTTAAGTCGGCATTGTGCATTTTGTATTCATTTCGGATGCAATTTCTGTGTTTCACCGTCAATAAGAAGGTACAAGGTACACAGTAAACCTGAAGTGAAGCATCGGGATCTAAAACTGGACTTACAGGAGAGGTTCAAATCGTACAAAGTGAGAGTGTCAGTCCTCATTTACTTAAGTCGGCATTGTGCCTTTTGTATTAAATTCGGCTTCAATTTCTGTGTTTCATCGTCAATAAGAAGGTGCAATCTATACAGTAAACCTGAAGTGAAGCATCGAAATCTAAAACTGGACTCACAAGAGAGGTTCAAATCGTAGAAAGTGAGGGTGTCAGTCCTCTTGTACTTAAGTCGACATTGTGATTTTTGTATTGAATTCGGATGCAATTTCTGTGTTTCATCGTCAATAAGAAGGTCCTAGGTATACAGTAGACCTGAAGTGAAGCATCGGAATCTAAAACTGGACTCACAGGAGAGGTTCAAATCATAGAAAGTGAGAGTGTCAGTCCTCTTTTACTTAACTCGGCATTGTGCCTTTTGTATGAAATCCGGATGCAATATCCGTGTATCATCGTCAATTAGAAGGTCCAAGGGAGACAGTAAACCTGAAGTGAAGCATCGGAATCTAAAACTGGACTCACAGGAGAGGTGTCGGTCCTCTTTTACTTATGTCGGCGTTGTGCATTTTGTGCATTTTGTATTAAATTCGGATGCAATTTCTGTATTTCATCGTCAATAAGAAGGACCAAGGGATACAGTAAACCTGAAGTGATGCATCGGAATCAAGAACTGGACTCACAGTAGAGGTTCAAATCATAGAGAGTTGGAGTGTCAGTCCTCTTGTACTTATGTCGGCATTGTGCCTTTTGTATTAAATTCCGATGCAATATCTGTGTTTCATCGTCAATAAGAAGGTGCAATCTATACAGTAAACCTGAAGTGAAGCATCGAAATCTAAAACTGGACTCACAAGAGAGGTTCAAATCGTAGAAAGTGAGGGTGTCAGTCCTCTTGTACTTAAGTCGACATTGTGATTTTTGTATTAAATTTGGATGCAATTTCTGTGTTTTATCGTCAATAAGAAGGTCCAAGGGATACAGTAAACCTGAAGTGAAGCATCGGAATCTAAAACTGGACTCACAGGAGAGTTTCAAAACATAGACAGTTAGAGTATCGGTCCTCTTGTACTTAAGTCGGCATTGTGCCTTTTCTATTAAATTCCTATGCTATTTCTGTGTCTCATCGTCAGTAAGAATGTCCAAGGTATACAGTAACCCTGAAGCGAAGCATCCGAATCTAAAACTGGACTCACAGGAGAGGTTCAAATCACAGAAAGTGGGAGTATCAGTCCTCTTTTACTTAAGTCGGCATTGTGCCTTTTGTATTAAATTCGGATGCAATTTCTGTGTTTCATCGTCAATAACAAGGTGAAAGGATACATTAAACCTGAAGTGAAGCATCGGAATCTGAAACTGGACTCAAAGGAGAGGTTCAAATCATAGAAAGTTAGAGTGTCAGTCCTCTTGTACTTAGGACGGCATTGTGCCTTTTGTATTAAATTCGGATGCAAACTCTGTGTTTCATCGTCAAGAAGAAGGTCCAAGGGATACAGTAAACTTGAAGTGAAGCATCGGAATCTAAAACTGGACTCACAGGAGAGGTTCAAATCGTAGAAAGTGAGAGTGTCAGTCCTCTTGTACTTAAGTCTGCATTGTGCCTTTTGTATTCATTTCGGATGCAATTTCTGTGTTTCATCGTCAATAAGAAGGTGCAAGGTACATTGTAAACCTGAAGTGAAGCATCGGGATCTAAAACTGGACTCACAGGAGAGGTTCAAATCGTAGAAAGTGAGAGTGTCAGTCCTCTTGTACTTAAGTCGGCATTGTGACTTTTGTATTAAAGTCGGATGCAATTTCTGTGTTTCATCGTCAACAAGAAGGTGCAAGGTATACAGTAAACCTGAAGTGAAGAATCGTAACCTAAAACAGGACTCAAAGGAGAGGTTCAAATCGTAGAATGTGAGAGTGTCAGTCCTCCTGTACTGAAGTCGGCATTGTGCCCTATGTGTTAAATTCGGATGCAAACTCTGTGTTTCCTCGTCAAAAAGAAGGTCCAAGGGATACAGTAAACCTGAAGTGAAGCATCGGAATCTAAAACTGGACTCACAGGAGGGGCTCTAATCATACAAAGTGAGAGTGTCAGTCCTCTTGTACTTAAGTCGGCATTGTAAATTTTGTATTGAATTCGCAAGCACTATCTGTGTTTCATCGTCAATAAGAAGGTCCAAGGAATACAGTAAACCTGAAGTGAAGCATCGGAATCTAAAACTGTACCCACAGGAGAGGTTCAAATCATAGAAAATTAGAGTGTCAGTCCCCTTGTACTTAAGTCGGCATTGTGCCTTTTGTATTATATTCGGATGCAAACTCTGTGTTTCATCGTCAATTAGAAAGTCCAAGGGATACAGTAAACCAGAAGTGATGCATCGGAATCTAAAACTGGACTCACAGTAGAGGATCAAATTAAGAAAGTTAGAGTGTCAGGCCTCTTGTACTAATGTCGGCATTGTGCCTTTTGTATTAAATTCCGATGCAATTTCTATGTTTCATCGTCAATAAGAAAGTGCAAGGTATAGGGTAAACCTGAAGTGACGCATCGGAATCTAAAACTGGACTCACAGGAGAAGTTCAAATCATGGAAAGTGAGAGTGTCAGTCCTCTTTTACTTAATTCGGCATTGTGCTTTTTGTATTAAATTTGGATGCAATTTTTGTGTTTTATCGTCAATAAGAAGGTCCAAGGGGTACAGTAAACCTGAACTGAAGCATCGGAATCTAAAACTGGACTCACAGGAGAGGTTCAAATCATAGAAAGTGAGCGTGTCAGTCCTCTTGTACTTAAGTCGGCATTGTGCCTTTTGTATTAAATTCGGATGCAAACTCTGTGTTTCATCGTAAATAAGAAGGTCCAAGGGATACAGTAAACCTAAAGTGAAGCATCGGAATCCAAAACTGGACTCACACGAGAGGTTCAAAACATAGACAGTTAGAGTGTCAGTCCGCAAGTACTTAAGACGGCATTGTGCCTTTTGTATTAAATTCGGATGCAAACTCTGTGTTTCATCGTCAATAACAAGGAACAAGGGATACAGTAAACCTGGGGTGAAGCATCGGAATCTAAAACTGGACTCACAGGAGAGATTCAAATCGTAGAAAGTGAGAGTGTCAGTCCTCTTGTACTTAAGTCGGCATTGTGCATTTTGTATTAATTTCTGATGCAATTTCTGTGTTTCATCATCAATAAGAAGGTGCAAGGTATACAGTAAACCTGAAGTGAAGCATCAGAATCTAAAACTGGACTCACAGGAGAGGTTCAAATTGTATAAAGTGAGAGTGTCAGTCCTCTTGTACTTAAATTCGCATTGTGCCTTTAGTACCAAATTCGGATGCAATATCTGTGTTTCATCGTCAATAGGAAGGTGCAAGGTATACAGTAAATCTGAAGTGAAGCATCGGAATCTAAAATTGGACTCACAGGAGAAGTTCAAAACGTAGGCAGTAAGAGTGTCGGTACTCTTGTACTTAAGTCGGCATTGTGCCTTTTGTATTAAATTCCGATGCAATTTCTGTGTCTCGTCGTCAATAAGAAGGTCCAAGGTATACAGTAAACCTGAAGTGAAGCATCCGAATCTAAAACTGGACCCACAGGAGTGGTTCAAATCACAGAAAGTGAGAGTGTCAGTCCTCTTTTACTTAAGTCGGCATTGTGCCCTTTGTATTAAATTCGGATGCAATATCTGTGTTTCATCGTCAATAAGAAGGTCCAAGGGATACAGTAAACCTGAAGTGAAGCATCGGAATCTAAAACTGGACTCAAAGGACAGGTTCAAATCATAGAAAGTTTGAGTGTCAGTCCTCTTGTACTTAAGACGGCATTGTGCCTTTTGTATTAAATTTGGATGCAAACCCTGTGTTTCATCGTCACTAAGAAGGTCCAAAGTATACAGTAAACCTGAAGTGAAGCATCGGAATCTGAAACGGGACTGACAGGAGAGGTTCAAATCATAAAAAGTGAGAATCTCAAACCCCTTTTACTTAACTCGGCATTGTGCCTTTTGTATTAAATTCGGATGTTATATCTGTGTTTCATCGTCAATGAGAACGTCCAAGGGATACAGTAAACCTGAAGTGAAGCATCGGAACCTAAAACTGGACTCACAGGAGAGGTTCAAATCATAGAAAGTTAGAGTGTCAGTCCACTTGTACTTAAGTCGGCACTGTGCCTTTTGTATTCAATTCGGATGCAATTTCTGTGTTTCATCGTCAATAAGAAGGTGCAAGGTACACAGTAAACCTGATGTGAAGCATCGGAATCTAAAACTGGACTCACAGGAGAGGTTCAAATCGTAGAAAGTGAGAGTGTCAATCCTCTTGTACTTAAGTCTCCATTGTGCCTTTTGTATTAAATTCGGATGAAATTTCTGTGTCTCATCGTCAATAAGAAGGTGCAAGGTATTCAGTAAACCTGATGTGAAGCATCGGAATCTAAAACTGGACTCACAGGAGAGGTTCAAATCGTAAAAAGTGAGAGTGTCAGTCCTCTTGTACTTAAGTCGGCATTGTGCATTTTGTATTAAATTCGGATGCAATTTCTGTGTTTCATCGTCAATAAGATGGTGCAAGGTATACAGTAAACCTGAAGTGAAGCATCGGAATCTAAAACTGGACTCACAGGAGAGGTTCAAATCGTATAAAGTGACAGTGTCAGTCCTCTTGTACTTAGGAGGCATTGTGCCTTTTGTATTAACTTCGAATGCAATTTCTGTATTTCATCGTCAATAAGAAGATCCAAGGGATACAGTTAAGCTGAAGTGATGCATCGGTATCTAAAACTGGACTCACAGGAGAGGTTCAAATCATAGAATATTAGAGTGTCAGTCCTCTTGTACTTGAGTCGGCATTGTGCCTTTTGTATTAAATTCGGTTGCAATTACTGTGTTTCATCGTCATTAAGAAGGTGCAAGGTATACAGTAAACCTAAGGTGAAGCATCGGAATCTAAAACTGGACTCACAGGAGAGGTTCAAATCACAGAAAGTGAGAGTGTCAGTCCTCTTTTAACTTAAGTCGGCATTGTGCCTTTTGTTTTAAATTCGAATGCAATTTCTGTGTTTCATCGTCAATAAAAACGTCCAGGGGATACAGTAAACCTGAAGTGAAGCATCGGATACTAAAACTGGCCTCACGGGAGAGGTTCAAATCATAGAAAGTTAGAGCGTGAGTCCTCTTGTACTTAAGTCGGCAATGTGCCTTTCGTATTAAATTCGTATGCAAACTATGTGTTTCATCGTCAATAAGAAGGTCCTAGGGATACAGTAAACCTTAAGTGAAGCATCGGAATCTAAAACTGGACTCACAGGAGAGGTTCAAATCATAGAAAGTGAGAGTGTCAGTCCTCTTGTACATAAGTCGGCAATGTGAGTTTTGTATTGAAATCGGATGCAATTTCTGTGATTCATCGTCAATAAGAAGGTGCAAGGTATACAGTAAACCTGAAGTGAAGCATAGGAATCTAAAACTGGACTTACAGGAGAGGTTCAAATCATAGAAAGTGAGAGTGTCAATCCTCTTTTACTTAAGTCGGCATTGTGCCTTTGGAATTAAATTCAGATGCAATTTTTGTGTTTCATCGTCAATAAGAAGGTCCAAGGGATACAATAAACCTGAAGTGAAGCATCGGAAACTAAAACTGGACACACAGCAGGGGTTCAAATCGTAGAAAGTGAGAGTGTCAGTCCTCTTGTACTTATGTCGGCATTGTGCATTTTGTATTAAATTCGGATGCAATTTTTGTGTTTCATCGTCAATAAGAAGGTGCAAGGTATACAGTAAACCTGACGTGATGCACCGGAATCTAAAACTGGACTCATAGGAGAGGTTCAAATCGTATAAAGTGACAGTGTCAGTCCTCCTGTACTTAAAGCGGCATTGTGCCTTTTGTATTAAATTCGAATGCAATTTCTGTATTTCATCGTCAATAAGAAGGTCCAAGGGATACAGTTAACATGAAGTGAAGCATCAGAATCTAAAACTGGACTCACAGGAGAGGTTCAAATTATAGAAAGTCAGAGTGTCAGTCCTCTTGTACTTAAGGCGGTATTGTGACTTGTGTATTAAATTCGGATGCAATTTCTGTGTTTCATCGTCAACAAGAAGGTCCAAGCAATACAGTAAAACTGAAGTGAAGCATCGGAATCTAAAACTGGACTCACAGGAGAGGTTCAAAACGTGTACAGTAAGAGTGTCGGTCCTATTGTACTTAAGTCGGCGTTGTGCCCTTTGTATTGAATTCGGTTGCAATTACTGTGTTTCATCGTCAATAAGAAGGTGCAAGGTATACAGTAAACCTAAGGTGAAGCATCGGAATCTAAAACTGGACTCACAGGAGAGGTTCAAATCACAGAAAGTGAGAGTGTCAGTCCTCTTTTGACTTAAGTCGGCATTGTGCCTTTTGTATTAAATTCGAATGCAATTTCTGTGTTTCATCGTCAATAAAAACGTCCAGGGGATACAGTAAACCTGAAGTGAAGCATCGGATACTAAAACTGAACTCACGGGAGAGGTTCAAATCATAGAATGCTAGAGTGTGAGTCCTCTTGTACATAAGTCGGCAATGTGCCTTTTGTATTAAATTCGTATGCAAACTATGTGTTTCATCGTCAATAAGAAGGTCCAAGGGATACAGTAAACTTTAAGTGAAGCATCGGAATCTAAAACTGGACTCACAGGAGAGGTTCAAATCGTAGAAAGTGAGAATGTCAATCCTCTTGTACTTAAGTCGGCATTGTGCCTTTTGTATTAAATCGGATGCAATTTCTGTGTTTCATCGTCAATAAGAAGGTGCAAGGTATTCAGTAAACCTGATGTGAAGCATCGGAATCTAAAACTGGACTCACAGGAGAGGTTCAAATCGTAAAAAGTGAGAGTGTCAGTCCTCTTGTACTTAAGTCGGCATTGTGCATTTTGTATTAAATTCGGATGCAATTTTTGTGTTTCATCGTCAATAAGAAGGTGCAAGGTATACAGTAAACCTGAAGTGATGCATCGGAATCTAAAACTGGACTCATAGGAGAGGTTCAAATCGTATAAAGTGACAGTGTCAGTCCTCTTGTACTTAAAGCGGCATTGTGCCTTTTGTATTAAATTCGAATGCAATTTCTGTATTTCATCGTCAATAAGAAGGTCCAAGGGATACAGTTAACATGAAGTGAAGCATCAGAATCTAAACCTTTACTCACAGGAGAGGTTCAAATCATAGAATATTAGAGTGTCAGTCCTCTTGTACTTAAGTCGGCATTGTGACTTTTGTATTAAATTCGGATGCAATTTCTGTGTTTCATCGTCAATAGGAAGGTCCAAGCAATACAGTAAACCTGAAGTGAAGCATCGGAATCTAAAACTGGACTCACAGGAGAGGTTCAAAACGTGAACAGTAATAGTGTCGGTCCTCTTGTACTTAAGTCGGCATTGTGCCTTTTGTATTAAATTCGGTTGCAATTACTGTGTTTCATCGTCAATAAGAAGGTGCAAGGCATACAGTAAACCTAAGGTGAAGCATCGGAATCTAAAACTGGACTCACAGGAGAGTTTCAAATCACAGAAAGTGAGAGTGTCAGTCCTCTTTTAACTTAAGTCGGCATTGTGCCTTTTGTTTTAAATTCGAATGCAATTTCTGTGTTTCATCGTCAATAAAAACGTCCAGGGGATACATTAAACCTGAAGTGAAGCATCGGATACTAAAACTGGACTCACGGGAGGGGTTCAAATCATAGAAAGTTAGAGTGTGAGTCCTCTTGTACTTAAGTCGGCAATGTGCCTTTTCTATTAAATTCGTATGCAAACTATGTGTTTCATCGTCAATAGGAAGGTCCAAGGGATACAGTAAACCCTAAGTGAAGCATCGGAATCTAAAACTGGACTCACAGGAGCGGTTCAAATCATAGAAAGTGAGAGTGTCAGTCCTCTAGTACATAAGTCGGCAATGTGAGTTTTGTATTGAATTCGGATGCAATTTCTGTGTTTCATCGTCAATAACAAGGTGCAAGGTATACAGTAAACCTGAATTGAAGCATTGGAATCTAAAACTAGACTCACAGGAGAGGTTCAAATCATAGAAAGTGAGAGTGTCAGTCCTCTTTTACTTAAGTCGGCATTGTGCCTTTTGAATTAAATTCGGATGCAATTTCTGTGTTTCATCGTCAATAAGAAGGTCCAAGGGATACAGTAAACCTGAAGTGAAGCATCGGAATCTATAACTGACCACACACGAGAGGTTCAAACCGTAGAAAGTGAGAGTGTCAGTCCTCTTGTACTTAAGTCGGCATTGTGCATTTTGTATTAAATTCCGATGCAATTTCTGTGTTTCAGCGGCAATAAGAAGGTGCAAGGTATACAGTAAACCTAAAGTGAAGCATCGGAATCTAAAACTGGACTCACAGGTGAGGTTCAAATCGTATATAGTGACAGCGTCAGTCCTCTTGTACTTAAAACGGCATTGTGCCTTTTGTACTAAATTCGCATGCAATTTCTGTGTTTCATCGTGAATAGGAAGGTGCAAGTTATACAGTAAACTTGAAGTGAAGCATCGGAATATAAAACTGGACTCACAGGAGAGGTTCAAATCATTGAAAGTGAGAGTGTCAGTCCTATTGTACTTAAGTCACCATTGTGCCTTTTGTATTAAATACGAATGCAATTTCTGTATTTCATCGTCTATAAGAAGGTCCAAGGGATACAGTGAACCTGAAGTGAAGCATCGGCTTATAAATAGGACTCACAGGAGAGGTTGAAATCATAGAAAGTTAGAGTGTCGGTGCTCTTGTACTTATGTCGGCATTGTGCATTTTGTATTAAATTCCGATGCAATTTCTGCGTGTCATCGTCAATAAGAAGGTCCAAGGGATACAGTAAACCTGAAGTGAAGCATCGGAATCTAAAACTGGACTCACAGGAGAGGTTCAAATCATAGAAAGTGAGAGTGTCAGTCCTCTTTTACTTAAGTCGGTAATGTGCATTTTGAATTAAATTCTAATGCAATTTCTGTGTTTCATCGTCAATAAGAAGGTCCAGAGGGTACAGTAAACCTGAAGTGAAGCATCTGAATCCAAAACTGGACACACAGGAGAGGTTCAAATCGTAGATAGTGAGAGTGTCAGTCCTCTTGTACTTAAGCCGGCATTGTTTATTTTGTATTAAATTCGGATGCAATTTCTGTGTTTCATCGTCAATAAGAAGGTGCAAGGTATACAGTAAACCTGAAGTGAAGGATCGGAATCTAAAACTGGACTCACAGGAGAGGTTCAAATCATAGAAAGCTAGAGTGTCAGTCCTCTTGTACTTATGTCGGCATTGTGCCTTTTGTATTAAATTCCGATGCAATTTCTGTGTTCCATCGTCGATAAGAAGGTGCAAGGTATACGGTAGACCTAGTGTGACGCATCGGAATCTAAAACTATACTCACAGGAGAGTTTCAAATCATAGGAAGTTAAAGTGTCAGTCCTCTTGTACTTAAGTCGGCATTGTGCCTTTTGTATTAAATTCGGATGCAATTTCTGTGTTTCATCGTCAATAAGAACGTCCAGGGGATACAGTAAACCTGAAGTGAAGTATCGGAATCTAAAACTGGACTCGCAGGAGAGGTTCAAATCATAGAAAGTTAGAGTGTGAGTCCTCTTGAATTTAAGTCGGCATTGTGCCTTTTGTATTAAATTCGGATGCAAACTCTGTGTTTTATCGTCAATAAGAAGGTCCAAGGGATACAGTTAACCTGAAGTGAAGCATCGGAATCTAATACTGGACACACAGGTGAGATTCAAAGCGTAGACAGTAAGAGTGTCGGTCCTCTTGTACTTAAGTCAGCATTGTGCCTTTTGTATTAAATTCGGTTGCAATTACTGTGTTTCATCGTCAATAAGAAGGTGCAAGGTATACTGTGAACCTAAGGTGAAGCATCGGAATCTAAAACTGGAGAGGTTCAAATCACAGAAAGTGAGAGTGCCAGTCCTCTTTTAACTTAAGTCGGCATTGTGCCTTTTGTATTAAATTCGAATGCAATTTCTGTGTTTCATCGTCAATAAAAACGTCCAGGGTATACAGTAAACCTGAAGTGAAGCATCGGAATCCAAAACTGGACTCACAGGAGAGGTTCAAATCATAGAAAGTTAGAGTGTGAGTCCTCTTGTACATAAGTCGGCAATGTGAGTTTTGTATCGAATTCGGATGCAATTTCTGTGTTTCATCGTCAATAAGAAGATCCAAGGTATACAGTAAACCTGAAGTGAAGCATTGGAATCTAAAACTGGACTCACAGGAGAGGTTCAAATCATAGAAAGTGAGAGTGTCAGTCCTCTTTTACTTAAGTCGGCATTGTGCCATTTGAATTAAATTCCGATGCAATTTCTGTGTTTCATCGTCAGTAAGAAGGTCCAAGGGATACAGTAAACCTGAAGTGAAGAATCGGAATCTATAACTGGACACACAGGAGAGGTTCAAACCGTAGAAAGTGAGAGTGTCAGTCCTCTTGTACTTAAGTCGGCATTGTGCATTTTGTATTAAATTCGGATGTAATTTCTGTGTTTCAGCGGCAATAAGAAGGTGCAAGGTATACAGTAAACCTAAAGTGAAGCATCGGAATCTAAAACTGGACTCACAGGTGAGGTTCAAATCGTATATAGTGACAGTGTCAGTCCTCTTGTACTTAAAACGGCATTGTGCCTTTTGTACTAAATTCGCATGCAATTTCTGTGTTTCATCGTGAATAGGAAGGTGCAAGTTATACAGTAAACTTGAACTGAAGCGTCGGAATATAAAACTGGACTCACAGGAGAGGTTCAAATCATTGAAATTGAGAGTGTCAGTCCTATTGTACTTAAGTCACCATTGTGCCTTTTGTATTAAATTCGAATGCAATTTCTGTGTTTCATCGTCAATAAGAAGGTCCAAGGGATACAGTAAACCTGAAGTGAAGCATCGGAATCTAAACTGGACACACAGGAGAGGTTCAAATCATAGAAAGTTAGAGTGTCAGTCCTCTTGTACTTATGTCGGCATTGTGCATTTTGTATTAAATTCCGATGCAATTTCTGTGTTTCAGCTTCAATAAGTAGGTGCAAGGTATACGGTAGACTTGATGTGACGCATCGGAATCTAAACCTTTACTCACAGGAGAGGTACAAAATCATAGAAAGTTAGAGTGTCAGTCCTCTTGTACTTAAGTCGGCATTGTGACATTTGTATTAAATTCGAACGCAATTTCTGTAGTTCATCGTCAATAAGAAGGTCCACGGGATACAGTTAACCTGAAGTGAAGCATCGGAATCTAATACTGGACACACAGGTGAGATTCAAAGCGTAGACAGTAAGAGTGTCGGTCCTCTTGTACTTAAGTCAGCATTGTGAATTTTGTATTAAATTCGGTTGCAATTACTGTGTTTCATCGTCAATAAGAAGGTGCAAGGTATACTGTAAACCTAAGGTGAAGCATCGGAATCTAAAACTGGAGAGGTTCAAATCACAGAAAGTGAGAGTGCGAGTCCTCTTTTAACTTAAGTCGGCATTGTGCCTTTTGTATTAAATTCGAATGCAATTTCTGTGTTTCATCGTCAATAAAAACGTCCAGGGTATACAGTAAACCTGAAGTGAAGCATCGGAATCCAAAACTGGACTCACAGGAGAGGTTCAAATCATAGAAAGTTAGAGTGTGAGTCCTCTTGTACATAAGTCCTCAATGTGAGTTTTGTATTGAATTCGGATGCAATTTCTGTGTTTCATCGTCAATAAGAAGGTCCAAGGTATACTGTAAACCTGAAGTGAAGCATCGGAATCTAAAACTGGACTCACAGGAGAGGTTCAAATCATAGAAAGTGAGAGTGTCAGTCCTCTTTTACTTAAGTCGGCATTGTGCCATTTGAATTAAATTCCGATGCAATTTCTGTGTTTCATCGTCAGTAAGAAGGTCCAAGGGATACAGTAAACCTGAAGTGAAGCATCGGAATCTATAACTGACCACACACGAGAGTTTCAAACCGTAGAAAGTGAGAGTGTCAGTCCTCTTGTACTTAAGTCGGCATTGTGCATTTTGTATTAAATTCGGATGCAATTTCTGTGTTTCAGCGGCAATAAGAAGGTGCAAGGTATACAGTAAACCTAAAGTGAAGCATCGGAATCTAAAACTGGACTCACAGGTGAGGTTCAAATCGTATATAGTGACAGCGTCAGTCCTCTTGTACTTAAAACGGCATTGTGCCTTTTGTACTAAATTCGCATGCAATTTCTGTGTTTCATCGTGAATAGGAAGGTGCAAGTTATACAGTAAACTTGAAGTGAAGCATCGGAATATAAAACTGGACTCACAGGAGAGGTTCAAATCATTGAAAGTGAGAGTGTCAGTCCTATTGTACTTAAGTCACCATTGTGCCTTTTGTATTAAATACGAATGCAATTTCTGTATTTCATCGTCTATAAGAAGGTCCAAGGGATACAGTGAACCTGAAGTGAAGCATCGGCTTATAAATAGGACTCACAGGAGAGGTTCAAATCATAGAAAGTTAGAGTGTCGGTGCTCTTGTACTTATGTCGGCATTGTGCATTTTGTATTAAATTCCGATGCAATTTCTGCGTGTCATCGTCAATAAGAAGGTCCAAGGGATACAGTAAACCTGAAGTGAAGCATCGGAATCTAAAACTGGACTCACAGGAGAGGTTCAAATCATAGAAAGTGAGAGTGTCAGTCCTCTTTTACTTAAGTCGGTAATGTGCATTTTGAATTAAATTCTAATGCAATTTCTGTGTTTCATCGTCAATAAGAAGGTCCAGAGGGTACAGTAAACCTGAAGTGAAGCATCTGAATCCAAAACTGGACACACAGGAGAGGTTCAAATCGTAGATAGTGAGAGTGTCAGTCCTCTTGTACTTAAGCCGGCATTGTTTATTTTGTATTAAATTCGGATGGAATTTCTGTGTTTCATCGTCAATAAGAAGGTGCAAGGTATACAGTAAACCTGAAGTGAAGGATCGGAATCTAAAACTGGACTCACAGGAGAGGTTCAAATCATAGAAAGCTAGAGTGTCAGTCCTCTTGTACTTATGTCGGCATTGTGCCTTTTGTATTAAATTCCGATGCAATTTCTGTGTTCCATCGTCGATAAGAAGGTGCAAGGTATACGGTAGACCTAGTGTGACGCATCGGAATCTAAAACTATACTCACAGGAGAGTTTCAAATCATAGGAAGTTAAAGTGTCAGTCCTCTTGTACTTAAGTCGGCATTGTGCCTTTTGTATTAAATTCGGATGCAATTTCTGTGTTTCATCGTCAATAAGAACGTCCAGGGGATACAGTAAACCTGAAGTGAAGTATCGGAATCTAAAACTGGACTCGAAGGAGAGGTTCAAATCATAGAAAGTTAGAGTGTGAGTCCTCTTGAATTTAAGTCGGCATTGTGCCTTTTGTATTAAATTCGGATGCAAACTCTGTGTTTTATCGTCAATAAGAAGGTCCAAGGGATACAGTTAACCTGAAGTGAAGCATCGGAATCTAATACTGGACACACAGGTGAGATTCAAAGCGTAGACAGTAAGAGTGTCGGTCCTCTTGTACTTAAGTCAGCATTGTGCCTTTTGTATTAAATTCGGTTGCAATTACTGTGTTTCATCGTCAATAAGAAGGTGCAAGGTATACTGTAAACCTAAGGTGAAGCATCGGAATCTAAAACTGGAGAGGTTCAAATCACAGAAAGTGAGAGTGCCAGTCCTCTTTTAACTTAAGTCGGCATTGTGCCTTTTGTATTAAATTCGAATGCAATTTCTGTGTTTCATCGTCAATAAAAACGTCCAGGGTATACAGTAAACCTGAAGTGAAGCATCGGAATCCAAAACTGGACTCACAGGAGAGGTTCAAATCATAGAAAGTTAGAGTGTGAGTCCTCTTGTACATAAGTCGGCAATGTGAGTTTTGTATCGAATTCGGATGCAATTTCTGTGTTTCATCGTCAATAAGAAGATCCAAGGTATACAGTAAACCTGAAGTGAAGCATCGGAATCTAAAACTGGACTCACAGGAGAGGTTCAAATCATAGAAAGTGAGAGTGTCAGTCCTCTTTTACTTAAGTCGGCATTGTGCCATTTGAATTAAATTCCGATGCAATTTCTGTGTTTCATCGTCAGTAAGAAGGTCCAAGGGATACAGTAAACCTGAAGTGAAGAATCGGAATCTATAACTGGACACACAGGAGAGGTTCAAACCGTAGAAAGTGAGAGTGTCAGTCCTCTTGTACTTAAGTCGGCATTGTGCATTTTGTATTAAATTCGGATGTAATTTCTGTGTTTCAGCGGCAATAAGAAGGTGCAAGGTATACAGTAAACCTAAAGTGAAGCATCGGAATCTAAAACTGGACTCACAGGTGAGGTTCAAATCGTATATAGTGACAGTGTCAGTCCTCTTGTACTTAAAACGGCATTGTGCCTTTTGTACTAAATTCGCATGCAATTTCTGTGTTTCATCGTGAATAGGAAGGTGCAAGTTATACAGTAAACTTGAACTGAAGCGTCGGAATATAAAACTGGACTCACAGGAGAGGTTCAAATCATTGAAAGTGAGAGTGTCAGTCCTATTGTACTTAAGTCACCATTGTGCCTTTTGTATTAAATTCGAATGCAATTTCTGTGTTTCATCGTCTATAAGAAGGTCCAAGGGATACAGTGAACCTGAAGTGAAGCATCGGAATATAAATAGGACTCACAGGAGAGGTTCAAATCATAGAAAGTTAGAGTGTCGGTGCTCTTGTACTTATGTCGGCACTGTGCCTTTTGTATTGAATTCCGATGCAATTTCTGCATGTCATCGTCAATAAGAAGGTCCAAGGAATACAGTAAACCTGAAGTGAAGCATCGGAATCTAAAACTGGACTCACAGGAGAGGTTCAAATCATAGAAAGTAAGAGTGTCAGTCCTCTTTTACTTAAGTCGGTAATGTGCATTTTGAATTAAATTCGAATGCAATTTCTGTGTTTCATCGTCAATAAGAAGGTCCAGGGGGTACAGTAAACCTGAAGTGAAGCATCTGAATCTAAAACTGGACACACAGGAGAGGTTCAAATCGTAGATAGTGAGAGTGTCAGTCCTCTTGTACTTAAGCCGGCATTGTTTATTTTGTATTAAATTCGGATGCAATTTCTGTGTTTCATCGTCAATAAGAAGGTGCAAGGTATACAGTAAACCTGAAGTGAAGCATCGGAATCTAAAACTGGACTCACAGGAGAGGTTCAAATCATAGAAAGCTAGAGTGTCAGTCCTCTTGTATTTATGTCGGCATTGTGATTTTTGTATTAAATTCCGATGCAATTTCTCTGTTTCATCGTCGATAAGAAGGTGCAAGGTATACGGTAGACCTAGTGTGACGCATCGGAATCTAAAACTATACTCACAGGAGGGTTTCAAATCATAGGAAGTTAAAGTGTCAGTCCTCTTGTACTTAAGTCGGCATTGTGCCTTTTGTATTAAATTCGGATGCAATTTCTGTGTTTCATCGTCAATAAGAACGTCCAGGGGATACAGTAAACCTGAAGTGAAGTATCGGAATCTAAAACTGGACTCGCAGGAGAGGTTCAAATCATAGAAAGTTAGAGTGTGAGTCCTCTTGAATTTAAGTCGGCATTGTGCCTTTTGTATTAAATTCGGATGCAAACTCTGTGTTTCATGGTCAATAAGAAGGTCCAAGGGATACAGTAAACCTTAAGTGAAGCATCGGAAACTAAAACTGGACTCAC
The DNA here is from genome assembly GCF_021461395.2 of Schistocerca americana. Classification (NCBI taxonomy): domain Eukaryota; kingdom Metazoa; phylum Arthropoda; class Insecta; order Orthoptera; family Acrididae; genus Schistocerca; species Schistocerca americana. Next base: position 55,875,964 of record NC_060122.1, read on the forward strand.
AAGAGAGGTTCAAATCATAGAAAGTGAGAGTGTCAGTCCTCTTTTACTTAAGTCGGCATTGTGCCTTTTGAATTAAATTCGGATGCAATCTCTGCGTTTCATGGTCAATAAGAAGGTCCAAGGGATACAGTAAACATGAAGTGAAGCATCGGAATCTAAAACTGGACACACAGGAGAGGTTCAAATCGTAGAAAGTGAGTGTGTCAGTCCTCTTGTTTTTAAGACGGCATTGTGCATTTTGTATTAAATTCGGATGCAATTTCTGTGTTTCATCGTCAATAAGAAGGTGCAAGGTATACAGTAAACCTGAAGTGAAGCATCGGAATCTAAAACTGGACTCACAGGAGAGGTTCAAATCGTATAAAGTGAGAGTGTCAGTCCTCTTGTAATTAAATCGGCATTTTGCCTTTTGTACTAAATTCGGATGCTATTTCTGTGTTTCATCGTCAATAGCTAGGTGCATGGTTTACAGTAAACCTGAAGTGAAGCATCGGAATCTAAAACTGGACTCACAGGAGAGGTTCAAATCATTGAAAGTGAGAGTGTCAGTCCTCTTGTACTTAAGTCGGCATTGTGCCTTTTGTATTAAATTCGGATGCAATTTCTGTGTTCCATCGTCAATAAGAAGGTGCAAGGTATACAGTAACCTTGACGTGAAGCATCGGAATCTAAAACTGGACTCACAGGAGGGGTTTCAATCGTAGAAAGTGAGAGTGTCAGTCCTCTTGTACTTATGTCGGCAATGTGCATTTTGTATTAAATTTGGATGCAATGTCCGTGTTTCATCGTCAATAAGAAGGTGCAAGGTATACAGTAAACCTGAAGTGAAGCATCGGAATCTAAAACTGGACTCATAGGAGAGGTTCAAATCATAGAAAGTGAGAGTGTCAGTCCTCTTTTAGTTGAGTCGGCATTGTGCCTTTTGTACTAAATTCGGATGCAATTTCTTTATTTCATCATCAATAAGAAGGTCCAAGGGATACAGTAAACCTGAAGTGATGCATCGGAATATAAAACTGGACTCACAGTAGAGTTTCAAATCATAGAGAGTTAGAGTGTCAGTCCTCTTGTACTTATGTCGGCATTGGCCCTTTTGTATTAAATTCCGATACAATTTCTGTGTCTCATCGTCAGTAAGAAGGGCCAAGGTAGACAGTAAACCTGAAGTGAAGCATCGGAAACTAAAACTGGACTCACAGGAGAGGTTCAAAACATAGACAGTCTAAGTGTCGGTTCTCTTGTACTTAAGTCGGCATTGTGCCTTTTGTATTAAATTCAGATGCACTTTCTGTGTTTTATCGTCAATAAGAAGGTCCAAGGTATACAGTAAACCTGAAGTGAATCATCGGAATCTAAAACTGGACTCACAGGAGAGGTTCATATCATAGAAAGTGAGAGTGTCAGTCCTCTTGTACTTAAGTCGGCATTGTGCCTTTTGTATTAAATTCGGACGCAATTTCTGTGTTTCATCGTCAATAAGATGGTCCAAGGGATACAGTAAACCCGAATTGAAGCATAGGATTCTAAAACTGGACTCACAGGAGAGGTTCAAATCATAGAAAGTTAGAGTGTCAGTCCTCTTGTACGTAAGTCGGCATTGTGCCGTTTGTATTAAATTTGGATATAATTTCTGTGTCTCATCGTCAATAAGAAGGTCCAAGGTATACACTAAACCTGAAGTGAAGCATCGGAATCTAAAACTGGACTCACAGGAGAGGTTCAAATCACAGTAAGTGAGAGTGTCAGTCCTCTTTTACTTAAGTCGGCATTGTTTCTTTTGTATTAAATACGGATGCAATATCTGTGTTTCATCGTAAATAAGAAGGTCCAAGGGATACAGTAAACCTGAAGTGAAGCATCGGGATATAAAACTGGACTCACAGGAGAGGTTCATATCATAGATAGTGAGAGTGTCAGTCCTCTTGTACTTAAGTCGGCATTGTGATTTTTGTATTGAATTCGGATGCAATTTCTGTGTTTCATCGTCAATAAGAAGGTCCAAGGTATACAGTAAACCTGAAGTGAAGCATCGGAATCTAAAACTGGACTCACAGGAGAGGTTCAAATCATAGAAAGTGAGAGTCCTCTTTTACTTAAGTCGGCATTGTGCCTTTTGTATTCAATTCGAATGCATTTACTGTGTTTCATCGTCAATAAGAAGGTTCAAGGGATACAGTAAACCTGAAGTGAAGCATCGGAATCTAAAACTGGACTCACAGGAGAGGTTCAAATCATAGAAAGTAAGAGTGTCAGTCCTCTTGTACTTAAGACTACATTGTGACATTTGTATTAAATTCGGATGCAATTTCTGTGTTTCATCGTCAATAAGAAGGTGCAAGGTATACAGTATACCTGAAGTGAAGCATCGGTATCTAAAACTGGACTCACAGCAGAGGTTCAAATGATAGAAAGTTAGCGTGTCAGTCCTCTTGTACTTAAGTCGGCATTGTGCCTTTTGTATTAAAGTCGGATGCAATTTCTGTGTTTTATCGTCAATAAGAGGGTACAAGTGGTACAGTAAACCTGAAGTGAAGCATCGGAATCTAAAACTGGACTCACAGGAGAGGTTCAAATCATAGAAAGTTAAAGTGTCAGTCCTCTTGTACTTAAGACGCCATTGTGCGTTTTGTATTAAATTCGGATGCAATTTCTGTGTTTCATCGTCAATAAGAAGGTGCAAGGTATACAGTAATCTTGACGCGAAGCATCGGAATCTAAAACTGGACTCGCAGAGAGGTTCAAATAGTAGAAAGTGAGAGTGTCAGTCCTCTTGTACTTAAGTCGGCATTGTGCCTTTTGTATTCAATTCGAATGCAATTTCTGTGTTTCATCGTCAATAAGAAGGTGCAAGGTATACAGTAAACCTGAAGTGAAGCATCGGAATCTAAAACTGGACCCACTGGAGAGGTTCAAATCACTGAAAGTGAGAGTGTGAGTCCTCCATTACTTAAGTCGGCATTGTGCCTTTTGTATTAAATTCGAATGCAATCTCTGTGTTTCATCGTCAATGAGAAGGTGCAAGGTATACAGTAATCTTGACGTGAAGCATCGGAATCTAAAACTGGACTCACAGGAGAGGTTCAAATCGTAGAAAGTGAGAGTGTCAGTCCTCCTGTACTTGAGTCGGCTATGTGCCTTTTGTATTAAATTCGGATGCTAATTCTGTGTTTCATCGTCAATAAGAAGGTGCAGGGTATACAGTAAACCTGAAGTGAAGCATCGGAATCTAAAACTGGACTCACAGGAGGGGTTCAAATCATAGAAAGTGAGAGTGTCAGTCCTCTTGTACTTAAGTTAGCATTGTGCCTATTGTATTAAAATCGGATGCAATTTCTGTGCTTCATCGTCAATAAGAAGGTCCAAGGGATACAGTAAACCTGAAGTGAAGCATCGGAATCTAAACTGGACACACAGGAGAGGTTCAAAACATAGAAAGTTAGAGTGTCAGTCCTCTTGTACTTATGTCGGCATTGTGCATTTTGTATTAAATTCCGATGCAATTTCTGTGTTTCAGCTTCAATGAGTAGGTGCAAGGTATACGGTTGACTTGATGTGACGCATCGGAATCTAAACCTTTACTCACAGGAGAGGTACAAAATCATAGAAAGTTAGAGTGTCAGTCCTCTTGTACTTAAGTCGGCATTGTGACATTTGTATTAAATTCGAATGCAATTTCTGTAGTTCATCGTCAATAAGAAGGTCCAAGGGATACTGTTAACCTGAAGTGAAGCATCGGAATCTAATACTGGACACACAGGTGAGATTCAAAGCGTAGACAGTAAGAGTGTCGGTCCTCTTGTACTTAAGTCAGCATTGTGCCCTTTGTATTAAATTCGGTTGCAATTACTGTGTTTCATCGTCAATAAGAAGGTGCAAGGTATACTGTAAACCTATGGTGAAGCATCGGGATCTAAAACTGGAGAGGTTCAAATCACAGAAACTGAGAGTGCCAAACCTCTTTTAACTTAAGTCGGCATTGTGCCTTTTGTATTAAATTCGAATGCAATTTCTGTGTTTCATCGTCAATAAAAACGTCCAGGGTATACAGTAAACCTGAAGTGAAGCATCGGAATCCAAAACTGGACTCACAGGAGAGGTTCAAATCATAGAAAGTTGGAGTGTGAGTCCTCTTGTACATAAGTCGGCAATGTGAGTTTTGTATTGAATTCGGATGTAATTTCTGTGTTTCATCGTCAATAAGAAGGTCCAAGGTATACAGTAAACCTGAAGTGAAGCATCGGAATCTAAAACTGGACTCACAGGAGAGGTTCAAATCATAGAAAGTGAGAGTGTCAGTCCTCTTTTACTTAAGTCGGCATTGTGGCATTTGAATTAAAATCCGATGCAATTTCTGTGTTTCATCGTCAATAAGAAGGTCCAAGGGATACAGTAAACCTGAAGTGAAGCATCGGAATCTATAACTGGACACACAGGAGAGGTTCAAACCGTAGAAAGTGAGAGTGTCAGTCCTCTTGTACTTAAGTCGGCATTGTGCATTTTGTATTAAATTCGGATGCAATTTCTGTGTTTCAGCGGCAATAAGAAGGTGCAAGGTATACAGTAAACCTAAAGTGAAGCATCGGAATCTAAAACTGGACTCAAAGGAGAGGTTCAAATCATAGAAAGTTAGAGTGTCAGTCCTCTTGTACTTAGGATGGCATTGTGCCCTTTTGTATTAAATTCGGATGCAAACTCTGTGTTTCATCGTCAATAAGAAGGTCCAAGGGATACAGTAAACTTGAAGTGAAGCATCGGAATCTAAAACTGGACTCACAGGAGAGGTTCAAATCATTGAAAGTGAGAGTGTCAGTCCTATTGTACTTAAGTCACCATTGTGCCTTTTGTACTAAATTCGAATGCAATTTCTGTATTTCATCGTCTACAAGAAGGTCCAAGGGATACAGTGAACCTGAAGTGAAGCATCGGAATATAAATAGGACTCACAGGAGAGGTTCAAATCATAGAAAGTTAGAGTGTCGGTGCTCTTGTACTTACGTCGGCATTGTGCCTTTTGTATTAAATTCCGATGCAATTTCTGCGTGTCATCGTCAATAAGAAGGTCCAAGGAATACAGTAAACCTGAAGTGAAGCATCGGAATCTAAAACTGGACACACAGGAGAGGTTTAAATCGTAGATAGTGAGAGTGTCAGTCCTCTTGTACCTAAGCCGGCATTGTTTATTTTGTATTAAATTCGGATGCAATTTCTGTGTTTCATCGTCAATAAGAAGGTGCAAGGTATACAGTAAACCTGAAGTGAAGCATCGGAATCTAAAGCTGGACTCACAGGAGAGGTTCAAATCATAGAAAGCTAGAGTGTCAGTCCTCTTGTACTTATGTCGGCATTGTGCCTTTTGTATTAAATTCCGATGCAATATCTGTGTTTCATCGTCGCTAAGAAGGTGCAAGGTATACGGTAGACCTAGTGTGACGCATCGGAATCTAAAACTATACTCACAGGAGAGTTTCAAATCATAGGAAGTTAAAGTGTCAGTCCTCTTGTACTTAAGTCGGCATTGTGCCTTTTGTATTAAATTCGGATGCAATTTCTGTGTTTCATCGTCAATAAGAACGTCCAGGGGATACAGTAAATCTGAAGTGAAGTATCGGAATCTAAATCTGGACTCGCAGGAGAGGTTCAAATCATAGAAAGTTAGAGTGTGACTCCTCTTGAATTTAAGTCGGCATTCGGCCGTTTGTATTAAATTCAGATGCAAACTCTGTGTTTCATCGTCAATAAGAAGGTCCAAGGGATACAGTAAACCTTAAGTGAAGCATCGGAATCTAAAACTGGACTCACAAGAGAGGTTCAAATCATAGAGAGTGAGAGTGTCAGTCCTCTTTTACTTAAGTCGGCATTGTGCCTTTTGAATTAAATTCGGATGCAATCTCTGCGTTTCATGGTCAATAAGAAGGTCCAAGGGATACAGTAAACATGAAGTGAAGCATCGGAATCTAAAACTGGACTCACAGGAGAGGTTCAAATCGTAGAAAGTGAGAGTGTCAGTCCTCTTGTCTTTAAGTCGGCATTGTGAATTTTGTATTAAATTCGGATGAAATTTCTGTGTTTCATCGTCAATAAGAAGGTGCAAGGTATACAGTAAACCTGAAGTGAAGCATCGGAATCTAAAACTGGACTCACAGGAGAGGTTCAAATCGTATAAAGTGAGAGTGTCAGTCCTCTTGTAATTAAATCGGCATTGTGCCTTTTGTACTAAATTCGGATGCTATTTCTGTGTTTCATCGTCAATAGGTAGGTAAATGGTTTACAGTAAACCTGAAGTGAAGCATCGGAATCTAAAACTGGACTCACAGGAGAGGTTCAAATCATTGAAAGTGAGAGTGTCAGTCCTCTTGTACTTAAGTCGGCATTGTGCCTTTTGTATTAAATTCGGATGCAATTTCTGTGTTCCATCGTCAATAAGAAGGTGCAAGGTATACAGTAACCTTGACGTGAAACATCGGAATCTAAAACTGGACTTACAGGAGGGGTTTCAATCGTAGAAAGTGAGAGTGTCAGTCCTCTTGTACTTAAGTCGGCAATGTGCATTTTGTATTAAATTTGGATGCAATTTCCGTGTTTCATCGTCAATAAGAAGGTGCAAGGTATACAGTAAACCTGAAGTGAAGCATCGGAATCTAATACTGGACTCATAGGAGAGGTTCAAATCATAGAAAGTGAGAGTGTCAGTCCTCTTTTAGTTGAGTCGGCATTGTGCCTTTTGTATTAAATTCCGATGCAATTTCTGTGTCTCATCGTCAGTAAGAAGGGCCAAGGTATACAGTAAACCTGAAGTGAAGCATCGGAAACTAAAACTGGACTCACAGGAGAGGTTCAAAACATAGACAGTCTAAGTGTCGGTTCTTTTGTACTTAAGTCGGCATTGTGCCTCTTGTATTAAACTCGGATGCAATTTCTGTTTCTTATCGTCCATAAGAAGGTCCGAGGTATACAGTAAACCTGAAGTGCAGCATCGGAATCTAAAACTGGGCCCACAGGAGAGGTTAAAATCATAGATATAGTGTCAGTCCTCTTGTACTTAAATAGGTATTGTGCCTTTTGTATTAAATTCAGATGCACTTTCTGTGTTTTATCGTCAATAAGAAGGTCCAAGGTATACAGTAAACCTGAAGTGAAGCATCGGAATCTAAAACTGGACTCACAGGAGAGGTTCATATCGTAGAAAGTGAGAGTGTCAGTCCTCTTGTACTTAAGTCGGCATTGTGCCTTTTGTATTAAATTCGGACGCAATTTCTGTGTTTCATCGTCAATAAGAAGGTCCAAGGGATACAGTAAACCCGAATTGAAGCATAGGATTCTAAAACTGGACTCACAGGAGAGGTTCAAATCATAGAAAGTTAGAGTGTCAGTCCTCTTGTACTTAAGTCGGCATTGTGCCTTTTGTATTAAATTTGGATATAATTTCTGTGTCTCATCGTCAATAAGAAGGTCCAAGGTATACACTAAACCTGAAGTGAAGCATCGGAATCTAAAACTGGACTCACAGCAGAGGTTCAAATCACAGAAAGTGAGAGAGTCAGTCCTCTTTTACTTAAGTCGGCATTGTTTCTTTTGTATTAAATACAGATGCAATTTCTGTGTTTCATCGTCAATAAGAAGGTCCAAGGGATACAGTAAACCTGAAGTGAAGCATCGGGATATAAAACTGGACTCACAGGAGAGGTTCATATCATAGATAGTGAGAGTGTCAGTCCTCTTGTACTTAAGTCGTCATTGTGATTTTTGTATTGAATTCGGATGCAATTTCTGTGTTTCATCGTCAATAAGAAGGTCCAAGGTATACAGTAAACCTGAAGTGAAGCATCGGAATCTAAAACTGGACTCACAGGAGAGGTTCAAATCATAGAAAGTGAGAGTCCTCTTTTACTTAAGTCGGCATTGTGCCTTTTGTATTCAATTCGAATGCAATTACTGTGTTTCATCGTCAATAAGAAGGTTCAAGGGATACAGTAAACCTGAAGTGAAGCATCGGAATCTAAAACAGGACTCACATGAGAGGTTCAAATCATAGAATGTAAGAGTGTCAGTCCTCTTGTACTTAAGACTGCATTGTGACATTTGTATTAAATTCGGATGCAATTTCTGTGTTTCATCGTCAATAAGAAGGTGCAAGGTATACAGTATACCTGAAGTGAAGCATCGGTATCTAAAACTGGACTCACAGCAGAGGTTCAAATCATAGAAAGTTAGCGTGTCAGTCCTCTTGTACTTAAGTCGGCATTGTGCCTTTTGTATTAAAGTCGGATGCAATTTCTGTGTTTTATCGTCAATAAGAGGGTCCAAGTGGTACAGTAAACCTGAAGTGAAGCATCGGAATCTAAAACTGGACTCACAGGAGAGGTTCAAATCATAGAAAGTTAAAGTGTCAGTCGTCTTGTACTTAAGACGCCATTGTGCGTTTTGTATTAAATTCGGATGCAATTTCTGTGTTTCATCGTCAATAAGAAGGTGCAAGGTATACAGTAATCTTGACGTGAAGCATCGGAATCAAAAACTGGACTCACAGAGAGGTTCAAATCGTAGAAAGTGAGAGTGTCAGTCCTCTTGTACTTAAGTCGGCATTGTGCCTTTTGTATTCAATTCGAATGCAATTTCTGTGTTTCATCGTCAATAAGAAGGTGCAAGGTATACAGTAAACCTGATGTGAAGCATCGGAATCTAAAACTTGACTCACACAAGAGGTTCAAATTGTAGAGAGTGAGAGTGTCAGTCCTCTTGTACTGAAGTCGGCATTGTGCCTTTTGTATTAAATTCGGATGCTATTTCTGTGTTTAGTCGTCAATAAGAAGGTGCAAGGAATACAGTAAACCTGAAGTGAAGCATCGGAATCTAAAACTGGACCCACTGGAGAGGTTCAAATCACTGAAAGTGAGAGTGTGAGTCCTCCATTACATAAGTCGGCATTGTGCCTTTTGTATTAAATTCGAATGCAATTTCTGTGTTTCATCGTCAATAAGAAGGTGCAAGGTATACAGTAATCTTGACGTGAAGCATCGGAATCTAAAACTGGACTCACAGGAGAGGTTCAAATCGTAGAAAGTGAGAGTGTCAGTCCTCCTGTACTTAAGTCGGCTATGTGCCTTTTGTATTAAATTCGGAAGCTAATTCTGTGTTTCATCGTCAATAAGAATGTGCAGGGTATACAGTAAACCTGAAGTGAAGCATCGGAATCTAAAACTGGACTCACAGGAGGGGTTCAAATCATAGAAAGTGAGAGTGTCAGTCCTCTTGTACTTAAGTCTGCATTGTGCCTATTGTATTAAAATCGGACGCAATTTCTGTGCTTCATCGTCAATAAGAAGGTGCAAGGTTTACAGTAAACCTGAAGATAAGCATCGGAATCTATAACTGGACTTACAGGAGAGATTCAAATCGTAGAAAGTGAGAGTGTCAGTCCTCTTGTACTTAAGTCGGCATTGTGCATTTTGTATTAAATTCGGATGCAATTTCTGTATTTCATCGTCAATAAGATGGTGCAAGGTATACAGTAAACCTGAAGTGAAGAATCGGAATCTAAAACTGGTCTCACAGGAGAGGTTCAAATCATAGAATGTGAGAGTGTCAGTCCTCTTGTACTTAAGTCGGCATTGTGCCTTTTGTATTAAATTCGGATGCAATTTCTGTGTTTCCTCGTCAATAAGAAGGTCCAAGGGATACAGTAAACCTGAAGTGAAGCATCGGAATCTAAAACTGGACTCACAGGAGAGGTTCAAATCAAAGAAAGCGAAAGTCTCACCCCTCTTTTAACTTAAGTCCGCATTGTGCCTTTGTATTAAATTCGAATGCAAATTCTGTGTTTCATCGTCAATAAGAACGTCCAGGGGATACAGTAAACCTGAAGTGAAGCATCGGAATCTAAAACTGGACTCGCAGGAGAGGTTCAAATCCAAGAAAGTTAGAGTGTGAGTCCTCTTGAATTTAAGTCGGCATTGTGCCTTTTGTATTAAATTCGGATGCAAACTCTGTGTTTCATCGTCAATGAGAAGGTCCAAGGGATACAGTAAACCTTAAGTGAAGCATCGCAATCTAAAACTGGACTCACAGGAGAGGTTCAAATAATAGAAAGTGAGAGTGTCAGTCCTCTTGTACTTATGTCGGCATTGTGATTTTTGTATTGAATTCGGATGCCTTTTTCTGTGTTTCATCGTCAATAAGAAGGTCCAAGGGATACAGTAAACATGAAGTGAAGCATCGGAATCTAAAACTGGACACACAGGAGAGGTTCAAATCGTAGAAAGTGAGAGTGTCAGTCCTCTTGTTTTTAAGTCGGCATTGTGCATTTTGTATTAAATTCGGATGCAAATTCTGTGTTTCATCGTCAATAAGAAGATGCAAGGTATACAGTAAACCTGACGTGAAGCATCGGAATCTAAAACTGGACTCACAGGAGAGGTTCAAATCGTATAAAGTGAGAGTGTCAGTCCTCTTGTAATGAAATCGGCATTGTGCCTTTTGTACTAAATTCGGATGCTATTTCTGTGTTTCATCGTCAATAGGTAGGTGCATGGTATACAGTAAACCTGAAGTGAAGCATCGGAATCTAAAACTGGACTCACAGGAGAGGTTCAAATCATTGAAAGTGAGAGTGTCAGTCCTGTTGTACTTAAGTCGGCATTGTGCCTTTTGTATTAAGATTGGATATAATTTCTGTGTCTCATCGTCAATAAGAAGGTCCAAGGTATACACTAAACCTGAAGTGAAGCATCGGAATCTAAAACTGGACTCACAGGAGAGGTTCAAATCACAGAAAGTGAGAGTGTCAGTCCACTTTTACTTAAGTCGACATTGTTTCTTTTGTACTAAATACGGATGCAGTTTCTGTGTTTCATCGTCAATAAGAAGGTCCAAGGGATACAGTAAACCTGAACTGAAGCATCAGGATATAAAACTGGACTCACAGGAGAGTTTCATATCATAGATAGTGAGAGTGTCAGTCCTCTTGTACTTAAGTCGGCATTGTGATTTTTGTATTGAATTCGGATGCAATTTCTGTGTTTCATCGTCAATAAGAAGGTCCAAGGTATACAGTAAACCTGAAGTGTAGCATCGGAATCTAAAACTGGACTCACAGGAGAGGTTCAAATCATAGAAAGTGAGAGTCCTCTTTTACTTAAGTCGGCATTGTGCTTTTTGTATTCAATTCGAATGCAATTACTGTGTTTCATCATCAATAAGAAGGTTCAAGGGATACAGTAAACCTGAAGTGAAGCATCGGAATCTAAAACTGGACTCACAGGAGAGGTTCAAATCATAGAAAGTAAGAGTGTCAGTCCTCTTGTACTTAAGACTGCATTGTGACATTTGTATTAAATTCGGATGCAATTTCTGTGTTTCATCGTCAATAAGAAGGTGCAAGGTATACAGTATACCTGAAGTGAAGCATCGGTATCTAAAACTGGACTCACAGCAGAGGTTCAAATCATAGAAAGTTAGCGTGTCAGTCCTCTTGTACTTAAGTCGGCATTGTGTTTTTTGTATTAAAGTTGGATGCAATTTCTGTGTTTTATCGTCAATAAGAGGGTCCAAGTGGTACAGTAAACCTGAAGTGAAGCATCGGAATCTAAAACTGGACTCACAGGAGAGGTTCAAATCATAGAAAGTTACAGTGTCAGTCCTCTTGTACTTAAGACGCCATTGTGCGTTTTGTATTAAATTCGGATGCAATTTCTGTGTTTCATCGTCAATAAGAAGGTGCAAGGTATACAGTAAACCTGAAGTGAAGCATCGGAATCTAAAACTTGACTCACACAAGAGGTTCAAATTGTAGAGAGTGAGAGTGTCAGTCCTCTTGTACTTAAGTCGGCATTGTGCCTTTTGTATTAAATTCGGATGCTATTTCTGTGTTTAGTCGTCAATAAGAAGGTGCAAGGAATACAGTAAATCTGAAGTGAAGCATCGGAATCTAAAACTGGACCCACTGGAGAGGTTCAAATCACTGAAAGTGAGAGTGTGAGTCCTCCATTACTTAAGTCGGCATTGTGCCTTTTGTATTAAATTCGAATGCAATTTCTGTGTTTCATCGTCAATAAGAAGGTGCAAGGTATACAGTAATCTTGACGTGAAGCATCGGAATCTAAAACTGGACTCACAGGAGAGGTTCAAATCGTAGAAAGTGAGAGTGTCAGTCCTCCTGTACTTAAGTCGGCTATGTGCGTTTTGTATTAAATTCGGAAGCTAATTCTGTGTTTCATCGTCAATAAGAATGTGCAGGGTATACAGTAAACCTGAAGTGAAGCATCGGAATCTAAAACTGGACTCGCAGGAGGGGTTCAAATCATAGAACGTGAGAGTGTCAGTCCTCTTGTACTTAAGTCTGCATTGTGCCTATTGTATTAAAATCGGATGCAATTTCTGTGCTTCATCGTCAATAAGAAGGTGCAAGGTTTACAGTAAACCTGAAGAGAAGCATCGGAATCTATAACAGGACTCACAGGAGAGATTCAAATCGTAGAAAGTGAGAGTGTCAGTCCTCTTGTACTTAAGTCGGCATTGTGCATTTTGTATTAAATTCGGATGCAATTTCTGTGTTTCATCGTCAATAAGAAGATGCAAGGTATACAGTAAACCTGAATTGAAGAATCGGAATCTAAAACTGGTCTCACAGGAGAGGTTCAAATCATAGAATGTGAGAGTGTCAGTCCTCTTGTACTTAAGTCGGCATTGTGCCTTCTGTATTAAATTCGGATGCAATTTCTGTGTTTCATCGTCAATAAGAAGGTCCAAGCTATACAGTAAACCTGAAGTGAAGCATCGGAATCTAAAACTGGACTCACAGGAGAGGTTCAAATCAAAGAAAGCGAAAGTCTCACCCCTCTTTTAACTTAAGTCCGCATTGTGAATTTGTATTAAATTCGAATGCAATTTCTGTGTTTCATCGTCAATAAGAACGTCCAGGGGATACAGTAAACCTGAAGTGAAGCATCGGAATCTAAAACTGGACTCGCAGGAGAGGTTCAAATCATAGAAAGTTAGAGTGTGAGTCCTCTTGTACTTAAGTCTGCATTGTGCCTATTGTATTAAAATCGGATGCAATTTCTGTGCTTCATCGTCAATAAGAAGGTGCAAGGTTTACAGTAAACCTGAAGAGAAGCATCGGAATCTATAACAGGACTCACAGGAGAGATTCAAATCGTAGAAAGTGAGAGTGTCAGTCCTCTTGTACTTAAGTCGGCATTGTGCATTTTGTATTAAATTCGGATGCAATTTCTGTATTTCATCGTCAATAAGATGGTGCAAGGTATACAGTAAACCTGAAGTGAAGAATCGGAATCTAAAACTGGTCTCACAGGAGAGGTTCAAATCATAGAATGTGAGAGTGTCAGTCCTCTTGTACTTAAGTCGGCATTGTGCCTTTTGTATTAAATTCGGATGCTATTTCTGTGTTTAGTCGTCAATAAGAAGGTGCAAGGAATACAGTAAACCTGAAGTGAAGCATCGGAATCTAAAACTGGACCCACTGGAGAGGTTCAAATCACTGAAAGTGAGAGTGTGAGTCCTCCATTACATAAGTCGGCATTGTGCCTTTTGTATTAAATTCGAATGCAATTTCTGTGTTTCATCGTCAATAAGAAGGTGCAAGGTATACAGTAATCTTGACGTGAAGCATCGGAATCTAAAACTGGACTCACAGGAGAGGTTCAAATCGTAGAAAGTGAGAGTGTCAGTCCTCCTGTACTTAAGTCGGCTATGTGCCTTTTGTATTAAATTCGGAAGCTAATTCTGTGTTTCATCGTCAATAAGAATGTGCAGGGTATACAGTAAACCTGAAGTGAAGCATCGGAATCTAAAACTGGACTCACAGGAGGGGTTCAAATCATAGAAAGTGAGAGTGTCAGTCCTCTTGTACTTAAGTCTGCATTGTGCCTATTGTATTAAAATCGGACGCAATTTCTGTGCTTCATCGTCAATAAGAAGGTGCAAGGTTTACAGTAAACCTGACGATAAGCATCGGAATCTATAACTGGACTTACAGGAGAGATTCAAATCGTAGAAAGTGAGAGTGTCAGTCCTCTTGTACTTAAGTCGGCATTGTGCATTTTGTATTAAATTCGGATGCAATTTCTGTATTTCATCGTCAATAAGATGGTGCAAGGTATACAGTAAACCTGAAGTGAAGAATCGGAATCTAAAACTGGTCTCACAGGAGAGGTTCAAATCATAGAATGTGAGAGTGTCAGTCCTCTTGTACTTAAGTCGGCATTGTGCCTTTTGTATTCAATTCGAATGCAATTTCTGTGTTTCATCGTCAATAAGAAGGTGCAAGGTATACAGTAAACCTGATGTGAAGCATCGGAATCTAAAACTTGACTCACACAAGAGGTTCAAATTGTAGAGAGTGAGAGTGTCAGTCCTCTTGTACTGAAGTCGGCATTGTGCCTTTTGTATTAAATTCGGATGCTATTTCTGTGTTTAGTCGTCAATAAGAAGGTGCAAGGAATACAGTAAACCTGAAGTGAAGCATCGGAATCTAAAACTGGACCCACTGGAGAGGTTCAAATCACTGAAAGTGAGAGTGTGAGTCCTCCATTACATAAGTCGGCATTGTGCCTTTTGTATTAAATTCGAATGCAATTTCTGTGTTTCATCGTCAATAAGAAGGTGCAAGGTATACAGTAATCTTGACGTGAAGCATCGGAATCTAAAACTGGACTCACAGGAGAGGTTCAAATCGTAGAAAGTGAGAGTGTCAGTCCTCCTGTACTTAAGTCGGCTATGTGCCTTTTGTATTAAATTCGGAAGCTAATTCTGTGTTTCATCGTCAATAAGAATGTGCAGGGTATACAGTAAACCTGAAGTGAAGCATCGGAATCTAAAACTGGACTCACAGGAGGGGTTCAAATCATAGAAAGTGAGAGTGTCAGTCCTCTTGTACTTAAGTCTGCATTGTGCCTATTGTATTAAAATCGGACGCAATTTCTGTGCTTCATCGTCAATAAGAAGGTGCAAGGTTTACAGTAAACCTGAAGATAAGCATCGGAATCTATAACTGGACTTACAGGAGAGATTCAAATCGTAGAAAGTGAGAGTGTCAGTCCTCTTGTACTTAAGTCGGCATTGTGCATTTTGTATTAAATTCGGATGCAATTTCTGTATTTCATCGTCAATAAGATGGTGCAAGGTATACAGTAAACCTGAAGTGAAGAATCGGAATCTAAAACTGGTCTCACAGGAGAGGTTCAAATCATAGAATGTGAGAGTGTCAGTCCTCTTGTACTTAAGTCGGCATTGTGCCTTTTGTATTAAATTCGGATGCAATTTCTGTGTTTCCTCGTCAATAAGAAGGTCCAAGGGATACAGTAAACCTGAAGTGAAGCATCGGAATCTAAAACTGGACTCACAGGAGAGGTTCAAATCAAAGAAAGCGAAAGTCTCACCCCTCTTTTAACTTAAGTCCGCATTGTGCCTTTGTATTAAATTCGAATGCAAATTCTGTGTTTCATCGTCAATAAGAACGTCCAGGGGATACAGTAAACCTGAAGTGAAGCATCGGAATCTAAAACTGGACTCGCAGGAGAGGTTCAAATCCAAGAAAGTTAGAGTGTGAGTCCTCTTGAATTTAAGTCGGCATTGTGCCTTTTGTATTAAATTCGGATGCAAACTCTGTGTTTCATCGTCAATGAGAAGGTCCAAGGGATACAGTAAACCTTAAGTGAAGCATCGCAATCTAAAACTGGACTCACAGGAGAGGTTCAAATAATAGAAAGTGAGAGTGTCAGTCCTCTTGTACTTATGTCGGCATTGTGATTTTTGTATTGAATTCGGATGCCTTTTTCTGTGTTTCATCGTCAATAAGAAGGTCCAAGGGATACAGTAAACATGAAGTGAAGCATCGGAATCTAAAACTGGACACACAGGAGAGGTTCAAATCGTAGAAAGTGAGAGTGTCAGTCCTCTTGTTTTTAAGTCGGCATTGTGCATTTTGTATTAAATTCGGATGCAAATTCTGTGTTTCATCGTCAATAAGAAGATGCAAGGTATACAGTAAACCTGACGTGAAGCATCGGAATCTAAAACTGGACTCACAGGAGAGGTTCAAATCGTAAAAAGTGAGAGTGTCAGTCCTCTTGTAATGAAATCGGCATTGTGCCTTTTGTACTAAATTCGGATGCTATTTCTGTGTTTCATCGTCAATAGGTAGGTGCATGGTATACAGTAAACCTGAAGTGAAGCATCGGAATCTAAAACTGGACTCACAGGAGAGGTTCAAATCATTGAAAGTGAGAGTGTCAGTCCTGTTGTACTTAAGTCGGCATTGTGCCTTTTGTATTAAGATTGGATATAATTTCTGTGTCTCATCGTCAATAAGAAGGTCCAAGGTATACACTAAACCTGAAGTGAAGCATCGGAATCTAAAACTGGACTCACAGGAGAGGTTCAAATCACAGAAAGTGAGAGTGTCAGTCCACTTTTACTTAAGTCGACATTGTTTCTTTTGTACTAAATACGGATGCAGTTTCTGTGTTTCATCGTCAATAAGAAGGTCCAAGGGATACAGTAAACCTGAACTGAAGCATCAGGATATAAAACTGGACTCACAGGAGAGTTTCATATCATAGATAGTGAGAGTGTCAGTCCTCTTGTACTTAAGTCGGCATTGTGATTTTTGTATTGAATTCGGATGCAATTTCTGTGTTTCATCGTCAATAAGAAGGTCCAAGGTATACAGTAAACCTGAAGTGTAGCATCGGAATCTAAAACTGGACTCACAGGAGAGGTTCAAATCATAGAAAGTGAGAGTCCTCTTTTACTTAAGTCGGCATTGTGCTTTTTGTATTCAATTCGAATGCAATTACTGTGTTTCATCATCAATAAGAAGGTTCAAGGGATACAGTAAACCTGAAGTGAAGCATCGGAATCTAAAACTGGACTCACAGGAGAGGTTCAAATCATAGAAAGTAAGAGTGTCAGTCCTCTAGTACTTAAGACTGCATTGTGACATTTGTATTAAATTCGGATGCAATTTCTGTGTTTCATCGTCAATAAGAAGGTGCAAGGTATACAGTATACCTGAAGTGAAGCATCGGTATCTAAAACTGGACTCACAGCAGAGGTTCAAATCATAGAAAGTTAGCGTGTCAGTCCTCTTGTACTTAAGTCGGCATTGTGTTTTTTGTATTAAAGTTGGATGCAATTTCTGTGTTTTATCGTCAATAAGAGGGTCCAAGTGGTACAGTAAACCTGAAGTGAAGCATCGGAATCTAAAACTGGACTCACAGGAGAGGTTCAAATCATAGAAAGTTACAGTGTCAGTCCTCTTGTACTTAAGACGCCATTGTGCGTTTTGTATTAAATTCGGATGCAATTTCTGTGTTTCATCGTCAATAAGAAGGTGCAAGGTATACAGTAAACCTGAAGTGAAGCATCGGAATCTAAAACTTGACTCACACAAGAGGTTCAAATTGTAGAGAGTGAGAGTGTCAGTCCTCTTGTACTTAAGTCGGCATTGTGCCTTTTGTATTAAATTCGGATGCTATTTCTGTGTTTAGTCGTCAATAAGAAGGTGCAAGGAATACAGTAAATCTGAAGTGAAGCATCGGAATCTAAAACTGGACCCACTGGAGAGGTTCAAATCACTGAAAGTGAGAGTGTGAGTCCTCCATTACTTAAGTCGGCATTGTGCCTTTTGTATTAAATTCGAATGCAATTTCTGTGTTTCATCGTCAATAAGAAGGTGCAAGGTATACAGTAATCTTGACGTGAAGCATCGGAATCTAAAACTGGACTCACAGGAGAGGTTCAAATCGTAGAAAGTGAGAGTGTCAGTCCTCCTGTACTTAAGTCGGCTATGTGCGTTTTGTATTAAATTCGGAAGCTAATTCTGTGTTTCATCGTCAATAAGAATGTGCAGGGTATACAGTAAACCTGAAGTGAAGCATCGGAATCTAAAACTGGACTCGCAGGAGGGGTTCAAATCATAGAACGTGAGAGTGTCAGTCCTCTTGTACTTAAGTCTGCATTGTGCCTATTGTATTAAAATCGGATGCAATTTCTGTGCTTCATCGTCAATAAGAAGGTGCAAGGTTTACAGTAAACCTGAAGAGAAGCATCGGAATCTATAACAGGACTCACAGGAGAGATTCAAATCGTAGAAAGTGAGAGTGTCAGTCCTCTTGTACTTAAGTCGGCATTGTGCATTTTGTATTAAATTCGGATGCAATTTCTGTGTTTCATCGTCAATAAGAAGATGCAAGGTATACAGTAAACCTGAATTGAAGAATCGGAATCTAAAACTGGTCTCACAGGAGAGGTTCAAATCATAGAATGTGAGAGTGTCAGTCCTCTTGTACTTAAGTCGGCATTGTGCCTTCTGTATTAAATTCGGATGCAATTTCTGTGTTTCATCGTCAATAAGAAGGTCCAAGCTATACAGTAAACCTGAAGTGAAGCATCGGAATCTAAAACTGGACTCACAGGAGAGGTTCAAATCAAAGAAAGCGAAAGTCTCACCCCTCTTTTAACTTAAGTCCGCATTGTGAATTTGTATTAAATTCGAATGCAATTTCTGTGTTTCATCGTCAATAAG
This sequence comes from Schistocerca americana, assembly GCF_021461395.2. Classification (NCBI taxonomy): domain Eukaryota; kingdom Metazoa; phylum Arthropoda; class Insecta; order Orthoptera; family Acrididae; genus Schistocerca; species Schistocerca americana. Next base: position 55,894,508 of record NC_060122.1, read on the forward strand.
AACGTCCAGGGGATACAGTAAACCTGAAGTGAAGCATCGGAATCTAAAACTGGACTCGCAGGAGAGGTTCAAATCATAGAAAGTTAGAGTGTGAGTCCTCTTGTACTTAAGTCTGCATTGTGCCTATTGTATTAAATTCGGAAGCTAATTCTGTGTTTCATCGTCAATAAGAATGTGCAGGGTATACAGTAAACCTGAAGTGAAGCATCGGAAACTAAAACTGGACTCGCAGGAGGGGTTCAAATCATAGAACGTGAGAGTGTCAGTCCTCTTGTACTTAAGTCGGCATTGTGCCTTTTGTATTAAATTCGGATGCAAACTCTGTGTTTCATCGTCAACGAGAAGGTCCAAGGGATACAGTAAACCTTAAGTGAAGCATCGCAATCTAAAACTGGACTCACAGGAGAGGTTCAAATAATAGAAAGTGAGAGTGTCAGTCCTCTTGTACTTATGTCGGCATTGTGATTTTTGTATTGAATTCGGATGCCTTTTTCTGTGTTTCATCGTCAATTAGAAGGTCCAAGGTATACAGAAAACCTGAAGTGAAGCATCGGAATCTAAAACTGGACTCACAGGAGAGGTTCGAATCATAGAAAGTGAGAGTGTCAGTCCTCTTTTACTTAAGTCGGTAATGTGCATTTTGAATTAAATTCGAATGCAATTTCTGTGTTTCATCGTCAATAAGAAGGTCCAAGGGATACAGTAAACCAGAAGTGAAGCATCTGAATCTAAAACTGGACACACAGGAGAGGTTCAAATCGTAGATAGTGAGAGTGTCAGTCCTCTTGTACTTAAGTAGGCATTGTGCATTTTGTATTAAATTCGGATGCAATTTCTGTGTTTCATCGCCAATAAGAAGGTGCAAGGTATACAGTAAACCTGAAGTGAAGCATCGGAATCTGAAACTGGACTCACAGGAGAGGTTCAAATCATAGAAAGCTAGAGTGTCAGTCCTCTTGTACTTATGTCGGCATTGTGCCTTTTGTATTATATTCCGATGCAATTTCAGTGTTTCATCGTCGATAAGAAGGTGCAAGGTATACGGTAGACCTAATGTGACGCATCGGAATCTAAAACTATACTCACAGGAGAGGTTCAAATCATTGGAAGTTAAAGTGTCAGTCCTCTTGTATTTAAGTCGGCATTGTGCCTTTTGTATTAAATTCGGATGCAATTTCTGTGTTTCATCGTCAATAAGGACGTCCAGGGGATATAGTAAACCTGAAGTAAAGTATCGGAATCTAAAACTGGACTCGCAGGAGAGGTTCAAATCATAGAAAGTTAGAGTGTGAGTCCTCTTGAATTTAAGTCGGCATTGTGCCTTTTGTATTAAATTCGGATGCAAACTCTGTGTTTCATCGTCAATAAGAAGGTCCAAGGGATACAGTAAACCTTAAGTGAAGCATCGGAATCTAAAACTGGACTCACAAGAGAGGTTCAAATCATAGAAGGTGAGAGTGTCAGTCCTCTTTTACTTAAGTCGGCATTGTGCCTTTTGAATTAAATTCGGATGCAATTTCTGTGTTTCATCGTCAATAAGAAGGTTCAAGGGATACAGTAAACATGAAGTGAAGCATCGGAACCTAAAACTGGACCCACAGGAGAGGTTCAAATCGTATAAAGTGAGAGTGTCAGACCTCTTGTAATGAAATCGGCATTGTGCCTTTTGTACTACATTCGGATGCTATTTCTGTGTTTCATCGTCAATAGGTAGGTGCATGGTATACAGTAAACCTGAAGTGAAGCATCGGAATCTAAAACTGGACTCACAGGAGAGGTTCAAATCATTGAAAGTGAGAGTGTCAGTCCTGTTGTACTTAAGTCGGCATTGTGCCTCTTGTATTAAATTCGGATGCAATTTCTGTGTTCCATCGTCAATAAGAAGGTGCAAGGTATACAGTAATCTTGACGTGAAGCATCGGAATCTAAAACTGGACTCACAGGAGGGGTTTCAATCGTAGAAAGTGAGAGTGTCAGTCCTCTTGTACTTAAGTCGGCAATGTGCATTTTGTATTAAATTTGGATGCAATTTCCGTGTTTCATCGTCAATAAGAAGGTGCAAGGTATACACTAAACCTGAAGTGAAGCATCGGAATCTAAAACTGAACTCATAGGAGAGGTTCAAATCATAGAAAGTGAGAGTGTCAGTCCTCTTTTAGTTAAGTCGGCATTGTGCCTTTTGTACTAAATTCGGATTCAATTCCTTTATTTCATCATCAATAAGAAGGTCCAAGGGATACAGTAATCCTGAAGTGATGCATCGCAATATAAAACTGGACTCACAGTAGAGGTTCAAATCATAGAAAGTTAGAGTGTCAGTCCTCTTGTACTTATGTCGGCATTGTGCCTTTTGTATTAAATTCCGATGCAATTTCTGTGTTTCATCGTCAATAAGAAGGTGCAAGGTATACGGTAAAACCGAAGTGCCGCATCGGAATCTAAAACCGGACTCACAAGAGAAGTTCAAATCATAGAAAGTGAGAGTGTCAGTCCTGTTGTACTTAAGTCGGCATTGTGCCTTTTGTACTAAATTCGGATGCAATTTCTGTGTCCCATCGTCAGTAAGAAGGGCCAAGGTATACAGTAAACCTGAAGTGAAGCATCGGAAAGTAAAACTGGACTCACAGGAGAGGTTCAAAGCATAGACAGCCAGAGTGTCGGTTCTCTTGTACTTAAGTCGGCATTTTGCCTTTTGTATTAAACTCGGATGCAATTTCTGTGTCTTATCGTCAATAAGAAGGTCCGAGGTATACAGTAAACCTGAAGTGAAGCATCGGGATATAAAACTGGACTCACAGGAGAGGTTCAAATCACAGAAAGTGAGAGTGTCAGTCCTCTTTTACTTAAGTCGGCATTGTGCCTTTTGTATTAAATTCGGATGTAATTTCTGTGTTTCATCGACAATAAGAAGGTCCAAGGGATACAGTAAACCTGAAGTGAAGCATCGGGATATAAAACTGGACTCACAGGAGAGGTTCATATCATAGATAGTGAGAGTGTCAGTCCTCTTGTACTTAAGTCGGCATTGTGATTTTAGTATTGAATTCGGATGCAATTTCTGTGTTTCATCGTCAATAAGAAGGTCCAAGGTATACAGTAAACCTGAAGTGAAGCATCGGAATCTAAAACTGGACTCACAGGAGAGGTTCAAATCATAGAAAGTGAGAGTCCTCTTTTACTTAAGTCGGCATTGTGCCTTTTGTATTCAATTCGAATGCAATTACTGTGTTTCATCGTCAATAAGAAGGTCCAAGGGATACAGTAAACCTGAAGTGAAGCATCGGAATCTAAAACTGGACTCACAGGAGAGGTTCAAATCATAGAAAGTAAGAGTGTCAGTCCTCTTGTACTTAAGTCTGCATTGTGCCATTTGTATTAAATTCGGATGCAATTTCTGTGTTTCATCGTCAATAAGAAGGTGCAAGGTATACAGTATACCTGAAGTGTAGCATCGGTATCTAAAACTGGACTCACAGGAGAGGTTCAAATCATAGAAAGTTAAAGTGTCAGTCCTCTTGTACTTAAGTCGCCATTGTGCGTTTTGTATTAAATTCGGATGCAATTTCTGTGTTTCATCGTCAATAAGTAGGTGCAAGGTATACAGTAATCTTGACGTGAAGCATCGGAATCTAAAACTGGACTCACAGAGAGGTTCAAATCGTAGAAAGTGAGAGTGACAGTCCTCTTGCACTTAAGTCGGCATTGTGCCTTTTGTATTCAATTTGAATGCAATTTCTGTGTTTCATCGTCAATAAGAAGGTGCAAGGTATACAGTAAACCTGAAGTGAAGCATCGGAATCTAAAACTGGACTCACACAAGAGGTTCAAATCGTAGAATGTGAGAGTGTCAGTCCTCATGTACTTAAGTCGGCTATGTGCCTTTTGTATTAAATTCGGATGCAAATTCTGTGTTTCATCGTCAATAAGAAGGTGCAGGGTATACAGTAAACCTGAAGTGAAGCATCGGAATCTAAAACTGGACTCACAGGAGAGGTTCAAAACATAGAACGTGAGAGTGGCACTCCTCTTGTACTTAAGTCTGCATTGTGCCTATTGTATTAAAATCGGATGCAATTTCTGTGCTTCATCGTCAATAAGAAGGTGCAAGGTTTACTGTAAACCTGAAGAGAAGCATCGGAATCTATAACTGGACTCACAGGAGAGGTTCAAATCGTAGAAAGTGAGAGTGTCAGTCCTCTTGTACTTAAGTCGGCATTGTGCAATTTGTATTAAATTCGGATGCAATTTCTGTGTTTCATCGTCAATAAGAAGGTGCAAGGTATACAGTAAACCTGAAGTGAAGAATCGGAATCTAAAACTGGTCTCACAGGAGAGGTTCAAATCATAGAATGTGAAAGTGTCAGTCCTCTTGTACTTAAGTCGGCATTGTGCCTTTTGTATTAAATTCGGATGCAATTTCTGTGTTTCTTCGTCAATAAGAAGGTCCAAGGGATACAGTAAACCCGAATTGAAGCATAGGATTCTAAAACTGGACTCACAGGAGAGGTTCAAATCATAGAAAGTTAGAGTGTCAGTCCTCTTGTTATTAAGTCGGCATTGTGCTTTTTGTATTGTATTCGGATGCAATTTCTGTGTTTCATCGTCAATAAGAAGGTGCTAGGTATACAGTAACCCTGAAGTGAAGCATCGGAATGTAAAACTGGACTCACAGGAGAGGTTCAAATCGTAGAAAGTGAGAGTGTCAGTCCTCTTGTACTTAGGTCGGCATTGTGCATTTTGTATTAAATTCGGATGCAATTTCTGTGTTTCATCGTCAATAAGAGGGAGCAAGGTATACAGTAAACCTGAAGTGAAGCATCGGAATCTAAAACTGGACTCACAGAAGAGGTTCAAATCGTAGAAAGTGAGAGTATCTGTCCTCTTGTACTTAAGTCGGCATTGTGCCTTTCGTATTAAATTCGGATGCAATTTCTGTGTTTCATCGTCAATAAGAAGGTGCAAGGTATACAGTAAACCTGAAGTGAAGCATGGGAATCTAAAACCGGACTCATAGGAGAGGTTCCAATCGTAGAAAGTGAGAGTGTCAGTCCCCTTGTACTTAGGTCGGCATTGTGCCTTTTGTATTAAATTCGGATGCAATTTCTGTGTTTCATCGTCAATAAGAAGGTGCCAGGTATACAGTAAACCTGAAGTGATGTATCGGAATCTAAAACTAGTCTCACTGGAGAGGTTCAAATCGTAGAATGTGAGAGTGTCAGTCCTCTTGTACTTAAGTCGGCATTGTGCCTTTTGTTTTAAATTCGGATGCAAATTCTGTGTTTCATCGTCAATAAGGAGGTGCAGGGTATACAGTAAACCTGAAGTGAAGCATCGGAATCTAAAACTGGACTCACAGGAGAGGTTCAAATCATAGAAAGTGAGAGTGTCAGTCCTCTTGTACTTAAGTCTGCATTGTGCCAATTGTATTAAAATCGGTGGCAATTTCTGTGCTTCATCGTCAATAAGAAGGTGCAAGGTTTACAGTAAACTCAAAGTGAAGCATCGGAATCTAAAACTGGGCCCACAGGAGAGGTTCAAATCATAGATATAGTGTCAGTCCTCTTGTACTTAAATCGGCATTGTGCCTTTTGTATTAAATTCAGATGCAATTTCTGTGTTTTATCGTCAATAAGAAGGTCCAAGGTATACAGTAAACCTGAAGTGAAGCATCGGAATCTAACACTGGTCTCACAGGAGAGGTTCAAATCATAGAAAGTGAGAGTCCTCTTTTACTTAAGTCGGCATTGTGCCTTTTGTATTCAATTCGAATGCAATTACTGTGTTTCATCGTCAATAAGAAGGTCCAAGGGATACAGTAAACCAGAAGTGAAGCATCGGAATCTAAAACTGGACTCACAGGAGAGGTTCAAATCATAGAAAGTAAGAGTGTCAGTCCTCTTGTACTTAAGTCTGCATTGTGCCATTTGTATTAAATTCGGATGCAATTTCTGTGTTTCATCGTCAATAAGAGGGTCCAAGTGGTACAGTAAACCTGAAGTGAAGCATCGGAATCTAAAACTGGACCCACTGGAGAGGTTCAAATCACTGAAAGTGAGAGTGTCAGTCCTCCATTACTTAAGTCGGCATTGTGCCTTTTGTATTAAATTCGAATGCAATTTCTGTGTTTCATCGTCAATAAGAAGGTGCAAGGTATACAGTAATCTTGACGTGAAGCATCGGAATCTAAAACTGGACTCTAAGGAGAGGTTCAAATCGTAGAAAGTGAGAGTGTCAGCCCTCCTGTACTTAAGTCGGCTATGTGCCTTTTGTATTAAATTCGGATGCAATTTCTGTGTTTCATCGTCAATAAGAAGGTGCTGGGTATACAGTAAACCTGAAGTGAAGCATCGGAATCTAAAACTGGACTCACAGGAGAGGTTCAAATCATAGAAAGTGAGAGTGTCAGTCCTCTTGTACTTAAGTCTGCATTGTGCCTATTGTATTAAAATCGGATGCAATTTTTGTGCTTCATCGTCAATAAGAAGGTGCAAGGTTCACAGTAAACCTGAAGAGAAGCATCGGAATCTAAAACTGGACTCACAGGAGAGGTTCAAATCGTAGAAAGTGAGAGTGTCAGTCCTCTTGTACTTAAGTCGGCATGTGCATTTTGTATTAAATTCGGATGCAATTTCTGTGTTTCATCGTCAATAAGAAGGTGCAAGGTGTACAGTAAACCTGAAGTGAAGCATCGGAATCTAAAACTGGACTCACTGGAGAGGTTAAAATCGTACAAAGTGAGAGTGTCAGTCCTCTTGTAATTAAGTCGGCATTGTGCTTTTTGTATTGTATTCGGATGCAATTTCTGTGTTTCATCGTCAATAAGAAGGTGCTAGGTATACAGTAACCCTGAAGTGAAGCATCGGAATGTAAAACTGGACTCACAGGAGAGGTTCAAATCAAAGAAAGCGAAAGTCTCACCCCTCTTTTAACTTAAGTCCGCATTGTGAATTTGTATTAAATTCGAATGCAATTTCTGTGTTTCATCGTCAATAAGAACGTCCAGGGGATACAGTAAACCTGAAGTGAAGCATCGGAATCTAAAACTGGACTCGCAGGAGAGGTTCAAATCATAGAAAGTTAGAGTGTGAGTCCTCTTGAATTTAAGTCGGCATTGTGCCTTTTGTATTAAATTCGGATGCAAACTCTGTGTTTCATCGTCAACGAGAAGGTCCAAGGGATACAGTAAACCTTAAGTGAAGCATCGCAATCTAAAACTGGACTCACAGGAGAGGTTCAAATAATAGAAAGTGAGAGTGTCAGTCCTCTTGTACTTATGTCGGCATTGTGATTTTTGTATTGAATTCGGATGCCTTTTTCTGTGTTTCATCGTCAATAAGAAGGTCCAAGGTATACAGAAAACCTGAAGTGAAGCATCGGAATCTAAAACTGGACTCACAGGAGAGGTTCGAATCATAGAAAGTGAGAGTGTCAGTCCTCTTTTACTTAAGTCGGTAATGTGCATTTTGAATTAAATTCGAATGCAATTTCTGTGTTTCATCGTCAATAAGAAGGTCCAAGGGATACAGTAAACCAGAAGTGAAGCATCTGAATCTAAAACTGGACACACAGGAGAGGTTCAAATCGTAGATAGTGAGAGTGTCAGTCCTCTTGTACTTAAGTAGGCATTGTGCATTTTGTATTAAATTCGGATGCAATTTCTGTGTTTCATCGCCAATAAGAAGGTGCAAGGTATACAGTAAACCTGAAGTGAAGCATCGGAATCTGAAACTGGACTCACAGGAGAGGTTCAAATCATAGAAAGCTAGAGTGTCAGTCCTCTTGTACTTATGTCGGCATTGTGCCTTTTGTATTATATTCCGATGCAATTTCAGTGTTTCATCGTCGATAAGAAGGTGCAAGGTATACGGTAGACCTAATGTGACGCATCGGAATCTAAAACTATACTCACAGGAGAGGTTCAAATCATTGGAAGTTAAAGTGTCAGTCCTCTTGTATTTAAGTCGGCATTGTGCCTTTTGTATTAAATTCGGATGCAATTTCTGTGTTTCATCGTCAATAAGGACGTCCAGGGGATACAGTAAACCTGAAGTAAAGTATCGGAATCTAAAACTGGACTCGCAGGAGAGGTTCAAATCATAGAAAGTTAGAGTGTGAGTCCTCTTGAATTTAAGTCGGCATTGTGCCTTTTGTATTAAATTCGGATGCAAACTCTGTGTTTCATCGTCAATAAGAAGGTCCAAGGGATACAGTAAACCTTAAGTGAAGCATCGGAATCTAAAACTGGACTCACAAGAGAGGTTCAAATCATAGAAGGTGAGAGTGTCAGTCCTCTTTTACTTAAGTCGGCATTGTGCCTTTTGAATTAAATTCGGATGCAATTTCTGTGTTTCATCGTCAATAAGAAGGTTCAAGGGATACAGTAAACATGAAGTGAAGCATCGGAACCTAAAACTGGACCCACAGGAGAGGTTCAAATCGTATAAAGTGAGAGTGTCAGACCTCTTGTAATGAAATCGGCATTGTGCCTTTTGTACTACATTCGGATGCTATTTCTGTGTTTCATCGTCAATAGGTAGGTGCATGGTATACAGTAAACCTGAAGTGAAGCATCGGAATCTAAAACTGGACTCACAGGAGAGGTTCAAATCATTGAAAGTGAGAGTGTCAGTCCTGTTGTACTTAAGTCGGCATTGTGCCTCTTGTATTAAATTCGGATGCAATTTCTGTGTTCCATCGTCAATAAGAAGGTGCAAGGTATACAGTAATCTTGATGTGAAGCATCGGAATCTAAAACTGGACTCACAGGAGGGGTTTCAATCGTAGAAAGTGAGAGTGTCAGTCCTCTTGTACTTAAGTCGGCAATGTGCATTTTGTATTAAATTTGGATGCAATTTCCGTGTTTCATCGTCAATAAGAAGGTGCAAGGTATACACTAAACCTGAAGTGAAGCATCGGAATCTAAAACTGAACTCATAGGAGAGGTTCAAATCATAGAAAGTGAGAGTGTCAGTCCTCTTTTAGTTAAGTCGGCATTGTGCCTTTTGTACTAAATTCGGATTCAATTCCTTTATTTCATCATCAATAAGAAGGTCCAAGGGATACAGTAATCCTGAAGTGATGCATCGCAATATAAAACTGGACTCACAGTAGAGGTTCAAATCATAGAAAGTTAGAGTGTCAGTCCTCTTGTACTTATGTCGGCATTGTGCCTTTTGTATTAAATTCCGATGCAATTTCTGTGTTTCATCGTCAATAAGAAGGTGCAAGGTATACGGTAAAACCGAAGTGCCGCATCGGAATCTAAAACCGGACTCACAAGAGAAGTTCAAATCATAGAAAGTGAGAGTGTCAGTCCTGTTGTACTTAAGTCGGCATTGTGCCTTTTGTACTAAATTCGGATGCAATTTCTGTGTCCCATCGTCAGTAAGAAGGGCCAAGGTATACAGTAAACCTGAAGTGAAGCATCGGAAAGTAAAACTGGACTCACAGGAGAGGTTCAAAGCATAGACAGCCAGAGTGTCGGTTCTCTTGTACTTAAGTCGGCATTTTGCCTTTTGTATTAAACTCGGATGCAATTTCTGTGTCTTATCGTCAATAAGAAGGTCCGAGGTATACAGTAAACCTGAAGTGAAGCATCGGGATATAAAACTGGACTCACAGGAGAGGTTCAAATCACAGAAAGTGAGAGTGTCAGTCCTCTTTTACTTAAGTCGGCATTGTGCCTTTTGTATTAAATTCGGATGTAATTTCTGTGTTTCATCGACAATAAGAAGGTCCAAGGGATACAGTAAACCTGAAGTGAAGCATCGGGATATAAAACTGGACTCACAGGAGAGGTTCATATCATAGATAGTGAGAGTGTCAGTCCTCTTGTACTTAAGTCGGCATTGTGATTTTAGTATTGAATTCGGATGCAATTTCTGTGTTTCATCGTCAATAAGAAGGTCCAAGGTATACAGTAAACCTGAAGTGAAGCATCGGAATCTAAAACTGGACTCACAGGAGAGGTTCAAATCATAGAAAGTGAGAGTCCTCTTTTACTTAAGTCGGCATTGTGCCTTTTGTATTCAATTCGAATGCAATTACTGTGTTTCATCGTCAATAAGAAGGTCCAAGGGATACAGTAAACCTGAAGTGAAGCATCGGAATCTAAAACTGGACTCACAGGAGAGGTTCAAATCATAGAAAGTAAGAGTGTCAGTCCTCTTGTACTTAAGTCTGCATTGTGCCATTTGTATTAAATTCGGATGCAATTTCTGTGTTTCATCGTCAATAAGAAGGTGCAAGGTATACAGTATACCTGAAGTGTAGCATCGGTATCTAAAACTGGACTCACAGGAGAGGTTCAAATCATAGAAAGTTAAAGTGTCAGTCCTCTTGTACTTAAGTCGCCATTGTGCGTTTTGTATTAAATTCGGATGCAATTTCTGTGTTTCATCGTCAATAAGTAGGTGCAAGGTATACAGTAATCTTGACGTGAAGCATCGGAATCTAAAACTGGACTCACAGAGAGGTTCAAATCGTAGAAAGTGAGAGTGAGAGTCCTCTTTTACTTAAGTCGGCATTGTGCCTTTTGTATTCAATTTGAATGCAATTTCTGTGTTTCATCGTCAATAAGAAGGTGCAAGGTATACAGTAAACCTGAAGTGAAGCATCGGAATCTAAAACTGGACTCACACAAGAGGTTCAAATCGTAGAATGTGAGAGTGTCAGTCCTCATGTACTTAAGTCGGCTATGTGCCTTTTGTATTAAATTCGGATGCAAATTCTGTGTTTCATCGTCAATAAGAAGGTGCAGGGTATACAGTAAACCTGAAGTGAAGCATCGGAATCTAAAACTGGACTCACAGGAGAGGTTCAAAACATAGAACGTGAGAGTGGCACTCCTCTTGTACTTAAGTCTGCATTGTGCCTATTGTATTAAAATCGGATGCAATTTCTGTGCTTCATCGTCAATAAGAAGGTGCAAGGTTTACTGTAAACCTGAAGAGAAGCATCGGAATCTATAACTGGACTCACAGGAGAGGTTCAAATCGTAGAAAGTGAGAGTGTCAGTCCTCTTGTACTTAAGTCGGCATTGTGCAATTTGTATTAAATTCGGATGCAATTTCTGTGTTTCATCGTCAATAAGAAGGTGCAAGGTATACAGTAAACCTGAAGTGAAGAATCGGAATCTAAAACTGGTCTCACAGGAGAGGTTCAAATCATAGAATGTGAAAGTGTCAGTCCTCTTGTACTTAAGTCGGCATTGTGCCTTTTGTATTAAATTCGGATGCAATTTCTGTGTTTCTTCGTCAATAAGAAGGTCCAAGGGATACAGTAAACCCGAATTGAAGCATAGGATTCTAAAACTGGACTCACAGGAGAGGTTCAAATCATAGAAAGTTAGAGTGTCAGTCCTCTTGTTATTAAGTCGGCATTGTGCTTTTTGTATTGTATTCGGATGCAATTTCTGTGTTTCATCGTCAATAAGAAGGTGCTAGGTATACAGTAACCCTGAAGTGAAGCATCGGAATGTAAAACTGGACTCACAGGAGAGGTTCAAATCGTAGAAAGTGAGAGTGTCAGTCCTCTTGTACTTAGGTCGGCATTGTGCATTTTGTATTAAATTCGGATGCAATTTCTGTGTTTCATCGTCAATAAGAGGGAGCAAGGTATACAGTAAACCTGAAGTGAAGCATCGGAATCTAAAACTGGACTCACAGAAGAGGTTCAAATCGTAGAAAGTGAGAGTATCTGTCCTCTTGTACTTAAGTCGGCATTGTGCCTTTCGTATTAAATTCGGATGCAATTTCTGTGTTTCATCGTCAATAAGAAGGTGCAAGGTATACAGTAAACCTGAAGTGAAGCATGGGAATCTAAAACCGGACTCATAGGAGAGGTTCCAATCGTAGAAAGTGAGAGTGTCAGTCCCCTTGTACTTAGGTCGGCATTGTGCCTTTTGTATTAAATTCGGATGCAATTTCTGTGTTTCATCGTCAATAAGAAGGTGCCAGGTATACAGTAAACCTGAAGTGATGTATCGGAATCTAAAACTAGTCACACTGGAGAGGTTCAAATCGTAGAATGTGAGAGTGTCAGTCCTCTTGTACTTAAGTCGGCATTGTGCCTTTTGTTTTAAATTCGGATGCAAATTCTGTGTTTCATCGTCAATAAGGAGGTGCAGGGTATACAGTAAACCTGAAGTGAAGCATCGGAATCTAAAACTGGACTCACAGGAGAGGTTCAAATCATAGAAAGTGAGAGTGTCAGTCCTCTTGTACTTAAGTCTGCATTGTGCCAATTGTATTAAAATCGGTGGCAATTTCTGTGCTTCATCGTCAATAAGAAGGTGCAAGGTTTACAGTAAACTCAAAGTGAAGCATCGGAATCTAAAACTGGGCCCACAGGAGAGGTTCAAATCATAGATATAGTGTCAGTCCTCTTGTACTTAAATCGGCATTGTGCCTTTTGTATTAAATTCAGATGCAATTTCTGTGTTTTATCGTCAATAAGAAGGTCCAAGGTATACAGTAAACCTGAAGTGAAGCATCGGAATCTAACACTGGTCTCACAGGAGAGGTTCAAATCATAGAAAGTGAGAGTCCTCTTTTACTTAAGTCGGCATTGTGAATTTGTATTCAATTCGAATGCAATTACTGTGTTTCATCGTCAATAAGAAGGTCCAAGGGATACAGTAAACCTGAAGTGAAGCATCGGAATCTAAAACTGGACTCACAGGAGAGGTTCAAATCATAGAAAGTAAGAGTGTCAGTCCTCTTGTACTTAAGTCTGCATTGTGCCATTTGTATTAAATTCGGATGCAATTTCTGTGTTTCATCGTCAATAAGAGGGTCCAAGTGGTACAGTAAACCTGAAGTGAAGCATCGGAATCTAAAACTGGACCCACTGGAGAGGTTCAAATCACTGAAAGTGAGAGTGTCAGTCCTCCATTACTTAAGTCGGCATTGTGCCTTTTGTATTAAATTCGAATGCAATTTCTGTGTTTCATCGTCAATAAGAAGGTGCAAGGTATACAGTAATCTTGACGTGAAGCATCGGAATCTAAAACTGGACTCACAGGAGAGGTTCAAATCGTAGAAAGTGAGAGTGTCAGCCCTCCTGTACTTAAGTCGGCTATGTGCCTTTTGTATTAAATTCGGATGCAATTTCTGTGTTTCATCGTCAATAAGAAGGTGCTGGGTATACAGTAAACCTGAAGTGAAGCATCGGAATCTAAAACTGGACTCACAGGAGAGGTTCAAATCATAGAAAGTGAGAGTGTCAGTCCTCTTGTACTTAAGTCTGCATTGTGCCTATTGTATTAAAATCGGATGCAATTTTTGTGCTTCATCGTCAATAAGAAGGTGCAAGGTTCACAGTAAACCTGAAGAGAAGCATCGGAATCTAAAACTGGACTCACAGGAGAGGTTCAAATCGTAGAAAGTGAGAGTGTCAGTCCTCTTGTACTTAAGTCGGCATGTGCATTTTGTATTAAATTCGGATGCAATTTCTGTGTTTCATCGTCAATAAGAAGGTGCAAGGTATACAGTAAACCTGAAGTGAAGTATCGGAATCTAAAACTGGACTCACTGGAGAGGTTAAAATCGTACAAAGTGAGAGTGTCAGTCCTCTTGTAATTAAGTCGGCATTGTGCTTTTTGTATTGTATTCGGATGCAATTTCTGTGTTTCATCGTCAATAAGAAGGTGCTAGGTATACAGTAACCCTGAAGTGAAGCATCGGAATGTAAAACTGGACTCACAGGAGAGGTTCAAATCGTAGAAAGTGAGAGTGTCAGTCCTCTTGTACTTAGGTCGGCATTGTGCATTTTGTATTAAATTCGGATGCAATTTCTGTGTTTCATCGTCAATAAGAAGGTGCCAGGTATACAGTAAACCTGAAGTGAAGTATCGGAATCTAAAACTAGTCTCACTGGAGAGGTTCAAATCGTAGAATGTGAGAGTGTCAGTCCTCTTGTACTTAAGTCGGCATTGTGCCTTTTGTTTTAAATTCGGATGCAAATTCTGTGTTTCATCGTCAATAAGAAGGTGCAGGGTATACAGTAAACCTGAAGTGAAGTATCGGAATCTAAAACTGGACTCACAGGAGAGGTTCAAATCATAGAAAGTGAGAGTGTCAGTCCTCTTGTACTTATGTCTGCATTGTGCCAATTGTATTAAAATCGGTGGCAATTTCTGTGCTTCATCGTCAATAAGAAGGTGCAAGGTTTACAGTAAACTCGAAGTGAAGCATCGGAATCTAAAACTGGGCCCACAGGAGAGGTTCAAATCATAGATATAGTGTCAGTCCTCTTGTACTTAAATCGGCATTGTGCCTTTTGTATTAAATTCTGATGCAATTTCTGTGTTTTATCGTCAATAAGAAGGTCCAAGGTATACAGTAAACCTGAAGTGAAGAATCGGAATCTAAAACTGGTCTCACAGGAGAGGTTCAAATCACAGAAAGTGTGAGTGTCAGTCCTCTTGTACTTATATCGGCATTGTGCCTTTTGTATTAAATTCGGATGCAATTTCTGTGTTTCATCGTCAATAAGAAGGTGCAAGGTATATAGTATACCTGAAGTGAAGCATCGGTATCCAAAACTGGACTCACAGGAGAGGTTCAAATCATAGAAAGTTAGAGTGTCAGTCCTCTTGTACTTAAGTCGGCATTGAGATTTTTGTATTGAATTCGGATGCAATTTCTGTGTTTCATCGTCAATAAGAAGGTCCAAGGAATACAGTAAACTGGAAGTGAAGCATCGGAATCTAACACTTGACTCACAGGAGAGGTTCAAATCATAGAAAGTGCGAGTCCTCTATTACTTAGGTGGGCATTGTGCCTTTTGTATTCAATTCGAATGCAATTACTGTGTTTCATCGTCAATAAGAAGGTCCAAGGGATACAGTAAACCTGAAGTGAAGCATCGGAATCTAAAACTGGACTCACAGGAGAGGTTCAAATCATAGAAAGTTAGAGTGTCAGTCCTCTCGTACTTAAGTCGGCATTGTGCCTTTTGTATTAAAGTCGGATGCAATTTCTGTGTTTTATCGTCAATAAGAGGGTCCAAGTGGTACAGTAAACCTGAAGTGAAGCATCGGAATCTAAAACTGGACTCACAGGAGAGGTTCAAATCATAGAAAGTTAAAGTGTCAGTCCTCTTGTACTTAAGTCGCCATTGTGCGTTTTGTATTAAATTCGGATGCAATTTCTGTGTTTCATCGTCAATAAGAAGGTGCAAGGTATACAGTAATCTTGACGTGAGGCATCGGAATCTAAAACTGGACTCACAGAGAGGTTCAAATCGTAGAAAGTGAGTGTGTCAGTCCTCTTGTACTTAAGTCGGCATTGTGCCTTTTGTATTCAATTCGAATGCAATTTCTGTGTTTCATCGTCAATAAGAGGGTGCAAGGTATACAGTAAACCTGAAGTGAAGCATCGGAATCTAAAACTGGACTCACACAAGAGGTTCAAATTGTAGAGAGTGAGAGTGTCAGTCCTCTTGTAGTTAAGTCGGCATTGTGCCTTTTGTATTAAATTCGGATGCTATTTCTGTGTTTAATCGTCAATAAGAAGGTGCAAGGAATACAGTAAACTTGAAGTGAAGCATCGGAATCTAAAACTGGACCCACTGGAGAGGTTCAAATCACTGAAAGTGAGAGTGTCAGTCCTCTTGTACTTAGGTCGGCATTGTGCCTTTTGTATTAAATTCGGATGCAATTTCTGTGTTTCATCGTCAATAAGAAGGTGCCAGGTATACAGTAAACCTGAAGTGAAGTATCGGAATCTAAAACTAGTCTCACTGGAGAGGTTCAAATCGTAGAATGTGAGAGTGTCAGTCCTCTTGTACTTAAGTCGGCATTGTGCCTTTTGTTTTAAATTTGGATGCAAATTCTGTGTTTCATCGTCAATAAGGAGGTGCAGGGTATACAGTAAACCTGAAGTGAAGCATCGGAATCTAAAACTGGACTCACAGGAGAGGTTCAAATCATAGAAAGTGAGAGTGTCAGTCCTCTTGTACTTAAGTCTGCATTGTGCCAATTGTATTAAAATCGGTGGCAATTTCTGTGCTTCATCGTCAATAAGAAGGTGCAAGGTTTACAGTAAACTCAAAGTGAAGCATCGGAATCTAAAACTGGGCCCACAGGAGAGGTTCAAATCATAGATATAGTGTCAGTCCTCTTGTACTTAAATCGGCATTGTGCCTTTTGTATTAAATTCAGATGCAATTTCTGTGTTTTATCGTCAATAAGAAGGTCCAAGGTATACAGTAAACCTGAAGTGAAGAATCGGAATCTAAAACTGGTCTCACAGGAGAGGTTCAAATCATAGAAAGTGAGAGTGTCAGTCCTCTTGTACTTATGTCGGCATTGGGCCTTTTGTATTAAATTCGGATGCAATTTCTGTGTTTCATCGTCAATAAGAAGGTGCAAGGTATACAGTATACCTGAAGTGAAGCATCGGTATCCAAAACTGGACTCACAGGAGAGGTTCAAATCATAGAAAGTTAGAGTGTCAGTCCTCTTGTACTTAAGTCGGCATTGTGATTTTTGTATTGAATTCGGATGCAATTTCTGTGTTTCATCGTCAATAAGAAAGTCCAAGGTATACAGTAAACTGGAAGTGAAGCATCGGAATCTAACACTGGTCTCACAGGAGAGGTTCAAATCATAGAAAGTGAGAGTCCTCTTTTACTTAAGTCGGCATTGTGCCTTTTGTATTCAATTCGAATGCAATTACTGTGTTTCATCGTCAATAAGAAGGTCCAAGGGATACAGTAAACCTGAAGTGAAGCATCGGAATCTAAAACTGGACTCACAGGAGAGGTTCAAATCATAGAAAGTAAGAGTGTCAGTCCTCTTGTACTTAAGTCTGCATTGTGCCATTTGTATTAAATTCGGATGCAATTTCTGTGTTTCATCGTCAATAAGAGGGTCCAAGTGGTACAGTAAACCTGAAGTGAAGCATCGGAATCTAAAACTGGACCCACTGGAGAGGTTCAAAACACTGAAAGTGAGAGTGTCAGTCCTCCATTACTTAAGTCGGCATTGTGCCTTTTGTATTAAATTCGAATGCAATTTCTGTGTTTCATCGTCAATAAGAAGGTGCAAGGTATACAGTAATCTTGACGTGAAGCATCGGAATCTAAAACTGGACTCACAGGAGAGGTTCAAATCGTAGAAAGTGAGAGTGTCAGCCCTCCTGTACTTAAGTCGGCTATGTGCCTTTTGTATTAAATTCGGATGCAATTTCTGTGTTTCATCGTCAATAAGAAGGTGCTGGGTATACAGTAAACCTGAAGTGAAGCATCGGAATCTAAAACTGGACTCACAGGAGAGGTTCAAATCATAGAAAGTGAGAGTGTCAGTCCTCTTGTCCTTAAGTCTGCATTGTGCCTATTGTATTAAAATCGGATGCAATTTTTGTGCTTCATCGTCAATAAGAAGGTGCAAGGTTCACAGTAAACCTGAAGAGAAGCATCGGAATCTAAAACTGGACTCACAGGAGAGGTTCAAATCGTAGAAAGTGAGAGTGTCAGTCCTCTTGTACTTAAGTCGGCATGTGCATTTTGTATTAAATTCGGATGCAATTTCTGTGTTTCATCGTCAATAAGAAGGTGCAAGGTATACAGTAAACCTGAAGTGAAGCATCGGAATCTAAAACTGGACTCACTGGAGAGGTTAAAATCGTACAAAGTGAGAGTGTCAGTCCTCTTGTAATTAAGTCGGCATTGTGCTTTTTGTATTGTATTCGGATGCAATTTCTGTGTTTCATCGTCAATAAGAAGGTGCTAGGTATACAGTAACCCTGACGTGAAGCATCGGAATGTAAAACTGGACTCACAGGAGAGGTTCAAATCGTAGAAAGTGAGAGTGTCAGTCCTCTTGTACTTAGGTCGGCATTGTGCATTTTGTATTAAATTCGGATGCAATTTCTGTGTTTCATCGTCAATAAGAAGGTGCCAGGTATACAGTAAACCTGAAGTGAAGTATCGGAATCTAAAACTAGTCTCACTGGAGAGGTTCAAATCGTAGAATGTGAGAGTGTCAGTCCTCTTGTACTTAAGTCGGCATTGTGCCTTTTGTTTTAAATTCGGATGCAAATTCTGTGTTTCATCGTCAATAAGAAGGTGCAGGGTATACAGTAAACCTGAAGTGAAGTATCGGAATCTAAAACTGGACTCACAGGAGAGGTTCAAATCATAGAAAGTGAGAGTGTCAATCCTCTTGTACTTATGTCTGCATTGTGCCAATTGTATTAAAATCGGTGGCAATTTCTGTGCTTCATCGTCAATAAGAAGGTGCAAGGTTTACAGTAAACTCGAAGTGAAGCATCGGAATCTAAAACTGGGCCCACAGGAGAGGTTCCAATCATAGATATAGTGTCAGTCCTCTTGTACTTAAATCGGCATTGTGCCTTTTGTATTAAATTCTGATGCAATTTCTGTGTTTTATCGTCAATAAGAAGGTCCAAGGTATACAGTAAACCTGAAGTGAAGAATCGGAATCTAAAACTGGTCTCACAGGAGAGGTTCAAATCACAGAAAGTGTGAGTGTCAGTCCTCTTGTACTTATGTCGGCATTGTGCCTTTTGTATTAAATTCGGATGCAATTTCTGTGTTTCATCGTCAATAAGAAGGTGCAAGGTATATAGTATACCTGAAGTGAAGCATCGGTATAGAAAACTGGACTCACAGGAGAGGTTCAAATCATAGAAAGTTAGAGTGTCAGTCCTCTTGTACTTAAGTCGGCATTGTGATTTTTGTATTGAATTCGGATGCAATTTCTGTGTTTCATCGTCAATAAGAAGGTCCAAGGAATACAGTAAACTGGAAGTGAAGCATCGGAATCTAACACTTGACTCACAGGAGAGGTTCAAATCATAGAAAGTGCGAGTCCTCTATTACTTAAGTCGGCATTGTGCCTTTTGTATTCAATTCGAATGCAATTACTGTGTTTCATCGTCAATAAGAAGGTCCAAGGGATACAGTAAACCTGAAGTGAAGCATCGGAATCTAAAACTGGACTCACAGGAGAGGTTCAAATCATAGAAAGTTAGAGTGTCAGTCCTCTCGTACTTAAGTCGGCATTGTGCCTTTTGTATTAAAGTCGGATGCAATTTCTGTGTTTTATCGTCAATAAGAGGGTCCAAGTGGTACAGTAAACCTGAAGTGAAGCATCGGAATCTAAAACTGGACTCACAGGAGAGGTTCAAATCATAGAAAGTTAAAGTGTCAGTCCTCTTGTACTTAAGTCGCCATTGTGCGTTTTGTATTAAATTCGGATGCAATTTCTGTGTTTCATCGTCAATAAGAAGGTGCTGGGTATACAGTAAACCTGAAGTGAAGCATCGGAATCTAAAACTGGACTCACAGGAGAGGTTCAAATCATAGAAAGTGAGAGTGTCAGTCCTCTTGTACTTAAGTCTGCATTGTGCCTATTGTATTAAAATCGGATGCAATTTCTGTGCTTTATCGTCAATAAGAAGGTGCAAGGTTCACAGTAAACCTGCAGAGAAGCATCGGAATCTATAACTGGACTCACAGGAGAGGTTCAAATCGTAGAAAGTGAGAGTGTCAGTCCTCTTGTACTTAAGTCGGCATTGTGCATTTTGTATTAAATTCGGATGCAATTTCTGTGTTTCATCGTCAATAAGAAGGTGCAAGGTATACAGTAAACCTGAAGTGAAGCATCGGAATCTAAAACTGGACTCACTGGAGAGGTTAAAATCGTACAAAGTGAGAGTGTCAGTCCTCTTGTAATTAAGTCGGCATTGTGTTTTTTGTATTGTATTCGGATGCAATTTCTGTGTTTCATCGTCAATAAGAAGGTGCTAGGTATACAGTAACCCTGAAGTGAAGCATCGGAATGTAAAACTGGACTCACAGGAGAGGTTCAAATCGTAGAAAGTTAGAGTGTCAGTCCTCTTGTACTTAGGTCGGCATTGTGCATTTTGTATTAAATTCGGATGCAATTTCTGTGTTTCATCGTCAATAAGAGGGAGCAAGGTATACAGTAAACCTGAAGTGAAGCATCGGAATCTAAAACTGGACTCACAGAAGAGGTTCAAATCGTAGAAAGTGAGAGTGTCAGTCCTCTTGTACTTAAGTCGGCATTGTGCCTTTCGTATTAAATTCGGATGCAATTTCTGTGTTTCATCGTCAATAAGAAGGTGCAAGGTATACAGTAAACCTGAAGTGAAGCATCGGAATCTAAAACCGGACCCATAGGAGAGGTTCAAATCGTAGAAAGTGAGAGTGTCAGTCCCCTTGTACTTAGGTCGGCATTGTGCCTTTTGTATTGAATTCGGATGCAATTTCTGTGTTTCATCGTCAATAAGAAAGTGCCAGGTATACAGTAAACCTGAAGTGAAGTATCGGAATCTAAAACTGGACTCACAGGAGAGGTTCAAATCGTAGAATGTGAGAGTGTCAGTCCTCTTGTACTTAAGTCGGCATTGTGCCTTTTTTTTTAAATTCGGATGCAATATCTGTGTTTCATTGTCAATAAGAAGGTGCCAGGTATACAGTAAACCTGAAGTGAAGCATCGGAATCTAAGACTGGACTCAAAGGAGAGGTTCAAATCGTAGAAAGTGACAGTGTCAATCCTCTTGTAGTTAAGTCGGCATTGTGCATTTTGAATTAAATTTGGATGCAATTTCTGTGTTTCATCGTCAATAAGAAGTTGCAAGGTATACAGTAAACCTGAAGTGAAGCATCGGAATCTAAAACGGGACTTACAGGAGAGGTTCAAATCGTAAAACGTGAGAGTGTCAGTCCACTTGTACTTATGTCGGCATTGCGCCTTTTGTATTAAGTTCGGATGCTATTTCTGTTTTTCATCGTCAATAAGAAGGTGCAAGGCATACAGTAAACCTGAAGTGAAGCATCGGAATCTAAAACTGGACTCACAGGAGAGGTTCAAATCGTAGAAGGTGAGCGTGTCAGTCCTCTTTTACGTAAGTCGGAATTGTGCTTTTTGTATTAAATTCGGATGCAATATCTGTGTTTCATCGTCAATAAGACGGTGCAAGGTATACAGTAAACCTGAAGTGAAGCATCGGAATCTAAAACTGGATTCACAGGAGAGGTTCAAAACATAGAAAGTGTGAGTGTCAGTCCTCTTTTAATTAAGTCGGCATTGTGCCTTTCCTATTAAATTCGGATGCAATTTCTGTGTTTCATCGTCAATAAGAGGGTGCAAGGTATACAGTAAACCTGAAGTGAAGCATCGGAATCTAAAACTGGACTCACACAAGAGGTTCAAATTGTAGAGAGTGAGAGTGTCAGTCCTCTTGTGGTTAAGTCGGCATTGTGCCTTTTGTATTAAATTCAGATGCTATTTCTGTTTTTCATCGTCAATAAGAAGGTGCAAGGCATACAGTAAACCTGAAGTGAAGCATCGGAATCTATAACTGGACTCACAGAAGAGGTTCAAATCGAAGAAAGTGAGAGTGTCAGTCCTCTTGTACTTAAGTCGTCATTGTGCTTTTTGTATTAAATTCGGATGCAATTTCTGTGTTTCATCGTCAATAAGAAGGTGCAGGGTATACAGTAAACCTGAAGTGAAGCATCGGAATCTAAAACTGGACTCACAGGTGTGGTTCAAATCGTAGAAAGTGAGAGTGTCAGCCCTCTTGTACTTAGGTCGGCATTGTGCATTTTGTATTTAATTCGGATGCAATATCTGTGTTTCATCGTCAATAAGAGGGAGCAAGGTATACAGTAAACCTGAAGTGAAGCATCGGAATCTATAACTGGACTCACAGAAGAGGTTCAAATCGTAGAAAGTGAGAGTGTCAGTCCTCTTGTACTTAAGTCGTCATTGTGCCTTTCGTATTAAATTCGGATGCAATTTCTGTGTTTCATCGTCAATAAGAAGATGCAAGGTATACAGTAAACCTGAAGTGAAGCATCGGAATCTAAAACCGGACTCATAGGATAGGTTCAAATCGTAGAAAGTGAGAGTGTCAGTCCCCTTGTACTTAGGTCGGCATTGTGCCTTTTGTATTGAATTCGGATGCAATTTCTGTGTTTCATCGTCAATAAGAAGTTGCAAGGTATACAGTAAACCTGAAGTGAAGCATCGGAATCTAAAATGGGACTTACAGGAGGGGTTCAAATCGTAGAAAGTGAGAGTGTCAGTCCACTTGTACTTATGTCGGCATTGCGCCTTTTGTATTAAGTTCGGATGCTATTTCTGTTTTTCATCGTCAATAAGAAGGTGCAAGGCATACAGTAAACCTGAAGTGAAGCATCGGAATCTAAAACTGGACTCACAGGAGAGGTTCAAATCGTAGAAAGTGAGCGTGTCAGTTCTCTTTTACGTAAGTCGGAATTGTGCTTTTTGTATTAAATTCGGATGCAATATCTGTGTTTCATCGTCAATATGAAGGTGCAAGGTATACAGTAAACCTGAAGTGAAGCATCGGAATCTAAAACTGGATTCACAGGAGAGGTTCAAAACATAGAAAGTGTGAGTGTCAGTCCTCTTTTAATTAAGTCGGCATTGTGCCTTTCGTATTAAATTCGGATGCAATTTCTGTGTTTCATCGTCAATACGAAGGTGCAAGGTATACAGTAAACCTGAAGTGAAGCATCGGAATCTAAAACTGGTCTCACAGGAGAGGTTCAAATCTTAGAAAGTGAGAGTGTCAGTCCTCTTGTACTTAAGTCGGCATTGTGCTTTTTGTATTAAATTCGGATGCAATTTCCGTGTTTCACCGTCTATAAGAAGGTGCAAGGTATACAGTAAACCTGAAGTGAAGCATCGGAATCTAAAACTGGACTCACAGGAGAGGTTCAAATCATAGAAAGTGAGAGTGTCAGTCCTCTTTTACTTAAGTCGGCATTGTGCCTTTTGTATTAAATTCGGATGCAATTTCTGTGTTTCATCGTCAGTAAGAAGGTCCAAGGGATACAGTAAACCTGAAGTGAAGCATCGGAATCTAAAACTGCACTCACAGGAGAGGTTCAAATCATAGAAAGTGAGAGTGTCAGAGCTCTTGTACTTAGGTCGGCATCGTGCCCATTGTATTAAATTCGGATGCAATCTCTGCGTTTCATCGTCAATAAGAAGGTCCAAGGGATACAGTGAACCTGAAGTGAAGCATCGGAATCTAAAACTGGACTCACAGGAGAGGTTTAAATCATAGAAAGGGAGAGTGTCAGTCCGGTTGTACTTAAGTCGGCATTGTGCCTTTTGTATTTAATTCCCATGCAATTTCTGTGTTTCAACGTCAATAAGAAGTTGCAAGGAATACAGTAATCTTGGAGTGAAGCGTCGGAATCTAAAACTGGACTCACAGGAGAGGTTCAAAACATAGAATGTGTGAGTGTCAGTCCTCTTTTAATTAAGTCGGCATTGTGCCTTTCGTATTAAATTCGGATGCAATTTCTGTGTTTCATCGTCAATACGAAGGTGCAAGGTATACAGTAAACCTGAAGTGAAGCATCGGAATCTAAAACTGGTCTCACAGGAGAGGTTCAAATCTTAGAAAGTGAGAGTGTCAGTCCTCTTGTACTTAAGTCGGCATTGTGCTTTTTATATTAAATTCGGATGCAATTTCCGTGTTTCACCGTCAATAAGAAGGTGCAAGGTATACAGTAAACCTGAAGTGAAGCATCGGAATCTAAAACTGGACTCACAGGAGAGGTTCAAATCATAGAAAGTGAGAGTGTCAGTCCTCTTTTACTTAAGTCGGCATTGTGCCTTTTGTATTAAATTCGGATGCAATTTCTGTGTTTCATCGTCAGTAAGAAGGTCCAAGGAATACAGTAAACCTGAAGTGAAGCATCGGAATCTAAAACTGGACTCACAGGAGAGGTTCAAATCATAGAAAGTGAGAGTGTCAGAGCTCTTGTACTTAGGTCGGCATAGTGCCCTTTGTATTTAATTCCCATTCAATTTCTGTGTTTCAACGTCAATAAGAAGTTGCAAGGAATACAGTAATCTTGGAGTGAAGCGTCGGAATCTAAAACTGGACTCACAGGAGACGTTCAAATCATAGAAAGTGAGAGTGTCTGTCCTCTAGTACTTATGTCGGCATTGTGCGTTTTGTATTAAATTCGGATGCAATTTCTGTGTTTCATCGTCAATAAGACGGCGCAAGGTATACAGTAACCCTGAAGTGAAGCATCGGAATGTAAAACTGTACTCACAGGAGAGGTTCAAATCGTTGAAACTGAGGGTGTCAGTCCTCTTGTACTTACGTCGCCATTGTGCCTTTTGTATTTCATTCAGATGTAATTTCTGTGTTTCAGCGTAAATAAAAAGGTGCAAGGTATAAAAGTAAACCTGAAGTTAAGCATCGGAATCTAAAACTGGACTCACAGGAGAGGTTCAAATCGTAGAAAGTGAGAGTGTCAGTCCTCTTGTACTAAAGTCTGCATTGTGCCTTTTGTATTAAATTCGGATGAAATATCTGAGTTTCGTCGTCAATAAGAGGGTGCAAGGTATACAGTTAACCTGAAGTGAAGCATCGGAATCTAAAACTGGACTCACAGGAGAGGTTCAAATCATAGAATGTGAGAGTGTCAGTCCTCTTTTACTTAAGTCGGCATTGTGCCTTTTGTATTAAATTCGGATGCAAACTCTGTGTTTCATCGTCAATAAGAAGGTGCAAGGTATACAGTAATCTTGACGTGAAACATCGGAATCTAAAACTGGACCCACAGAGAGGTTCAAATCGTAGAAAGTGAGAGTGTCTGTCCTCTTGTACTTAAGTCGCATTGTGCCTTTTGTATTCAATTCGAATGCAATTTCTGTGTTTCATCGTCAATAAGAAGGTGCAAGGTATACAGTAAACCTGAAGTGAAGCATCGGAATCTAAAACTGGACTCACACAAGAGGTTCAAATTGTAGAGAGTGAGAGTGTCAGTCCTCTTGTACTTAAGTCGGCAATGTGCCTTTTGTATTAAATTCGGATGCTATTTCTGTGTTTAATCGTCAATAAGAAGGTGCAAGGAATACAGTAAACCTGAAGTGAAGTATCGGAATCTAAAACTGGACCCACTGGAGAGGTTCAAATCACTGAAAGTGAGAGTGTCTGTCCTCCATTACTTAAGTCGGCATTGTGCCTTTTGTATTAAATTCGAATGCAATTTCTGTGTTTCATCGTCAATAAGAAGGTGCAAGGTATACAGTAGTCTTGACGTGAAGCATCGGAATCTAAAACTGGACTCACAGGAGAGGTTCAAATCGTAGAAAGTGAGAGTGTCAGTCCTCCTGTACATAAGCCGGCTATGTGCCTTTTGTATTAAATTCGGATGCAAATTCTGTGTTTCATCGTCAATAAGAAGGTGCAGGGTATACAGTAAACCTGAAGTGAAGTATCGGAATCTAAAACTGGACTCACAGGAGAGGTTCAAATCGTAGAAAGTGAGCATGTCAGTCCTCTTTTACGTAAGTCGGCATTATGCTTTTTGTATTAACTTCGGATGTAATATCTGTGTTTCATCGTCAATAAGAAGGTGCAAGGTATACAGTAAACCTGAAGTGAAGCATCGGAATCTAAAACTGGATTCACAGGAGAGGTTCAAAACATAGAAAGTGTGAGTGTCAGTCCTCTATTAATTAAGTCGGCATTGTGCCTTTCGTATTAAATTCGGATGCAATTTCTGTGTTTCATCGTCAATAAGAAGGTGCAAGGTACACAGTAAACCTGAAGTGAAGCATCGGAATCTAAAACTGGTCTCACAGGAGAGGTTCAAATCTTAGAAAGTGAGAGTGTCAGTCCTCTTGTACTTAAGTCGGCATTGTGCTTTTTGTATTAAATTCGGATGCAATTTCCGTGTTTCATCGTCAATAAGAAGGTGCAAGGTATACAGTAAACCTGAAGTGAAGCATCGGAATCTAAAACTGGACTCACAGGAGAGGTTCAAATCATAGAAAGTGAGAGTGTCAGTCCTCTTTTACTTAAGTCGGCATTGTGCCTTTTGTATTAAATTCGGATGCAATTTCTGTGATTCATCGTCAATACGAAGGTCCAAGGGATACAGTAAACCTGAAGTGAAGCATCGGAATCTAAAACTGGACTCACAGGAGAGGTTCAAGTCATAGAAAGTGAGAGTGTCAGTCCCCTTGTACTTTATTCGGCATTGTGCCTTTTGTATTAAATTCGGATGCAATTTCTGTGTTTCATCGTCAATAAGAAGGTGCAAGATATATACAGTAATCTTGAAGTGAATGTAAAATCTAAAACTGGACTCACAGGAGAGGTTCAAATAATAGAAAGTGAGAGTGTCAGTCCTCTTGTACTTAAGTCGGCATTGTGCCTTTTGTATTAAATTGGGATACAAACTCTGTGTTTCATCGTCAATATGAAGGTCTAAGGGATACAGTAAACCTGAAGGGAAGCATCGGAATCTAAAACAGGACTCACAGGAGAGGTTCAAATCATTGAAAGTGAGATAGTCAGCGCTCTTGTACTTAGGTCGGCATAGTGCCCTTTGTATTAAATTCGGATGCAATCTCTGCGTTTCATCGTCAATAAGAAGGTCCAAGGGATACAGTAAACCTGAAGTGAAGCATCGGAATCTAAAACTGGACTCACAGGAGAGGTTTAAGTCATAGAAAGGGAGAGTGTCAGTCCGCTTGTACTTCAGTCGGCATTGTGCTTTTTGTATTTAATTCCCATGCAATTTCTGTGTTTCAACGTCAATAAGAAGTTGCAAGGAATACAGTAATCTTGGAGTGAAGCGTCGGAATCTAAAACTGGACTCACAGGAGACGTTCAAATCATAGAAAGTGAGAGTGTCTGTCCTCTAGTACGTAAGTCGACATTGTGCGTTTCGTATTAAATTTGGAAGCAATTTCTGTGTTTCATCGTCAATAAGACGGCGCAAGGTATACAGTAAACCTGAAGTGAAGCATCAGAATCTAAAACTGTACTCACAGGAGAGGTTCAAATCGTTGAAACCGAGAGTGTCAGTCCTCTTGTACTTAAGTCGGCATTGTGCCTTTTGTATTTAATTCAGATGTAATTTCTGTGTTTTAGCGTAAATAAAAAGGTGCAAGGTATAAAGTAAACCTGAAGTGAAGCATCGGAATCTAAAACTGGACTCACAGGAGAGGTTCAAATCGTAGAAAGTGAGAGTGTCACTCCTTTTGTACTGAAGTCGGCATTGTGCCTTTTGTATTAAATTCGGATGCTATATCTGAGTTTCATCGTCAATAAGATGGTGCAAGGTATACAGTAATCTTGAAGTGAAGCATCGGAATCTAAAACTGGACTCACAGGAGAGGTTCAAATCATTGAAAGTGAGAGTGTCAGT
Organism: Schistocerca americana; assembly: GCF_021461395.2. Lineage (NCBI taxonomy): Eukaryota > Metazoa > Arthropoda > Insecta > Orthoptera > Acrididae > Schistocerca > Schistocerca americana. The sequence continues at coordinate 55,921,725 of NC_060122.1, forward strand.
CCTCTTGTACTTAAGTCGGCATTGTGCCTTTTGTATTAAATTCGGATACAAACTCTGTGTTTCATCGTCAATATGAAGGTCTAAGGGATACAGTAAACCTGAAGGGAAGCATCGGAATCTAAAACAGGACTCACAGGAGAGGTTCAAATAATTGAAAGTGAGATAGTCAGTGCTCTTGTACTTAGGTCGGCATTGTGCGTTTTGTATTGAATTCGGATGCGATTTCTGTGTTTCATCGTCAATAAGTAGGTGCAGGGTATACAGTAATCTTGAAGTGAAGATTCGGAATCTAAAACTGGACACTCAGGAGAGGTTCAAATCGTAGAAAGTGATAGTGTCAGTCCTCTTGTACTTAAGTTGGCATTGTGCCCTTTGTATTAAATTCGGATGCAATTTCTGTGTTTCACTGTCTACAAGAAGGTGCAAGGTATACAGTAATCTTGAAGTGAAGCATCGGAATCTAAAACTGGACTCAGAGGAGAGATTCAAATCGTAGAATGTGAGAGTATCAGTCCTCTTGTACTTAAGTCGGCATTGTGCCTTTTGTATTAAATTCGGATGCAATTTCTGTGATTCATCGTCAATACGAAGGTGCAAGGTATACAGTAAACCTGAAGTGAAGCATCGGAATCAAAAACTGGACTCACAGGAGAGGTTCAAGTCATAGAAAGTGAGAGTGTCAGTCCTCTTGTACTTAAGTTGGCATTGTGCCTTTTGTATTAAATTCGGATGCAATTTCTGTGTTTCATAGTCAATAAGATGGTGCAAGGTATACAGTAATCTTGAAGTGAAGCATCGGAATCTAAAACTGGACTCACCGGAGAGGTTCAAATCATAGAAAGAGAGAGTGTCAGTTCTGTTGTACTTAAGTCGGCATTGTGCATTTTGTATTGTATACGGATGCAATTTCTGTGTTTCATCGTCAATTAGAAGGTGCAAGGTATACAGTAAACCTGAAGTGATGCATCAGAATCCAAAACTGGACTCACAGGAGAGGTTCAAATCGTTGAAAGTGAGAGGGTCAGTCCCCTTGTACTTAGGTCGGCATTGTGCCTTTTGCATTACATTCGGATGCACTTTCTGTGTTACATCGTCAATAAGTATGTGCAAGGTGTAAAGAAAACCTAGAGTGAAGCATCGGAATCTAAAACTGGACTCACAGGAGAGGTTCAAATAATAGAAAGTGAGAGTGTAAGTCCTCTTGTACTTAAGTCGGCATTGTTACATTTGTATTAAATTCGGATGCAATTTCTGTGTTTGATCGTGAATAAGAAGATGCAAGGTATACAGTAAACCTGAAGTGAAGCATCGGAATTTAATACTGGACTCACAGGAGAGGTTCAAATCGTATGAAGTGAGAGTGTCAGTCCTCATGTACTTAAGTCGGCATTGTGCCTTTTGTATTAGAATCGGATGCAATTTCTGTGTTTCATTGTCAATAAGAAGGTTCAAGGTATACAGTAATCTTGAAAATGAAGCATCGGAATCTAAAACTGTACTCACAGGAGGGGTTCAAATCATAGAAAGTGAGAGTGTCAGTCCTCTTGTACTTAAGTCGGCATTGTGCTTCTTGTAATAAATTCGGATGCAATTACTGTGTTTCATTGTCAGTAAGAAGGTGCAAGGTATACTGTAATCTTGAAGTGAGGCATGGGAATCTAAAACTGGACTCACAGGAGAGGTTCAAATCGTAGAAATTGAGAGTGTCAGTCCTCTTGTACTTAAGTCGGCATTGTGCCTTTTGTATTAAATTCGGATGCAATATCTGAGTTTCATCGTCAATAAGAAATTGCAAGGTATACAGTAAACCTGAAGTGAAGCATCGGAATCTAAAACTGGACTCACAGGAGAGGTTCAATTCATAGAATGTGAGAGTGTCAGTCATCTTTCACTTAAGTCAGCATTGTGCCTTTTGCATTAAATTCGGATGCAATTTCTGTGTTTCATCGTCAATAAGAAGGTGCAAGGTATACAGTAAACCTGAAGTGAAGCGTCGGAATCTAAAACTGGTCTCACAGGAGAGGTTCAAATCTTAGAAAGTGAGAGTGTCAGTCCTCTTGTACTTAGGTCGGCATTGTGCGTTTTGTATTAAATTCGGATGCAATTTCTGTGTTTCATCGTCAATAAGTAGGTGCAAGGTATACTGTAATCTTGAAGTGAAGATTCGGAATCTAAAACTGGACTCACAGGAGAGGTTCAAATCATAGAAAGAGAGAATGTCAGTTCTCTTGTACTTAAGTCGTCATTGTGCGTTTTTTATTAAATTCGGATGCAATTTCTGTGTTTCATCGTCAATAAGAAGGTGCAAGGTATACAGTAAACCTGAAGTGAAGCATCAGAATCCAAAACTGGACTCAAAGGAGAGGTTCAAATCGTTGAAAGTGAGAGGGTCAGTCCTCTTGTACTTAAGTCGGCATTCTGCTTCTTGTAATAAATTCGGATGCAATTACTGTGTTTCATCGTCAATAAGAAGGTGCAAGGTATACTGTAATCTTGAAGTGAAGCATGGGAATCTAAAACTGGACTCACAGGAGAGGTTCAAATCGTAGAAAGTGAGAGTGTCAGTCCTCTTGTACTTAAGTCGGCATTGTGCCTTTTGTATTAAATTCGGATGTAATTTCTGTGTTTCATCGTCAATAAGAAGGTGCAAGGTATACAGTAATCTTGATGTGAAGCATCGGAATCTAAATCTGGACTCACAGGAGAGGTTCAAATCGTAGTAAGTGAGAGTGTCAGCCCTCATGTACTTAAGTCGGCACTGTGCCTTTTGTATTAAAATTGATGCAATTTCTGTGTTTCATTACCAATAAGAAGGTGCAAGGTACACAGTAATCTTGAAAATGAAGCATCGGAATATAAAACTGGACTCACAGGAGAGGTTCAAATCATAAAAAGTGAGAGTGTCAGTCCTCTTGTACTTAAGTCGGCATTGTGCCTTTTGTATTAAATTCGGATGCAATTACTGTGTTTCATTGTCAATACGAAGGTGCAAGGTGTACTGTAATCTTGAAGTGAAGCATGGGAATCTAAAACTGGACTCACAGGAGAGGATCAAATCATAGAATGTGAGAGTGTCAGTCCACTTTTACTTAAGTCGGCATTGTGCCTTTTGCATTAAATTCGGATGCAATGTCTGTGTTTCATCGTCAATAAGAAGGTGCAAGGTATACAGTAAACCTGAAGTGAAGCGTCGGAATCTAAAACTGGTCTCACAGGAGTGGTTCAAATCATAGAAAGTGAGAGAGTCAGTCCTCCTTTACTTAAGTCGGCATTGTGCCAATTGTATTAAATTCGGTTGCAATTTCTGTGTTTCATCGTCAATAAGAAGGTCCAAGGGATACAGTAATCCTCAAGTGAAGCATCGGAATCTAAAACTGGGCTCACAGGCGAGGTTCAAATTATAGAAAGTGAGAGTGTCTGTCCTCTTGTACTTAAGTCGGCATTGTGCCTTTTGTATTAAATTCGGATACAAACTCTGTGTTTCATCGTCAATAAGAAGGTCTAAGGGATACAGTAAACCTGAAGGGAAGCATCGGAATCTAAAAGTGGACTCACAGGAGAGGTTCAAATCATTGATAGTGAGATAGTCAGTGCTCTTGTACTTAGGTCGGCACTGTGCGTCTTGTATTTAATTCGGATGCAATTTCTGTGTTTCATCGTCAATAAGTAGGTGCAAGGTATACAGTAATCTTGAAGTGAAGATTCGGAATCTAAAACTGGACTCACAGGAGAGGTTCAAATCGTAGAAAGTGAGAGTGTCAGTCCTCTTGTACTTAAGTCGGCATTGTACCCTTTGTATTAAATTCGGATGCAATTTCTGTGTTTCACTGTCTACAAGAAGGTGCAAGGTATACAGTAATCTTGAAGTGAAGCATCGGAATCTAAAACTGGACTCAGAGGAGAGATTCAAATCGTAGAATGTGAGAGTATCAGTCCTCTTCTACTTAAGTCGGCATTGTGCCTTTTGTATTAAATTCGGATGCAATTTCTGTGTTTCATCGTCAATAAGAAGGTGCAAGGTATACAGTAATCTTGAAGTGAAGCATCGGAATCTAAAACTGGACTCACAGGAGAGGTTCAAATCATAGAAAGAGAGAGTGTCAGTTCTATTGTACTTAAGTCGGCATTGTGCATTTTTTATTAAATTCGGATGCAATTTCTGTGTTTCATCGTCAATAAGAAGGTGCAAGGTATACAGTAAACCCGGAGTGAAGCATCAGAATCCATAACTGGACTCACAGGAGAGGTTCAAATCGTTGAAAGTGAGAGGGTCAGTCCTCTTGTACTTAAGTCGGCATTGTGCCTTTTATATTAAATTCGGATGCAATTTCTGTGTTACATCGTCAATAAGAATGTGCAAGGTGTAAAGCAAACCTAGAGTGAAGCATCGGAATCTAAAACTGGACTCACAGGAGAGGTTCAAATCATAGAAAGTGAGAGTGTCAGTCCTCTTGTACTTAAGTCGGCATTGTGCCTTTTGTATTAAATTCGGATGCAATTTCTGTGTTTGATCGTGAATAAGAAGATGCAAGGTATACAGTAATCTTGAAAATGAAGCATCGGAATTTAAAACTGTACTCACAGGAGAGGTTCAAATCATAGAAAGTGAGAGTGTCAGTCCTCTTGTACTTAAGTCGGCATTGTGCTTCTTGTAATAAATTCGGATGCAATTACTGTGTTTCATCGTCAATAAGAAGGTGCAAGGTATACTGTAATCTTGAAGTGAAGCATGGGAATCTAAAACTGGACTCACAGGAGAGGTTCAAATCGTAGAAATTGAGAGTGTCAGTCCTCTTGTACTTAAGGCGGCATTGTGCCTTTTGTATTAAATTCGGATGTAATTTCTGTGTTTCATCGTCAATAAGAAGGTGCAAGGTATACAGTAATCTTGATGTGAAGCATCGGAATCTAACTCTGGACTCACAGGAGAGGTTCAAATCGTAGAAAGTGACAGTGTCAGTCCTCATGTCCTTAAGTCGGCACTGTGCCTTTTGTATTAAAATTCATGCAATTTCTGTGTTTCATTACAAATAAGAAGGTGCAAGGTATACAGTAATCTTGAAAATGAAGCATCGGAATCTAAAACTGGACTCACAGGAGAGGTTCAAATCATAGAAAGTGAGAGTGTCAGTCCTCTTGTACTTAAGTCGTCATTGTGCCTTTTGTAATAAATTCGGATGCAGTTATTGTGTTTCATCGTCAATAAGAAGGTGCAAGGTATATTGTAGTCTTGAAGTGAAGCATGAGAATCTAAAACTGGACTCACAGGAGAGGTTCAGACCGTAGAAAGTGAGAGTGTCATTCCTATTGTACTTAAGTCGGCATTGTGCCTGTTGTATTAAATTCGGATGCAATTTCTATGTTTCATCGGCAATAAGAAGGTGCAAGTTATACAATAAACCTGAAGTGAGGCATCAGAATCTAAAACTGGACTCACAGGAGAGGTTCTAATCATAGAAATAGAGAGTGTCAGTCCTCTTGTACTTATGTCGGCATTGTGCCTTTTGTATTAAATTCGGATGCAATTTCTGTATTTCATCGTCAATAAGAAGGTGCAAGGTATACAGTAAACCTGAAGTGAAGCATCGTAATCTAAAACTGGACCCACAGGAGAGATTCAAATCGTTGAAAGTGAGAGGGTCAGTCCATTTGTACTTAAGTCGGCATTGTGCCTTTTGTATTAAATTCGGATGCAATTTCTGTGTTTCATCGTCAATAAGAAGGTGCAAGGTATACAGTAATCTTGAAGTGAAGCACTGGAATCTAAAACTGGACTCGCAGGAGAGGTTCAAATCCTAGAGAGTGAGAGTCTCAGTGCTCTTGTACTTAAGTCGGCATTGTGCATTTTGTATTAAATTCGTATGCAATTTCTGTGTTTCATCGTCAATAAGTAGGTGCAAGGTATACAGTAAATCTGAAGTGAAGCATCAGAAACTAAAACTGGACTCACAGGAGAGGTTCAAATCTTTGAAAGTGAGAGTGTCAGTCCTCTTGAACTTAAGTCGGCATTGTGCCTTTTGTATATAATTTCGATGCAATTTCTGTGTTTCATCGTCAATACGAAAGTGCAAGGTGTACAGTAAACCTGAAGTGAAGCATCGGAATCTAAAACTGGACACACCGGTGAGGTTCAAATCATAGAAAGTGAGAGTGACAGTCCTCTTGTACTTAAGTCGGCATTGTGCCTTTTGTATTAAATTCGGATGCAATTTCTGTGTTTCATCGTCAATAAGAAGGTGCAAGTTATACAGTAATCTTGAAGTGAAGCATCGGATTCTAAAACTGGACTCACAGGAGACTCTCAAATCATAGAAAGTGAGAGTGTCAGTCCGCTTGTACTTAAGTCAGCATTGTGCATTTTTTATTAAATTCGGATGCAATTTCTGTGTTTCATCGTCAATAAGAAGGTGCAAGGTATACAGTAAACCTGAAGTGAAGCATTGGAATCTGAAACTGGGCTCACAGGAGAGGTTCAAATCGTTGAAAGTGAGAGGGTCAGTCCTCTTGTACTTAAGTCGGCATTGTGCTTTTTATATTAAATTCAGATGCAATTTCTGTGTTACATCGTCAATAAGAATGTGCAAGGTATAAAGTAAACCTAGAGTGAAGCATCGGAATCTAAAACTGGACTCACAGGAGAGGTTCAAATCATAGAAAGTGAGATAGGCAGTGCTCTTGTACTTATGTCGGCATTGTGCCTTTTGTATTAAATTCGGATGCAATTTCTGTGTTTCATTGTCAATAAGAAGGTTCAAGGTATACAGTAATCATGAAAATGAAGCATCGGAATCTAAAACTGGACTCACAGGCGAGGTTGACATCATAGAAAGTGAGAGTGTCAGTCCTCTTGTACTTAAGTCGGATTTGTGCCTTTTGTATTAAATTCGGATACAAACTCTGTGTTTCATCGTCAATAAGATGGTCTAAGGGATACAGTAAACCTGAAGGGGAGCATCGGAATCTAAAACTGGACTCACAGGAGAGGTTCAAATCATTGAAAGTGAGATAGTCAGTGCTCTTGCACTTAGGTCGGCATTGTGCATTTTGTATTAAATTCGGATGCAATTTCTGTGTTTCATCGTCAATAAGTAGGTGCAAGGTATACAGTAATCTTGAAGTGAAGATTCGGAATCTAAAACTTGACTCGCAGGAGAGGTTCAATCGTAGAATGTGAGAGTGTCAGTCATCTTGTACCTAAGTTGGCATTGTGCCCTTTGTATTAAATTCGGATGCAATTTCCGTGTTTCACTGTCTACAAGAAGGTGCAAGGTATAGAGTAATCTTGAAGTGAAGCATCGGAATCTAAAACTGGACTCAGAGGAGAGATTCAAATCGTAGAATGTGAGAGTATCAGTCCTCTTGTACTTAAGTCGGCATTGTGCCTTTTGCATTAAAATCGGATGCAATTTCTGTGTTTCATTGTCAATAAGAAGGTTCAAGGTATACAGTAATCTTGAAAATGAAGCATCGGAATCTAAAACTGTACTCACAGGAGAGATTCAAATCATAGAAAGTGACAGTGTCAGTCCTCTTGTACTTAAGTCGGCATTGTGCTTTTTGTAATAAATTCGGATGCAATTACTGTGTTTCATCGTCAATAAGAAAGTGCAAGGTATCCTGTAATCTTGAAGTGAAGCATATGAATCTAAAACTGGACTCACAGGAGTGGTTTAAATCGTAGAAAGTGAGAGTGTCTGTCCTCTTGTACTTAAGTCGGCATTGTGCATTTTTTATTAAATTCGGATGCAATTTCTGTGTTTCATCGTCAATAAGAAGGTCTAAGGGATACAGTAAACCTGAAGGGAAGCATCGGAATCTAAAACTGGACTCACAGGAGAGGTTCAAATCATTGAAAGTGAGATAGTCAGTGCTCTTGCACTTAGGTCGGCATTGTGCATTTTGTATTAAATTCGGATGCAATTTCTGTGTTTCATCGTCAATAAGTAGGTGCAAGGTATACAGTAATCTTGAAGTGAAGATTCGGAATCTAAAACTTGACTCGCAGGAGAGGTTCAAATGGTAGAAAGTGAGAGTGTCAGTCATCTTGTACCTAAGTTGGCATTGTGCCCTTTGTATTAAATTCGGATGCAATTTCCGTGTTTCACTGGCTACAAGAAGGTGCAAGGTATAGAGTAATCTTGAAGTGAAACATCGGAATCTAAAACTGGACTCAGAGGAGAGATTCAAATCGTAGAATGTGAGAGTATTAGTCCTCTTGTACTTAAGTCGGCATTGTGCATTTTGTATTAAAATCGGATGCAATTTCTGTGCTTCATTGTCAATAAGAAGGTTCAAGGTATACAGTAATCTTGAAAATGAAGCATCGGAATCTAAAACTGTACTCACAGGAGAGATTCAAATCATAGAGAGTGAGAGTGTCAGTCCTCTTGTACTTAAGTCGGCATTGTGCTTTTTGTAATAAATTCGGATGCAATTACTGTGTTTCATCGTCAATAAGAAGGTGCAAGGTATACTGTAATCTCGAAGTGAAGCATATGAATCTAAAACTGGACTCACAGGAGTGGTTTAAATCGTAGAAAGTGAGAGTGTCAGTCCTCTTGTACTTAAGTCGGCATTGTGCCTTTTGTAATATATTCGGATGCAATTACTGTGTTTCATCGTCAATAAGAAGGTGCAAGGTATACTGTAGTCTTGAAGTGATGCATGGGAATCTAAAACTGGACTCACAGGAGAGGTTCAAATCGTAGAAAGTGAGAGTGTCAGTCCTATTGTACTTAAGTCGGCATTGTGCCTGTTGTATTAATTTCGGATGTAATTTCTGTGTTTGATCAGCAATAAGAAGGTACAAGTTATACAATAAACCTGAGGTGAGGCATCGGAATCTAAAACTGGACTCACAGGAGAGGTTCAAATCATAGAAAGAGAGAGTCTCAGTCCTCTTGTACTTAAGTTGGCATTGTGCATTTTGTATTAAATTCGTATGCAATTTCTGTGTTTCATCGTCAATAAGTAGGTGCAAGGTATACAGTAATCTTGAAGTGAAGCATCGGAATCTAAAACTTGACTAACAGGAGAGGTTCAAATCATAGAAATTGAGAGTGTCAGTCCTCTTGTACTTAAGTCGGCATTGTGCCTTTTGTAATAAATTCGGATGCAATATCTGTGTTTCATCGTCAATAAGACGGCGCAAGGTATACAGTAAATCTGAAGTGAAGCATCGGAAACTAAAACTGGACTCACAGGAGAGGTTCAAATCTTTGAAATTGAGAGTGTCAGTCCTCTTGTACTTAAGTCGGCATTGTGCCTTTTGTATTAAATTCGGATGCAAACTCTGTGTGTCATCGTCAATAAGAATATCTAAGGGATACAGTAAACCTGAAGGGAAGCATCGGAATCTAAAACTGGACTCACAGGAGAGGTTCAAATCACTGAAAGTGAGATAGGCAGTGCTCTTGTACTTAGGTCGGCATTGTGCCTTATGTATTAAATTCGGATCCAATTACTGTGTTTCATCGTCAATAACTAGGAGCAAGGTATACAGTAATCTGGAAGTGAAGATTCGGAATCTAAAACTGGACTCACAGGAGAGGTTCAAATCGTAGAAAGTGAGAGTGTCAGTCCTCTTGTACTTAAGTCGGCATTGTGCCTTTTGTATTAAATTCGGATGCATTTTCTGTGTATCATCGTCAATACGAAAGTGCAAGGCGTACAGTAATCCTCAGGTGAAGCATTGGAATCTAAAACTGGACTCACGGGTGAGGTTCAAATCATAGAAAGTGAGTGTGACAGTCCTCTTGTACTTAAGTCGGCTTTGTGCCTTTTGTATCAAATTCGGATGCAATTTCTGTGTTTCATCGTCAATGAGAAGGTGCAAGTTATACAGTAATCTTGACGTGAAGCATCGGATTCTAAAAGTGGACTCACGGGAGAGGCTCAAATCATAGAATGTGAGAGTGCCAGTCCGCTTGTACTTAAGTCAGCATTGTGCATTTTTTATTAAATTCGGATGCAATTTCTGTGTTTCATCGTCAATAAGAAGGTGCAAGGTATACAGTAAACCTGAAGTGAAGCATTGGAATCTGAAACTGTGCTCATAGGAGAGATTCAAATCGATGAAGGTGAGAGTGTCAGTCCTCTTGTACTTAAGTCGGCATTGTGCCTTTTGTATTAAATTCCAATGCTATTCTGTGCTTCATCGTCATTAAGAATATGAAAAGTATAAAGTAAACCTGAAGTGAAGCATCGGAAACTAAAACTGTATACACATGTGAGGTACAAATCATAGAAAGTGAGAGTGTCAGTCCTCTTGTACTTAAGTCGGCATTGTGCCTTTTGTATTAAATACGGATGCAATTTCTGTGTTTCATCGTCAATAAGAAGATGCAAGGTATACAGTAAACCTGAAGTGAAGCAACGGAATCTAAAACTGGACTCACAGGAGAGGCTCAAATCATAGAGGGAGAGAGTGTCAGTCCTCTTGTACTTAAGTCGGCATTGTGCATTTTGTATACAATTCGGATGCAATTTCTGTGTTTCATCGTCAATAAGAAGGTGCAAGGTATACAGTAATCTTGAAGTGAAGCATCGGAATCTAAAACTGGACTCACAGGAGAGGTTCAAATCACAGAAAGAGAGAGTGTCAGTCCTCTTGTACTTAAGTCGGCATTGTGCATTTTTTATTAAATTCGGATGCAATTTCTGTGTTTCATCGTCAATAAGAAGGTGCAAGGTATTCAGTAAACGTGAAGTGAAGAATCGGAATCTAAAACTGGACTCACAGGAGAGGTTCAAATCGTTGAAAGGGAGAGGGTCAGTCCTCTTGTACTTAAGTCGGCATTGTGCCTTTTATATTAAATTCGGATGCAATTTCTGTGTTAAATCGTCAATAAGAGTGTGCAAGGTATAAAGTAAACCTAGAGTGAAGCATCGGAATCTAAAACTGGACTCACAGGAGGGGTTCAAATCATAGAAAGTGAGAGTGTCAGTCCTCTTGTACTTAAGTCGGCATTGTGCCTTTTGTATTAAATTCGGATGCAATTTCTGTGTTTGATCGTGAATAAGAAGATGCAAGGTATACAGTAAACCTGAAGTGAAGCATCGGAATCTAAAACTGGTCTCACAGTAGAGGTTCAAATCGTAGAAAGTGAGAGTGTCAGGCCTCATGTACTTAAGTCGGCATTGTGCCTTTTGTATTGAAATCGGATGCAATTTCTGTGTTTCATTGTCAATAAGGAGGTTCAAGGTATACAGTAATCTTGAAAATGAAGCATCGGAATCTAAAACTGGACTCACAGGAGAGATTCAAATCATAGAAAGTGAGAGTGTCAGTCCTCTTGTACTTAAGTCGGCATTGTGCTTTTTGTAATAAATTCGGATGCAATTACTGTGTTTCATCGTCAATAAGAAGGTGCAAGGTATACTGTAATCATGAAGTGAAGCATGGGAATCTAAAACTGGACTCACAGGAGAGGTTCAAATCGTAGAAAGTGAGAGTGTCAGTCCTCTTGTACTTAAGTCGGCATTGTGCCTTTTGTATTAAATTCGGATGTAATTTCTGTGTTTCATTGTCAATAAGAAGGTGCAGGGTACACATTAATCTTGATGCGAAGCATCGGAATCTATAAGTGGACTCACAGGAGAGGCTCAAATCGTAGAAAGTGAGAGTGTCAGTCCTCATGTACTTAAGTCGGCATTGTGCCTTTTGTATTAAATTCGGATGTAATTTCTGTGTTTCATTGTCAATAAGAAGGTGCAGGGTATACATTAATCTTGATGTGAAGCATCGGAATCTATAAGTGGACTCACAGGAGAGTTTCAAATCGTTGAAAGGGAGAGGGTCAGTCCTCTTGTACTTAAGTCGGCATTGTGCCTTTTATATTAAATTCGGATTCAATTTCTGTGTTAAATCGTCAATAAGAATGTGCATGGTATAATGTAAACCTAGAGTGAAGCATCGGAATCTAAAACTGGACTCACAGGAGGGGTTCAAATCATAGAAAGTGAGAGTGTCAGTCCTCTTGTACTTAAGTCGGCATTGTGAATTTTGTAATAAATTCGGATGCAATTACTGTGTTTCATCGTCAATAAGAAGGTGCAAGGTATACTGTAGTCTTGAAGTGAAGCATGGGAATCTAAAACTTGACTCACAGGAGAGGTTAAAATCGTACAAAGTGAGAGTGTCAGTCCTCTTGTACTTAAGTCGGCATTGTGCCTTTTTATTATTAAATTCGGATGCAATTTCTGTGTTACATCGTCAATAAGAATGTGCAAGGTATAAAGTAAACCTAGAGTGAAGCATCGGAATCTAAAACTGGACTCACAGGAGGGGTTCAAATCATAGAAAGTGAGAGTGTCAGTCCTCTTGTACCTAAGTCGGCATTGTGCCTTTTGTATTAAATTCGGATGCAATTTCTGTGTTTGATCGTGAACAAGAAGATGCAAGGTATACAGTAAACCTGAAGTGATGCATCGGAATCTAATACTGGACTTACAGGAGAGGTTCAAATCGTAGAAAGTGAGAGTGTCAGTCTTCATGTACTTATGTCGGCATTGTGCCTTTTGTATTAAAATCGGATGCAATTTCTGTGTTTCATTGTCAATAAGAAGGTTCAAGGTATACAGTAATCTTGAAAATGAAGCATCGGAATCTAAAACTGGACTCACAGGAGAGATTCAAATCATAGAAAGTGAGAGTGTCAGTCCAATTGTACTTAAGTCGGCATTGTGCCTGTTGTATTAAATTCGGATGCAATTTCTGTCTTTCATCGGCAATAAGAAGGTGCAAGTTATACAATAAACCTGAAGTGAGGCATCGGAATCTAAAACTGGACTCACAGGTGAGGTTCAAATCATAGAAAGAGAGAGTGTCAGTCCGCTTGTACTTATGTCGGCATTGTGCCTTTTGTATTAAATTCGGATGCAATTTCTGTATTTCATCGTCAATAAGAAGGTGCAAGGTATACAGTAAACCTGAAGTGAAGCATCGTAATCTAAAACTGGACTCACAGGAGAGGTTCAAATCGTTGAAAGTGAGAGGGTCAGTCCATTTGTACTTAAGTCGGCATTGTGCATTTTGTATAAAATTCGGATGCAATTTCTGTGTTTCATCGTCAATAAGACGGCGCAAGGTATACAGTAAATCTGAAGTCAAGCATCGGTAACTAAAACTGGACTCACAGGAGAGGTTCAAATCTTTGAAAGTGAGTGTGTCAGTCCTCTTGTACTTAAGTCGGCATTGTGCCTTTTGTATGTAATTCCGATGCATTTTTCTGTGTTTCATCGTCAATAAAAACGTGCAAGGTATACAGTAAACCTGAAGTGAAGCATCGGAATCTAAAATTGGACTCACAGGAGAGGTTCAAATCATAGAAAGTGAGAGTGTCAGTCCTCTTGTACTTAAGTCGTCTTTGTGCCTTTTGTATTAAATTCGGATGCAAACTCTGTGTTTCATCGTCAATAAGAAGGTCTAAGGGATACAGTAAACCTGAAGGGAAGCATCGGAATCTAAAACTGGACTCACAGGAGAGGTTCAAATCATAGAAAGTGAGATAGGCAGTGCTCTTGTACTTAGGTCGGCATTGTGCCTTATGTATTAAATTCGGATCCAATTTCTGTGTTTCATCGTCAATAACTAGGAGCAAGGTACACAGTAATCTTGAAGTGAAGATTTGGAATCTAAAACAGGACTCACAGGAGAGGTTAAAATCGTACAAAGTGAGAGTGTCAGTCCTCTTGTACTTAAGTCGGCATTGTGCCCTTTGTATTAAATTCGGATGCAATTTCTGTGTTTCATAGGCAACAAGAAGGTGCAAGGTATACAGTAATCTTTGAAATGAAGCATCGGAATCTAGAACTGGACTCAGAGGAGAGGTTCAAATCGTAGAAAGTGAGAGTGTCAGTCCTCTTGTACTTAAGTCGGCATTGTTCCTTTAGTATTAAATTCGGATGCATTTTCTGTGTTTCATCGTCAATACGAAAGTGCAAGGTATACAGTAAACCTGAAGTGAAGCATCGGAATCTAAAACTGGACTCACAGGTGAGGTTCAAATCATAGAAAGTGAGAGTGACAGTCCTCTAGTACTTAAGTCGGCATTGTGCCTTTTGTATTAAATTCGGATGGAAATTCTGTGTTTCATCGTCAATAAGAAGGTGCAAGGTATACAGTAATCTTGAAGTGAAGCATCGGATTCTAAAACTATACTCACAGGTGAGGTTCAAATCATAGTAAGTGAGAGTGTCAGTCTGCTTGTACTTAAGTCGGCATTGTGCATTTTTTATTAAATTCGGATGCAATTTTTGTGTTTCATCGTCAATAAGAAGGTGCAAGGGATACAGTAAACCTGAAGTGAAGCATCGGAATCTGAAACTGGACTCACAGGAGAGGTTCAAATCGTTGAAGGTGAGAGTGACAGTCCTCTTGTACTTAAGTCGGCATTGTGCCTTTTGTATTAAATTCGGATGCAATTTCTGTGTTTCATCGTCAATAAGATGATGCAAGGTATACAGTAATCTTGAAGTGAAGCATCGGAATCTAAAACTGGGACTCACAGGAGAGGTTCAAATCGTAGAAAGTGAGAGTGTCAGTCCTCATGTACTTAAGGCGGCATAGTGCCTTTTGTGTTAAATTCGGATGCATTTTCTGTGATTCATCGTCAATAAGAAGGTGCAAGTTATACAGTAAACCTGAAGTGAAGCATCGGAATCTGAAACTGGACTCACAGGAGAGGTTCAAGTCATAGAAACTGAGAGTTCAGTAATCTTGTACTTATGTCGGCATTGTGCCTTTTGTATTAAATTCGGATGCAATTTCTGTGTTTCATCGTCAATAAGAAGGTGCAAGGTATACAGTAAACCTGAAGTGAAGGGTCGGAATCTAAAGCTGGACTCACAGGAGACGTTCAAATCGTTGATAGTGAGGGGGTCAGTCCTCTTGTACTTAAGTCGGCATTGGGCATTTTTTATTAAATTCGGATGCAATTTCTGTGTTTCATCGTCAATAAGAAGGTGCAAGGTATACAGTAAACCTGAAGTGAAGCATTGGAATCTGAAACTGGGCTCACAGGAGAGGTTCAAATCGTTGAAGGTGAGAGGGTCAGTCCTCTTGTACTTAAGTCGGCATTGTGCCTTTTGTATTAAATTCCAATGCAATATCTGTGCTTCATCGTCATTAAGAATGTGCAAGGTATAAAGTAAACCTGAAGTGAAGCATCGGAAACTAAAACTGGATACACATGTGAGGTACAAATCATAGAAAGTGAGAGTGTCAGTCCTCTTGTACTTAAGTCGGCATTGTGCCTTTTGTATTAAATACGGATGCAATTTCTGTGTTTCATCGTCAATAAGAAGATGCAAGGTATACAGTAAACCTGAAGTGAAGCAACGGAATCTAAAACTGGTCTCACAGGAGAGGTTCAAATCATAGAGGGAGAGAGTGTCAGTCCTCTTGTACTTAAGTCGGCATAGTGCCTTTTGTGTTAAATTCGGATGCAATTTCTGTGTTTCATCGTCAATAAGAAAGTGCAAGGTATACAGTAAACCTGAAGTGAAGCATCGGAATCTAAAACTGGACTCACAGGAGAGGTTCAAATCGTTGAAAGTGAGAGGGTCGGTCCTCATGTACTTAAGTCGCCATTGTGCCTTTTGTATTAAAATCGGATGCAATTTCTGTGTTTCATTGTGAATAAGAGGGTTCAAGGTATACAGTAATCTTGAAAATGAAGCATCGGAATCTAAAACTGGACTCACAGGAGAGATTCAAATCATAGAAAGTGAGAGTGTCAGTCCTCTTAAACTTAAGTCGGCATTGTGGCTTTGTATTAAATTCGGATGCAATTTCTGTGTTTGATCGTGAATAAGAAGATGCAAGGTATACAGTAAACCTGAAGTGAAGCATCGGAATCTAATACTGGACTCACAGGAGAGGTTCAAATCGTAGAAAGTGAGAGTGTCAGTGCTCATGTACTTAAGTCGCCATTGTGCTTTTTGTATTAAAATCGGATGCAATTTCTGTGTTTCATTGTCAATAAGAAGGTACAAGGTATACAGTAATCTTGAAAATGAAGCATCGGAATCTAAAACTGGACTCACAGGAGAGATTCAAATCATAGAAAGTGAGAGTGTCAGTCCTCTTGTACTTAAGTCGGCATTGTGCTTTTTGTAATAAATTCGGATGCAATTACTGTGTTTCATCGTCAATAAGAAGGTGCAAGGTATACTGTAATCTTGAAGTGAAGCATGGGAATCTAAAACTGGACTCACAGGAGAGGTTCAAATCGTAGAAAGTGAGAGTGTCAGTCCTCTTGTACATTAGTCGGCATTGTGCCTTTTGTATTAAATTCGGATGTAATTTCTGTGTTTCATCGTCAAGAAGAAGGTGCAAGGTATACAGTAATCTTCATGTGAAGCTTCGGAATCTAAAACTGGACTCACAGGAGACGTTCAAATCTTTGAAAGTGAGAGTGTCAGTCCTCTTGTACTTAAGTCGGCATTGTGCCTGTTGTATATAATTCCGATGCAATTTCTGTGTTTCATCGTCAATAAAAAGGTGCAAGGTATACAGTAAACCTGAAGTGAAGCATCGGAATCTAAAATTGGACTCACAGGAGAGGTTCAAATCATAGAAAGTGAGAGTGTCAGTCCTCTTGTACTTAAGTCGGCATTGTGCCTTTTGTATTAAATTCGGATGCAAACTCTGTGTTTCATCGTCAATAAGAAGGTCTAAGGGATACAGTAAACCTGAAGGGAAGCATCGGAATCTAAAACTGGACTCACAGGAGAGGTTCAAATCATAGAAAGTGATATAGCCAGTGCTCTTGTACTTAGGTCGGCATTGTGCCTTATGTATTAAATTCGGATCCAATTTCTGTGTTTCATCATCAATAACTAGGAGCAAGGTATACAGTAATCTTGAAGTGAAGATTCGGAATCTAAAACTGGACTCACAGGAGAGGTTAAAATCGTACAAAGTGAGAGTGTC
Source organism: Schistocerca americana (assembly GCF_021461395.2). Lineage (NCBI taxonomy): Eukaryota > Metazoa > Arthropoda > Insecta > Orthoptera > Acrididae > Schistocerca > Schistocerca americana. The sequence continues at coordinate 55,938,661 of NC_060122.1, forward strand.
AGTCCTCTTGTACTTAAGTCAGCATTGTGCCCTTTGTATTAAATTCGGATGCAATTTCTGTGTTTCATCGGCAACAAGAAGGTGCAAGGTATACAGTAATATTGAAGTGAAGCATCGGAATCTAGAACTGGACTCAGAGGAGTGGTTCAAATCGTAGAAAGTGAGAGTGTCAGTCCTCTTGTACTTAAGTCGGCATTGTGCCTTTTGTATTAAATTCGGATGCATTTTCTGTGTTTCATCGTCAATACGAAAGTGCAAGGTATACAGGAAACCTGAAGTGAAGCATCGGAATCTAAAACTGGACTCACAGGTGAGGTTCAAATCATAGAAAGTGAGAGTGACAGTCCTCTTGTACTTAAGTCGGCATTGTGCCTTTTGTATTAAATTCGGATGCAATTTCTGTGTTTCAACGTCAATAAGAAGGTGCAAGGTATACAGTAATCTTGAAGTGAAGCATCGGGTTCTAAAACTGTACTCACAGGTGAGGTTCAAATCATAGAAAGTGAGAGTGTCAGTCCGCTGGTAGTTAAGTCGGCATTGTGCATTTTTTATTAAATTCGGATGCAATTTCTGTGTTTCATCGTCAATAAGAAGGTGCAAGGGATACAGTAAACCTGAAGTGAAGCATCGGAATCTGATACTGGACTCACAGGAGAGGCTCAAATCGTTGAAGGTGAGAGTGTCAGTCCTCTTGTACTTAAGTCGGCATTGTGCCTTTTGTATTAAATTCCGATGCAATTTCTGTGCTTCATCGTCAATAAGAATATGCAAAGTATAAAGTAAACCTGAAGTGAAGCATCGGAATCTAAAACTGGATACACATAAGAGGTACAAAACATAGAAAGTGAGAGTGTCAGTCCTCTTGTACTTAAGTCGGCATTGTGCCTTTTGTATTAAATTCGGATGCAATTTCTGTAATTCATCGTCAATAAGATGATGCAAGGTATACAGTATACCTGAAGTGAAGCAACGGAATCTAATACTGGACTCACAGGAGAGGTTCAAATCGTTGATAGTGAGGGTATCAGTCCTCTTGTACTTAAGTCGGCATTGTGCATTTTTTATTAAATTCGGATGCAATTTCTGTGTTTCATCGTCATTAAGAATGTGCAAGGTATAAAGTAAACCTGAAGTGAAGCATCGGAAACTAAAACTGGATACACATGTGAGGTACAAATCATAGAAAGTGAGAGTGTCAGTCCTCTTGTACTTAAGTCGGCATTGTGCCTTTTGTATTAAATACGGATGCAGATTCTGTGTTTCATCGTCAATAAGAAGATGCAAGGTATACAGTAAACCTGAAGTGAAGCAACGGAATCTAAAACTGGACTCACAGGAGAGGTTCAAATCATAGCGGGAGAGAGTGTCAGTCCTCTTGTACTTAAGTCGGCATAGTGCCTTTTGTGCTAAATTCGGATGCAATTTCTGTGATTCATCGTCAATAAGAAGGTGCAAGTTATACAGTAAACCTGAAGTGAAGCATCGGAATCTGAAACTGGACTCACAGGAGAGGTTCAAGTCATAGAAACTGAGAGTTCAGTAATCTTGTACTTATGTCGGCATTGTGTCTTTTGTATTAAATTCGGATGCAATTTCTGTGTTTCATCGTCAATAAGAAGGTGCAAGGTATACAGTAAACCTGAAGTGAAGCGTCGGAATCTAAAGCTGGACTCACAGGAGACGTTCAAATCGTTGATAGTGAGGGGGTCAGTCCTCTTGTACTTAAGTCGGCATTGTGCATTTTTTATTAAATTCGGATGCAATTTCTGTGTTTCATCGTCAATAAGAAGGTGCAAGGTATACAGTAAACCTGAAGTGAAGCATCGGAATCTAAAACTGGACTCACAGGAGAGGTTCAAATCATAGAAAGTGAGAGTGTCAGTCCTCATGTACTTATGTCGCCATTGTGCCTTTTGTATTAAAATCGGATGCAATTACTGTGTTTCATCGTCAATAAGAAGGTGCAAGGTATACTGTAATCTTGAAGTGAAGCATGGGAATCTAAAACTGCACTCACAGGAGAGGTTCAAATCGTAGAAAGTGAGAGTGTCAGTCCTCTTGTACATTAGTCGGCATTGTGCATTTTGTATTAAATTCGGATGTAATTTCTGTGTTTCATCGTCAATAAGAAGGTGCAAGGTATACAGTAACCTTGATGTGAAGCATCGGAATCTAAAACTGGACTCACAGGAGAGATTCAAATCATAGAAAGTGAGAGTGTCAGTCCTCTTTTACTTAAGTCGGCATTGTGCTTTTTGTAATAAATTCGGATGCAATTACTGTGTTTCATCGTCAATAAGAAGGTGCAAGGTATACTGTAATCTTGAAGTGAAGCATGGGAATCTAAAACTGGACTCACAGGAGAGGTTCAAATCGTAGAAAGTGAGAGTGTCAGTCCTCTTGTACATTAGTCGGCATTGTGCCTTTTGTATTAAATTCGGATGTAATTTCTGTGTTTCATCGTCAATAAGAAGGTGCAAGGTATACAGTAACCTTGATGTGAAGCATCGGAATCTAAAACTGGACTCACAGGAGAGATTCAAATCATAGAAAGTGAGAGTGTCAGTCCTCTTTTACTTAAGTCGGCATTGTGCTTTTTGTAATAAATTCGGATGCAATTACTGTGTTTCATCGTCAATAAGAAGGTGCAAGGTATACTGTAATCTTGAAGTGAAGCATGGGAATCTAAAACTGGACTCACAGGAGAGGCTCAAATCGTAGAAAGTGAGAGTGTCAGTCCTCTTGTACATTAGTCGGCATTGTGCCTTTTGTATTAAATTCGGATGTAATTTCTGTGTTTCATCGTCAATAAGAAGGTGCAAGGTATACAGTAACTTTGATGTGAAGCATCGGAATCTAAAACTGGACTCACAGGATAGGTTCAAATCATAGAAAGTGAGAGTGACAGTCCTCTTGTACTTAAGTCGGCATTGTGCCTTTTGTAATAAATTTGGATGCAATTACTGTGTTTCATCGTCAATAAGAAGGAGAAAGGTATACTGTAGTCTTGAAGTGAAGCATGGGAATCTAAAACTGGACTCACAGGAGAGGTTCAAATCGTAGAAAGTGAGAGTGTCAGTCCTATTGTACTTAAGTCGGCATTGTGCCTGTTGTATTAAATTCGGATGCAATTTCTGTGTTTCATCGGCAATAAGACGGTGCAAGTTATACAATGAACCTGAAATGAGGCATCGGAATCTAAAACTGGACTCACAGGTAAAGTTCAAAACATAGAAAGAGAGAGTGTCAGTCCTCTTGTACTTATGTCGGCATTGTGCCTTTTGTATTAAATTAGGATGCAATTTCTGTATTACATCGTCAACAAGAAGGTGCAAGGTATACAGTACACCTGAAGTGAAGCATCGTAATCTAAAACTGGACTCACAGGAGAGGTTCAAATCGTTAAAAGTGAGAGGGTCAGTCCTTTTGTACTTAAGTCGGCATTGTGCCTTTTGTATTAAATTCGGATGCAATTTCTGTATTACATCGTCAACAAGAAGGTGCAAGGTATACAGTTCACCTGAAGAGAAGCATCGTAATCTAAAACTGGACTCACAGGAGAGGTTCAAATCGTTAAAAGTGAGAGGGTCAGTCCTTTTGTACTTAAGTCGGCATTGTGACTTTTGTATTAAATTCGGATGCAATTTCTGTGTTTAATCGTCAATAAGAAGGTCTAAGGGATACAGTAAACCTGAAGGGAAGCATCGGAATCTAAAACTGGACTCACAGGAGAGGTTCAAATCATAGAAAGTGAGATAGGCAGTGCTCTTGTACTTAGGTCGGCATTGTGCCTTATGTATTAAATTCGGATCCAATTTCTGTGTTTCATCATCAATAACTAGGAGCAAGGTATACAGTAATCTTGAAGTGAAGATTCGGAATCTAAAACTGGACTCACAGGAGAGGTTAAAATCGTACAAAGTGAGAGTGTCAGTCCTCTTGTACTTAAGTCGGCATTGTGCCCTTTGTATCAAATTCGGATGCAATTTCTGTATTTCATCGGCAACAAGAAGGTGCAAGGTATACAGTAATCTTGAAGTGAAGCATCGGAATCTAGAACTGGACTCAGAGGAGAGGTTCAAATCGTAGAAAATGAGAGTGCCAGTCCTCTTGTACTTAAGTCGGCATTGTGCCTTTTGTATTAAATTCGGATGCATTTTCTGTGTTTCATCGTCAATACGAAAGTGCAAGGTATACAGTAAACCTGAAGTGAAGCATCGGAATCTAAAACTGGACTCACAGGTGAGGTTCAAATCATAGAAAGTGAGAGTGACAGTCCTCTTGTACTAGAGTCGGCATTGTGCCTTTTGTATTAAATTCGGACGCAATTTCTGTGTTTCAACGTCAATAAGAAGGTGCAAGGTATACAGTAATCTTGAAGTGAAGCATCGGATTCTAAAACTATACTCACAGGTGAGGTTCAAATCATAGAAAGTGAGAGTGTCAATCCGCTGGTACTTAAGTCGGCATTGTGCATTTTTTATTAAATTCGGATGCAATTTCTGTGTTTCATCGTCAATAAGAAGGTGCAAGGGATACAGTAAACCTGAAGTGAAGCCTCGGAATCTGAAACTGGAATCACAGGAGAGGTTCAAATCGTTGAAGGTGAGAGTGTCAGTCCTCTTGTACTTAAGTCGGCATTGTGCCTTTTGTATTACATTCCGATGCAATTTCTGTGCTTCATCGTCAATAAGAATATGCAAAGTGTAAAGTAAACCTGAAGTGAAGCATCGGAATCTAAAACTAGATACACAGGAGAGGTACAAATCATAGAAAGTGAGAGTGTCAGTCCTCTTGTACTTAAGTCGGCATTGTGCCTTTTGTATTAAATTCGGTTGCAATTTCTGTAATTCATCGTCAATAAGAAGATGCAAGGTATACAGTATACCTGAAGTGAAGCAACGGAATCTAATACTGGACTCACAGGAGAGGTTCAAATCGTAGAAAGTGAGAGTGTCTGTCCTCTTTTACTTAAGTCAGCATTGTGCCTTTTGTATTAAATTCGGATGGAATTTCTGTGTTTCATCGTCAACAAGAAGGTGCAAGGTATACAGTAATCTTGAAGTGAAGCATCGGAATCTAAAAATGTACTCACAGGAGAGGTTCACATCGTAGAAAGTGAGTTTGTCAGTCCTCTTGTACTTAAGCCGGCATTGTGCCTTTTGTATTAAATTCGGATGCAATTTCTGTGTTTCATCGTCAATAAGTAGGTGCAAGGTATACAGTAATCTTGAAGTGAAGCATCGGAATCTAAAACTTGACTAACATGAGAGGTTAAAATCATAGAAATTGAGAGTGTCAGTCCTCTTGTACTTAAGTCGGCATTGTGCCTTTTGTATAAAATTCGGATGCAATTTCTGTGTTTCATCGTCAATAAGACGGCGCAAGGTATACAGTAAATCTGAAGTGAAGCATCGGAAACTAAAACTGGACTCACAGGACAGGTTCATATCTTTGAAAGTGAGAGTGTCAGTCCTCTTGTACTTAAGTCGGCATTCTGCCTCTTGTATATAATTCCGATGCAATTTCTGTGTTTCATCGTCAATAAAAAGGTGCAAGGTATACAGTGAACCTGAAGTGAAGCATCAAAATCTAAAATTGGACTCACAGGAGAGGTTCAAATCATAGAAAGTGAGGGTGTCAGTCCACTTGTACTTAAGTCGGCATTGTGCCTTTTGTATTAAATTCGGATGCAAACTCTGTGTTTCATCGTCAATAAGATGGTCTAAGGGATACAGTAAACCTGAAGGGAAGCATCGGAATCTAAAACTGGACTCAAAGGAGAGGTTTAAATCATAGAAAGTGAGATAGGCAGTGCTCTTGTACATAGGTCGGCATTCTGCCTTATGTATTAAATTCGGATCCAATTTCTGTGTTTCATCGTCAATAACTAGGAGCAAGGTATACAGTAATCTTGAAGTGAAGATTCGGAATCTAAAACTGGACTCACAGGAGAGGTTAAAATCGTACAAAGTGAGAGTGTCAGTCCTCTTGTACTTATGTCGGCATTGTGCCCTTTGTATTAAATTCGGATGCAATTTCTGTGTTTCATCGGCAACAAGAAGGTGCAAGGTATACAGTAATCTTGAAGTGAAGCATCGGAATCTAGAACTGGACTCAGAGGAGAGGTTCAAATCGTAGAAAGTGAGATTGTCAGTCCTCTTGTACTTAAGTCGGCATTGTGCCTTTTGTATTAAATTCGGATGCATTTTCTGTGTTTCATCGTCAATACGAAAGTGCAAGGTATACAGTAAACCTGAAGTGAAGCATCGGAATCTAAAACTGGACTCACAGGTGAGGTTCAAATCATAGAAAGTGAGAGTGACAGTCCTCTTGTACTTAAGTCGGCATTGTGCCTTTTGTATTAAATTCGGATGCAATTTCTGAGTTTCATCGTCAATAAGAAGGTGCAAGGTATACAGTAATCTTGAAGTGAAGCATCGGATTCTAAAACTATACTCACAGGTGAGGTTCAAATCATAGAAAGTGAGAGTGTCAGTCCGCTTGTACTTAAGTCGGCATTGTGCATTTTTTATTAATTTCGGATGCAATTTCTGTGTTTCATCGTCAATAAGAAAGTGCAAGGGATACAGTAAACCTGAAGTGAAGCATCGGGATCTGAAACTGGACTCACAGGAGAGGTTCAAAACGTTGAAGGTGAGAGTGTCAGTCCTCTTGTACTTAAGTCGGCATTGTGCCTTTTGTATTAAATTCCGATGCAATTTCTGTGCTTCATCGTCAATAAGAATGTGCAAAGTATAAAGTAAACCTGAAGTGAAGCATCGGAATCTAAAACTGGATACACAGGAGAGGTACAAATCATTGAAAGTGAGAGTGTCAGTCCTCTTGTACTTAAGTCGGCATTGTGCCTTTTGTATTAAATTCGGATGCAATTTCTGTGTTTCATCGTCAACAAGAAGGTGCAAGGTATACAGTAATCTTGAAGTGAAGCATGGGAATCTTAATCTGGACTCACAGGAGAGGTTCCAATCGTAGAAAGTGAGAGTGTCAGTCCTCTTGTACTTAAGGCGGCATAGTGCCTTTTGTGATAAATTCGGATGCATCTTCTGTGATTCATCGTCAATAAGAAGGTGCAAGTTATACAGTAAACCTGAAGTGAAGCATCGGAATCTAAAACTGGACTCACAGGAGAGGTTCAAGTCATAGAAACTGAGAGTTCAGTAATCTTGTACTTATGTCGGCATTGTGCCTTTTGTATTAAATTCGGATGCAATTTCTGTGTGTCATCGTCAATAAGAAGGTGCAAGGTATACAGTAAACCTGAAGTGAAGCGTCGGAATCTAAAACTGGACTCACAGGAGAGGTTCAAATCATAGAAAGTGAGAGTGACAGTCCTCTTGTACTTAAGTCGGCATTGTGCCTTTTGTATTAAATTCGGATGCAATTTCTGTGTTTCATCGTCAATAAGAAGGTGCAAGGTATACAGTAATCTTGAAGTGAAGCATCGGATTCTAAAACTATACTCACAGGTGAGGTTCAAATCATAGAAAGTGAGAGTGTCAGTCCAATTGTACATAAGGCGGCATTGTGCATTTTTTATTAAATTCGGATGCAATTTCTGTGTTTCATCGTCAATAAGAAGGTGCAAGGGGTACAGTAAACCTGAAGTGAAGCATCGGAATCTGAAACTGGACTCACAGGAGATGTTCAAATCGTTGGAGGTGAGAGTGTCAGTCCTCTTGTTCTTAAGTCGGCATTGTGCCTTTTGTATTAAATTCCGATTCAATTTCTGTGCTTCATCGTCAATAAGAAGGTGCAAGGGATACAGTAAACCTGAAGTGAAGCATCGGAATCTGAAACTGGACTCACAGGAGAGGTTCAAATCGTTGAAGGTGAGAGTGTCAGTCCTCTTGTACTTTAGTCGGCATTGTGCCTTTTGTATTAAAATCGGATGCAATTTCTGTGTTTCATCGTCAATAAGAAGATGCAAGGTATACAGTATACCTGAAGTGAAGCAACGGAATCTAATACTGGACTTACAGGATAGGTTCAAATCGTAGAAAGTGAGAGTGTCAGTCCTCTTGTACTTAAGTCAGCATTGTGCCTTTTGTATTAAATTTGGATGCAATTTCTGTGTTTCATCGTCAACAAGAAGGTGCAAGGTATACAGTAATCTTGAAGTGAAGCATCGGAATCGAAAATTTACTCACAGGAGAGGTTCACATCGTAGAAAGTGAGTTTGTCAGTCCTCTTGTACTTGAGCCGACATTGTGCCTTTTGTATTAAATTCGGATGCAATTTCTGTGTTTCATCATCAATAAGATGGTGCAAGGTATACAGTAATCTTGAAGTGAAGCATCGGAATCTAAAACTGGGACTCACAGGAGAGGTTCAAATCGTAGAAAGTGAGAGTGTCAGTCCTCATGTACTTAAGTCGGCTTTCTGCCTTTTGTATTAAAATCGGATGCAATTTCTGTGTTTCATCGTCAATAAGAAGGTGCAAGGCATACAGTAATCTTGAAAATGAAGCATTGGAATCCAAAACTGGACTCACAGGAAAGGATTAAATCATAGAAAGTGACAGTGTCAGTCCTCTTGTACTTAAGTCGGCATTGTGCCTTTTGTATTAAATTCGGATGCAATTACTGTGTTTCATCATCAATAGGAAGGTGCAAGGTATACAGTAATCTTAAAGTGAAGCATGGGAATCTTAATCTGGACTCACAGGAGAGGTTCCAATCGTAGAAAGTGAGAGTGTCAGTCCCCTTGTACTTAAGGCGGCATAGTGCCTTTTGTGTTAAATTCGGATGCAACTTCTGTGATTCATCGTCAATAAGAAGGTGCAAGTTATACAGTAAACCTGAAGTGAAGCATCGGAATCTAAAACAGGACTCACAGGAGAGGTTCAAGTCATAGAAACTGAGAGTTCAGTAATCTTGTACTTATGTCGGCATTGTGCCTTTTGTATTAAATTCGGATGCAATTTCTGTGTTTCATCGTCAATAAGAAGGTGCAAGGTATACAGTAAACCTGAAGTGAAGCGTCGGAATCTAAAACTGGACTCACAGGAGAGGTTCAAATCGTTGATAGTGAGGGGGTCAGTCCTCTTGTACTTAAGTCGGCATTGTGCCTTTTGTATTAAATTCGGATGCAATTTCTGTGTTTCATCGTCAATAAGAAGGTCCAAGGGATACAGTAAACCTGAAGTGAAGCATCGGAATCTAAAACTGGACTGACAGGAGAGATTCAAATCATAGAGAGTTAGAGTGTCAGTCCTCTTGTACTTAAGTTGGCATTGTGGCTTTTGTATTAAATTCGGATGCAAACTATGTGTTTCATCGTCAATAAGAAGGTCCAAGGGATACAGTAAACCTGAAGTGAAGCATTGGAATCTAAAACTGGACTCACAGGAGAGGTTCAAATCATAGAAAGTGAGAGTGTCAGTCCTCTTGTACTGAAGTCAGCAATGTGCCTTTTGTACTAAATTCGGATGCATTCTCTGTGTTTCATCGTCAATAAGAAGGTCCAAGGGATACAGTAAACCTGAAGTGAAGCATCGGAATCTAAAACTGGACCCACGGGAGAGGTTCAAATCATAGAAAGTGAAAGTGTCAGCCCTCTTGTACTTAAGTCGGCATTGTGCCCTTTGTATTATATTCGGATGCAATTTCTGTGTTTCATCGTCAATAAGAAGGTGCAATTTATGCAGTAAACCTGAAGTGAAGCATCGGAATCTAAAACTGGACTCACAGGTGAGGTTCAAATCGTAGAAAGTGAGAGTGTCAGTCCTCTTGTACTTAAGTCGGCATTGTGCCTTTTGTATTAAATTCGGATGTATTTCTTGTGTCTCATCGTCAATACGAAGGTGCAAGGTACACAGTAAACCTGAATTGAAGCATCGGAATCTAAAACTGGACTCACAGGATAGGTTGAAATCGTAGAAAGTGAGAGTGTCAGTCCTCTTGTACTTAAGTCGGCATTGTGCTTTTTGTATTAGATTCGGATGTAATTGTTGTGTTTATTCGTCAATAAGAAGGTGCAAGGTATACAGTAAACCTGAATTGAAGCATCGGAATCTAAAGCTGGACTCACAGGAGAGGTTGAAATCGTAGAATGTGAGAGTGTCAGTCCACTTGTACTTACGTCGGCATTGTGCTTTTGTATTAAATTCGGATGAATTTCTGTGTTTCATCGTCAATAAGAAGGTCCAAGGGATACAGTAAACCTGAAGTGAAGCATCGGAATCTAAAACTGGACCCACAGGAGAGGTTCAAATCATAGAAAGTTAGAGTGTCAGTCCTCTTTTACTGAAGTCTGCATTGTGCCTTTTGTATTAAATTCGGATGCAAACTATGTGTTTCATCGTCAATAAGAAGGTCCAAGGGATACAATTAACCTGAAGTGAAGCATCGGAATCTAGAACTGGACTCACAGGAGAGGTTCAAATCATAGAAAGTGAGAGTGTCAGTCCTCTTGTACTTAAGTCAGCAATGTGCCTTTTGCACTAAATTCGGATGTAATCTCTGTGTTTCATCGTCAATAAGAAGGTCCAAGGGATACAGTAAACCTGAAGTGAAGCATCGGAATCTAAAAGTGGACCCACGGGAGAGTTTCAAATCATACAAAGTGGGACCGTCAGTCCTCTTGTACATAAGTCGGCATTGTGCCTTTTGTATTTAATTCGGATGCAATTTCTGTGTTTCATCGTCTATAAGATGGTGCAAGGTATACTGCAAACCTGAAGTGAAGAGTCGGAATCTAAGACTGGACTCACAGGAGAGGTTCAAATCGTAGAAAGTGAGAGTGTCTGTCATCTTGTACTTAAGTCGACTTTGTGAATTTTGTATTAAATTCGGATGCAATTTCTGTGTTTCATCGTCAATAAGTAGGTGCATGGTATACAGTAAACCTGAAGTGAAGCATCGGAAACTAAAACTGGACTCACAGGAGAGGTTCAAATCGTAGAATGTGAGTGTGTCAGTCCACTTGTACTTAAGTCGGCATTGTGCTTTTTGTATTAAATTCGGATGCAATTTCTGTGTTTCATCGTCAATAAGATGGTGCAAGGTATACTGTAATCTTGAAGTGAAGCATCGGAATCTAAAACTGGACTCACAGGAGAGGTTCAAATCGTAGAAAGTAGGGTGTCAGTCCTCATGTACTTTAGTCGCATTCTGCCCTTTGTATTAAACTCGGATGCAATTTCTGTGTTTCATCGTCAATAAGAAGGTGCAAGGTATACAGTAATCTTGAAAATGAAGCATCGGAATCTAAAACTGGACTCACAGGAGAGGATCAAATCATAGAAAGTGAGAGTGTCAGTCCTCTTGTGCTTAAGTCGGCATTGTGCTTTTGTATTAAATTCGGATGCAATTACTGTGTTTCATCGTCAATAAGAAGGTGCAAGGTATACAGTAATCTTGAAGTGAAGCATGGGAATCTTAATCTGGACTCACAGGAGAGGTCCACATCATAGAAAGTGAGAGTGTCTGTCCTCTTGTACTTAAGGCTGCATGGTGCCTTTTGTATTAAATTCGGATGCAATTTCTGTGTTTCATCGTCAATAAGAAGGTGCAAGGTATACAGTAAACCTGAAGTGAAGCGACGGAATCTAAAACTGGACCCACAGGAGAGGTTCAAATCGTAGAAAGTGAGAGTGTCAGCCCTCTTGTACTTAAGTCGGCATTGTGCCTTTTGTATTATATGCGGATGCAATTTCTGTGTTTCATCGTCAATAAGATAGTGCAAGGTATACAGTAAACCTGAAGTGAAGCATCGGAATCTAAAACTGGACTCACAGGAGAGGTTCAAATCGTAGAGAGTGAGAGTGTCAGTCCTCTTGTACTTAAGTCGGCATTGTGCCTTTTGTATTAAATTCGGATGTAATTTTTGTGTTTCATCGTCAATACGAAGGTGCAAAGTATACAGTAAACTTGAATTGAAGCATCGGAATCTAAAAGTGGACTCACAGGATAGGTTCAAATCGTAGAAAGTGAGAGTGTCAGACCTCTTGTACTTAAGTCGGCATTGTGCCTTTTGTATTAAATTCGGATTTAATTGTTGTGTTTCATCGTCAATAAGAAGGTGCAAGGTATACAGTAAACCTGAATTGAAGCATCGGAATCAAAAACTGGACTCACAGGAGAGGTTCAAATCGTAGAATGTGAGAGTGTCAGTCCACTTGTACTTAAGTCGGCATTGTGCTTTTTGTGTTAAATTCGGATTAATTTCTGTGTTTCGTCGTCAATACGAAGGTGCAAGGTATACAGTAAACCTGAAGTGAAGCATCGGAATCTAAAACTGGACGCACAGGAGAGGTTCAAAACGTAGAAAGTGAGAGTGTCAGTCCTATTGTACTTATGTCGGCATTTTGCCTTTTGTATTAGATTCGGATGCATTTTCTGTGTTTCATCGTCAATAAGAAGGTGCAAGGATTACAGTAAACCTGAAGTGAAGCATCGGAATCAAAAACTGGACACACAGGAGTGGTTCAAATCATAGAGGGAGCGAATGTCAGTCCTCTTGTACTTATCGCGGCATTGTGAATTTTGTATTAATTTCGGATGCAATTTCTGTGTTTCATCGTCAATGAGAAGGTGAAAGTTATACAGTAAACCTAAAGTGAAGCATCGGAATCGAAAATTTACTCACAGGAGAGGTTCACATCGTAGAAAGTGAGTTTGTCAGTCCTCTTGTACTTGAGCCGACATTGTGCCTTTTGTATTAAATTCGGATGCAATTTCTGTGTTTCATCGTCAATAAGATGGTGCAAGGTATACAGTAATCTTGGAGTGAAGCATCGGAATCTAAAACTGGGACTCACAGGAGAGGTTCAAATCGTAGAAAGTGAGAGTGTCAGTCCTCATGTACTTAAGTCGGCTTTCTGCCTTTTGTATTAAAATCGGATGCAATTTCTTTGTTTCATCGTCAATAAGAAGGTGCAAGGTATACAGTAATCTTGAAAATGAAGCATTGGAATCTAAAACTGGACTCACAGGAAAGGATTAAGTCATAGAAAGTGACAGTGTCAGTCCTCCTGTACTTAAGTCGGCATTGTGCCTTTTGTATTAAATTCGGATGCAATTACTGTGTTTCATCGTCAATAGGAAGGTGCAAGGTATACAGTAATCTATAAGTGAAGCATGGGAATCTTAATCTGGACTCACAGGAGAGGTTCCAATCGTAGAAAGTGAGAGTGTCAGTCCCCTTGTACTTAAGGCGGCATAGTGCCTTTTGTGTTAAATTCGGATGCAACTTCTGTGATTCATCGTCAGTAAGAAGGTGCAAGTTATACAGTAAACCTGAAGTGAAGCATCGGAATCTAAAACAGGACTCACAGGAGAGGTTCAATTCATAGAAACTGAGAGTTCAGTAATCTTGTACTTATGTCGGCATTGTGCCTTTTGTATTAAATTCGGATGCAATTTCTGTGATTCATCGTCAATTAGAAGGTGCAAGGTATTCAGTAAACCTGATGTGAAGCGTCGGAATCTAAAACTGGACTCACAGGAGAGGTTCAAATCGTCGATAGTGAGGGGGTCAGTCCTCTTGTACTTAAGTCGGCATTGTGCCTTTTGTATTAAATTCGGATGCAATTTCAGTGTTTCATCGTCAATAACAAGGTGCAAGGTATAAAGTAAACCTGAAGTGAAGCATCGGAATCTTTAACTGGACTCACAGGAGAGGTTCAAATCATAGAAAGTGAGAGTGTCAGTCCTCTTGTACTTAAGTCGGCATTGGGCCTTTTGTATTATATTCGGTTGCAATTTCTGTGTTTCATCGTCAATAAGAAAGTGCAATTTGTGCAGTAAACCTGAAGTGAAGCATCGGAATCTAAAACTGGACTGACAGGAGAGGTTCAAATCCTAGAAAGTGAGAGTGTCAGTCCTCTTGTACTTAAGTCGGCATTGTGCCTTTTGTATTAAATTCGGATGAATTTTTTGTGTTTCATCGTCAATAATAAGGTGCAAGGTAGACAGTAAACCTTAATTGAAGCATCGGAATCTAAACCTGGACTCACAGGATAGGTTGAAATCGTAGAAAGTGAGAGTGTCAGTCCTCTTGTACTTAAGTCAGCATTGTGCCTTTTGTATTAGATTCGGATGTAATTGTTGTGTTTAATCGTCAATAAGAAGGTACAAGGTATACAGTAAACCCGAATTGAAGCATCGGAATCTAAAGCTGGACTCACAGGAGAGGTTCAAATCGTAGAATGTGAGAGTGTCAGTCCACTTGTACTTACGTCGGCATTGTGCTTTTTGTATTAAATTCGGATGAATTTCTGTGTTTCATCGTCAATAAGAAGGTCCAAGGGATACAGTAAACCTGAAGTGAAGCATCGGAATCTAAAACTGGACCCACAGGAGAGGTTCAAATCATAGAAAGTTAGAGTGTCAGTCCTCTTTTACTGAAGTCTGCATTGTGCCTTTTGTATTAAATTCGGATGCAAACTATGTGTTTCATCGTCAATAAGAAGGTCCAAGGGATACAATTAACCTGAAGTGAAGCATCGGAATCTAGAACTGGACTCACAGGAGAGGTTCAAATCATAGAAAGTGAGAGTGTCAGTCCTCTTGTACTTAAGTCAGAAATGTGCCTTTTGTATTAAATTCGGATGCAATTTCTGTGTTTCATCGTCAATAAGAAGGTCCAAGGGATACAGTAAACCTGAAGTGAAGCATCGGAATCTAAAACTGGACTGACAGGAGAGGTTCAAATCATAGAGAGTTAGAGTGTCAGTCCTCTTGTACTTAAGTTGGCATTATGGCTTTTGTATTAAATTCGGATGCAAACTATGTGTTTCATCGTCAATAGGAAGGTCCAAGGGATACAGTAAACTTGAAATGAAGCATCGGAATCTAAAACTAGACTCACAGGAGAGATTCAAATCATAGAAAGTGAGACTGTCAGTCCTCGATTACTTAAGTCGGCATTGTGCCTTTTGTATTAAATTCGGATGCAATTTCTGTGTTTCATCGTCAATAAGAAGGTCCAAGGGATACAGTAAACCTGAAGTGAAGCATCGGAATCTAAAACTGGACTGACAGGAGAGGTTCAAATCATAGAGAGTTAGAGTGTCAGTCATCTTGTACTTAAGTTGGCATTGTGGCTTTTGTATTAAATTCGGATGCAAACTATGTGTTTCATCGTCAATAGGAAGGTCCAAGGGATACAGTAAACCTGAAGTGAAGCATTGGAATCTAAAACTGCAGTCACAGGAGAGGTTCAAATCATAGAAAGTGAGAGTGTCAGTCCTCTTGTACTGAAGTCAGCAATGTGCCATTTGTACTAAATTCGGATGCAATCTCTGTGTTTCATCGTCAATAAGAAGGTCCAAGGGATACAGTAAACCTGAAGTGAAGCACCGGATTCTAAAACTGGACCCACGGGAGAGGTTCAAATCATAGAAAGTGAGAGTGTCAGCCCTCTTGTACTTAAGTCGGCATTGTGCCCTTTGTATTATATTCGGATGCAATTTCTGTGTTTCATCGTCAATAAGAAGGTGCAATTTGTGCAGTAAACCTGAAGTGAAGCATCGGAATCTAAAACTGGACTCACAGGAGAGGTTCAAATCCTAGAAAGTGAGAGTGTCAGTCCTCTTGTACTTAAGTCGGCATTGTGCCATTTGTATTAATTTCGGATGTATTTTTTGTGTTTCATCGTCAATAATAAGGTGCAAGGTACACAGTAAATTTGAATTGAAGCATCGGAATCTAAAACTGGACTCACAGGATAGGTTGAAATCGTAGAAAGTGAGAGTGTCAGTCCTCTTGTACTTAAGTCAGCATTGTGCCTTTTGTATTAGATTCGGATGTAATTGTTGTGTTTAATCGTCAATAAGAAGGTGCAAGGTATACAGTAAACCTGAATTGAAGCATCGGAATCTAAAGCTGGACTCACAGGAAAGGTTCAAATCGTAGAATGTGAGAGTGTCAGTCCACTTGTACTTACGTCGGCATTGTGCTTTTTGTATTAAATTCGGATGAATTTCTGTGTTTCATCGTCAATAAAAAGGTCCAAGGGATACAGTAAACCTGAAGTGAAGCATCGGAATCTAAAACTGGACCCACAGGAGAGGTTCAAATCATAGAAAGATAGAGTGTCAGTCCTCTTTTACTGAAGTCTGCATTGTGCCTTTTGTATTAAATTCGGATGCAAACTATGTGTTTCATCGTCAATAAGAAGGTCCAAGGGATACAATTAACCTGAAGTGAAGCATCGGAATCTAGAACTGGACTCACAGGAGAGGTTCAAATCATAGAAAGTGAGAGTGTCAGTCCTCTTGTACTTAAGTCAGCAATGTGCCTTTTGCACTAAATTCGGATGCAATCTCTGTGTTTCATCGTCAATAAGAAGGTAGAAGGGATACAGTAAACCTGAAGTGAAGCATCGGAATCTAAAAGTGGACCCACAGGAGAGTTTCAAATCATACAAAGTGGGACCGTCAGTCCTCTTGTACATAAGTCGGCATTGTGCCTTTTGTATTTAATTCGGATGCAATTTCTGTGTTTCATCGTCTATAAGATGGTGCAAGGTATACTGCAAACCTGAAGTGAAGAGTCGCAATCTAAGACTGGACTCACAGGAGAGGTTCAAATCGTAGAAAGTGAGGGTGTCAGTCCCCATGTACTTTAGTCGCATTCTGCCTTTTGTATTAAACTCGGATGCAATTTCTGTGTTTCATCGTCAATAAGAAGGTGCAAGGTATACAGTAATCTTGAAAATGAAGCATCGGAATCTAAAACTGGACTCCAGGATAGGTTCAAATCGTAGAAAGTGAGAGTGTCAGACCTCTTGTACTTAAGTCGGCATTGTGCCTTTTGTATTAGATTCGGATTTAATTGTTGTGTTTCATCGTCAATAAGAAGGTGCAAGGTATACAGTAAACCTGAATTGAAGCATCGGAATCAAAAACTGGACTCACAGGAGAGGTTCAAATCGTAGAATGTGAGAGTGTCAGTCCACTTGTACTTAAGTCGGCATTGTGCTTTTTGTATTAAATTCGGATGAATTTCTGTGTTTCGTCGTCAATAAGAAGGTGCAAGTTATACAGTAAACCTGAAGTGAAGCATCGAAATCTAAAACTGGACGCACAGGAGAGGTTCAAAACGTAGAAAGTGAGAGTGTCAGTCCTATTGTACTTAAGTCGGCATTGTGCCTTTTGTATTAGATTCGGATGCATTTTCTGTGTTTCATCGTCAATAAGAAGGTGCAAGGATTACAGTAAACCTGAAGTGAAGCATCGGAATCATAAACTGGACTCACAGGAGAGGTTCAAATCATAGAGGTAGAGAATGTCAGTCCTCTTGTACTTATCGCGGCATTGTGAATTTTGTATTAAATTCGGATGCAATTTCTGTGTTTCATCGTCAATAAGAAGGTGAAAGTTATACAGTAAACCTAAATTGAAACATCTGAATCTAAAACTGGACTCACAGGAGAGGTTCAAATCATAGAGAGAGAGAGTGTCAGTCCTCTTGTACTTATGTCGGCATTGTGACTTTTGTATTAAATTCGGATGCAATTTCTGTGTTACATCGTCAATAAGAATGTGCAAGGTATAAAGTAAACCTGAAGTGAAACATCGGAATCTAAAACTGGACTCACAAGAGAGGTTCAAATCATAGAAAGTGAGAGTGTCAGTCCTCTTGTACTTATGTCGGCATTGTGCCTTTTGTATTAAAATCGGATGCAATTTCTGTGATTCATTAAAAATAAGAAGGTTCAAGGTATACAGTAATCTTGAAAATGAAGCATCGGAATCTAAAACTGGACCCACAGGAGAGGTTCAAATCATAGAAAGTGAGAGTGTCAACCCTCTTGTACTTAAGTCGGCATTGTGCCTTTTGTATCATATTCGGATGCTATTTCAGTGTTTCGTCGTCAATAAGAAGGTGCAAGGTATACAGTAAACCTAAAGTGAAGCATCGGAATCTAAAACTGGACTCACAGGAGAGGTTTAAATCGTAGAAAGTGAGAGTGTCAGTCCTCTTGTATTTAAGTCGGCATTGTGCCTTTTGTATTAAATTCGGATGTAATTTTTGTGTTTCATCGTCAATACGAAGGTGCAAGGAATACAGTAAACTTGAATTGAAGCATCGGAATCTAAAACTGGACTCACAGGAGAGGTTCAAATCATAGAGGAAGAGAGTGTCAGTCCTCTTGTACTTAAGTCGGCATTGTGCCTTTTGTATTAGATTCGGATGCAATTTCTGTGTTTCATCGTCAATAAGAAGGTCCAAGGGATACAGTAAACCTGAAGTGAAGCATCGGAATCTGAAACTGGACTGACAGGAGATGTTCAAATCATAGAAAGTTAGAGTGTCAGTCCTCTTTTACTTAAGTCGGCATTGTGCCTTTTGTATTAAATTCGGATGCAATTTCTGTGTTTCATCGTCAATAAGAAGGTGCAAGGTATACAGTAAACCGCAAGTGAAGCATCGGAATTTAAAACTGGACTCACAGGAGAGGTTCAAAACGTAGAAAGTGAGAGTGTCAGTCCAATTGCACTTAGGAAGGCATTGTGCCTTTTGAATTAGATAAGGATGCAATTTCTGTGTTTCATCGTCAATAAGAAGGTGCAATTTGTGCAGTAAACCTGAAGTGAAGCATCGGAATCTAAAACTGGACTCACAGGAGAGGTTCAAATCCTAGAAAGTGAGAGTGTCAGTCCTCTTTTACTGAAGTCTGCATTGTGCCTTTTGTATTAAATTCGGATGCAAACTATGTGTTTCATCGTCAATAAGAAGGTCCTAGGGATACAATTAACCTGAAGTGAAGCATCGGAATCTAGAACTGGACTCACAGGAGAGGTTCAAATCATAGAAAGTTAGAGTGTCAGTCCTCTTTTACTTAAGTCGGCATTGTGCCTTTTGTATTAAATTCGGATGCAATTTCTGTGTTTCATCGTCAATAAGAAGGTCCAAGGGATACAGTAAACCTGAAGTGAAGCATCGGAATCTGAAACTGGACTGACAGGAGATGTTCAAATCATAGAAAGTTAGAGTGTCAGTCCTCTTTTACTTAAGTCGGCATTGTGCCTTTTGTATTAAATTCGGATGCAATTTCTGTGTTTCATCGTCAATACGAAGGTGCAAGGTATACAGTAAACCGCAAGTGAAGCATCGGAATTTAAAACTGGACTCACAGGAGAGGTTCAAAGCGTAGAAAGTGAGAGTGTCAGTCCAATTGCACTTAGGAAGGCATTGTGCCTTTTGAATTAGATAAGGATGCAATTTCTGTGTTTCATCGTCAATAAGAAGGTGCAATTTGTGCAGTAAACCTGAAGTGAAGCATCGGAATCTAAAACTGGACTCACAGGAGAGGTTCAAATCCTAGAAAGTGAGAGTGTCAGTCCTCTTTTACTGAAGTCTGCATTGTGCCTTTTGTATTAAATTCGGATGCAAACTATGTGTTTCATCGTCAATAAGAAGGTCCAAGGGATACAATTAACCTGAAGTGAAGCATCGGAATCTAGAACTGGACTCACAGGAGAGGTTCAAGCCATAGAAAGTGAGAGTGTCAGTCCTCTTGTACTTAAGTCAGCAATGTGCCTTTTGGTCTAAATTCGGATGCAATCTCTGTGTTTCATCGTCAATAAGAAGGTAAAAGGGATACAGTAAACCTGAAGTGAAGCATCGGAATCTAAAAGTGGACCCACAGGAGAGTTTCAAATCATACAAAGTGGGACCGTCAGTCCTCTTGTACATAAGTCGGCATTGTGCCTTTTGTATTTAATTCGGATGCAATTTCTGTGTTTCATCGTCTATAAGATGGTGCAAGGTATACTGCAAACCTGAAGTGAAGAGTCGGAATCTAAGACTGGACTCACAGGAGAGGTTCAAATCGTAGAAAGTGAGAGTGTCAGTCCTCTTGTACTTAAGTCGACATTGTGCCTTTTGTATTAAATTCGGATGCAATTTCTGTGTTTCATCGTCAATAAGTAGGTGCATGGTATACAGTAAACCTGAAGTGAAGCATCGGAATCTAAAACTGGACTCACAGGAGAGATTCAAATCGTAGAAAGTGGGAGTGTCAGTCCTCTTGTACCTATGCCGGCATTGTGCCTCTTGTATTAAATTCGGATGCAATTTCTGTGTTTCATCGTCAATAAGATGGTGCAAGGTATACTGTAATCTTGAAGTGAAGCATCGGAATCTAAAACTGGACTCACAGGAGAGGTTCAAATCGTAGAGAGTGAGAGTGTCAGTCCTCTTGTACTTAAGTCGGCATTGTGCCTTTTGTATTAAATTCGGATGTAATTTTTGTGTTTCATCGTCAATACGAAGGTGCAAAGTATACAGTAAACTTGAATTGAAGCATCGGAATCTAAAACTGGACTCACAGGATAGGTTCAAATCGTAGAAAGTGAGAGTGTCAGACCTCTTGTACTTAAGTCGGCATTGTGCCTTTTGTATTAGATTCGGATTTAATTGTTGTGTTTCATCGTCAATAAGAAGGTGCAAGGTATACAGTAAACCTGAATTGAAGCATCGGAATCAAAAACTGGACTCACAGGAGAGGTTCAAATCGTAGAATGTGAGAGTGTCAGTCCACTTGTACTTAAGTCGGCATTGTGCTTTTTGTATTAAATTCGGATGAATTTCTGAGTTTCGTCGTCAATAAGAAGGTGCAAGTTATACAGTAAACCTGAAGTGAAGCATCGGAATCTAAAACTGGACGCACAGGAGAGGTTCAAAACGTAGAAAGTGAGAGTGTCAGTCCTATTGTACTTAAGTCGGCATTGTGCCTTTTGTATTAGATTAGGATGCAATTTCTGTGTTTCATCGTCAATAAGAAGGTCCAAGGGATACAGTAAACCTGAAGTGAAGCATCGGAATCTAAAACTGGACTGACAGGAGATGTTCAAATCATAGAAAGTTAGAGTGTCAGTCCTCTTGTACTTAAGTTGGCATTGTGGCTTTTGCATTAAATTCGGATGCAAACTATGTGTTTCATCGTCAATAATAAGGTCCAAGGGATACAGTAAACCTGAAGTGAAGCATTGGAATCTAAAACTGGACTCACAGGAGAGGTTCAAATCATAGAAAGTGAGAGTGTCAGTCCTCTTGTACTGTAGTCAGCAATGTGCCATTTGTACTAAATTCGGATGCAATATCTGTGTTTCATCGTCAATAAGAAGGTCCAAGGGATACAGTAAACCTAAAGTGAAGCATCGGAATCTAAAACTGGACTCACAGGAGAGGTTTAAATCGTAGAAAGTGAGAGTGTCAGTCCTCTTGTACTTAAGTCGGCATTGTGCCTTTTGTATTAAATTCGGATGTAATTTTTGTGTTTCATCGTCAATACGAAGGTGCAAGGAATACAGTAAACTTGAATTGAAGCATCGGAATCTAAAACTGGACTCACAGGAGAGGTTCAAATCATAGAGGGAGAGAGTGTCAGTCCTCTTGTACTTAAGTTGGCATTGTGGCTTTTGTATTAAATTCGGATGCAAACTATGTGTTTCATCGTCAATAGGAAGGTCCAAGGGATACAGTAAACCTGAAGTGAAGCATTGGAATCTAAAACTGGACTCACAGGAGAGGTTCAAATCATAGAAAGTGAGAGTGTCAGTCCTCTTGTACTGAAGTCAGCAATGTGCCATTTGTACTAAATTCGGATGCAATATCTGTGTTTCATCGTCAATAAGAAGGTCCAAGGGATACAGTAAACCTGAAGTGAAGCATCGGAATCTAAAACTGGACCCACGAGAGAGGTTCAAATCATAGATAGTGAGGGTGTCAGCCCTCTTGTACTTAAGTCGGCACTGTGCCCTTTGTATTATATTCGGATGCAATTTCTGTGTTTCATCGTCAATAAGAAGGTGCAATTTGTGCAGTAAACCTGAAGTGAAGCATCGGAATCTAAAACTGGACTCATAGGAGAGGTTCAAATCCTGGAAAGTGAGAGTGTCAGTCCTCTTGTACTTAAGTCGGCATTGTGCCTTTTGTATTAAATTCGGATGTATTTTTTGTGTTTCATCGTCAATAATAAGGTGCAAGGTACACGGTAAACCTGAATTGAAGCATCGGAATCTAAAACTGGACCCACAGGATAGGTTGAAATCGTAGAAAGTGAGAGTGTCAGTCCTCTTGTACTTAAGTCAGCATTGTGCCTTTTGTATTAGATTCAGATGTAATTGTTGTGTTTAATCGTCAATAAGAAGGTGCAAGGTATACAGTAAACCTGAATTGAAGCATCGGAATCTAAAGCTGGACTCACAGGAGAGGTTCAAATCGTAGAATGTGAGAGTGTCAGTCCACTTGTACTTACGTCGGCATTGTGCTTTTTGTATTAAATTCGGATGAATTTCTGTGTTCCATCGTCAATAAGAAGGTCCAAGGGATACAGTAAACCTGAAGTGAAGAATCGGAATCTAAAACTGGACCCACAGGAGACTTTCAAATCATAGAAACTTAGAGTGTCAGTCCTCTTTTACTGATGCCTGCATTGTGCCTTTTGTATTAAATTCGGATGCAAACTATGTGTTTCATCGTCAATAAGAAGGTCCAAGGGATACAATTAACCTGAAGTGAGGCATCGGAATCTAGAACTGGACTCACAGGAGAGGTTCAAATCATAGAAAGTGAGTGTGTCAGTCCTCTTGTACTTAAGTCAGCAATGTGCCTTTTGCACTAAATTCGGATGCAATCTCTGTGTTTCATCGTCAATAAGAAGGTAAAAGGGATACAGTAAACCTGAAGTGAAGCATCGGAATCTAAAAGTGGACCCACAGGAGAGTTTCAAATCATACAAAGTGGGACCGTCAGTCCTCTTGTACATAAGTCGGCATTGTGCCTTTTGTATTTAATTCGGATGCAATTTCTGTGTTTCATCGTTTATAAGATGGTGCAAGGTATACTGCAAACCTGAAGTGAAGAGTCGGAATCTAAGACTGGACTCACAGGAGAGGTTCAAATCGTAGAAAGTGAGAGTGTCAGTCCTCTTGTACTTAAGTCGACATTGTGCCTTTTGTATTAAATTCGGATGCAATTTCTGTGTTTCATCGTCAATAAGTAGGTGCATGGTATACAGTAAACCTGAAGTGAAGCATCGGAATCTAAAACTGGACTCACAGGAGAGGTTCAAATCGTAGAAAGTGGGAGTGTCAGTCCTCTTGTACCTATGCCGGCATTGTGCTTCTTGTATTAAATTCGGATGCAATTTCTGTGTTTCATCGTCAATAAGATGGTGCAAGGTATACTGTAATCTTGAAGTGAAGCATCGGAATCTAAAACTGGACTCACAGGAGAGGTTCAAATCGTAGAAAGTGAGGGTGTCAGTCCTCATGTACTTTAGTCGCATTCTGCCTTTTGTATTAAACTCGGATGCAATTTCTGTGTTTCATCGTCAATAAGAAGGTGCAAGGTATACAGTAATCTTGAAAATGAAGCATCGGAATCTAAAACTGGACTCACAGGAGAGGATCAAATCATAGAAAGTGAGAGTGTCAGTCCTCTTGTACTTAAGTCGGCATTGTGCTTTTGTATTAAATTCGGATGCAATTACTGTGTTTCATCGTCAATAAGAAGGGGCAAGGTATACAGTAATCTTGAAGTGAAGCATGGGAATCTTAATCTGGACTCACAGGAGAGGTCCACATCATAGAAAGTGATAGTGTCAGTCCTCTTGTACTTAAGGCTGCATGGTGCCTTTTGTATTACATTCGGATGCAATTTCTGTGTTTCATCGTCAATAAGAAGGTGCAAGGTATACAGTAAACCTGAAGTGAAGCGTCGGAATCTAAAACTGGACCCACAGGAGAGGTTCAAATCATAGAAAGTGAGAGTGTCAGCCCTCTTGTACTTAAGTCGGCATTGTTCCTTTTGTATTAAATTCGGATGTAATTTTTGTGTTTCATCGTCAATACGAAGGTGCAAAGTATACAGTAAACTTGAATTGAAGCATCGGAATCTAAAACTGGACTCACAGGATAGGTTCAAGTCGTAGAAAGTGAGAGTGTCAGACCTCTTGTACCTTAGTCGGCATTGTGCCTTTTGTATTAGATTCGGATGCATTTTCTGTGTTTCATCGTCAATAAGAAGGTGAAAGTTATACAGTAAACCTAAAGTGAAACATCTGAATCTAAAACTGGACTCACAGGAGAGGTTCAAATCATAGAGAGAGAGAGTGTCAGTCCTCTTGTACTTATGTCGGCATTGTGACTTTTGTATTACATTCGGATGCAATTTCTGTGTTACATCGTCAATAAGAATGTGCAAGGTATAAAGTAAACCTGAAGTGAAACATCGGAATCTAAAACTGGACTCACAAGAGAGGTTCAAATCATAGAAAGTGAGAGTGTCAGTCCTCTTGTACTTATGTCGGCATTGTGCCTTTTGTATTAAAATCGGATGCAATTTCTGTGTTTCATTAAAAATAAGAAGGTGCAAGGTATACAGTAATCTTGAAAATGAAGCATCGGAATCTAAAACTGGACCCACAGGAGAGGTTCAAATCATAGAAAGTGAGAGTGTCAACCCTCTTGTACTTAAGTCGGCATTGTGCCTTTTGTATCATATTCGGATGCTATTTCAGTGTTTCGTCGTCAATAAGAAGGTGCAAGGTATACAGTAAACCTAAAGTGAAGCATCGGAATCTAAAACTGGACTCACAGGAGAGGTTTAAATCGTAGAAAGTGAGAGTGTCAGTCCTCTTGTATTTAAGTCGGCATTGTGCCTTTTGTATTAAATTCGGATGTAATTTTTGTGTTTCATCGTCAATACGAAGGTGCAAGGAATACAGTAAACTTGAATTGAAGCATCGGAATCTAAAACTGGACTCACAGGAGAGGTTCAAATCATAGAGGAAGAGAGTGTCAGTCCTCTTGTACTTAAGTCGGCATTGTGCCTTTTGTATTAGATTCGGATGCAATTTCTGTGTTTCATCGTCAATAAGAAGGTCCAAGGGATACAGTAAACCTGAAGTGAAGCATCGGAATCTGAAACTGGACTGACAGGAGATGTTCAAATAATAGAAAGTTAGAGTGTCAGTCCTCTTTTATTAAGTCGGCATTGTGCCTTTTGTATTAAATTCGGATGCATTTCTGTGTTTCATCGTCAATAAGAAGGTGCAAGGTATACAGTAAACCGCAAGTGAAGCATCGGAATTTAAAACTGGACTCACAGGAGAGGTTCAAAACGTAGAAAGTGAGAGTGTCAGTCCAATTGCACTTAGGAAGGCATTGTGCCTTTTGAATTAGATAAGGATGCAATTTCTGTGTTTCATCGTCAATAAGAAGGTGCAATTTGTGCAGTAAACCTGAAGTGAAGCATCGGAATCTAAAACTGGACTCACAGGAGAGGTTCAAATCCTAGAAAGTGAGAGTGTCAGTCCTCTTTTACTGAAGTCTGCATTGTGCCTTTTGTATTAAATTCGGATGCAAACTATGTGTTTCATCGTCAATAAGAAGGTCCTAGGGATACAATTAAATTGAAGTGAAGCATCGGAATCTACAACTGGACTCACAGGAGAGGTTCAAATCATAGATAGTTAGAGTGTCAGTCCTCTTGTACTTAAGTCGGCATTGTGCCTTTTGTATTAGATTCGGATGCAATTTCTGTGTTTCATCGTCAATAAGAAGGTCCAAGGGATACAGTAAACCTGAAGTGAAGCATCGGAATCTAAAACTGGACTGACAGGAGATGTTCAAATCACAGAAAGTTAGAGTGTCAGTCCTCTTGTACTTAAGTCGGCATTGTGCCTTTTGTATTAAATTCGGATGTATTTTTTGTGTTTCATCGTCAATAATAAGGTGCAAGGTACACAGTAAACCTGAATTGAAGCATCGGAATCTAAAACTGGACCCACAGGATAGGTTGAAATCGAAGAAAGTGAGAGTGTCAGTCCTCTTGTACTTAAGTCAGCATTGTGCCTTTTGTATTAGATTCAGATGCAATTGTTGTGTTTAATCGTCAATAAGAAGGTGCAAGGTATACAGTAAACCTGAATTGAAGCATCGGAATCTAAAGCTGGACTCACAGGAGTGGTTCAAATCGTAGAATGTGAGAGTGTCAGTCCACTTGTACTTACGTCGGCATTGTGCTTTTTGTATTAAATTCGGATGAATTTCTGTGTTTCATCGTCAATAAGAAGGTCCAAGGGATACAGTAAACCTGAAGTGAAGCATCGGAATCTAAAACTGGACCCACAGGAGAGATTCAAATCATAGAAAGTTAGAGTGTCAGTCCTCTTTTACTGAAGTCTGCATTGTGCCTTTTGTATTAAATTCGGATGCAAACTATGTGTTTCATCGTCAATAAGAAGGTCCAAGGGATACAATTAACCTGAAGTGAAGCATCGGAATCTAGAACTGGACTCACAGGAGAGGTTCAAGCCATAGAAAGTGAGAGTGTCAGTCCTCTTGTACTTAAGTCAGCAATGTGCCTTTTGGTCTAAATTCGGATGCAATCTCTGTGTTTCATCGTCAATAAGAAGGTAAAAGGGATACAGTAAACCTGAAGTGAAGCATCGGAATCTAAAAGTGGACCCACAGGAGAGTTTCAAATCATACAAAGTGGGACCGTCAGTCCTCTTGTACATAAGTCGGCATTGTGCCTTTTGTATTTAATTCGGATGCAATTTCTGTGTTTCATCGTCTATAAGATGGTGCAAGGTATACTGCAAACCTGAAGTGAAGAGTCGGAATCTAAGACTGGACTCACAGGAGAGGTTCAAATCGTAGAAAGTGAGAGTGTCAGTCCTCTTGTACTTAAGTCGACATTGTGCCTTTTGTATTAAATTCGGATGCAATTTCTGTGTTCATCGTCAATAAGTAGGTGCATGGTATACAGTAAACCTGAAGTGAAGCATCGGAATCTAAAACTGGACTCACAGGAGAGGTTCAAATCGTAGAAAGTGGGAGTGTCAGTCCTCATGTACTTTAGTCGCATTCTGCCTTTTGTATTAAACTCGGATGCAATTTCTGTGTTTCATCGTCAATAAGAAGGTGCAAGGTATACAGTAATCTAGAAAATGAAGCATCGGAATCTAAAACTGGACTCACAGGAGAGGATCAAATCATAGAAAGTGAGAGTGTCAGTCCTCTTGTACTTAAGTCGGCATTGTGCTTTTGTATTAAATTCGGATGCAATTACTGTGTTTCATCGTCAATAAGAAGGGGCAAGATATACAGTAATCTTGAAGTGAAGCATGGGAATCTTAATCTGGACTCACAGGAGAGGTCCACATCATAGAAAGTGATAGTGTCAGTCCTCTTGTACTTAAGGCTGCATGGTGCCTTTTGTATTACATTCGGATGCAATTTCTGTGTTTCATCGTCAATAAGAAGGTGCAAGGTATACAGTAAACCTGAAGTGAAGCGTCGGAATCTAAAACTGGACCCACAGGAGACGTTCAAATCATAGAAAGTGAGAGTGTCAGCCCTCTTGTACTTAAGTCGGCATTGTGCCTTTTGTATTATATTCGGATGCAATTTCTGTGTTTCATCGTCAATAAGATAGTGCAAGGTATACAGTAAACCTGAAGTGAAGCATCGGAATCTAAAACTGGACTCACATGAGAGGTTCAAATCGTAGAGAGTGAGAGTGTGAGTCCTCTTGTACTTAAGTCGGCATTGTTCCTATTGTATTAAATTCGGATGTAATTTTTGTGTTTCATCGTCAATACGAAGGTGCAAAGTATACAGTAAACTTGAATTGAAGCATCGGAATCTAAAACTGGACTCACAGGATAGGTTCAAGTCGTAGAAAGTGAGAGTGTCAGACCTCTTGTACTTAAGTCGGCATTGTGCCTTTTGTATTAGATTCGGATGCATTTTCTGTGTTTCATCGTCAATAAGAAGGTGCGAGGATTACAGTAAACCTGAAGTGAAGCATCGGAATCATAAACTGGACTCACAGGAGAGGTTCAAATCATAGAGGGAGAGAATGTCAGTCCTCTTGTACTTATCGCGGCATTGTGAATTTTGTATTAAATTCGGATGCAATTTCTGTGTTTCATCGTCAATAAGAAGGTGAAAGTTATACAGTAAACCTAAAGTGAAACATCTGAATCTAAAACTGGACTCACAGGAGAGGTTCAAATCATAGAGAGAGAGAGTGTCCGTCCTCTTGTACATATGTCGGCATTGTGCCTTTTGTATTAAATTCGGATGCAATTTCTGTGTTACATCGTCAATAAGAATGTGCAAGGTATAAAGTAAACCTGAAGTGAAACATCGGAATCTAAAACTGGACTCACAAGAGAGGTTCAAATCATAGAAAGTGAGAGTGTCAGTCCTCTTGTACTTATGTCGGCATTGTGCCTTTTGTATTAAAATCGGATGCAGTTTCTGTGTTTCATTAAAAATAAGAAGGTGCAAGGTATACAGTAATCTTGAAAATAAAGCATCGGAATCTAAAACTGGACCCCCAGGAGAGGTTCAAATCATAGAAAGTGAGAGTGTCAACCCTCTTGTACTTAAGTCGGCATTGTGCCTTTTGTATCATATTCGGATGCTATTTCAGTGTTTCGTCGTCAATAAGAATGTGCAAGGTATACAGTAAACCTAAAGTGAAGCATCGGAATCTAAAACTGGACTCACAGGAGAGGTTTAAATCGTAGAAAGTGAGAGTGTCAGTCCTCTTGTACTTAAGTCGGCATTGTGCCTTTTGTATTAAATTCGGATGTAATTTTTGTGTTTCATCGTCAATACGAAGGTGCAAGGTATACAGTAAACTTGAATTGAAGCATCGGAATCTAAAACTGGACTCACAGGAGAGGTTCAAATCATAGAGGGAGAGAGTGTCAGTCCTCTTGTACTTAAGTCGGCATTGTGCCTTTTGTATTAGATTCGGATGCAATTTCTGTGTTTCATCGTCAATAAGAAGGTGCAAGGTTTACAGTAAACCTGAAGTGAAGCATCGGAATCAAAAACTGGACTCACAGGAGAGGTTCAAATCATAGAGGGAGAGAGTGTCAGTCCTCTTGTACTTAAGTCGGCATTGTGCCTTTTGTATTAAATTCGGATGCAATTTCTGTGTTTCATCGTCAATAAGAAGGTGAAAGGTATACAGTTAACCTAAAGTGAAGCATCTGAATCTAAAACTGGACTCACAGGAGAGGTTCAATTCATAGAGAGAGAGAGTGTCAGTCCCCTTGTACTTATGTCGGCATTGTGCCTTTTGTATTGAATTCGGATGCAATTTCTGTGTTACATCGTCAATAAGAATGTGCAAGGTATAAAGTAAACCTGAAGTGAAACATCGGAATCTAAAACTTGACTCACAGGAGAGGTTCAAATCGTAGAAAGTGGGAGTGTCAGTCCTCTTGTACTTAAGTTGGCATTGTGCCTTTTGTATTACATTCTGATGCAATATCTGTGTTTCATCGTCAATAAGAAGGTCCATGGGATACAGTAAACCTGAAGTGAAGCATCGGAATCTAAAACTGGACCCACAGGATAGGTTCAAATCGTAGAAAGTGAGAGTGTCAGTCCTCTTGAACTTATGCCGGCATTGTGCCTTTTGTATTAAATTCGGATGCAATTTCTGTTTTTCATCGTCAATAAGATGGTGCAAAGTATACAGTAATCTTGAAAATGAAGCATCGGAATCTAAAACTGGACTCACAGGAGAGGATCAAATCATAGAAAGTGAGAGTGTCAGTCCTCTTTCACTTAAGTCGGCATTGTGCCTTTTGTATTAAATTCGGATGCACTTTCTGTGTTTCATCGTCAATAAGAAGGTCCAAAGGATACAGTAAACCTGAAGTGAAGCATCGGAATCTAAAACTGGACTCACAGGAGAGGTTCAAATCATAGAAAGTTAGAGTGTCAGTCCTCTTGCAGTAAAGTCAGCAATGTGCCTTTTGTACTAAATTCGGATGCAATCTCTGTGTTTCATCGTCAATAAGAAGGTCCAAGGGATACAGTAAACCTGAAGTGCAGCAACGGAATCTAAAACTGGACTCACAGGAGAGGTTCAAATCATAGAGAGTGAGAGTGTCAGTCCTCTTGTACTTAAGTTGGCATTGTGCCTTTTGTATTACATTCTGATGCAATATCTGTGTTTCATCGTCAATAAGAAGGTCCAAGGGATACAGTAAACCTGAAGTGAAGCATCGGAATCTAAAACTGGACCCACAGGATAGGTTCAAATCGTAGAAAGTGAGAGTGTCAGTAATCTTGTACTTAAGTCGGCATTGTGCCTTTTGTATTAGATTCGGATTTAATTGTTGTGTTTCATCGTCAATAAAAAGGTGCAAGGTATACAGTAAACCTGCATTGAAGCATCGGAATCAAAAACTGGACTCACAGGAGAGGGTCAAATCGTAGAATGTGAGAGGGTCAGTCCACTTGTACTTAAGTCGGCATTGTGCTTTTTGTATTAAATTCGGATGAATTTCTGTGTTTCGTCATCAATAAGAAGGTGCAAGGTATACAGTAAACCTGAAGTGAAGCATCGGAATCTAAAACTGGACTCACAGGAGAGGTTCAAAACGTAGAATATGAGAGTGTCAGTCCTATTGTACTTAAGTCGGCATTGTGCTTTTTGTATTAGATTCGGATGCAATTTCTGTGCTTCATCGTCAATAAGAAGGTGCAAGGTTTACAGCAAACCAGAAGTGAAGCATCGGAATCAAAAACTGGACTCACAGGAGAGGTTCAAATCATAGAGGGAGAGAGTGTCAGTCCTCTTGTACTTATGTCGGCATTGTGCCTCTTGTATTACATTCGGATGCAATTTCTGTGTTTCATCGTCAATAAGAAGGTGAAAGTTATACAGTAAACCTAAAGTGAAGCATCTGAATCAAAAACTGGACTCACAGGAGAGGTTCAAATCATAGAGAGAGAGAGTGTCAGTCCTCTTGTACTTAAGGCGGCATAGTGCCTTTTGTATTAAATCCGGATACGATTTCTGTGTTTCATCGTCAATAAGAAGGTGCAAGGTATACAGTAAACCTGAAGTGAAGCGTCGGAATCTAAAACTGGACTCACAGGAGAGGTTCAAATCGTTGATATTGAGAGGGTCAGTCCTCTTGTACTTAAGTCGGCATTGTGCCTTTTGTATTAAATTTGGATGCAATTTCTGTGTTTCATCGTCAATAAGAAGGTGCAAGGTGTAAAGTAAACCTGAAGTGAAGCATCGGTATCTTTAACTGGACTCACAGGAGAGGTTTAAATCATAGAAAGTGAGAGTGTCAGTCCTATTGTACTTAAGTCGGCATTGTGCCTTTTGTATTAGATTCGGATGCAATTTCTGTGTTTCATCGTTAATAATAAGGTGCAAGGTATACAGTAAACCTGAAGTGAAGCATCGGAATCCAAAACTGGACTCACAGGAGAGATTCAAATCATAGAAAGTGAGAGTGTCAGTCCTCTTTCACTTAAGTCGGCATTGTGCCTTTTGTATTGAAGTCGGATGCAATTTCTGTGTATCATCGTCAATAAGAAGGTCCAAAGGATACAGTAAACCTGAAGTGAAGCATCGGAATCTAAAACTGGACTCACAGGAGAGGTTCAAATCACAGAAAGTTAGAGTGTCAGTCCTCTTGAACTTAAGTTGGTATTGTGCCTTTTGTATTAAATTCGGGTGCAAACTATGTGTTTCATCGTCAATAAGAAGGTCCAAGGGATACAGTAAACCTGAAGTGAAGCATCGGAATCTAAAACTGTACTAACAGGAGAGGTTCAAATCATAGAAAGTGAGAGTGTCAGTCCTCTTGTAGTGAAGTCAGCAATGTGCCTTTTGTACTAAATTCGGATGCAATGTCTGTGTTTCATCGTCAATAAGAAGGTCCAAGGGATACAGTAAACCTAAAGTAATGCAACGGAATCTAAAACTGGACTCACAGGAGAGGTTCAAATCATAGAGAGTGAGAGTGTCAGTCCTCTTGTACTTAAGTTGGCATTGTGTTTTTTGTATTACATTCTGATGCAATTTCTGTGTTTCATCGTCAATAAGAAGGTCCAAGGGATACAGTAAACCTGAAGTGAAGCATCGGAATCTAAAACTGGACCCACAGGAGAGGTTCAAATCATCGAAAGTGAGAGTGTCAGCCCTCTTGTACTTAAGTCGGCATTGTGCCTTTTGTATTATTTTCGGATGCAATTTCTGTGTTTCATCGTCAATTAGAAGGTGCAAGGTATACAGTAAACCTGAAGTGAAGATTCGGAATCTAAAACTGGACTCACAGGAGAGGTTCAAATCGTAGAAAGTGAGAGTGTCAGTCCTCTTGTACTTAAGTCGGCATTGTGCCTTTTGTATTAAACTCGGAAGTAATTTTTGTGTTTCATCGTCAATACGAAGGTGCAAGGTATACAGTAAACTTGAATTGAAGCATCGGAATCTAAAACTCGACTCACAGGATAGGTTCAAATCGTAGAAAGTGAGAGTGTCAGTCCTCTTGTACTTAAGTCGGCATTGTGCCTTTTGTATTAGATTCGGATTTAATTGTTGTGTTTCATCGTCAATAAGAAGGTGCAAGGTATACAGTAAACCTGAATTGGAGCATCGGAATCAAAAACTGGACTCACAGGAGAGGTTCAAATCGTAGAATGTGAGAGGGTCAGTCACTCGTACTTAAGTCGGCATTGTGCTTTTTGTATTAAAATCGGATGAATTTCTGTGTTTCGTCATCAATAAGAAGGTCCAAGGTATACAGTAAACCTGAAGTGAAGCATCGGAATCAAAAACTGGACTCACAGGAGAGGTTCAAATCATAGAGGGCGAGAGTGTCAGTCCTCTTGTACTTAAATCGGCATTTTGCCTTTTGTATTAAATTCGGATGCAATTTCTGTGTTTCATCGTCAATAAGAAGGTGAAAGTTATACAGTAAACCTAAAGTGAAGCATCTGAATCTAAAACTGGACTCACAGGAGAGGTTCAAATCATAGAGAGAGAGAGTGTCAGTCCTCTTGTACTTATGTCGGCATTGTGCCTTTTGTATTAAAGTCGGATGCAATTGCTGTGTTACATCGTCAATAAGAATGCGCAAGGTATAGAGTAAACCTGAAGTGAAACATCGGAATCTAAAACTGGACTCACAGGAGAGGTTCAAATCATAGAAAGTGAGAGTGTCAGTCCTCTTGTACTTATGTCGGCATTGTGCCTTTTGTATTAAATTCGGATGAAATTTCTGTGTTTCATCGTCAATAAGAAGGTGCAAGGTATACAGTAATCTTGATGTGAAGCATCGGAATCTAAAACTGGACTCATAGGAGAGGTTCATATCGTAGAAAGTGAGAGTGTCAGTCCTCATGTACTTAAGTCGGCATTGTGCCTTTTGTATTAAAATCGGATGCTATTTCTGTGTTTCATTAACAGTAAGAAAGTGCAAGGTATACAGTAATCTTGAAAATGAAGCATCGGAATCTAAAACTGGACTCACAGGAGTGGTTCAAATCATAGAAAGTGAGAGTGTCAGTCCTCTTGTACTTAAGTCGGCATTGTGCCTTTTGTAATAAATTCGGATGCAATTACTGTGTTTCATCGTCAATAAGAAGGTGCAAGGTATACTGTAATATTGAAGTGAAGCATGGGAATCTAAAACAGGACTCACAGGAGAGGTTCATATCGTAGAAAGTGAGACTGTCAGTAAACTTGTACTTAAGTCGGTATTGTGCCTTTCAAAATAATTTCGGATGCAATTCATGTGTTTCATCGTCAATAAGAATGTGCAAGGTATACAGTAAACCTGAAGTGAAGCATCGGTATCTAAAACTGTACTCACAGGAGAGATTCAAAACGTAGAAAGCGAGAGTGTCAGTCCTATTGTACTGAAGTCGGCATTTTGCCTCTTTGTATTAGATTCGGATGCAATTTCTGTGTTTCATCGTCAATAAGAAGGTGCAAGGTATACAGTAAACCTGAAGTGAAGCATCGGAATCTAAAACTGGTCTCACAGGAGAGGTTCATATCGTAGAAAGTGAGACTGACAGTCCACTTGTACTTAAGTTGGCATTGTGCTTTTTGTATTAAGTTCGGATGCAATTTCTGTGTTTCATCGTCAATAAGAAGGTGCAAGGTATACAGTAAACCTGAAGTGAAGCATCGGAATCTAAAACTGTACTTACAATAGAGGTTCAAATCATATAAAGTGAGAGTGTGTGTCCTCCTGTACTTAAATCGGCATTGTGGCTTTTGTATTAAATTCGGATGCTATTTCTGTGTTTCATCGTCAATAAGAACGTGCAAGGTAAACAGTAAACCTGAAGTGAAGCAGCGGAATCTAAAACTGGACCCACCGGAGAGGTTCAAATCATAGAAAGTGAGAGTGTCAGTCCTCTTGTACTTAAGCCGGCATTGTGCCTTTTGTATTAAATTCGGATGCAATTTCTGTGTTTCATCGTCAATATGAAGGTGCAAGGTATGCAGTAAAACTGAAGTGAAGCATCGGAATCTAAAACTGGACTCACAGGAGAGGTTCAAATCGTAGAAAGTGAGAGTGTCAGTCCTCTTGTACTTAAGTCGGCATTATGCCTTTTCAATTAAATTCGGATGCAATTCCTGTATTTCATCGGCAATACGATTGTGCAAGGTATACAGTAAACCTGAAGTGAAGCATTGGAATCTAAAACTGGACTCACAGGAGAGGTTCAAAACGTAGAAAGTGAGAGTGTCAGTCCTATTGTACTTAGGAAGGCATTGTGCTTTTGTATTAGATTCGGATGCAATTTCTGTGTTTCATCGTCAATAAGAAGGTGCAAGGTATACAGTAAACCTGAATTGAAGCATCGGAATCTAAATCTGGACTCACAGGAGAGATTCAAATCATAGAAAGTGAGAGTGTCAGTCCTCTTTCACTTAAGTCGGCATTATGCCTTTTGTATTAAATTCGGATGCAATTTCTGTGTTTCATCGTCAATAAGTAGGTCCATGGATACAGTAAACCTGAAGTGAAGCATCGGAATCTAAAACTGGTCTCACAGGAGAGGTTCAAATCATAGAAAGTTAGAGTGTCATTCCTCTTGTACTTAAGTCGGCATTGTGCCTTTTGTATTAAATTCGGATGCAAACTATGTGTTTCATCGTCACTCAGAAGGTCCAAGGGATACAGTTAACATGAAGTGAAGCATCGGAATCTAAAACTGGACTCACAGGAGAGGTTCAAATCATAGATAGTGGGAGTGTCTGGATTCTTGTACTTAAGTCAGCATTGTGCCTTTTGTAACAAATTCGGATGCAATCTCTGTGTTCCATCGTCAATTGGAAGGTCCAAGGGATACAGTATACCTGAAGTGAAGCATCGGAATCTAAAACTGGACCCACAGGAGCGGTTCTAATCATAGAAAGTGGGAGTGTAAGTCCTCTTGTACTTAAGTCGGCATTGTGCCCTTTGTATTAAATTCGCATGCAATTTCTGTGTTTCATCGTCAATAAGAAGGTGCGAGGTATACAGTAAACCTGAAGTGAAGCATCGGAATGTAAAACTGGACTCAAAGGGGAGTTTCAAATCGTAGAAAGTGTGAGTGTCAGTCCTCCTGTGCTTAAGTCGGCGTTGTGCCTTTTGTATTAAATTCGGATGCAATATCTGTGTTTCATCGTCAATAAGAAGGTGCAAGGTATACAGTAAACCTGAAGTGAAGATTCGGAATCTAAAACTGGACTCACAGGAGAGGTTCAAATCGTAGAAAGTGAGAGTGTCAGTCCTCTTGTACTTAAGTCAGCAATGTGCCTTTTGTACTAAGTTCGGATGCAATGTCTGTGTTTCATCGTCAATAAGAAGGTCCAAGGGATACAGTAAACCTGAAGTGAAGCATCGGAATCTAAAACTGGACCCACAGGAGAGGTTCAAATCATCGAAAGTGAGCGTGTCAGCCCTCTTGTACTTAAGTCGGCATTGTGCCTTTTGTATTATATTCGGATGCAATTTCTGTGTTTCATCGTCAATTAGAAGGTGCAAGGTATACAGTAAACCTGAAGTGAAGATTCGGAATCTAAAACTGGACTCACAGGAGAGGTTCAAATCGTAGAAAGTGAGAGTGTCAGTCATCTTGTACTTAAGTCGGCATTGTGCCTTTTGTATTAAACTCGGAAGTAATTTTTGTGTTTCATCGTCAATACGAAGGTGCAAGGTATACAGTAAACTTGAATTGAAGCATCGGAATCTAAAACTGGACTCACATGATAGGTTCAAATCATAGAAAGTGAGAGTGTCAGTCCTCTTGTACTTCAGTCGGCTTTGTGCCTTTTGTAATAAATTCGGATGCAATTACTGTGTTTCATCGTCAATATGAAGGTGCAAGGTATACTGTAATATTGGAGTGAAGCATGGGAATCTAAAACAGGACTCACAGGAGAGGTTCATATCGTAGAAAGTGAGACTGTCAGTCCACTTGTACTTAAGTCGGTATTGTGCCTTTCAAAATAATTTCGGATGCAATTCATGTGTTTTATCGTCAATAAGAATGTGCAAGGTATACAGTAAACCTGAAGTGAAGCATCGGTATCTAAAACTGTACTCACAGGAGAGATTCAAAACGTAGAAAGCGAGAGTGTCAGTCCTATTGTACTGAAGTCGGCATTTTGCCTCTTTGTATTAGATTCGGATGCAATTTCTGTGTTTCATCGTCAATAAGAAGGTGCAAGGTATACAGTAAACCTGAAGTGAAGCATCGGAATCTAAAACTGGTCTCACAGGAGAGCTTCATATCGTAGAAAGTGAGACTGACAGTCCACTTGTACTTAAGTTGGCATTGTGCTTTTTGTATTAAATTCGGATGCAATTTCTGTGTTTCATCGTCAATAAGAAGGTGCAAGGTATACAGTAAACCTGAAGTGAAGCATCGGAATCTAAAACTGTACTCACAATAGAGGTTCAAATCATAGGAAGTGAGAGTGTGTGTCCTCCTGTACTTAAATCGGTATTGTGGCTTTTGTATTAAATTCGGATGCTATTTCTGTGTTTCATCGTCAATAAGAACGTGCAAGGTAAACAGTAAACCTGAAGTGAAGCAGCGGAATCTAAAACTGGACCCACCGGAGAGGTTCAAATCATAGAAAGTGAGAGTGTCAGTCCTCTTGTACTTAAGCCGGCATTGTGCCTTTTGTATTAAATTCGGATGCAATTTCTGTGTTTCATCGTCAATATGAAGGTGCAAGGTATGCAGTAAACCTGAAGTGAAGCATCGGAATCTAAAACTGGACTCACAGGAGAGGTTCAAATCGTAGAAAGTGAGAGTGTCAGTCCTCTTGTACTTAAGTCGGCATTATGCCTTTTCAATTAAATTCGGATGCAATTCCTGTATTTCATCGTCAATACGATTGTGCAAGGTATACAGTAAACCTGAAGTGAAGCATTGGAATCCAAAACTGGACTCACAGGAGAGGTTCAAAACGTAGAAAGTGAGAGTGTCAGTCCTATTGTACTTAGGAAGGCATTGTGCCTTTTGTATTAGATTCGGATGCAATTTCTGTGTTTCATCGTCAATAAGAAGGTGCAAGGTATACAGTAAACCTGAATTGTAGCATCGGAATCTAAATCTGGACTCACAGGAGAGATTCAAATCATAGAAAGTGAGAGTGTCAGTCCTCTTTCACTTAAGTCGGCATTATGCCTTTTGTATTAAATTCGGATGCAATTTCTGTGTTTCATCGTCAATAAGTAGGTCCATGGATACAGTAAACCTGAGGTGTAGCATCGGAATCTAAAACTGGACTCACAGGAGAGATTCAAATCGTAGAAAGTGAGTGTGTCAGTCTTCTTGTACTTAAGTCGGCATTATGCCTTTTGAATTAAATTCGGATGCAATTCCTGAATTTCATCGTCAATACGATTGTGCAAGGTATACAGTAAACCTGAAGTGAAGCAGCGGAATCTAAAACTGGACCCACCGGAGAGGTTCAAATCATAGAAAGTTAGAGTGTCATTCCTCTTGTACTTAAGTCGGCATTGTGCCCTTTGTATTAAATTCGGATGCAGACTATGTATTTCATCGTCAATCAGAACGTCCAAGGGATACAGTAAACCTGAAGTGAAGCATCGGAATCTAAAACTGGACCCACAGGAGTGGTTCAAATCATAGATAGTGAGAATGTCAGTCCCCTTGTACTTAAGTCAGCATTGTTCCTTTTGTACTAAATTCGGATGCAATTTCTGTGTTTCATCGTCAATAAGAAGATGCAAGGTATACAGTATACCTGAAGTGAAGCAACGTAATCTAAAACAGGACCCACAGGAGCGGTTCAAATCGTAGAAAGTGGGAGTGTCAGTCCTCTTGTACTTAAGTCGGCATTGTGCCTTTTGTATTAAATTCGGATGCAAACTATGTGTTTCATCGTCAATCAGAAGGTCCAAGGGATACAGTTAACATGAAGTGAAGCATCGGAATCTAAAACTGGACTCACAGGAGAGGTTCAAATCATAGATAGTGGGAGTGTCTGGATTCTTGTACTTAAGTCAGCATTGTGCCTTTTGTGCCAAATTCGGATGCAATCTCTGTGTTCCATCGTCAATTGGAAGGTCCAAGGGATACAGTAAACCTGAAGTGAAGCATCGGAATCTAAAACTGGACCCACAGGAGCGGTTCAAATCATAGATAGTGGGAGTGTAAGTCCTCTTGTACTTAAGTCGGCATTGTGCCCTATGTATTAAATTCGCATGCAATTTCTGTGTTTCATCGTCAATAAGAAGGTGCAAGGTATACAGTATACCTGAAGTGAAGCATCGGAATGTAAAACTGGACTCACAGGAGAGATTCAAAACGTAGAAAGTGAGAGTGTCAGTCCTATTGTACTGAAGTCGGCATTGTGCCTTTTGTATTAGATTCTGATGCAATTTCTGTGTTTCATCATCAATAAAAAGGTGCAAGGTATACAGTAAACCTGAAGTGAAGCATCGGAATCTAAAACTGTACTCACAGGAGAGGTTCAAATCATAGAAAGTAAGAGTGTCAGTCCTCCTGTACTTAAGTCGGCATTGTGCCTTTTGTATTACATTCGGATGCTATTTCTGTGTTTCATCGTCAATTAGAACGTGCAAGGTAAACAGTAAACCTGAAGTGAAGCAACGGAATCTAAAACTGGACCCACAGGAGAGGTTCAAACCATAGAAAGTGAGAGTGTCAGTCCTCTTGTACTTAAGTCGGCATTGTGCCTTTTGTATTAAATTCGGATGCAATTTCTGTGTTTCATCGTCAATATGAAGGTGCAAGGTATACAGTAAACCTGAAGTGAAGCATCGGAATCTAAAACTGGACTCACAGGAGAGGTTCAAATCGTAGAAAGTGAGAGTGTCAGTCCTCTTGTACTTAAGTCGGCATTATGCCTTTTGAATTAAATTCGGATGCAATTCCTGTATTTCATCGTCAATACGATTGTGCCAGGTATACAGTAAACCTGAAGTGAAGCATCGGAATCAAAAACTGGACTCACAGGAGAGGTTCAAAACGTAGAAAGTGAGAGTGTCAGTCCTATTGTACTTCAGTCGGCATTGTGCCTTTTGAATTAGATTCGGATGCAATTCCTGTGTTTCATGGTCAATAAGAAGGTGAAAGGTATACAGTAAACCTGAAGTGAAGGATCGGAATCTAAAACTGGACTCACAGGAGAGGTTCAAATCGTAGAAAGTGAGAGTGTCAGTCCACTTGTACTTAAGTCGGCATTTTGCTTTTTGTATCAATTTCGGATGCAATTTCTGTGTTTCATCGTCAATAAGAAGGTGCAAGGTATACAGTAAACCTGATGTGTAGCATCGGAATCTAAAACTGGACTCACAGGAGAGATTCAAATCATAGAAAGTGAGAGTGTCAGTCCTCTTTTACTTAAGTCGGCATTGTGCCTTTTGTATTAAATTCGGATGCAATTTCTGTGTTTCATCGTCAATAAGAAGCTGCAAGGTATACAGTAAACCTGAAGTGAAGCATCGGAGTCTAAAACTGGACTCACAGGAGAGGTTCAAAACGTAGAAAGTGAGAGTGTCAGTCCAATTGTACTTAGGAAGGCATTGTGCCTTTTGTATTAGATTCGGATGCAATTTCTGTGTTTCATCGTCAATAGGAAGGTGCAAGGTATACAGTAAACCCGAATTGTAGCATCGGAATCTAAATCTGGAATCACAGGAGAGATTCAAATCATAGAAAGTGAGAGTGTCAGTCCTCTTTCACTTAAGTCAGCATTATGCCTTTTGTATTAAATTCGGATGCAATTTCTGTGTTTCATCGTCAATAAGAAGGTCCATGGATACAGTAAACCTGAAGTGAAGCGTCGGAATCTAAAACTGGACTCACAGGAGAGGTTCAAATCATAGAAAGTTAGAGTGTCGTTCCTCTTGTACTTAAGTCGGCATTGTGCCCTTTGTATTAAATTCGGATGCAGACTATGTGTTTCATCGTCAATCAGAACGTCCAAGGGATACAGTAAACCTGAAGTGAAGCATCACAATCTAAAACTGGACTCACAGGAGTGGTTCAAATCATAGATAGTGAGAGTGTCAGTCCCCTTGTACATAAGTCAGCATTGTTCCTTTTGTACTAAATTCGGATGCAATCTCTGTGTTTCATCGACAATTTGAAGGTCCAAGGGACACAGTAAACCTGAAGTGAGGCATTGGAATCTAAAACTGGACCCACAGGAGCGGTTCAAATCATAGAAAGTGGGAGTGTCAGTCCTCTTGTACTTAAGTCGGCATTGTGCCTTTTGTATTAAATTCGGATGCTATTTCTGTGTTTCATCGTGAATAAGAACGTGCAAGGTAAAGAGTAAACCAGAAGTGAAGCATCGAAATCTAAAACTGGACCCACAGGAGAGGTTCAAATCATAGAAAGTGAGAGTGTCAATCCTCTTGTACTTAAGTCGGCATTGTGCCTTTTGTATTAAATTCGGATGCAATTTCTGTGTTTCATCGTCAATATGAAGGTGCAAGGTATACAGTAAACCTGAAGTGAAGCATCTGAATCTAAAACTGGACTTACAGGAGAGGTTCAAATCGTAGAAAGTGAGTGTGTCAGTCCTCTTGTACTTAAGTCGGCATTATGCCTTTTGAATTAAATTCGGATGCAATTCCTGTATTTCATCGTCAATACGATTGTGCAAGGTATACAGTAAACCTGAAGTGAAGCATCGGAATCTAAAACTGGACTCACAGGAGAGGTTCAAAACGTAGAAAGTGAGAGTGTCAGTCCTATTGTACTTATGTCGGCATTGTGCCTTTTGTATTAGATTCGGATGCAATTTCTGTGTTTCATGGTCAATAAGAAGGTGCAAGGTATACAGTAAACCTGAAGTGAAGGATCGGAATCTAAAACTGGACTCACAGGAGAAGTTGAAATCGTAGAAAGTGAAAGTGTCAGTCCACTTGTACTTAAGACGGCATTTTGCTTTTTGTATTAATTTCGGATGCAATTTCTGTGTTTCATCGTCAATAAGAAGGTGCAAAGTATACAGTAAACCTGATGTGTAGCATCGGAATCTAAAAATGGACTCACAGGAGAGATTCAAATCATAGAAAGTGAGATTGTCAGTCCTCTTTTACTTAAGTCGGCATTGTGCCTTGTGTATTAAATTCGGATGCAAACTATGTGTTTCATCGTCAATCAGAAGGTCCAAGGGATACAGTAAACTTGAAGTGAAGCATCGGAATCTAAAACTGGACTCACAGGAGCGGTTCAAATCATAGATAGTGAGAGTGTCTGGATCCTTGTACTTAAGTCAGCATTGTGCCTTTTGTACCAAATTCGGATGCAATCTATGTGTTCCATCGTCAATTGGA
Organism: Schistocerca americana; assembly: GCF_021461395.2. Classification (NCBI taxonomy): domain Eukaryota; kingdom Metazoa; phylum Arthropoda; class Insecta; order Orthoptera; family Acrididae; genus Schistocerca; species Schistocerca americana. The sequence continues at coordinate 55,980,274 of NC_060122.1, forward strand.
AGGTCCAAGGGATACAGTAAACCTGAAGTGAAGCATTGGAATCTAAAACTTTACCCACAGGAGTAGTTCAAATCATAGAAAGTGGGAGTGTCAATCCTCTTTACTTACGTCGGCATTGTGCCTTTTGTATTAAATTCGGATGCAAACTATGTGTTTCATCGTCAATCAGAAGGTCCAAGGGATACAGTAAACTTGAAGTGAAGCATCGGAATCTAAAACTGGTCTCACAGGAGAGGTTCAAATAATAGAAAGTGTGAGTGTCAGTCCTCCTGTACTTAAGTCGGCATTGTGCTTTTTGTATTAAATTCGGATGCGATTTCTGTGTTTCATCGTCAATAAGAACGTGCAAGGTAAACAGTAAACCTGAAGTGAAGCATCGGAATCTAAAACTGGACCCACAGGAGAGGTTCAAATCATAGAAAGTGAGAGTGTCAGTCCTCTTGTACTTAAGTCGGCATTGTGCCTTTTGTATTAAATTCGGATGCAATTTCTGTGTTTCATCGTCAATATGAAGGTGCAAGGTATACAGTAAACCTGAAGTGAAGCATCGGAATCTAAAACTGGACTCAAAGGAGAGGTTCAAATCGTAGAAAGTGAGAGTGTCAGTCCTATTGTACTGAAGTCGGCATTGTGCCTTTTGTATTAGATTCTGATGCAATTTCTGTGTTTCATCGTCAATAAGAAGGTGCAAGGTATACAGTAAACCTGAAGGGAAGGATCGGAATCTAAAACTGGTCTCACAGGAGAGGTTCATATCGTAGAAAGTGAGACTGTCAGTCCATTTGTACTTAAGTCGGCATTGTGCCTTTCAAAATAATTTCGGATGCAATTCATGTGTTTCATCGTCAATACGAATGTGCAAGGTATACAGTAAACCTGAAGTGAAGCATCGGAATCTAAAACTGTACTCACAGGAGAGATTCAAAACGTAGAAAGTGAGAGTGTCAGTCCTATTGTACTGAAGTCGGCATTTTGCCTTTATGTATTAGATTCGGATGCAATTTCTGTGTTTCATCGTCAATAAGAAGGTGAGAGGTATACAGTAAACCTGAAGTGAAGCATCGGAATCTAAAACTGGTCTCACAGGAGAGGTTCATATCGTAGAAAGTGAGACTGACAGTCCACTTGTACTTAAGTTGGCATTGTGCTTTTTGTATTAAATTCGGATGCAATTTCTGTGTTTCATCGTCAATAAGAAGGTGCAAGGTATACAGTAATCCTGAAGTGAAGCATCGGAATCTAAAACTGTACTCACAGGAGAGGTTCAAATCATAGAAAGTGAGAGTGTCAGTCCTCCTGTACTTAAGTCGGCATTCTGCCTTTTGTATTAAATTCGGATGCAATTTCTGTGTTTCATCGTCAATAAGAAGGTGCAAGGTATACAGTAAACCTGAAGTGAAGCATCGGAATCTAAAACTGGACTCACAGGAGAGATTCAAAACGTAGTAAGTGAGAGTGTCAGTCCTATTGCACTGAAGTCGGCATTGTGCCTTTTGTATTAGAATCTGATGCCATTTCTGTGTTTCATCGTCAATAAGAAGGTGCAAGGTATACAGTAAACCTGAAGTGAAGGATCGGAATCTAAAACTGGTCTCACAGGAGGGGTTCATATCGTAGAAAGTGAGATTGCCAGTCCACTTGTACTTAAGTCGGCATTGTGCCTTTCAAAATAGTTTCGGATGCAATTCATGTGTTTTATCGTCAATAAGAATGTGCAAGGTATACAGTAAACCTGAAGTGAAGCATCGGAATCTAAAACTGTACTCACAGGAGAGATTCAAAGCGTAGAAAGTGAGAGTGTCAGTCCTATTGTACTGAAGTCGGCATTTTGCTTTTTCTATCACATTAGGATGCAATTTCTGTGTTTCATCGTCAATAACAAGGTGCAAGGTATACAGTAAACCTGAAGTGAAGCATCGGAATCTAAAACTGGACCCACAGGAGAGATCCAAATCATAGAAAGTGAGAGTGTCAGTCCTCTTGTACTTAAGTCGGCATTGTGCCTTTTGTATTAAATTCGGATGCAATTTCTGTCTTTCATCGTCAATATGAAGGTGCAAGGTATACAGTAAACCTGAAGTGAAGCATCGGAATTCAGAACTGGACTCACAGGAGAGGTTCAAATCGTAGAAAGTGAGAGTGTCAGTCCTCTTGTACTTACGTCGGCATTATGCCTTTTGAATTAAATTCGGATGCAATTCCTGGATTTCATCGTCAATACGATTGTGGAAGGTATACAGTAAACCTGATGTGAAGCATCGGAATCTAAAACTGGACTCACAGGAGAGGTTCAAAACGTAGAAAGTGAGAGTGTCAGTCCTATTGTACTTAAGTCGGCATTGTGCCTTTTGTATTAGATTCGGATGCAATTTCTGTGTTTCATGGTCATTAAGAAGGTGCAAGGTACACAGTTAACCTGAAGTGAAGGATCGGAATCTAAAACTGGACTCACAGGAGAGGTTCAAATCGTAGAAAGTGAGAGTGTCAGTTTACTTGTACTTAAGTCGGCATTTTGCTTTTTGTATTAATTTCGGTTGCAATTTCTGTGTTTCATCGTCAATAAGAAGGTGCAAGGTATAAGGTAAACCTGATGTGTAGCATCGGAATCTAAAACTGGACTCACAGGAGAGATTCAAATCATAGAAAGTGAGAGTGTCAGTCCTCTTTTACTTAAGTCGGCATTGTGCCTTTTGTATTAAATTCGGATGCAATTTCTGTGTTTCATCGTCAATAAGAAGGTGCAAGGTATACAGTAAACCTCAAGTGAAGCATCGTAATTTAAAACTGGACTCACAGGAGAGGTTCAAAACGTAGAAAGTGAGAGTGTCAGTCCAATTGCACTTAGGAAGGCATTGTGCCTTTTGAATTAGATTCGGATGCAATTTCTGCGTGTCATCGTCAATAAGAAGGTGCAAGGTATACAGTAAACCTGAATTGTAGCATCGGAATCTAAATCTGGACTCACAGGAGAGATTCAAATCATAGAAAGTGAGAGGTTCAGTCCTCTTGTACTTACGTCGGCATTATGCCTTTTGTATTAAATTCGGATGCAATTTCTGTGTTTCATCGTCAATAAGAAGGTGCAAGGTATACAGTAAAGCTGAAGTGAAGCATCGGAATCTAAAACTGGACTCACAGGAGAGATTCAAAGCGTAAAAAGTGAGAGTACCAGTCCTACTGTACTGATGTCGGCATTGTGCCTTTTGTATTAGATTCGGATGCAATTTCTGTGTTTCATCGTCAATAAGTAGGTGCAAGGTATACAGTAAACCTGAAGTGAAGCATCGGAATCTAAAACTGGTCTCACAGGAGAGGTTCATATCGTAGAAAGTGAGACTGACAGTCCACTTGTACTTAAGTTGGCATTGTGCTTTTTGTATTAAATTCGGATGCAATTTCTGTGTTTCATCGTCAATAAGAAGGTGCAAGGTATACAGTAATCCTGAAGTGAAGCATCGGAATCTAAAACTGTACTCATAGGAGAGGTTCAAATCATAGAAAGTGAGAGTGTCAGTCCTCCTGTACTTAAGTCGGCATTGTGCCTTTTGTATTAAATTCGGATGCGATTTCTGTGTTTCATCGTCAGTAAGAACGTGCAAGGTATACAGTAAACCTGAAGTGAAGCATCGGAATCTAAAACTGGACCCACAGGAGAGGTTCAAATCATATAAAGTGAGAGTGTCAGTCCTCTTGTACTTAAGTCGGCATTGTGCCTTTTGTATTAAATTCGGATGCAATTTCTGTGTTTCATCGTCAATATGAAGGTGCAAGGTATACAGTAAACCTGAAGTGAAGCATCGGAATCTAAAACTGGACTCAAAGGAGAGATTCAAATCGTAGAAAATGTGTGTCAGTCCTCTTGTACTTAAGTCGGCATTCTGCCTTTTGTATTAAATTCGGATGCAATTTCTGTGTTTCATCGTCAATAAGAAGGTGCAAGGTATTCAGTAAACCTGAAGTGAAGCATCGGAATCTAAAACTGGACTCACAGGAGAGATTCAAAACGTAGAAAGTGAGAGTGTCAGTCCTATTGTACTTAAGTCGGCATTGTGCCTTTTGTATTAGAATCTGATGCCATTTCTGTGTTTCATCGTCAATAAGTAGGTGCAAGGTATACAGTAAACCTGAAGTGAAGGATCGGAATCTAAAACTGGTCTCACAGGAGAGGTTCATATCGTAGAAAGTGAGATTGCCAGTCCACTTGTACTTAAGTCGGCATTGTGCCTTTCAAAATAGTTTCGGATGCAATTCATGTGTTTCATCGTCAATAAGAATGTGCAAGGTATACAGTAAACCTGAAGTGAAGCATTGGAATCTAAAACTGTACTCACAGGAGAGATTCAAAGCGTAGAAAATGAGAGTGTCAGTCCTATTGTACTGAAGTCGGCATTTTGCTTTTTCTATTACATTAGGATGCAATTTCTGTGTTTCATCGTCAATAACAAGGTGCAAGGTATACAGTAAACCTGAAGTGAAGCATCGGAATCTAAAACTGGACCCACAGGAGAGATCCAAATCATAGAAAGTGAGAGTGTCAGTCCTCTTGTACTTAAGTCGGCATTGTGCCTTTTGTATTAAATTCGGATGCAATTTCTGTCTTTCATCGTCAATATGAAGGTGCAAGGTATACAGTAAACCTGAAGTGAAGCATCGGAATCTAAAACTGGACTCACAGCAGAGGTTCAAATCGTAGAAAGTGAGAGTGTCAGTCCTCTTGTACTTACGTCGGCATTATGCTTTTTGAATTAAATTCGGATGCAATTCCTGGATTTCATCGTCAATACGATTGTGGAAGGTATACAGTAAACCTGAAGTGAAGCATCGGAATCTAAAACTGGACTCACAGGAGAGGTTCAAAACGTAGAAAATGAGAGTGTCAGTCCTATTGTACTTAAGTCGGCATTGTGCCTTTTGTATTAGATTCGGATGCAATTTCTGTGTTTCATGGTCAATGAGAAGGTGCAAGGTACACAGTTAACCTGAAGTGAAGGATCGGAATCTAAAACTGGACTCACAGGAGAGATTCAAAGCGTAAAAAGTGAGGGTACCAGTCCTACTGTACTGATGTCGGCATTGTGCCTTTTGTATTAGATTCGGATGCAATTTCTGTGTTTCATCGTCAATAAGTAGGTGCAAGGTATACAGTAAACCTGAAGTGAAGCATCGGAATCTAAAACTGGTCTCACAGGAGTGGTTCATATCGTAGAAAGTGAGACTGTCAGTCCACTTGTACTTAAGTCGGCATTGTGCTTTTTGTATTAAATTCGGATGCCATTTCTATGTTTCATCGTCAATAAGAAGGTGCAGTGTATACAGTAAACCTGAAGTGAATCACTGGAAACTCAAACTTGACTCACAGGAGAGATTCAAATCATAGAAAGTGAGAGTGTCAGTCCTCTTTTACTTAAGTCGGCATTGTGAATTTTATATTACATTCGAATGCAATTTCTGTGTTTCATCGGCAATAAGAAGGTCCAAGGGATACAGTAAACCTGAGGTGAAGCATCAGAATCTAAAACTGGACTCACAGGAGAGGTTCAAATCATAGAAAGTTAGAGAGTCAGTCCTCTTGTACTTAAGTCGGCCTTGTGCCTTTTGTATTAAATTCGGATGCAAACTATGTGTTTCTTCGTCAATCATAAGGTCCAAGGGATACAGTAAACCTGAAGTGAAGCATCGGAATCTAAAACTGGACTCACAGGAGAGGTTCAAATCATAGAAAGTTTGAGTGTCACTCCTCTTGTACTTAAGTCGCCATTGTGCTTTTGTATTAAATTCCGATGCAATTTCTGTGATTTATCGTCAATAGGAAGGTGCAAGGTATACAGTAAACCTGAAGTGAAGCATCGGAATTTAACACTCAACTCACAGGAAAGGTTCAAATCATAGAAAGTGAGAGTGTAAGTATTCTTGTACTTAAGTCGGCCTTGTGCATTTTGTATTAAATTCGGATGCAATGTCTGTGTTACATCGTCAATAAGTAGGTCCAAGGGATACAGTAAACCTGAAGTGAAGCATCGGAATCTAAAACTGGACTCACAGGAGAGATTCAGAACGTAGTATCTGAGAGTGTCAGTCCTATTGTACTTAAGTCGAAATTGTGCCTTTTGTATTAGATTCGGATGCAATTTCTGTGTGTCATCGTCAATAAGAAGGTGCAAGGTATACAGTAAACCTGAATTGTAGCATCGGAATCTAAATCTAGACTCACAGGAGAGATTCAAATCATAGAAAGTGAGAGTGTCAGTCCTCTTTCACTTAAGTCGGCATTATGCCTTTTGTATTAAATTCGGATGCAATTTCTGTGTTTCATCGTCAACAAGAAGGTCCAAGGTATACAGTATACCTGAAGTGAAGCATCGGAATCTAAAACTGGACCCACAGGAGAGGTTCAAATCGTAGAAAGTGAGAGTGTCAGTCCACTTGTACTTAAGTCGGCGTTGTGCTTTTTGTATTAAATTCGGATGCAATTTCTGTGTTTCATCGTCAATAAGAAGGTGCAAGGTAAGCAGTAAACCAAAAGTGAGCATCGGAATCTGAAACTGGACTCACTGGAGAGATTCAAATCATAGAAAGTGAGAGTGTCAGTCCTCTTTTACTTAAGTCGGCATTGTGATTTTTTTTTTAAATTCAGATGCAATTTCTGTCTTTCATCGTCAATAAGAAGGTCCAAGGGATAGAGTAAACCTGAAGTGGAGCATCGGAATCTAAAACTGGACTCACAGGAGAGGTTCAAATCATAGAAAGTTAGAGTGTCAGTCCTCTTGTACTTAAGTCGGCATTGTGCCTTTAGTATTAAATTCGGATGCAAACTATGTGTTTCATCGTCTATAAGAAGGTCCAAGGGATACAGTAAACCTGAAGTGAAGCATCGGAATCTAAAACTGGACTCACAGGAGAAGTTCAAATCGTAGAAAGTGAGAGTGTCAGTCCTCTTGTACTTACGTCGGCATTATGCCTTTTGAATTAAATTCGGATGCAATTCCTGTATTTCATCGTCAATATGATTGTGCAAGGTATACAGTTAACCTGAAGTGAAGCATCGGAATCTAAAACTGGACTCACAGGAGAGGTTCAAAACGTAGAAAGTGAGAGTGTCAGTCCTATTGTACTTAAGTCGGCATTGTGCCTTTTGTATTAGATTCGGATGCAATTTCTGTGTTTCATGGTCAATAAGAAGGTGCAAGGTACACAGTTAACCTGAAGTGAAGGATCGGAATCTAAAACTGGACTCACAGGAGAGGTTCAAATCGTAGAAAGTGAGAGTGTCAGTCCACTTGTACTTAAGTCGGCATTTTGCTTTTTGTATTAATTTCGGTTGCAATTTCTGTGTTTCATCGTCAATAAGAAGGTGCAAGGTATAAGGTAAACCTGATGTGTAGCATCGGAATCTAAAACTGGACGCACAGGAGAGATTAAAATCATAGAAAGTGAGAGTGTCAGTCCTCTTTTACTTAAGTCGGATTTGTGCCTTTTGTATTAAATTCGGATGCAATTTCTGTGTTTCATCGTCAATAAGAAGGTGCAAGGTATACAGTAAACCGCAAGTGAAGCATCGGAATTTAAAACTGGACTCACAGGAGAGGTTCAAAACGTAGAAAGTGAGAGTGTCAGTCCAATTGCACCTAGGAAGGCATTGTGCCTTTTGAATTAGATTCGGATGCAATTTCTGTGTGTCACCGTCAATAAGAAGGTGCAAGGTATACAGTAAACCTGAATTGTAGCATCGGAATCTAAATCTGGACTCACAGGAGAGATTCAACTCATAGAAAGTGAGAGTGTCAGTCCTCTTTCACTTAAGTCGGCATTATGCCTTTTGTATTAAATTCGGATGCAATTTCTGTGTTTCATCGTCAATAAGAAGGTGCAAGGTATACAGTAAATCTGAAGTGAAGCATCGGAATCTAAAACTGGACTCACAGGAGAGATTCAAAACGTAAAAAGTGAGAGTATCAGTCCTACTGTACTGATGTCGGCATTGTGCCTTTTGTATTAGATTCGGATGCAATTTCTGTGTTTCATCGTCAATAAGTAGGTGCAAGGTATACAGTAAACCTGAAGTGAAGCATCGGAATCTAAAACTGGTCTCACAGGAGTGGTTCATATCGTAGAAAGTGAGACTGTCAGTCCACTTGTACTTAAGTCGGCATTGTGCTTTTTGTATTACATTCGGATGCCATTTCTGTGTTTCATCGTCAATAAGAAGGTGCAGTGTATACAGTAAACCTGAAGTGAATCACTGGAATCTCTAACTTGACTCACAGGAGAGATTCAAATCATAGAAAGTGAGAGTGTCAGTCCTCTTTTACTTAAGTCGGCATTGTGAATTTTATATTACATTCGAATGCAATTTCTGTGTTTCATCGGCAATAAGAAGGTCCAAGGGATACAGTAAACCTGAGGTGAAGCATCAGAATCTAAAACTGGACTCACAGTAGAGGTTGAAATCATAGAAAGTTAGAGAGTCAGTCCTCTTGTACTTAAGTCGGCCTTGTGCCTTTTGTAATAAATTCGGATGCAAACTATGTGTTTCTTCGTCAATCATAAGGTCCAAGGGATACAGTAAACCTGAAGTGAAGCATCGGAATCTAAAACTGGACTCACAGGAGACGTTCAAATCATAGAAAGTTTGAGTGTCACTCCTCTTGTACTTAAGTCGCCATTGTGCTTTTGTATTAAATTCCGATGCAATTTCTGTGATTTATCGTCAATAAGAAGGTGCAGGGTATACAGTAAACCTGAAGTGAAGCATCGGAATTTAACACTCAACTCACAGGAAAGGTTCAAATCATAGAAAGTGAGAGTGTAAGTATTCTTGTACTTAAGTCGGCCTTGTGCATTTTGTATTAAATTCGGATGCAATGTCTGTGTTACATCGTCAATAAGTAGGTCCAAGGGATACAGTAAACCTGAAGTGAAGCATCGGAATCTAAAACTGGACTCACAGGAGAGATTCAAAACGTAGTATCTGAGAGTGTCAGTCCTATTGTACTTAAGTCGGAATTGTGCCTTTTGTATTAGATTCGGATGTAATTTCTGTGTTTCATCGTCAACAAGAAGGTCCAAGGTATACAGTATACCTGAAGTGAAGCATCGGAATCTAAAACTGGACCCACAGGAGAGGTTTAAATCGTAGAAAGTGAGAGTGTCAGTCCACTTGTACTTAAGTCGGCATTGTGCTTTTTGTATTAAATTCGGATGCAATTTCTGTGTTTCATCGTCAATAAGAAGGTGCAAGGTAAGCAGTAAACCAAAAGTGAGCATCGGAATCTAAAACTGGACTCACTGGAGAGATTCAAATCATAGAAAGTTAGAGAGTCAGTCCTCTTGTACTTAAGTCGGCATTGTGCCTTTAGTATTAAATTCGGATGCAAACTATGTGTTTCATCGTCTATAAGAAGGTCCAAGGGATACAGTAAACCTGAAGTGAAGCATCGGAATCTAAAACTGGACTCACAGGAGAGGTTCAAATCGTAGAAAGTGAGAGTGTCAATCACTTGTACTTAAGTCATCATTGTGCCTTTTGTACTAAATTCTGTTGCAATCTCTGAGTTTCATCGTCAATAAGAAGGTCCAAGGGATACAGTAAACCTGAAGTGAAGCATCGGGATCTAAAACTGTACTCACAGGTGAGGTTCAAATCATAGAGAGTGAGAGTGTCAGTCCTCTTGTACTAAAGTCGGCATTGTGCCTTTTGTATTAAATTCGCATTCAATTTCTGTGTTTCATCGTCAATAACAAGATGCAAAGTATACAGTAAACCTGAAGTGAAGCATCGGAATCTAAAACTGGACCCACAGGAGAGGTTCAAATCATAGAAAGTGAGAGTGTCAGTCCTCTTGTACTAAAGTCGGCATTGTGCCTTTCGTATTAAATTCGGATGCGATTTCTGTGTTTCATTGTTAATAAGAAGGTGCAAGGTATACAGTAAACCTGAAGTGAAGCATCGGATTCTAAAACTGGACTCACAGGAGAGATTCAAACCGTAGAAAGTGAGACTGTCAGTCCTATTGTACTGATGTCGGCATTGTGCCTTTAGTATTAGATTCGGACGCAATTTCTGTGTTTCATCGTCAATAAGAAGGTGCAAGGTATACAGTAAACCTGAAGTGAAGCATCGGAATCTTAAACTGGTCTTACAGGAGAGGTTCATATCGCAGAAAGTGAGACTGTCAGTCCACTTGTACTTAAGTCGGCATTGTGCTTTTTGTATTAAATTCGGATGCAATTTCTGTGTTTCATCGTCAATAAGAAGGTGCAAGGTATACGGTAAACCTGAAGTGAAGCATCGGAATCTAAAACTTGACTCACAGGAGAGATTCAAATCATAGAAAGTGAAAGTGCAGTCCTCTTTTACTTAAGTCGGCATTGTGCTTTTGGTATTACGCTCGGATGCAATTTCTGTGTTTCATCGGCAATAAGAAGGTCCAATGTATACAGTAAACCTGAAGTGAAGCTTCGGAATCTAAAACTGGACTCACAGGAGAAGTTCAAATCACAGAAATTTAGAGTGTCAGTCCTCTTTTCTTGAGTCGGCATTGTGCCTTTTGTATTAAATTCGGATGCAATTTCTGTGTTTCATCGTCAATAAGAAGGTGCAAGGTATACAGTAAACCTGAAGTGAAGCATCGGAATCTAAAACTGGACTCACAGGAGAGGTTCAAAACGTAGAAAGTGAGAGTGTCAGTCCAATTGTACTTAGGTCGGCATTGTGCCCTTTGTATTAGATTCGGATGCAATTTCTGTGTTTCATCGCCAAGAAGAAGGTGCAAGGTATACAGTAAACCTGAATTGTAGCATCGGAATCTGAAACTGGACTCACAGGAGAGATTCAAATCATAGAAAGTGAGAGTGTCAGTCCTCATTCACCTAAGTCGGCATTGTGCCTTTTGTATTAAATTCGGATGCAATTTCTGTGTTTCATCGTCAATAGAAAGGTCCAAGGGATACAGTAAACGTGAAATGAAGCATCGGAATCTAAGACTGGACTCACAGGAGAGGTTCAAATCATAGAAAGTTAGAGTGTCAGTCCTCTTGTACTTAAGTCGGCATTGTGCCTTTTCTATTAAATTCTGATGCAAACTATTTGTTTCATCGTCAATCAGAAGGTCCAAGGGATACAGTAAACCTGAAGTGAAGCATCGGAATCTAAAACTAGACTCACAGGAGAGTTTCAAATCATAGATAGTGAGAGTGTCAGTCCCCTTGTACTTAAGTCAGCATTGTGCCTTTTGTACTAAATTCGGATGCAATATCTCTGTTTCATCGTCAATAAGAAGGTCCAAGGGATACAGTAAACCTGAAGTGAAGCATCGGAATCTAAAACTGTACTCACAGGAGAGGTTCAAATCATAGCAAGTGAGAGTGTCAGTCCTCCTGTACTTAAGTCGGCATTGTGCCTTTTCTATTAAATTCGGATGCTATTTCTTTGTTTCATCGTCAATAAGTAGGTGCAAGGTATACAGTAAACCTGAAGTGAAGCATCGGAATCTAAAACTAAACCCACAGGAGAGGTTTAATTGATAGAAACTGAGAGTGTCAGTCCTCTTGTACTTAAGTCGGCATTGTGCCTTTTGTATTAAATTCGGATGCAATTTCTGTGTTTCATCGTCAATATGAAGGTGCAAGGTATACAGTAAACCTGAGGTAAAGCATCGGAATCTAGAAATGGACTCACAGGAGAGGTTCAAATCGTAGAAAGTGAGAGTGTCAGTCCTCTTGTACTTAAGTCAGCATTGTGCCTTTTGAATTAAATTCCGATGCAATTCCTGTGTTTCATCGTCAATAAGAATGTGCAAGGTATACAGTAAACCTGAAGTGAAGCATCGGAATCTAAAACTGGACTCACAGGAGAGGTTCAAATCATAGATAGTGAGAGTGTCAGTCCCCTTGTACTTAAGTCAGCATTGTGCCTTTTGTACTAAATTCGGATGCAACGTCACTGTTTCATCGTCAATAAGAAGGTCCAAGGGATACAGTAAACCTGAAGTGAAGCATCGGAATCTAAAACTGTACTCACAGGAGAGGTTCAAATCATAGAAAGTGAAAGTGTCAGTCCTCCTGTACTTAAGTCGGCATTGTGCCTTTTGTATTAAATTCGCATGCAATTTCTGTGTTTCATCGTCAATAAGAAGGTGCAAGGTATACAGTAAACCTGATGTGAAGCATCGGAATCTAAAACTGGACTCAAAGGAGAGGTTCAAAACGTTGAAACTGAGAGTGTCAGTCCTATTGTACTGAAGTCGGCATTTTGCCTTTTGTATTAGATTCGGATGCAATTTCTGTGTTTCATCGTCAATACGAAGGTGCAAGGTATACAGTAAACCTGAAGTGAAGGATCGGAATCTAAAACTGGACTCACAGGAGAGGTTCAAATCGTAGAAAGTGAGAGTGTCAGTCCACTTGTACTTAAGTCGTTATTTTGCTTTTTGTATTAATTTCGGATGCAATTTCTGTGTTCCATCGTCAATAAGAAGGTGCAAGGTATACAGTAAACCTGATGTGTAGCATCGGAATCTAAAACTGGACTCACAGGAGAGATTCAAATCATACAAAGTGAGAGTGTCAGTCCTCTTTCACTTAAGTCGGCATTGTGCCTTTTGTATTAAATTTGGATGCAATTTCTGTGTTTCATCGTCAATAAGAAGGTGCAAGGTATACAGTAAACCTGAAGTGAAGCATCGGAATCTAAAACTGGACTCACAGGAGAGGTTCAAAGCATAGAAAGTGAGAGTGTCAGTCCAATTGTGCTTAGGAAGGCATTGTGCCTTTTGTATTAGATTCGGATGCAATTTCTGTGTTTCATCGTCAATAAGAAGGTGCAAGGTATACAGTAAACCTGAATTGTAGCATCGGCATCTAAATCTGGACTCACAGGAGAGATTCAAATCATAGAAAGTGAGAGTGTCAGTCCTCTTTCACTTAAGTCGGCATTATGCATCTTGTATTAAATTCAGGCGCAATTTCTGTGTTTTATCGTCAATAAGAAGGTCCATGGATACAGTAAACCTGAAGTGAAGCATCGGAATCTAAAACTGGACCCACAGGAGCGGTTCAGATCATAGAAAGTGGGAGTGTCAGTCCTCTTGTACTTAAGTCGGCATTGTGCCTTTTGTATTAAATTCGCATGCAATTTCTGTGTTTCATCGTCAATAAGAAGGTGCAAGGTATACAGTAAACCTGAAGTGAAGCATCGGAATCTAAAACTGGACTCACAGGAGAGATTGAAAACGTAGAAAGTTAGAGGGTCAGTCCTACTAAACTGAAGTCGGCATTGTGCCTTTTGTATTAGATTCGGATGCTATTTCTGTGTTTCATCGTCAATAAGAAGGTGCAAGGTGTACAGTAAACCTGAAGTGAAGCATCGGAATCTGAAACTGGTCTCACAATAGAGGTTCATATCGTAGAAAGTGAGACTGACAGTCCCCTTGTACTTTAGTCCGCAAAGTGCATTTTGTACTAAATTCGGATGCAATTTCTGTGTTTCATCGTCAATAAGAAGGTGCAAGGTATACAGTAAACCTGAAGTGAAGCATCGGAATCTAAAACTGGACTCACAGGAGAGGTTCAAAACGTAGAAAGTGAGAGTGTCAGTCCAATTGTACTTATTTCGGCATTATGCCCTATGTATTAGATTCGGATGCAATTTCTGTGTTTCATCGCCAATAAGAAGGTGCAAGGTATACAGTAAACCTGAATTGTAGCATCGGAATCTAAAACTGGACTCACAGGAGAGATTCAAATCATAGAAAGTGAGAGTGTCAGTCCTCTTTCACCTAAGTCGGCATTCTGCCTTTTGTATTAAATTCGGATGCAATTTCTGTGTTTCATCGTCAATAAGAAGGTCCAAGGGATACAGTAAACGTGAAGTGAAGCATCGGAATCTAAAACTGGACTCACAGGAGAGATTCAAATCATAGAAAGTGAGAGTGTCAGTCCTCTTTCACCTAAGTCGGCATTATGCCTTTTGTATTAATTTCGGATGCAATTTCTGTGTTTCATCGTCAATAAGAAGTTCCAAGGGATACAGTAAACGTGAAGTGAAGCATCGGAATCTAAAACTGGACTCATCGGAGAGGTTCAAATCATAGAAAGTTAGAGTGTCAGTCTTCTTGTACTTAAGTCGGCATTGTGCCTTTTGTATTAAATTCTGATGCAAACTATTTGTTTCATCGTCAATCAGAAGGTCCAAGGGATACAGTAAACCTGAAGTGAAGCATCGGAATCTAAAAGTGGACTCACAGGAGTGGTTCAAATCACAGAAAGTGAGAGTGTCAGTCCCCTTCGGATGCAATCTCTGTGTTTCATCGTCAATAAGAAGGTCCAAGGGATACAGTAAACCTGAAGTGAAGCATCGGAATCTAAAACTGGACTCACAGGAGAGGTTCAGAACGTAGAAAGTGAGAGTGTCAGTCCTCTTTTACTTAAGTCGGCATTGTGCCTTTTGTATTACGCTCGGATGCAATTTCTGTGTTTCATCAGCAATAAGAAGGTCCAAGGGATTCAGTAAACCTGAACTGAAGGATCGGAATCTAAAACTGGAGTCACAGGAGAAGTTCAAATCACAGAATTTTAGAGTGTCAGTCCTTTTTTCTTAAGTCGGCATTGTGCCTTTTGTATTAAATTCGGATGCAATTTCTGTGTTTCTTCGTCAATAAGAAGGTGCAAGGTATACAGTAAACCTGAAGTGAAGCAACGGAATCTAAAACTTGACTCACAGGGGATGTTCAAAACGTAGAAAGTGAGAGTGTCAGTCCAATTGTACTTAGGTCGGCATTGTGCCCTTTGTATTAGATACGAATGCAATATCTGTGTTTCATCGCCATAAGAAGGAGCAAGGTATACAGTAAACCTGAATTATAGCATCGGAATCTAAAACTGGACTCACGGAAGAGGTTCAAATCATAGAAAGTTAGAGTGTCAGTCCTCTTGCACTTAAGTCGGCATTGTGCCTTTTGTAGTAAATTCGGAAGCAAACTATTTGTTTCATCGTCAATCAGAAGGTCCAAGGGATACAGTACACCTGAAGTGAAGCATCGGAATCTAAAACTGGACTGACAGGAGAGGTTCAAATCATAGAAAGTGAGAGTGTCAGCACCCTTGTACTTAAGTCAGCATTGTGCATTTTGTACTAAATTCGGATGCAATCTCTGTGTTTCATCGTCAATAAGAAGGTCCAAGGGATACAGTAAACCTGAAGTGAAGCATCGGAATCTAAAACTGTACTCACAGGAGATGTTGAAATCATAGAAAGTAAGAGTGTCAGTCCTCTTGTACTTAGGTCGGCATTGTGCCTTTTGTATTACATTCGGATGCAAACTATTTGTTTCATCGTCAATCAGAAGGTCCAAGGGATACAGTAAACCTGAACGGAAGCATCGGAATCTATAACTGGACTCACAGGAGAGGTTCAAATCATAGATAGTGAGAGTGTCAGTCCCCTTGTACTTAAGTCAGCATTGTGCCTTTTGTACTAAATTCGGATGCAATCTCTCTGTTTCATCGTCAATAAGAAGGTGCAAGGGATACAGTACACCTGAAGTGAAGCATCGGAATCTAAAACTGGACTGACAGGAGAGGTTCAAATTATAGAAAGTGTGAGTGTCAGCACCCTTGTACTTAAGTCAGCATTGTGCCTTTTGTACTAAATTCGCATGCAATCTCTCTGTTTCATCGTCAATAAGTAGGTCCAAGGGATACAGTACACCTGAAGTGAAGCATCGGAATCTAAAACTGGACTCACAGGAGAGGTTCCAATCATAGAAAGTGAGAGTGTCAGCACCCTTGTACTTAAGTCAGCATTGTGCCTTTTGTACTAAATTCGGATGCAATCTCTGTGTTTCATCGTCAATAAGAAGGTGCAAGGTATACACTAAACCTGAAGTGTAGCATAGAAATCTAAAACTGGACCCACAGGAGAGATTCAAATCACAGTAGGTGAGAGTGTCAGTCCTCTTTTACTTAAGTCGGCATTGTGCCTTTTGTATTAAATTCGGATGCAATTTCTGTGTTTCATCGTCAATAAGAAGGTCCAAGGGATACAGTAAACCTGAAGTGAAGCATCGGAATCTAAAACTGGACTCACAGGAGAGGTTCAAATCATAGAAAGTAAGAGTGTCAGTCCTCTTGTATTTAGGTCGGCATTGTGTCTTTTGTATTAAATTCGGATGCAATTTCTGTGTTTCATCGTCAATAAGTAGGTGCAAGGTATTCAGTAATCTTGAAGTGAAGCATCGGAATCTAAAACTGGACTCGCAGGAGAGGTTCAAATCGTAGAAAGTGAGAGTGTCAGTCCTTTTGTACGTAAATCGGCATTGTGCCTTTTGTATTTAATTCGGATGCAATTTCTGTGTTTCATCGTCAATAAGAATGTGCAAGGTATACAGTAATCTAGAAGTGAAGCATCGGAATCTAAAACTAGACTCACAGGAGAGGTTCAAATCGTAGAAGGTGAGAGTGTCAGTCCTATTGTACATAAGTCGGCATTGGGCCTTTTGTATTAGATTCGGATGCAATTTCTGTGATTCATCGACAATTAGAAGGTGCAAGGTATACACTAAACCTGAAGTCAGGGATCGGAATCTAAAACTGGACTCACAGGAGAAGTTCAAATCACAGATATTTAGAGTGTCAGTCCTCTTGTTCTTAAGTCGGCATTGTGCCTTTTGTATTAAATTCGGATGCAAACTATGTGTTTCATCGTCAATAAGAAGGTCCAAGGGATACAGTATACCTTAAGTGAAGCATCGGAATCTAAAACTGGACTCACAGGAGAGGTTCAAATCATAGAAAGTGGGAGTATCAGACCTCTTGTACTTAAGTCAGCAATGTGCCTTTTGTACTAAATTCAGATGCTATCTCTGTGTTTCATCGTCAATAAGTTGATCCAAGGGATACAGTAAACCTGAAGTGAAGCATCGGAATCTAAAACTGGTCTCACAGGAGATGTTCAAATCGTAGAAAGTGAGAGTGTCAGCCCTCTTGTACTTAAGTCGGCATTGTGCCTTTTGAATTAAATTTGGATGCAATTCCTGTGTTTCATCGTTAATAAGAATGTGCAAGGTATACAGTAAACCTGAAGTGAAGCATCGGAATCTAAAACTGGACTCACAGGAGAGGTTCAAAACGTAGAAGGTGAGAGTGTCAGTCCTATTGTACTTAAGTCGGCATTGTGCAATTTGTATTAGATTCGGATGCAATTTCTGTGTTTCATCGTCAATATGAGGGTGCAAGGTATACAGTAAACCTGAAGTGAAGCATCAGAATCAAAAACTGGACTCACAGGAGAGGTTCAAATCGTAGAAAGTGAGTGTGTCAGTCCTCTTGTACTTAAGTCGGCATTGTGCCTTTTGTATTAGATTCGGATGCAATTTCTGTGTTTCATTGTCAATAAGAAGGTGCAATGTATACAGTAAACCTGAAGTGAAGGATCGGAATCTATAACTGGACTCAGAGGAGAGGTTCAAATCGTAGAAAGTGAGAGTGTCAGTTCACTTGTACTTAAGTCGGCATTGTGCTTTTTGTATTAATTTCGAATGCAATTTCTGTGTTTCATCGCCAATAAGAAGGTGCAAGGTATACAGTAAACCTGAAGTGTAGCATCGGAATCTAAAACTGGACTCACAGGAGAGATTCAAATCACAGAAAGTGAGAGTGTCAGTCCTCTTTTACTTATGTCGGCATTGTGCCTTTTGTATTAAATTCGGATGCAATTTCTGTGTTTCATCGTCAATAAGAAGGTCCAAGGGATACTGTAAACCTGAAGTGAAGCATCGGAATCTAAAACTGGACTCACAGGAGGAGTTCAAATCATAGAAAGTGAGAGTGTCAGTCCAATTGTACTTAGGTCGGCATTTTGCCCTTTGTATTAGATACGGATGCAATTTCTGTGTTTCATCGCCATAAGAAGGTGCAAGGTATACAGTAAACCTGAATTGTAGCATCGGAATCTAAAACTGGACTCACGGAAGAGGTTCAAATCATAGAAAGTTAGAGTGTCAGTCCTCTTGTACTTAAGTCGGCATTGTGCCTTTTGTATTAAATTCGGATGCAAACTATTTGTTTCATCGTAAATCAGAAGGTCCAAGGGATACAGTAAACCTGAACGGAAGCATCGGAATCTATAACTGGACTCAGAGGAGAGGTTCAAATCGTAGAATGTGAGAGTGTCAGTCCACTTGTACTTACGTCGGCATTGTGCTTTTTGTATTAAATTCGGATGTATTTCTGTGTTTCATCGTCAATAAGCAGGTCCAAGGGACACAGTAAACCTGAAGTGAAGCATCGGAATTTGAAACTGGACCCACAGGAGAGGTTCAAATCATAGAAAGTTAGAGTGTCAGTCCTCTTTTACTGAAGTCTGCATTGTGCCTTTTCTATTAAATTCGGATGCAAACTATGTGTTTCATCGTCAATAAGAAGGTCCAAGGGATACAATTAACCTGAAGTGAAGCATCGGAATCTAGAACTGGACTCACAGGAGAGGTTCAAATCATAGAAAGTGAGAGTGTCACTCCTCTTGTACTTAAGTCAGCAATGTGCCTTTTGCACTAAATTCGAATGCAATCTCTGTGTTTCATCGTCAATAAGAAGGTCCAAGGGATACAGTAAACCTGAAGTGAAGCATCGGAATCTAAAAGTGGACCCACAGGAGAGTTTCAAATCATACAAAGTGGGACCGTCAGTCCTCTTGTACATAAGTCGGCATTGTGCCTTTTGTATTTAATTCGGATGCAATTTCTGTGTTTCATCGTCTATAAGATGGTGCAAGGTATACTGCAAACCTGAAGTGAAGAGTCGGAATCTAAGACTGGACTCACAGGAGAGGTTCAAATCGTAGAAAGTGAGAGTGTCTGTCCTCTTGTACTTAAGTGGACATTGTGCCTTTTGTATTAAATTCGGATGCAATTTCTGTGTTTCATCGTCAATAAGTAGGTGCATGGTATACAGTAAACCTGAAGTGAAGCATCGGAATCTAAAACTGGACTCACAGGAGAGGTTCAAATCGTAGAATGTGAGAGTGTCAGTCCACCTGTACTTAAGTCGGCATTGTGCTTTTTGTATTAAATTCGGATGCAATTTCTGTGTTTCATCGTCAATAAGATGGTGCAAGGTATACTGTAATCTTGAAGTGAAGCATCGGAATCTAAAACTGGACTCACAGGAGAGGTTCAAATCGTAGAAAGTGAGGGTGTCAGTCCTCATGTACTTTAGTCGCTGTCTGCCTTTTTTATTAAACTCGGATGCAATTTCTGTGTTTCATCGTCAATAAGAAGGTGCAAGGTATACAGTAATCTTGAAAATGAAGCATCGGAATCTAAAACTAGACTCACAGGAGGGGATCAAATCATAGAAAGTGAGAGTGTCAGTCCTCTTGTACTTAAGTCGGCATTGTGCTTTTGTATTAAATTCGGATGCAATTACTGTGTTTCATCGTCAATAAGAAGGTGCAAGGTATACAGTAATCTTGAAGTGAAGCATGGGAATCTTAATCTGGACTCACAGGAGAGGTCCACATCATAGAAAGTGAGAGTGTCAGTCCTCTTGTACTTAAGGCTGCATGGTGCCTTTTGTATTAAATTCGGATGCAATTTCTGTGTTTCATCGTCAATAAGAAGGTGCGAGGTATACAGTAAACCTGAAGTGAAGCGTCGGAATCTAAAACTGGACCCACAGGAGAGGTTCAAATCATAGAAAGTGAGAGTGTCAGCCCTCTTGTACATAAGTCGGCATTGTGCTTTTTGTATTAAATTCGGATGAATTTCTGTGTTTCGTCGTCAATAAGAAGGTGCAAGGTATACAGTAAACCTGAAGTGAAGCATCGTAATCTAAAACTGGACGCACAGGAGAGGTTCAAAACGTAGAAAGTGAGAGTGTCAGTCCTATTGTACTTAAGTCGGCATTGTGCCTTTTGTATTAGATTCGGATGCAATTTCTGTGTTTCATCGTCAAAAAGAAGGTGAAAGTTATACAGTAAACCTAAAGTGAAGCATCGGAATCGAAAATTTACTCACAGGAGAGGTTCACATCGTAGAAAGTGAGTTTGTCAGTCCTCTTGTACTTGAGCCGACATTGTGCCTTTTGTATTAAATTCGGATGCAATTTCTGTGTTTCATCGTCAATAAGATGGTGCAAGGTATACAGTAATCTTGAAGTGAAGCATCGGAATCTAAAACTGGGACTCACAGGAGAGGTTCAAATCGTAGAAAGTGAGAGTGTCAGTCCTCATGTACTTAAGTCAGCTTTCTGCCTTTTGTATTAAAATCGGATGCAATTTCTGTGTTTCATCGTCAATAAGAAGGTGCAAGGTATACAGTAATCTTGAAAATGAAGCATTGGAATCTAAAACTGGACTCACAGGAAAGGATTAAATCATAGAAAGTGACAGTGTCAGTCCTCTTGTACTTAAGTCGGCATTGTGCCTTTTGTATTAAATTCGGATGCAATTACTGTGTTTCATCGTCAATAGGAAGGTGCAAGGTATACAGTAATCTTGAAGTGAAGCATGGGAATCTTAATCTGGACTCACAGGAGAGGTTCCAATCGTAGAAAGTGAGAGTGTCAGTCCCCTTGTACCTAAGGCGGCATAGTGCGTTTTGTGTAAAATTCGGATGCAACTTCTGTGATTCATCGTCAATAAGAAGGTGCAAGTTATACAGTAAACCTGAAGTGAAGCATCGGAATCTAAAACAGGACTCACAGGAGAGGTTCAAGTCATAGAAACTGAGAGTTCAGTAATCTTGTACTTATGTCGGCATTGTGCCTTTTGTATTAAATTCGGATGCAATTTCTGTGTTTCATCGTCAATAAGAAGGTGCAAGGTATACAGTAAACCTGAAGTGAAGCGTCGGAATCTAAAACTGGACTCACAGGAGAGGTTCAATTCGTTGTGAGTGAGGGGGTCAGTCCTCTTGTACTTAAGTCGGCATTGTGCCTTTTGTATTAAATTCGGATGCAATTTCTGTGTTTCATCGTCAATAACAAGGTGCAAGGTATAAAGTAAACCTGAAGTGAAGCATCGGAATCTTTAACTGGACTCACAGGAGAGGTTCAAATCATAGAAAGTGAGAGTGTCAGTCCTCTTTTACTTAAGTCGGCATTGTGCCTTTTGTATTAAATTCGGATGCAATTTCTGTGTTTCATCGTCAATAAGAAGGTCCAAGGGATACAGTAAACCTGAAGGGAAGCATCGGAATCTAAAACTGGACTGACAGGAGAGGTTCAAATCACAGAGAGTTAGAGTGTCAGTCCTCTTGTACTTAAGTTGGCATTGTGGCTTTTGTATTAAATTCGGATGCAAACTATGTGTTTCATCGTCAATAAGAAGGTCCAAGGGATACAGTAAACCTGAAGTGAAGCATTGGAATCTAAAACTGGACTCACAGGAGAGGTTCAAACCATAGAAAGTGAGAGTGTCAGTCCTCTTGTACTGAAGTCAGCAATGTGCCTTGTGTACTAAATTCGGATGCAATCTCTGTGTTTCATCGTCAATAAGAAGGTCCAAGGGATACAGTAAACCTGAAGTGAAGCATCGGAATCTAAAACTGGACCCACGGAAGAGGTTCAAATCATAGAAAGTGAGAGTGTCAGCCCTCTTGTACTTAAGTCGGCATTGTGCCCTTTGTATTATATTCGGATGCAATTTCTGTGTTTCATCGTCAATAAGAAGGTGCAATTTGTGCAGTAAACCTGAAGTGAAGCATCGGAATCTAAAACTGGACTCACAGGAGAGGTTCAAATCGTAGAAAGTGAGAGTGTCAGTCCTCTTGTACTTAAGTCGGCATTGTGCCTTTTGTATTAAATTCGGATGTATTTTTTGTGTTTCATCGTCAATAAGAAGGTGCAAGGTACACAGTAAACCTGAATTGAAGCATCGGAATCTAAAACTGGACTCACAGGATAGGTTGAAATCGTAGAAAGTGAGAGTGTCAGTCCTCTTGTACTTAAGTCGGCATTGTGCCTTTTGTATTAGATTCGGATGTAATTGTTGTGTTTCATCGTCAATAAGAAGGTGCAAGGTATACAGTAAACCTGAATTGAAGCATCGGAATCTAAAGGTGGACTCACAGGAGAGGTTCAAATCGTAGAATGTGAGAGTGTCAGTCCACTTGTACTTACGTCGCCATTGTGCTTATTGTATTAAATTCGGATGAATTTCTGTGTTTCATCGTCAATAAGAAGGTCCAAGGGATACAGTAAACCTGAAGTGAAGCATCGGAATCTAAATCTGGACCCACAGGAGAGGTTCAAATCATAGAAAGTTAGAGTGTCAGTCCTCTTTTACTGAAGTCTGCATTGATCCTTTTGTATTAAATTCGGATGCAAACTATGTGTTTCATCGTCAATAAGAAGGTCCAAGGGATACAATTAACCTGAAGTGAAGCATCGGAATCTAGAACTGGACTCACAGGAGAGGTTCAAATCATAGAAAGTGAGAGTGTCAGTCCTCTTGTACTTAAGTCAGCAATGTGCCTTTTGCACTAAATTCGGATGCAATCTCTGTGTTTCATCGTCAATAAGAAGGTCCAAGGGTTACAGTAAACCTGAAGTGAAGCATCGGAATCTAAAAGTGGACCCACAGGAGAGTTTCAAATCATACAAAGTGGGACCGTCAGTCCTCTTGTACATAAGTCGGCATTGTGCCTTTTGTATTTAATTCGGATGCAATTTCTGTGTTTCATCGTCTATAAGATGGTGCAAGGTATACTGCAAACCTGAAGTGAAGAGTCGGAATCTAAGACTGGACTCACAGGAGAGGTTCAAATCGTAGAAAGTGAGAGTGTCTGTCCTCTTGTACTTAAGTCGACATTGTGCCTTTTGTATTAAATTCGGATGCAATTTCTGTGCTTCATCGTCAATAAGTAGGTGCATGGTATACAGTAAACCTGAAGTGAAGCATCGGAATCTAAAACTGGACTCACGGGAGAGGTTCAAATCGTAGAAAGTCGGAGTGTCAGTCCTCATGTACTTATGCCGGCATTGTGCCTTTTGTATTAAAATCGAATGCAATTTCTGTGTTTCATCGTCAATAAGATGGTGCAAGGTATACTGTAATCTTGAAGTGAAGCATCGGAATCTAAAACTGGACTCACAGGAGAGGTTCAAATCGTAGAAAGTGAGGGTGTCAGTCCTCATGTACTTTAGTCGCATTCTGCCTTTTGTATTAAACTCGGATGCAATTTCTGTGTTTCATCGTCAATAAGAAGGTGCAAGGTATACAGTAATCTTGAAAATGAAGCATCGGAATCTAAAACTGGACTCACAGGAGAGGATCAAATCATAGAAAGTGAGAGTGTCAGTCCTCTTGTACTTAAGTCGGCATTGTGCTTTTGTATTATATTCGGATGCAATTTCTGTGTTTCATCGTCAATAAGAAGGTGCAATATGTGCAGTAAACCTGAAGTGAAGCATCGGAATCTAAAACTGGACTCACAGGAGAGGTTCAAATCGTAGAAAGTGAGAGTGTCAGTCCTCTTGTACTTAAGTCGGCATTGTGCCTTTTGTATTAAATTCGGATGTATTTTTTGTGTTTCATCGTCAATAAGAAGGTGCAAGGTACACAGTAAACCTGAATTGAAGCATCGGAATCTAAAACTGGACTCACAGGATAGGTCGAAATCGTAGAAAGTGAGTGTGTTAGTCCTCTTGTACTTAAGGCTGCATGGTGCCTTTTGTAGTAAATTCGGATGCAATTTCTGTGTTTCATCATCAATAAGATAGTGCAAGGTATACAGTAAACCTGAAGTGAAGCATCGGAATTTAAAACTGGACTCACAGGAGAGGTTCAAATCGTAGAGCGTGAGAGTGTCAGTCCTCTTGTACTTAAGTCGGCATTGTGCCTTTTGTATTAAATTCGGATGTAATTTTTGTGTTTCATCGTCAATACGAAGGTGAAAAGTATACAGTAAACTTGAATTGAAGCATCGGAATCTAAAACTGGACTCACAGGATAGGTTCAAATCGTAGAAAGTGAGAGTGTCAGACCTCTTGTACTTAAGTCGGCATTGTGCCTTTTGTATTAGATTCGGATTTAATTGTTGTGTTTCATCGTCAATAAGAAGGTGCAAGGTATACAGTAAACCTGAATTGAAGCATCGGAATCAAAAACTGGACTCACAGGAGAGGTTCAAATCGTAGAATGTGAGAGTGTCAGTCCACTTGTACTTAAGTCGGCATTGTGCTTTTTGTATTAAATTCGGATGAATTTCTGTGTTTCGTCGTCAATAAGAAGGTGCAAGGTATACAGTAAACCTAAAGTGAAGCATCGGAATCTAAAACTGGACGCACAGGAGAGGTTCAAAACGTAGAAAGTGAGAGTGTCAGTCCTATTGTACTTAAGTCGGCATTGTGCCTTTTGTATTAGATTCGGATGCATTTTCTGTGTTTCATCGTCAATAAGAAGGTGCAAGGATTACAGTAAACCTGAAGTGAAGCATCGGAATCAAAAACTGGACTCACAGGAGAGGTTCAAATCATAGAGGGAGAGAATGTCAGTCCTCTTGTACTTATCGGGGCATTGTGAATTTTGTATTAAATTCGGATGCAATTTCTGTGTTTCATCGTCAATAAGAAGGTGAAAGTTATACAGTAAACCTAAAGTGAAACATCTGAATCTAAAACTGGACTCACAGGAGAGGTTCAAATCATAGAGAGAGAGAGTGTCAGTCCTCTTGTACTTATGTCGGCATTGTGCCTTTTGTATTAAATTCGGATGCAATTTCTGTGTTACATTGTCAATAAGAATGTGCAAGGTATAAAGTAAACCTGAAGTGAAACATCGGAATCTAAAACTGGACTCACAGGAGAGGTTTAAATCGTAGAAAGTGAGAGTGTCAGTCCTCTTGTACTTAAGTCTGCATTGTGCAGTTTGTATCATATTCGGATGCTATTTCTGTGTTTCGTCGTCAATAAGAAGGTGCAAGGTATACAGTAAACCTGAAGTGAAGCATCGGAATCTAAAACTGGACTCACAGGAGAGGTTTAAATCGTAGAAAGTGAGAGTGTCAGTCCTCTTGTACTTAAGTCGGCATTGTGCCTTTTGTATTAAATTCGGATGTAATTTTTGTGTTTCATCGTCAATACGAAGGTGCAAGGTATACAGTAAACTTGAATTGAAGCATCGGAATCTAAAACTGGACTCACAGGAGAAGTTCAAAACGTAGAAAGTGAGAGTGTCTGTCCTATTGTACTTAAGTCGGCATTGTGCTTTTTGTATTAGATTCGGATGCAATTTCTGTGCTTCATCGTCAATAAGAAGGTGCAAGGTTTACAGCAAACCTGAAGTGAAGCATCGGAATCAAAAACTGGACTCACAGGAGCGGTTCAAATCATAGAAAGTGGGAGTGTAAGTCCTCTTGTACTTAAGCCGGCATTGTGCCTTTTGTATTAAATTCGGATGCAATTTCTGTGTTTCATCGTCAATATGAAGGTGCAAGGTATGCAGTAAAGCTGAAGTGAAGCATCGGAATCTAATACTGGACTCACAGGAGAGGTTCAAATCGTAGAATGTGAGAGTGTCAGTCCTCTTGTACTTAAGTCGGCATTATGCCTTTTCAATTAAATTCGGATGCTATTCCTGTATTTCATCGTCAATACGATTGTGCAAGGTATACAGTAAACCTGAAGTGATGCATTGGAATCTAAAACTGGACTCACAGGAGAGATTCAAATCATAGAAAGTGAGAGTGTCAATCCTCTTGTACTTAAGCCGGCATTGTGCTTTTTGTATTAAATTCGGATGCAATTTCTGTGTTTCATCGTCAATATGAAGGTGCAAGGTATACAGTAAACCTGAAGTGAAGCATCGGAATCTAAAACTTTTCTCACAGGACAGGTTCATATCGTGGAAGGTGAGACTGACAGTCCACTTGTACTTAAGTTGGCATTGTGCTTTTTGTATTAAATTCGGATGCATTATCTGTGTTTCATTGTCAATAAGAAGGTGCAAGGTATATGAAGTGAAGCATCGAAATCAAAAACTGCACTCACAGGAGAGGTTCAAATCATAAAAAGTGAGAGTGTCAGTCCTCCTGTACTTAAGTCTGCATTGTGCCTTTTGTATTAAATTCGGATGCGATTTCTGTGTTTCATCGTCAATAAGAACGTGCAAGGTAAACAGTAAACCTGAAGTGAAGCATCGGAATCTAAAACT
Source organism: Schistocerca americana (assembly GCF_021461395.2). Lineage (NCBI taxonomy): Eukaryota > Metazoa > Arthropoda > Insecta > Orthoptera > Acrididae > Schistocerca > Schistocerca americana. The sequence goes on from NC_060122.1 coordinate 56,006,423, forward strand.
GGACCCACAGGAGAGGTTCAAATCATAGAAAGTGAGAGTGTCAGTCCTCTTGTACTTAAGTCGGCATTGTGCCTTTTGTATTAAATTCGGATGCAATTTCTGTGTTTCATCGTCAATATGAAGGTGCAAGGTATACAGTAAACCTAAAGTGAAGCATCGGAATCTAAAACTGGACTCAAAGGAGAGGTTCAAATAGTAGAAAGTGTGAGTGTCAGTCCTCTTGTACTTAAGTCGGCATTGTGCCTTTTGTATTAAATTCGGATGCAATTTCTCTGTTTCATCGTCAATAAGAAGGTGCAAGGTATACAGTAAACCTGAAGTGAAGCATCGGAATCTAAAACTGGACTCACAGGAGAGATTCAAAACGTAGAAAGTGAGAGTGTCACTCCTATTGTACTGAAGTCGGCATTGTGCCTTTTGTATTAGATTCTGATGCAATTTCTGTGTTTCATCGTCAATAAGAAGGTGCAAGGTATACAGTAAACCTGAAGTGAAGGATAGGAATCTAAAACTGGTCTCACAGGAGAGGTTCATATCGTAGAAAGTGAGACTGTCAGTCCACTTGTACTTAAGTCGGCATTGTGCCTTTCAAAATAATTTCGGAAGCAATTCATGTGTTTCATCGTCAATAAGAAGGTGCAAGGTATACAGTAAACCTGAAGTGAAGCATCGGAATCTAAAACTGTACTCACAGGAGACGTTCAAATCATAGAAAGTAAGAGTGTCAGTCCTCCTGTACTTAAGTCGGCATTGTGCCTTTTGTATTACATTCGGATGCTATTTCTGTGTTTCATCGTCAATTAGAACGTGCAAGGTAAACAGTAAACCTGAGGTGAAGCATCGGAATCTAAAACTGGACTCACAGGAGAGGTTCATATCGTAGAAAGTGAGAGTGTCAGTCCTCATGTACTTAAGTCGGCATTGTGCCTTTTGTATTAAAATCGGATGCAATTTCTGTGTTTCATTAAAAATAAGAAGGTGCAAGGTATACAGTAATCTTGAAAATGAAGCATCGGAATCTAAAACTGGACCCACAGGAGAGGTTCAAATCATAGAAAGTGAGAGTGTCAACCCTCTTGTACTTAAGTCTGCATTGTGCAGTTTGTATCATATTCGGATGCTATTTCTGTGTTTCGTCGTCAATAAGAAGGTGCAAGGTATACAGTAAACCTGAAGTGAAGCATTGGAATCTAAAACTGGACTCACAGGAGAGGTTTAAATCGTAGAAAGTGAGAGTGTCAGTCCTCTTGTACTTAAGTCGGCATTGTGCCTTTTGTATTAAATTCGGATGTAATTTTTGTGTTTCATCGTCAATACGAAGGTGCAAGGTATACAGTAAACTTGAATTGAAGCATCGGAATCTAAAACTGGACTCACAGGAGAAGTTCAAAACGTAGAAAGTGAGAGTGTCTGTCCTATTGTACTTAAGTCGGCATTGTGCTTTTTGTATTAGATTCGGATGCAATTTCTGTGCTTCATCGTCAATAAGAAGGTGCAAGGTTTACAGCAAACCTGAAGTGAAGCATCGGAATCAAAAACTGGACTCACAGGAGCGGTTCAAATCATAGAAAGTGGGAGTGTAAGTCCTCTTGTACTTAAGCCGGCATTGTGCCTTTTGTATTAAATTCGGATGCAATTTCTGTGTTTCATCGTCAATATGAAGGTGCAAGGTATGCAGTAAAGCTGAAGTGAAGCATCGGAATCTAATACTGGACTCACAGGAGAGGTTCAAATCGTAGAATGTGAGAGTGTCAGTCCTCTTGTACTTAAGTCGGCATTATGCCTTTTCAATTAAATTCGGATGCTATTCCTGTATTTCATCGTCAATACGATTGTGCAAGGTATACAGTAAACCTGAAGTGAAGCATTGGAATCTAAAACTGGACTCACAGGAGAGATTCAAATCATAGAAAGTGAGAGTGTCAATCCTCTTGTACTTAAGCCGGCATTGTGCCTTTTGTATTAAATTCGGATGCAATTTCTGTGTTTCATCGTCAATATGAAGGTGCAAGGTATACAGTAAACCTGAAGTGAAGCATCGGAATCTAAAACTTTTCTCACAGGACAGGTTCATATCGTGGAAGGTGAGACTGACAGTCCACTTGTACTTAAGTTGGCATTGTGCTTTTTGTATTAAATTCGGATGCATTATCTGTGTTTCATTGTCAATAAGAAGGTGCAAGGTATATGAAGTGAAGCATCGAAATCAAAAACTGCACTCACAGGAGAGGTTCAAATCATAAAAAGTGAGAGTGTCAGTCCTCCTGTACTTATGTCTGCATTGTGCCTTTTGTATTAAATTCGGATGCGATTTCTGTGTTTCATCGTCAGTAAGAACGTGCAAGGTAAACAGTAAACCTGAAGCGAAGCATCGGAATCTAAAACTGGACCCACAGGAGAGGTTCAAATCATAGAAAGTGAGAGTGTCAGTCCTCTTGTACTTAAGTCGGCATTGTGCCTTTTGTATTAAATTCGGATGCAATTTCTGTGTTTCATCGTCAATATGAAGGTGCAAGGTATACAGTAAACCTAAAGTGAAGCATCGGAATCTAAAACTGGACTCAAAGGAGAGGTTCAAATAGTAGAAAGTGTGAGTGTCAGTCCTCTTGTACTTAAGTCGGCATTGTGCCTTTTGTATTAAATTTGGATGCAATTTCTCTGTTTCATCGTCAATAAGAAGGTGCAAGGTATACAGTAAACCTGAAGTGAAGCATCGGAATCTAAAACTGGACTCACAGGAGAGATTCAAAACGTAGAAAGTGAGAGTGTCACTCCTATTGTACTGAAGTCGGCATTGTGCCTTTTGTATTAGATTCTGATGCAATTTCTGTGTTTCATCGTCAATAAGAAGGTGCAAGGTATACAGTAAACCTGAAGTGAAGGATAGGAATCTAAAACTGGTCTCACAGGAGAGGTTCATATCGTAGAAAGTGAGACTGTCAGTCCACTTGTACTTAAGTCGGCATTGTGCCTTTCAAAATAATTTCGGAAGCAATTCATGTGTTTCATCGTCAATAAGAAGGTGCAAGGTATACAGTAAACCTGAAGTGAAGCATCGGAATCTAAAACTGTACTCACAGGAGACGTTCAAATCATAGAAAGTAAGAGTGTCAGTCCTCCTGTACTTAAGTCGGCATTGTGCCTTTTGTATTACATTCGGATGCTATTTCTGTGTTTCATCGTCAATTAGAACGTGCAAGGTAAACAGTAAACCTGAGGTGAAGCATCGGAATCTAAAACTGGACTCACAGGAGAGGTTCAAATCGTAGAAAGTGAGAGTGTCAGTCCTCTTGTACTTAAGTCGGCATTATGCCTTTTGAATTAAATTCGGATGCAATTCCTGTATTTCATCGTCAATACGATTGTGCAAGGTATACAGTAAACCTGAAGTGAAGCATCGGAATCAAAAACTGGACTCACAGGAGAGGTTCAAAACGTAGAAAGTGAGAGTGTCAGTCCTAATGTACTTAAGTCGGCATTGTGCCTTTTGAATTAGTTTCGGATGCAATTCCTGTGTTTCATGGTCAATAAGAAGGTGCAAGGTATACAGTAAACCTGAAGTGAAGGATCGGAATCTAAAACTGGACTCACAGGAGAGGTTCAAATCGTAGAAAGTGAGAGTGTCAGTCCACTTGTACTTAAGTCGGCATTTTGCTTTTTGTATTAATTTCGGATGCAATTTCTGTGTTTCATCGTCAATAGGAAGGTGCAAGGTACACAGTAAACCCGAATTGTAGCATCGGAATCTAAATCTGGAATCACAGGAGAGGTTCAAATCGTAGAAAGTGAGAGTGTCATTCCTCTTGTACTTAAGTCGGCATTGTGCCCTTTGTATTAAATTCGGATGCAGACTATGTGTTTCATCGTCAATCAGAACGTCCAAGGGATACAGTAAACCTGAAGTGAAGCATCACAATCTAAAACTGGACTCACAGGAGTGGTTCAAATCATAGATAGTGAGAGTGTCAGTCCCCTTGTACATAAGACGGCATTGTTCGTTTTGTACTAAATTCGGATGCAATCTCTGTGTTTCATCGTGAATTAGAAGGTCCAAGGGACACAGTAAACCTGAAGTGAAGCATTGGAATCTAAAACTGGACCCACAGGAGCGGTTCAAATCATAGAAAGTGGGAGTGTCAGTCCTCCTGTACTTAAGTCGGCATTGTGCCTTTTGTATTAAATTCGGATGCTATTTCTGTGTTTCATCGTGAATAAGAACGTGCAAGGTAAAGAGTAAACCTGAAGTGAAGCATCGAAATCTAAAACTGGACCCACAGGAGAGGTTCAAATCATAGAAAGTGAGAGTGTCAGTCCTCTTGTACTTAAGTCGGCATTGTGCCTTTTGTATTAAATTCGGATGCAATTTCTGTGTTTCATCGTCAATATGAAGGTGCAAGGTATACAGTAAACCTGAAGTGAAGCATCGGAATCTAAAACTGGACTCACAGGAGAGATTCAAATCGTAGAAAGTGAGTGTGTCAGTCCTCTTGTACTTAAGTCGGCATTATGCCTTTTGAATTAAATTCGGATGCAATTCCTGAATTTCATCGTCAATACGATTGTGCAAGGTATACAGTAAACCTGAAGTGAAGCATCGGAATCTAAAACTGGACTCACAGGAGAGGTTCAAAACGTAGAAAGTGAGAGTGTCAGTCCTATTGTACTTATGTCGGCATTGTGCCTTTTGTATTAGATTCGGATGCAATTTCTGTGTTTCATGGTCAATAAGAAGGTGCAAGGTATACAGTAAACCTGAAGTGAAGGATCGGAATCTAAAACTGGACTCACAGGAGAGGTTGAAATCGTAGAAAGTGAAAGTGTCAGTCCACTTGTACTTAAGTCGGCATTTTGCTTTTTGTATTAATTTCGGATGCAATTTCTGTGTTTCATCGTCAATAAGAAGGTGCAAGGTATACAGTAAACCTGATGTGTAGCATCGGAATCTAAAAATGGACTCACAGGAGAGATTCAAATCATAGAAAGTGAGATTGTCAGTCCTCTTTTACTTAAGTCGGCATTGTGCCTTTTGTATTAAATTCGGATGCAAACTATGTGTTTCATCGTCAATCAGAAGGTCCAAGGGATACAGTAAACGTGAAGTGAAGCATCGGAATCTAAAACTGGACTCACAGGAGAGGTTCAAATCATAGATAGTGAGAGTGTCTGGATCCTTGTACTTAAGTCAGCATTGTGCCTTTTGTACCAAATTCGGATTCAATCTATGTGTTCCATCGTCAATTGGAAGGTCCAAGGGATACAGTAAACCTGAAGTGAAGCATTGGAATCTAAAACTGGACCCACAGGAGCAGTTCAAATCATAGAAAGTGGGAGTGTCAGTCCTCTTTACTTAAGTCGGCATTGTGCCTTTTGTATTAAATTCGGATGCAAACTATGTGTTTCATCGTCAATCAGAAGGTCCAAGGGATACAGTAAACTTGAAGTGAAGCATCGGAATCTAAAACTGGACTCACAGGAGAGGTTCAAATCATAGATAGTGAGAGTGTCTGGATCCTTGTACTTAAGTCAGCATTGTGCCTTTTGTACCAAATTCGGATGCAATCTATGTGTTTCATCGTCAATAAGAAGGTGCAAGGTATACAGTAAACCTGAAGTGAAGCATCGGAATCTAAAACTGTACTCACAGGAGAGGTTCAAATCATAGAAAGTGAGAGTGACAGTCCTCCTGTACTTAAATCGGCATTGTGGCTTTTGTATTAAATTCGGATGCTATTTCTGTGTTTCATCGTCAATAAGAACGTGCAAGGTAAACAGTAAACCTGAAGTGAAGCAGCGGAATCTAAAACTGGACCCACCGGAGAGGTTCAAATCATAGAAAGTGAGAGTGTCAGTCCTCTTGTACTTAAGCCGGCATTGTGCCTTTTGTATTAAATTCGGATGCAATTTCTGTGTTTCATCGTCAATAAGAAGGTGCAAGGTATGCAATAAACCTGAAGTGAAGCATCGGAATCTAAAACTGGACTCACAGGAGAGGTTCAAATCGTAGAAAGTGAGAGTGTCAGTCCTAATGTACTTAAGTCGGCATTGTGCCTTTTGAATTAGTTTCGGTTGCAATTCCTGTGTTTCATGGTCAACAAGAAGGTGCAAGGTATACAGTAAACCTGAAGTGAAGGATCGGAATCTAAAACTGGACTCACAGGAGAGGTTCAAATCGTAGAAAGTGAGAGTGTCAGTCCACTTGTACTTAAGTCGGCATTTTGCTTTTTGTATTAATTTCGGATGCAATTTCTGTGTTTCATCGTCAATAGGAAGGTGCAAGGTACACAGTAAACCCGAATTGTAGCATCGGAATCTAAATCTGGAATCACAGGAGAGGTTCAAATCGTAGAAAGTGAGAGTGTCATTCCTCTTGTACTTAAGTCGGCATTGTGCCCTTTGTATTAAATTCGGATGCAGACTATGTGTTTCATCGTCAATCAGAACGTCCAAGGGATACAGTAAACCTGAAGTGAAGCATCACAATCTAAAACTGGACTCACAGGAGTGGTTCAAATCATAGATAGTGAGAGTGTCAGTCCCCTTGTACATAAGTCGGCATTGTTCGTTTTGTACTAAATTCGGATGCAATCTCTGTGTTTCATCGTGAATTAGAAGGTCCAAGGGACACAGTAAACCTGAAGTGAAGCATTGGAATCTAAAACTGGACCCACAGGAGCGGTTCAAATCATAGAAAGTGGGAGTGTCAGTCCTCCTGTACTTAAGTCGGCATTGTGCCTTTTGTATTAAATTCGGATGCTATTTCTGTGTTTCATCGTGAATAAGAACGTGCAAGGTAAAGAGTAAACCTGAAGTGAAGCATCGAAATCTAAAACTGGACCCACAGGAGAGGTTCAAATCATAGAAAGTGAGAGTGTCAGTCCTCTTGTACTTAAGTCGGCATTGTGCCTTTTGTATTAAATTCAGATGCAATTTCTGTGTTTCATCGTCAATATGAAGGTGCAAGGTATACAGTAAACCTGAAGTGAAGCATCGGAATCTAAAACTGGACTCACAGGAGAGATTCAAATCGTAGAAAGTGAGTGTGTCAGTCCTCTTGTACTTAAGTCGGCATTATGCCTTTTGAATTAAATTCGGATGCAATTCCTGAATTTCATCGTCAATACGATTGTGCAAGGTATACAGTAAACCTGAAGTGAAGCATCGGAATCTAAAACTGGACTCACAGGAGAGGTTCAAAACGTAGAAAGTGAGAGTGTCAGTCCTATTGTACTTATGTCGGCATTGTGCCTTTTGTATTAGATTCGGATGCAATTTCTGTGTTTCATGGTCAATAAGAAGGTGCAAGGTATACAGTAAACCTGAAGTGAAGGATCGGAATCTAAAACTGGACTCACAGGAGAGGTTGAAATCGTAGAAAGTGAAAGTGTCAGTCCACTTGTACTTAAGTCGGCATTTTGCTTTTTGTATTAATTTCGGATGCAATTTCTGTGTTTCATCGTCAATAAGAAGGTGCAAGGTATACAGTAAACCTGATGTGTAGCATCGGAATCTAAAAATGGACTCACAGGAGAGATTCAAATCATAGAAAGTGAGATTGTCAGTCCTCTTTTACTTAAGTCGGCATTGTGCCTTTTGTATTAAATTCGGATGCAAACTATGTGTTTCATCGTCAATCAGAAGGTCCAAGGGATACAGTAAACTTGAAGTGAAGCATCGGAATCTAAAACTGGACTCACAGGAGAGGTTCAAATCATAGATAGTGAGAGTGTCTGGATCCTTGTACTTAAGTCAGCATTGTGTCTTTTGTACCAAATTCGGATTCAATCTATGTGTTCCATCGTCAATTGGAAGGTCCAAGGGATACAGTAAACCTGAAGTGAAGCATAGGAATCTAAAACTGGACCCACAGGAGCAGTTCAAATCATAGAAAGTGGGAGTGTCAGTCCTCTTTACTTAAGTCGGCATTGTGCCTTTTGTATTAAATTCGGATGCAAACTATGTGTTTCATCGTCAATCAGAAGGTCCAAGGGATACAGTAAACTTGAAGTGAAGCATCGGAATCTAAAACTGGACTCACAGGAGAGGTTCAAATCATAGATAGTGAGAGTGTCTGGATCCTTGTACTTAAGTCAGCATTGTGCCTTTTGTACCAAATTCGGATGCAATCTATGTGTTTCATCGTCAATAAGAAGGTGCAAGGTATACAGTAAACCTGAAGTGAAGCATCGGAATCTAAAACTGTACTCACAGGAGAGGTTCAAATCATAGAAAGTGAGAGTGACAGTCCTCCTGTACTTAAATCGGCATTGTGGCTTTTGTATTAAATTCGGATGCTATTTCTGTGTTTCATCGTCAATAAGAACGTGCAAGGTAAACAGTAAACCTGAAGTGAAGCAGCGGAATCTAAAACTGGACCTACCGGAGAGGTTCAAATCATAGAAAGTGAGAGTGTCAGTCCTCTTGTACTTAAGCCGGCATTGTGCCTTTTGTATTAAATTCGGATGCAATTTCTGTGTTTCATCGTCAATATGAAGGTGCAAGGTATGCAATAAACCTGAAGTGAAGCATCGGAATCTAAAACTGGACTCACAGGAGAGGTTCAAATCGTAGAAAGTGAGAGTGTCAGTCCTTTTGTACTTAAGTCGGCATTATGCCTTTTCAATTAAATTCGGATGCAATTCCTGTATTTCATCGTCAATACGATTGTGCAAGGTATACAGTAAACCTGAAGTGAAGCATTGGAATCTAAAACTGGACTCACAGGAGAGGTTCAAAACGTAGAAAGTGAGAGTGTCAGTCCTATTGTACTTAAGTCGGCATTGTGCCTTTTGTATTACATTCGTATGCAATTTCTGTGTTTCGTCGTCAATAAGAAGGTGCAAGGTATACAGTAAACCAGATGTGTAGCATCGGAATCTAAAACTGGACTCACAGGAGAGATTCAAATCATAGAAAGTGAGAGTGTCAGTCCTCTTTTACTTAAGTCGGCATTGTGCCTTTTGTATTAAATTTGGATGCAATTTCTGTGTTTCATTGTCAATAAGAAGGTGCAAGGTATACAGTAAACCTGAAGTGAAGCATCGGAATCTAAAACTGGACTCACAGGAGAGGTTCAAAACGTAGAAAGTGAGAGTGTCAGTCCAATTGTACTTAGGAAGGCATTGTGCCTTTTGTATTAGATTCGGATGCTATTTCTGTGTTTCATCGTCAATAAGAAGGTGCAAGGTATACAGTAAACTTGAATTGTAGCATCGGAATCTAAATCTGGACTCACTGGAGAGATTCAAATCATAGAAAGTGAGAGTGTCAGTCCTTTTTCACTTAAGGCGGCATTATGCCTTTTGTATTAAATTCGGATGCAATTTCTGTGTTTCATCGTCAATAAGTAGGTCCATGGATACAGTAAACCTGAAGTGAAGCATCGGAATCTAAAACTGGTCTCACAGGAGAGGTTCAAATCATAGAAAGTTAGAGTGTCATTCCTCTTGTACTTAAGTCGGCATTGTGCCCTTTGTATTAAATTCGGATGCAGACTATGTGTTTCATCGTCAATCAGAACGTCCAAGGGATACAGTAAACCTGAAGTGAAGCATCGGAATTTAAAACTGGACTCACAGGAGTGGTTCAAATCATAGATAGAGAGAGTGTCAGTCCCCTTGTACTTAAGTCAGCATTGTTCCTTTTGTACTAAATTCGGATGCAATTTCTGTGTTTCATCGTCAATAAGAAGATGCAAGGTATACAGTATACCTGAAGTGAAGCAACGTAATCTAAAACTGGACCCACAGGAGCGGTTCAAATCGTAGAAAGTGGGAGTGCCAGTCCTCTTGTAATTAAGTCGGCATTGTGCCTTTTGTATTAAATTCGGATGCAAACTATGTGTTTCATCGTCAATCAGAAGGTCCAAGGGATACACTTAACTTGAAGTGAAGCATCGGAGTCTAAAACTGGACTCACAGGAGAGGTTCAAATCATAGATAGTGGGAGTGTCTGGATTCTTGTACTTAAGTCAGCATTGTGCCTTTTGTACCAAATTCGGATGCAATCTCTGTGTTCCATCGTCAATTGGAAGGTCCAAGGGATACAGTAAACCTGAAGTGAAGCATCGGAACCTAAAACTGGACCCACAGGAGCGGTTCAAATCATAGAAAGTGGGAGTGTAAGTCCTCTTGTACTTAAGTCGGCATTGTGCCTTTGTATTAAATTCGCATGCAATTTCTGTGTTTCATCGTCAATAAGAAGGTGCAAGGTATACAGTACACCTGAAGTGAAGCATCGGAATGTAAAGCTGGACTCAAAGGAGAGGTTCAAATCGTAGAAAGTGTGAGTGTCAGTCCTCCTGTGCTTATATCGGCATTGTGCCTTTTGTATTAAATTCGGATGCAATATCTGTGTTTCATCGTCAATAAGAAGGTGCAAGGTATACAGTAAACCTGAAGTGAAGCATCGGAATCTAAAACTGGACTCACAGGAGAGATTCAAAACGTAGAAAGTGAGAGTGTCAGTCCTATTGTACTGAAGTCGGCATTGTGCCTTTTGTATTAGATTCTGATGCAATTTCTGTGTTTCATCGTCAATAAAAAGGTGCAAGGTATACAGTAAACCTGAAGTTAAGGATCGGAATCTAAAACTGGTCTCACAGGAGAGGTTCATATCGTAGAAACTGAGAGTGTCAGTCCACTTGTACTTAAGTCGGCATTGTGCCTTTCAAAATAATTTCGGATGCAATTCATGTGTTTCATCGTCAATAAGAATGTGCAAGGTATACAGTAAACCTGAAGTGAAGCATCGGAATCTAAAACTGTACTCACAGGAGAGATTCAAAACGTAGAAAGTGGGAGTGTCAGTCCTATTGTACTGAAGTGGGCATTTTGCCTTTATGTATTAGATTCGGATGTAATTTCTGTGTTTCATCGTCAATAAGAAGGTGCAAGGTATACAGTAAACCTGAAGTGAAGCATCGGAGTCTAAAACTGGTCTCACAGGACAGGTTCATATCGTAGAAGGTGAGACTGACAGTCAACTTGTACTTAAGTTGGCATTGTGCTTTTTGTATTAAATTCGGATGCAATATCTGTGTTTCATTGTCAATAAGAAGGTGCAAGGTATACAGTAAACATGAAGTGAAGCATCGGAATCTAAAACTGTACTCACAGGAGAGGTTCAAATCATAGAAAGTGAGAGTGTCAGTCCTCTTGTACTTAAGTCGGCATTGTGCCTTTTGTATTAAATTCGGATGCAATTTCTGTGTTTCATCGTCAATATGAAGGTGCAAGGTATACAGTAAACCTGAAGTGAAGCATCGGAATCTAAAACTGGACTCAAAGGAGAGGTTCAAATCGTAGAAAGTGTGAGTGTCAGACCTCTTGTACTTTAGTCGGCATTGTGCCTTTTGTATTAAATTCGGATGCAATTTCTGTGTTTCATCGTCAATAAGAAGGTGCAAGGTATACAGTAAACCTGAAGTGAAGCATCGGAATCTAAAACTGGACTCACAGGAGAGATTCAAAACGTAGAAAGTGAGAGTGTCACTCCTATTGTACTGAAGTCGGCATTGTGCCTTTTGTATTAGATTCTGATGCATTTTCTGTGTTACATCGTCAATAAGAAGGTGCAAGGTATACAGTAAACCTGAAGTGAAGGATAGGAATCTAAAACTGGTCTCACAGGAGAGGTTCATATCGTAGAAAGTGAGACTGTCAGTCCACTTGTACTTAAGTCGGCATTGTGCCTTTCAAAATAATTTCGGATGCAATTCATGTGTTTCATCGTCAATAAGAATGTGCAAGGTATACAGTAAACCTGAAGTGAAGGATCGGAATCTAAAACTGGACTCACAGGAGAGGTTCAAATCGTAGAAAGTGAGAGTGTCAGTCCACTTGTACTTAAGTCGGCATTTTGCTTTTTGTATTAATTTCGGATGCAATTTCTGTGTTTCATCGTCAATAAGAAGGTGCAAGGTATACAGTAAACCTGATGTGTAGCATCGGAATCTAAAACTGGACTCACAGGAGAGATTCAAATCATAGAATGTGAGAGTGTCAGTCCTCTTTTACTTAAGTCGGCATTGTACCTTTTGTATTAAATTCGGATGCAATTTCTGTGTTTCATCGTCAATAGGAAGGTGCAAGGTATACAGTAAACCCGAATTGTAGCATCGGAATCTAAATCTTTAATCACAGGAGAGATTCAAATCATAGAAAGTGAGAGTGTCAGCCCTCTTTCACTTAAGTCAGCATTATGCCTTTTGTATTAAATTCGGATGCAATTTCTGTGTTTCATCGTCAATAAGAAGGTCCATGGATACAGTAAACCTGAAGTGAAGCATCGGAATCTAAAACTGGACTCACAGGAGAGGTTCAAATCATAGAAAGTTAGAGTGTCATTCCTCTTGTACTTAAGTCGGCATTGAGCCCTTTGTATTAAATTCGGATGCAGACTATGTGTTTCATCGTCAATCAGAACGTCCAAGGGATACAGTAAACCTGAAGTGAAGCATCACAATCTAAAACTGGACTCACAGGAGTGGTTCAAATCATAGATAGTGAGAGTGTCAGTCCCCTTGTACATAAGTCAGTATTGTTCCTTTTGTACTAAATTCGGATGCAATCTCTGTGTTTCATCGTCAATTAGAAGGTCCAAGGGACACAGTAAACCTGAAGTGAAGCATTGGAATCTAAAACTGGACAGACAGGAGCGGTTCAAATCATAGAAAGTGGGAGTGTCAGTCCTCTTGTACTTAAGTCGGCATTGTGCCTTTTGTATTAAATTCGGATGCTATTTCTGTGTTTCATCGTGAATAACAACGTGCAAGGTAAAGAGTAAACCTGAAGTAAAGCATCGAAATCTAAAACTGGACCCACAGGAGAGGTTCAAATCATAGAAAGTGAGAGTGTCAGTCCCTTGTACTTAACTCGGCATTGTGCCTTTTGTATTAAATTCGGATGCAATTTCTGTGTTTCATCGTCAATATGAAGGTGCAAGGTATACAGTAAACTTGAAGTGAAGCATCGGAATCAAAAACTGGACTCACAGGAGAGGTTCAAATCGTAGAAAGTGAGTGTGTCGAGACCTCTTGTACTTAAGTCGGCATTATGCCTTTTGAATTAAATTCGGATGCAATTTCTGTATTTCATCGTCAATACGATTGTGCAAGGTATACAGTAAACCTGAAGTGAAGCATCGGAATCTAAAACTGGACTCACAGGAGAGGTTCAAAACGTAGAAAGTGAGAGTGTCAGTCCTTTTGTACTTATGTCGGCATTGGGCCTTTTGTATTAGATTCGGATGCAATTTCTGTGTTTCATGGTCAATAAGAAGGTGCAAGGTATACAGTAAACCTGAAGTAAAGGATCGGAATCTAAAACTGGACTCACAGGAGAGGTTGAAATCGTAGAAAGTGAAAGTGTCAGTCCACTTGTACTTAAGTCGGCATTTTGCTTTTTGTATTAATTTCGGATGCAATTTCTGTGTTTCATCGTCAATAAGGAGGTGCAAGGTATACAGTAAACCTGATGTGTAGCATCGGAATCTAAAAATGGACTCACAGGAGAGATTCAAATCATAGAAAGTGAGATTGTCAGTCCTCTTTTACTTAAGTCGGCATTGTGCCTTTTGTATTAAATTCGGATGCAAACTATGTGTTTCAACGTCAATCAGAAGGTCCAAGGGATACAGTAAACTTGAAGTGAAGCATCGGAATCTAAAACTGGACTCACAGGAGAGGTTCAAATCATAGATAGTGAGAGTGTCTGGATCCTTGTACTTAAGTCAGCATTGTGCCTTTTGTACCAAATTCGGATGCAATCTATGTGTTCCATCGTCAATTGGAAGGTCCAAGGGATACAGTAAACCTGAAGTGAAGCATTGGAATCTAAAACTGGGCCCACAGGAGCAGTTCAAATCATAGAAAGTGGGAGTGTCAGTCCTCTTTACTTAAGTCTTCATTGTGCCTTTTGTATTAAATTCGGATGCAAACTATGTGTTTCATCGTCAATCAGAAGGTCCAAGGGATACAGTAAACTTGAAGTGAAGCATCGGAATCTAAAACTGGACTCACAGGAGAGGTTCAAATCATAGATAGTGAGAGTGTCTGGATCCTTGTACTTAAGTCAGCATTGTGCCTTTTGTACCAAATTCGGATGCAATCTATGTGTTCCATCGTCAATTGGAAGGTCCAAGGGATACAGTAAACCTGAAGTGAAGCATCGGAATCTAAAACTGGACCCACAGGAGCGGTTCAAATCATAGAAAGTCGGAGTGTAAGTTCTCTTGTACTTAAGTCGGCATTGTTCCTTTTGTATTAAATTCGCATGCAATTTCTGTGTTTCATCGTCAATAGGAAGGTGCAAGGTATACAGTAAACCTGAAGTGAAGCATCGGAATCTAAAACTGGACTCAAAGGAGAGGTTCAAATCGTAGAAAGTGTGAGTGTCAGTCCTCTTGTACTTAAGTCGGCATTGTGCCTTTTGTATTAAATTCGGATGCAATTTCTGTGTTTCATCGTCAATAAGAAGGTGCAAGGTATACAGTAAACCTGAAGTGAAGCATCGGAATCTAAAACTGGACTCACAGGAGAGTTTCAAAACGTAGAAAGTGAGACTGACAGTCCACTTGTACTTAAGTTGGCATTGTGCTTTTTGGATTAAATTCGGATGCAATTTCTGTGTTTCATCGTCAATATGAAGGTGCAAGGTATACAGTAAACCTGAAGTGAAGCATCAGAATCTAAAACTGGACCCAAAGGAGAGGTTCAAATCGTAGAAAGTGTGTGTGTCAGTCCTCTTGTACTTAAGTCGGCATTGTGCCTTTTGTATTAAATTCGGATGCAATTTCTGTGTTTCATCGTCAATAAGAAGGTGCAAGGTATACAGTAAACCTGAAGTAAAGCATCGGAATCCAAAACTGGACTCACAGGAGAGATTCAAAACGTAGAAAGTGAGAGTGTCAGTCCTATTGTACTGAAGTCGGCATTGCGCCTTTTGTATTAGATTCTGATGCAATTTCAGTGTTTCATCGTCAATAAGAAGGTGCAAGGTATACAGTAAACCTGAAGTGAAGGATCGAAATCTAAAACTGGTCTCACAGGAGAGGTTCATTTCGTAGAAAGTGAGACTGTCAGTCCATTTGTACTTAAGTCCGCATTGTGCCTTTCAAAATAATTTCGGATGCAATTCATGTGTTTCATCGTCAATAAGAATGTGCAAGGTATACAGTAAAGCTGAAGTGAAGCATCGGAATCTAAAACTGTACTCACAGGAGAGATTCAAAACGTAGAAAGTGAGAGTGTCAGTCCTATTGTACTGAAGTCGGCATTTTGCCTTTTTGTATTAGATTCGGATGCAATTTCTGTGTTTCATCGTCAATAAGAAGGTGCAAGGTATACAGTAAACCTGAAGTGAAGCATCGGAATCTAAAACTGGTCTCACAGGAGAGGTTCATATCGTAGAAAGTGAGACTGACAGTCCACTTGCACTTAAGTTGGCATTGTGCTTTTTGTATTAAATTCGGATGCAATTTCTGTGTTTCATCGTCAATAAGAAGGTGCAAGGTATACAGTAAACCTGAAGTGAAGCATCGGAATCTAAAACTGTACTCACAGGAGAGGTTCAAATCATAGACAGTGAGAGTGTCAGTCCTCCTGTACTTAAGTCGGCATTGTGCCTTTTGTATTAAATTCGGATGCGATTTCTGTGTTTCATCGTCAGTAAGAACGTGCAAGGTAAACAGTAAACCTGAAGTGAAGCATCGGAATCTAAAACTGAACCCACAGGAGAGGTTCAAATCATAGAAAGTGAGAGTGTCAGTCCTCTTGTACTTAAGTCGGCATTGTGCCTTTTGTAATAAATTCGGATGCAATTTCTGTGTTTCATCGTCAATATGAAGGTGCAAGGTATACAGTAAACCTGAAGTGAAGCATCGGAATCTAAAACTGGACTCAAACGAGAGGTTCAAATCGTAGAAAGTGTGTGTGTCAGTCCTCTTGTACTTAAGTCGGCATTGTGCCTTTTGTATTAAATTCGGATGCAATTTCTGTGTTTCATCGTCAATAAGAAGGTGCAAGGTATACAGTAAACCTGAAGTGAAGCCTCGGAATCTAAAACTGGACTCACAGGAGAGATTCAAAACGTAGAAAGTGAGAGTGTCAGTCCTATTGCACTGAAGTCGGCATTGTGCCTTTTGTATTAGAATCTGATGCAATTTCAGTGTTTCATCGTCAATAAGAAGGTGCAAGGTATACAGTAAACCTGAAGTGAAGGATCGGAATCTAAAACTGGTCTCACAGGAGAGGTTCATATCGTAGAAAGTGAGACTGCCAGTCCACTTGTACTTAAGTCGGCATTGTGCCTTTCAAAATAATTTCGGATGCAATTCATGTGTTTCATCGTCAATAAGAATGTGCAAGGTATACAGTAAACCTGAAGTGAAGCATCGGAATCTAAAACTGTACTCACAGGAGAGATTCAAAGCGTAGAAAGTGAGAGTGTCAGTCCTATTGTACTGAAGTCGGCATTTTGCTTTTTGTATTACATTAGGATGCAAATTCTGTGTTTCATTGTCAATAACAAGGTGCAAGGTATACAGTAAACCTGAAGTGAAGCATCGGAATCTAAAACTGGACCCACAGGAGAGGTTCAAATCATAGAAAGTGAGAGTGTCAGTCCTCTTGTACTTAAGTCGGCATTGTGCCTTTTGTATTAAATTCGGATGCAATTTCTGTCTTTCATCGTCAATAAGAATGTGCAAGGAATACAGTAAACCTGAAGTGACGCATCGGAATCTAAAACTGGACTCACAGGAGAGGTTCAAATCGTAGAAAGTGAGAGTGTCAGTCCTCTTGTACTTAAGTCGGCATTATGCCTTTTGAATTAAATTCGGATGCAATTCCTGTATTTCATCGTCAATACGATTGTGCAAGGTATACAGTAAACCTGAAGTGAAGCATCGGAATCTAAAACTGGACTCACAGGAGAGGTTCAAAACGTAGAAAGTGAGAGTGTCAGTCCTATTGTACTTAAGTCGGCATTGTGCCTTTTGTATTAGATTCGGATGCAATTTCTGTGTTTCATGGTCAATAAGAAGATGCAAGGTATACAGTTAACCTGAAGTGAAGGATCGGAATCTAAAACTGGACTCACAGGAGATGTTCAAATCGTAGAAAGTGAGAGTGTCAGTCCACTTGTACTTAAGTCGGCATTTTGCTTTTTGTATTAATTTCGGTTGCAATTTCTGTGTTTCATCGTCAATAAGAAGGTGCAAGGTATAAGGTAAACCTGATGTGTAGCATCGGAATCTAAAACTGGACTCACAGGAGAGATTCAAATCATAGAAAGTGAGAGTGTCAGTCCTCTTTTACTTAAGTCGGCATTGTGCCTTTTGTATTAAATTCGGATGCAATTTCTGTGTTTCATCGTCAATAAGAAGGTGCAAGGTATACAGTAAACCTCAAGTGAAGCATCGGAAACTAAAACTGGACTCACAGGAGAGGTTCAAAACGCAGAAAGGGAAATTGTCAGTCCAATGGCACTTAGGAAGGCATTGTGCCTTTTGTATTAGATTCGGATGCAATTTCTGTGTGTCATCGTCAACAAGAAGGTGCAAGGAATACAGTAAACCTGAATTGTAGCATCGGAATCTAAATCTGGACTCACAGGAGAGATTCAAATCATAGAAAGTGAGAGTGTCAGTCCTCTTTCACTTAAGTCGGCATTATGCCTTTTGTATTAAATTCGGATGCAATTTCTGTGTTTCATCGTCAATAAGAAGGTGCAAGGTATACAGTAAACCTGAAGTGAAGCATCGGAATCTCAAACTGGACTCACAGGAGAGATTCAAAACGTAAAAAGTGAGAGTATCAGTCCTACTGTACTGATGTCGGCATTGTGCCCTTTGTATTAGATTCGGATGCAATATCTGTGTTTCATCGTCAATAAGTAGGTGCAAGGTATACAGTAAACCTGAAGTGAAGCATCGGAATCTAAAACTGGTCTCACAGGAGAGGTTCATATCGTAGAAAGTGAGACTGTCAGTCCACTTGTACTTAAGTCGGCATTGTCCTTTTTGTATTAAATTCGGATGCCATTTCTGTGTTTCATCGTCAATAAGAAGGTGCAGTGTATACAGTAAACCTGAAGTGAATCACTGGAATCTCAAACTTGACTCACAGGAGAGATTCAAATCATAGAAAGTGAGAGTGTCAGTCCTCTTTTACTTATGTCGGCATTGTGAATTTTATATTACATTCGAATGCAATTTCTGTGTTTCATCGGCAATAAGAAGGTCCAAGGGATACAGTAAACCTGAGGTGAAGCATCGGAATCTAAAGCTGGACTCACAGGAGAGGTTCAAATCATAGAAAGTTAGAGAGTCAGTCCTCTTGTACTTAAGTCGGCCTTGTGCCTTTTGTATTAAATTCGGATGCAAACTATGTGTTTCTTCGTCAATCATAAGGTCCAAGGGATACAGTAAACCTGAAGTGAAGCATCGGAATCTAAAACTGGACTCACAGGAGAGGTTCAAATCATAGAAAGTTTGAGTGTCAGTCCCCTTGTACTTAAGTCAGCAAAGTGCCTTTTGTACTAAATTCGGATGCAATCTCTGTGTTGCATCGTCAATTAGAAGGTCCAAGGGATACAGTAAACCTGAAGAGAAGCATCGGAATCTAAAAGTAGACCCACAGGAGAGGTTCAAATCATAGAGAGTGGGACTGTCAGTCCTCCTGTACTTAAGTCGGCGTTGTGCCTTTTGTATTAAATTCGGATGCAATTTCTGTGTTTCATTGTCAATAAGAAGGTGCAAGGTATACAGTAAACCTGAACTGACGCATCGGAATCTAAACTGGAGTCACAGGAAAGGTTCAAATCGTAGAAAGTGAGAGAGTCAGTCCTCTTGTACTTAAGTCGGCCTTGTGCCTTTTGTATTAAATTCGGATGCAATATCTGTGTTTCATCGTCAATCAGAAGGTGTAAGGTATGCAGTGAACTTGAAGTGGAGAATCGGAATCTAAAACTGGACTCACAGGAGAGATTCAAAACGTAGTATCTGAGAGTGTCAGTCCTCTTTTACTTAAGTCGGCATTGTGATTTTTTTTTAAAATTCAGATGCAATTTCTGTCTTTCATCGTCAATAAGAAGGTCCAAGGGATAGAGTAAACCTGAAGTGGAGCATCGGAATCTAAAACTGGACTCACAGGAGAGGTTCAAATCATAGAATGTTAGAGTGTCAGTCCTCTTGTACTTAAGTCGGATTTGTGCCTTTTGTATTAGATTCGGATGCAATTTCTGTGTTTCATCGTCAACAAGAAGGTCCAAGGTATACAGTATACCTGAAGTGAAGCATCGGAATCTAAAACTGGACCCACAGGAGAGGTTCAAATCGTAGAAAGTGAGAGTGTCAGTCCACTTGTACTTAAGTCGGCATTGTGCTTTTTGTATTAAATTCGGATGCAATTTCTGTGTTTCATCGTCAATAAGAAGGTGCAAGGTAAGCAGTAAAGCAAAAGTGAGCATCGGAATCTAAAACTGGACTCACTGGAGAGATTCAAATCATAGAAAGTGAGAGTGTCAGTCCTCTTTTACTTAAGTCGGCATTGTGATTTTTTTTTAAAATTCAGATGCAATTTCTGTCTTTCATCGTCAATAAGAAGGTCCAAGGGATAGAGTAAACCTGAAGTGGAGCATCGGAATCTAAAACTGCACTCACAGGAGAGGTTCAAATCATAGAATGTTAGAGTGTCAGTCCTCTTGTACTTAAGTCGGCATTGTGCCTTTAGTATTAAATTCGGATGCAAACTATGTGTTTAATCGTCTATAAGAAGGTCCAAGGGATACAGTAAACATGAAGTGAAGCATCGGAATCTAAAACTGGACTCACAGGAGAGGTTCAAAACATAGAAAGTGAGAGTGTCAATCTCTTGTACTTAAGTCATCATTGTGCCTTTTGTACTAAATTCTGTTGCAATCTCTGAGTTTCATCGTCAATAAGAAGGTCCAAGGGATACAGTAAACCTGAAGTGAAGCATCGGGATCTAAAACTGTACTCACAGGTGAAGTTTAAATCATGGAGAGTGAGAGTGTCAGTCCTCTTGTACTTAAGTCGGCATTGTGCCTGTTGTATTAAATTCGAATGCTATTTCTGTGTTTCATCGTCAATAACAAGGTGCAAGGTATATAGTAAACCTGAAGTGAAGCATCGGAATCTAAAACTGGACCCACAGGAGAGGTTCAAATCATAGAAAGTGAGAGTGTCAGTCCTCTTGTACTAATGTCGGCATTGTGCCTTTCGTATTAAATTCGGATGCGATTTCTGTGTTTCATCGTCAATAAGAAGGTGCAAGGTATACAGTAAACCTGAAGTGAAGCATGGGAATCTAAAACTGGACTCACAGGAGAGATTCAAACCGTAGAAAGTGAGGCTGTCAGTCCTATTGTACTGATGTCGGCATTGTGCCTTTAGTATTAGATTCGGACGCAATTTCTGTGTTTCATCGTCAATAAGAAGGTGCAAGGTATACAGTAAACCTGAAGTGAAGCATCGGAATCTTAAACTGGTCTTACAGGAGAGGTTCATATCGCAGAAAGTGAGACTGTCAGTCCCCTTGTACTTAAGTCAGCATTGTGCCTTTTGTACCAAATTCGGATGCAATCTCTCTGTTTCATCGTCAATAAGAAGGTCCAAGGGATACAGTAAACCTGAAGTGAAGCATCGGAATCTAAAACTGTACTCACAGGAGAGGTTCAAATCATAGCAAGTGAGAGTGTCAGTCCTCCTGTACTTAGATCGGCATTGTGCTTTTTGTATTAAATTCGGATGCAATTTCTGTGTTTCATCGTCAATAAGAAGGTGCAAGGTATACAGTAAACCTGAAGTGAAGGATCGGAATCTAAAACTGTACTCACAGGAGAGGTTCAAATCATAGAAAGTGAGAGTGTCAGTCCTCCTGTACTTAAGTCGGCATTGTGCCTTTTGTATTAAATTCGGATGCGATTTCTGTGTTTCATCGTCAGTAAGAACGTGCAAGGTAAACAGTAAACCTGAAGTGAAGCATCGGAATCTAAAACTGGACCCACAGGAGAGGTTCAAATCATAGAAAGTGAGAGTGTCAGTCCTCTTGTACTTAAGTCGGCATTGTGCCTTTTGTAATAAATTCGGATGCAATTTCTGTGTTTTATCGTCAATATGAAGGTGCAAGGTATACAGTAAACCTGAAGTGAAGCATCGGAATCTAAAACTGGACTCAAAGGAGAGGTTCAAATCGTAGAAAGTGTGTGTGTCAGTCCTCTTGTACTTAAGTCGGCATTGTGCCTTTTGTATTAAATTCGGATGCAATTTCTGTGTTTCATCGTCAATAAGAAGGTGCAAGGTATACAGTAAACCTGAAGTGAAGCATCGGAATCTAAAACTGGACTCACGGGAGAGATTCAAAACGTAGAAAGTGAGAGTGTCAGTCCTATTATACTGAAGTCGGCATTGTGCCTTTTGTATTAGAATCTGATGCAATTTCAGTGTTTCATCGTCAATAAGAAGGTGCAGGGTATACAGTAAACCTGAAGTGAAGGATAGGAATCTAAAACTTGTCTCACAGGAGAGGTTCATATCGTAGAAAGTGAGACTGCCAGTCCACTTGTACTTAAGTCGGCATTGTGCCTTTCAAAATAATTTCGGATGCAATTCATGTGTTTCATCGTCAATAAGAATGTGCAAGGTATACAGTAAACCTGAAGTGAAGCATCGGAATCTTAAACTGTACTCACAGGAGAGATTCAAAGCGTAGAAAGTGAGAGTGTCAGTCCTATTGTACTGAAGTCGGCATTTTGCTTTTTGTATTACATTAGGATGCAATTTCTGTGTTTCATCGTCAATAACAAGGTGCAAGGTATACTGTAAACCTGAAGTGAAGCATCGGAATCTAAAACTGGACCCACAGGAGAGGTTCAAATCATAGAAAGTGAGAGTGTCAGTCCTCTTGTACTTAAGTCGGCATTGTGCCTTTTGTATTAAATTCGGATGCAATTTCTGTCTTTCATCGTCAATATGAAGGTGCAAGGTATATAGTAAACCTGAAGTGAAGCATTGGAATCTAAAACTGGACTCACAGGAGAGGTTCAAATCGTAGAAAGTGAGAGTGTCAGTCCTCTTGTACTTAAGTCGGCATTATGCCTTTTGAATTAAATTCGGATGCAATTCCTGTATTTCATCGTCAATACGATTGTGCAAGGTATACAGTAAACCTGAAGTGAAGCATCGGAATCTAAAACTGGACTCACAGGAGAGGTTCAAAACGTAGAAAGTGAGAGTGTCAGTCCTATTGTACTTAAGTCGGCATTGTGCCTTTTGTATTAGATTCGGATGCAATTTCTGTGTTTCATGGTCAATAAGAAGATGCAAGGTATACAGTTAACCTGAAGTGAAGGATCGGAATCTAAAACTGGACTCACAGGAGAGGTTCAAATCGTAGAAAGTGAGAGTGTCATTCCACTTGTACTTAAGTCGGCATTTTGCTTTTTGTATTAATTTCGGTTGCAATTTCTGTGTTTCATCGTCAATAAGAAGGTGCAAGGTATAAGGTAAACCTGATGTGTAGCATCGGAATCTAAAACTGGACTCACAGGAGAGATTCAAATCATAGAAAGTGAGAGTGTCAGTCCTCTTTTACTTAAGTCGGCATTGTGATTTTTGTATTAAATTCGGATGCAATTTCTGTGTTTCATCGTCAATAAGAAGGTGCAAGGTATACAGTAAACCTCAAGTGAAGCATCGGAATCTAAAACTGGACTCACAGGAGAGGTTCAAAACGTAGAAAGTGAGAGTGTCAGTCCAATTGCACTTAGGAAGGCATTGTGCCTTTTGTATTAGATTCGGATGCAATTTCTGTGTGTCATCGTCAATAAGAAGGTGCAAGGTATACAGTAAACCTGAATTGTAGCATCGGAATCTAAATCTGGACTCACAGGAGAGATTCAAATCATAGAAAGTGAGAGTGTCAGTCCTCTTTCACTTAAGTCGGCATAATGCCTTTTGTATTAAATTCGGATGCAATTTCTGTGTTTCATCGTCAATAAGAAGGTGCAAGGTATACAGTAAACCTGAAGTGAAGCATCGGAATCTAAAACTGGACTCACAGGAGAGATTCAAAACGTAAAAAGTGAGAGTATCAGTCCTACTGTACTGATGTCGGCATTGTGCCTTTTGTATTAGATTCGGATGCAATATCTGTGTTTCATCGTCAATAAGTAGGTGCAAGGTACACAGTAAACCTGAAGTGAAGCATCGGACCTAAAACTGGTCTCACAGGAGAGGTTCATATCGTAGAAAGTGAGACTGTCAGTCCACTTGTACTTAAGTCGGCATTGTGCTTTTTGTATTCAATTCGGATGCCATTTCTGTGTTTCATCGTCATTAAGAAGGTGCAGTGTATACAGTAAACCTGAAGTGAATCACTGGAATCTCAAACTTGACTCACAGGAGAGATTCAAATCATAGAAAGTGAGAGTGTCAGTCCTCTTTTACTTAAGTCGGCATTGTGAATTTTATATTACATTCGAATACAATTTCTGTGTTTCATCGGCAATAAGAAGGTCCAAGGGATACAGTAAACCTGAGGTGAAGCGTCGGAATCTAAAACTGGACTCACAGGAGAGGTTCAAATCATAGAAAGTTAGAGAGTCAGTCCTCTTGTACTTAAGTCGGCCTTGTGCCTTTTGTATTAAATTCGGATGCAAACTATGTGTTTCTTTGTCAATCATAAGGTCCAAGGGATACAGTAAACCTGAAGTGAAGCATCGGAATCTAAAACTGGACTCACAGGAGAGGTTCAAATCATAGAAAGTTTGAGTGTCAGTCCCCTTGTACTTAAGTCAGCAAAGTGCTTTTTGTACTAAATTCGGATGCAATCTCTGTGTTGCATCGTCAATAAGAAGGTCCAAGGGATACAGTAAACCTGAAGAGAAGCATCGGAATCTAAAAGTAGACCCACAGGAGAGGTTCAAATCATAGAGAGTGGGACTGTCAGTCCTCTTCTACTTAAGTCGGCATTGTGCCTTTTGTATTAAATTCGGATGCAATTTCTGTGTTTCATTGTCAATAAGAAGGTGCAAGGTATACAGTAAACCTGAACTGACGCATCGGAATCTAAACTGGAGTCACAGGAAAGGTTCAAATCGTAGAAAGTGAGAGTGTCAGTCCTCTTGTACTTGAGTCGGCATTGTGCCTTTTGTATTAAATTCGGATGCAATATCTGTGTTTCATCGTCAATCAGAAGGTGTAAGGTATGCAGTAAACTTGAAGTGGAGCATCGGAATCTAAAACTGGACTCACAGGAGAGATTCAAAACGCAGTATCTGAGAGTGTCAGTCCTATTGTACTTAAGTCGGATTTGTGCCTTTTGTATTAGATTCGGATGCAATTTCTGTGTTTCATCGTCAACAAGAAGGTCCAAGGTATACAGTATACCTGAAGTGAAGTATCGGAATCTAAAACTGGACCCACAGGAGAGGTTCAAATCGTAGAAAGTGAGAGTGTCAGTCCACTTGTACTTAAGTCGGCATTGTGCTTTTTGTATTAAATTCGGATGCAATTTCTGTGTTTCATCGTCAATAAGAA
This sequence comes from Schistocerca americana, assembly GCF_021461395.2. Taxonomy (NCBI): domain Eukaryota; kingdom Metazoa; phylum Arthropoda; class Insecta; order Orthoptera; family Acrididae; genus Schistocerca; species Schistocerca americana. Next base: position 56,030,981 of record NC_060122.1, read on the forward strand.
GGTGCAAGGTAAGCAGTAAACCAAAAGTGAGCATCAGAATCTAAAACTGGACTCACTGGAGAGATTCAAATCATAGAAAGTGAGAAAGTCAGTCCTCTTTTACTTAAGTCGGCATTGTGATTTTTTTTTTAAATTCAGATGCAATTTCTGTCTTTCATCGTCAATAAGAAGGTCCAAGGGATAGAGTAAACCTGAAGTGGAGCATCGGAATCTAAAACTGGACTCACAGGAGAGGTTCAAATCATAGAAAGTTAGAGTGTCAGTCCTCTTGTACTTAAGTCGGCATTGTGCCTTTTGTATTAAATTCGGATGCAAACTATGTGTTTCATCGTCTATAAGAAGGTCCAAGGGATACAGTAAATCTGAAGTGAAGCATCGGAATCTAAAACTGGACTCACAGGAGAGGTTCAAATCATAGAAAGTGAGAGTGTCAATCTCTTGTACTTAAGTCATCATTGTGCCTTTTGTACTAAATTCTGTTGCAATCTCTGAGTTTCATCGTCAATAAGAAGGTCCAAGGGATACAGTAAACCTGAAGTGAAGCATCGGGATCTAAAACTGTACTGACAGGTGAGGTTCAAATCATAGAGAGTGAGTGTGTCAGTCCTCTTGTACTTAAGTCGGCATTGTGCCTTTTGTATTAAATTCGGATGCTATTTCTGTGTTTCATCGTCAATAACAAGGTGCAAGGTATATAGTAAACCTGAAGTGAAGCATCGGAATCTAAAACTGGCCCCACAGGAGAGGTTCAAATCATAGAAAGTGAGAGTGTCAGTCCTCTTGTACTAATGTCGGCATTGTGCCTTTCGTATTAAATTCGGATGTGATTTCTGTGTTTCATCGTCAATAAGAAGGTGCAAGGTATACAGTAAACCTGAAGTGAAGCATCGCAATCTAAAACTGGACTCACAGGAGAGATTCAAACCGTAGAAAGTGAGACTGTCAGTCCTATTGTACTGATGTCGGCATTGTGCCTTTAGTATTAGATTCGGACGCAATATCTGTGTTTCATCGTCAATAAGAAGGTGCAAGGTATACAGTAAACCTGAAGTGAAGCATCGGAATCTTAAACTGGTCTTACAGGAGAGGTTCATATCGCAGAAAGTGAGACTGTCAGTCCACTTGTACTTAAGTCGGCATTGTGCTTTTTGTATTAAATTCGGATGCAATTTCTGTGTTTCATCGTCAATAAGAAGGTGCAAGGTATACGGTAAACCTGAAGTGAAGCATCGGAATCTAAAACTTGACTCACAGGAGAGATTCAAATCATAGATAGTGAGAGTGTCAGTCCCCTTGTACTTAAGTCAGCATTGTGCCTTTTGTACTAAATTCGGATGCAATCTCTCTGTTTCATCGTCAATAAGAAGGTCCAAGGGGTACAGTAAATCTGAAGTGAAGCATCGGAATCTAAAACTGTACTCACAGGAGAGGTTCAAATCATAGCAAGTGAGAGTGTCAGTCCTCCTGTACTTAAATCGGCATTGTGCCTTTTGTATTAAATTCGGATGCAATTTCTGTGTTTCATCGTCAATAAGAAGGTGCAAGGTATACAGTAAACCTGAAGTGAAGGATCGGAAGCTAAAACTGGTCTCACAGGAGAGGTTCATATCGTAGAAAGTGAGACTGTCAGTCCATTTGTACTTAAGTCGGCATTGTGCCTTTCAAAATAATTTCGGATGCAATTCATGTGTTTCATCGTCAATAAGAATGTGCAAGGTATACAGTAAACCTGAAGTGAAGCATCGGAATCTAAAACTGTACTCACAGGAGAGATTCAAAACGTAGAAAGTGAGAGTGTCAGTCCTATTGTACTGAAGTCGGCATTTTGCCTTTTTGTATTAGATTCGGATGCAATTTCTGTGTTTCATCGTCAATAAGAAGGTGCAAGGTATACAGTAAACCTGAAGTGAAGCATCGGAATCTAAAACTGTACTCACAGGAGAGGTTCAAATCATAGAAAGTGAGAGTGTCAGTCCTCCTGTACTTAAGTCGGCATTGTGCCTTTTGTATTAAATTCGGATGCGATTTCTGTGTTTCATCGTCAGTAAGAACGTGCAAGGTAAACAGTAAACCTGAAGTGAAGCATCGGAATCTAAAACTGGACCCACAGGAGAGGTTCAAATCATAGAAAGTGAGAGTGTCAGTCCTCTTGTACTTAAGTCGGCATTGTGCCTTTTGTAATAAATTCGGATGCAATTTCTGTGTTTTATCGTCAATATGAAGGTGCAAGGTATACAGTAAACCTGAAGTGAAGCATCGGAATCTAAAACTGGACTCAAAGGAGAGGTTCAAATCGTAGAAAGTGTGTGTGTCAGTCCTCTTGTACTTAAGTCGGCATTGTGCCTTTTGTATTAAATTCGGATGCAATTTCTGTGTTTCATCGTCAATAAGAAGGTGCAAGGTATACAGTAAACCTGAAGTGAAGCATCGGAATCTAAAACTGGACTCACGGGAGAGATTCAAAACGTAGAAAGTGAGAGTGTCAGTCCTATTATACTGAAGTCGGCATTGTGCCTTTTGTATTAGAATCTGATGCAATTTCAGTGTTTCATCGTCAATAAGAAGGTGCAAGGTATACAGTAAACCTGAAGTGAAGGATCGGAATCTAAAACTGGTCTCACAGGAGAGGTTCATATCGTAGAAAGTGAGACTGCCAGTCCACTTGTACTTAAGTCGGAATTGTGCCTTTCAAAATAATTTCGGATGCAATTCATGTGTTTCATCGTCAATAAGAATGTGCAAGGTATACAGTAAACCTGAAGTGAAGCATCGGAATCTAAAACTGTACTCACAGGAGAGATTCAAAGTGTAGAAAATGAGAGTGTCAGTCCTATTGTACTGAAGTCGGCATTTTGCTTTTTGTATTACATTAGGATGCAATTTCTGTGTTTCATCGTCAATAACAAGGTGCAAGGTATACTGTAAACCTGAAGTGAAGCATCGGAATCTAAAACTGGACCCACAGGAGAGGTTCAAATCATAGAAAGTGAGAGTGTCAGTCCTCTTGTACTTAAGTCGGCATTGTGCCTTTTGTATTAAATTCGGATGCAATTTCTGTCTTTCATCGTCAATATGAAGGTGCAAGGTATATAGTAAACCTGAAGTGAAGCATTGGAATCTAAAACTGGACTCACAGGAGAGGTTCAAATCGTAGAAAGTGAGAGTGTCAGTCCTCTTGTACTTAAGTCGGCATTATGCCTTTTGAATTAAATTCGGATGCAATTCCTGTATTTCATCGTCAATACGATTGTGCAAGGTATACAGTAAACCTGAAGTGAAGCATCGGAATCTAAAACTGGACTCACAGGAGAGGTTCAAAACGTAGAAAGTGAGAGTGTCAGTCCTATTGTACTTAAGTCGGCATTGTGCCTTTTGTATTAGATTCGGATGCAATTTCTGTGTTTCATGGTCAATAAGAAGATGCAAGGTATACAGTTAACCTGAAGTGAAGGATCGGAATCTAAAACTGGACTCACAGGAGAGGTTCAAATCGTAGAAAGTGAGAGTGTCAGTCCACTTGTACTTAAGTCGGCATTTTGCTTTTTGTATTAATTTCGGTTGCAATTTCTGTGTTTCATCGTCAATAAGAAGGTGCAAGGTATAAGGTAAACCTGATGTGTAGCATCGGAATCTAAAACTGGACTCACAGGAGAGATTCAAATCATAGAAAGTGAGAGTGTCAGTCCTCTTTTACTTAAGTCGGCATTGTGATTTTTGTATTAAATTCGGATGCAATTTCTGTGTTTCATCGTCAATAAGAAGGTGCAAGGTATACAGTAAACCTCAAAAGAAGCATCGGAATCTAAAACTGGACTCACAGGAGAGGTTCAAAACGTAGAAAGTGAGAGTGTCAGTCCAATTGCACTTAGGAAGGCATTGTGCCTTTTGTATTAGATTCGGATGCAATTTCTGTGTGTCATCGTCAATAAGAAGGTGCAAGGTATACAGTAAACTTGAATTGTAGCATCGGAATCTAAATCTGGACTCACAGGAGAGATTCAAATCATAGAAAGTGAGAGTGTCAGTCCTCTTTCACTTAAGTCGGCATAATGCCTTTTGTATTAAATTCGGATGCAATTTCTGTGTTTCATCGTCAATAAGAAGGTGCAAGGTATACAGTAAACCTGATGTGAAGCATCGGAATCTAAAACTGGACTCACAGGAGAGATTCAAAACGTAAAAAGTGAGAGTATCAGTCCTACTGTACTGATGTCGGCATTGTGCCTTTTGTATTAGATTCGGATGCAATATCTGTGTTTCATCGTCAATAAGTAGGTGCAAGGTACACAGTAAACCTGAAGTGAAGCATCGGACCTAAAACTGGTCTCACAGGAGAGGTTCATATCGTAGAAAGTGAGACTGTCAGTCCACTTGTACTTAAGTCGGCATTGTGCTTTTTGTATTAAATTCGGATGCCATTTCTGTGTTTCATCGTCAATAAGAAGGTGCAGTGTATACAGTAAACCTGAAGTGAATCACTGGAATCTCAAACTTGACTCACAGGAGAGATTCAAATCATAGAAAGTGAGAGTGTCAGTCCTCTTTTACATAAGTCGGCATTGTGAATTTTATATTACATTCGAATGCAATTTCTGTGTTTCATCGGCAATAAGAAGGTCCAAGGGATACAGTAAACCTGAGGTGAAGCGTCGGAATCTAAAACTGGACTCACAGGAGAGGTTCAAATCATAGAAAGTTAGAGAGTCAGTCCTCTTGTACTTAAGTCGGCCTTGTGCCTTTTGTATTAAATTCGGATGCAAACTATGTGTTTCTTCGTCAATCATAAGGTCCAAGGGATACAGTAAATCTGAAGTGAAGCATCGGAATCTAAAACTGGACTCACAGGAGCGGTTCAAATCATAGAAAGTGAGAGTGTCAATCTCTTGTACTTAAGTCATCATTGTGCCTTTTGTACTAAATTCTGTTGCAATCTCTGAGTTTCATCGTCAATAAGAAGGTCCAAGGGATACAGTAAACCTGAAGTGAAGCATCGGGATCTAAAACTGTACTGACAGGTGAGGTTCAAATCATAGAGAGTGAGTGTGTCAGTCCTCTTGTACTTAAGTCGGCATTGTGCCTTTTGTATTAAATTCGGATGCTATTTCTGTGTTTCATCGTCAATAACAAGGTGCAAGGTATATAGTAAACCTGAAGTGAAGCATCGGAATCTAAAACTGGCCCCACAGGAGAGGTTCAAATCATAGAAAGTGAGAGTGTCAGTCCTCTTGTACTAATGTCGGCATTGTGCCTTTCGTATTAAATTCGGATGCGATTTCTGTGTTTCATCGTCAATAAGAAGGTGCAAGGTATACAGTAAACCTGAAATGAAGCATCGGAATCTAAAACTGGACTCACAGGAGAGATTCAAACCGTAGAAAGTGAGACTGTCAGTCCTATTGTACTGATGTCGGCATTGTGCCTTTAGTATTAGATTCGGACGCAATTTCTGTGTTTCATCGTCAATAAGAAGGTGCAAGGTATACAGTAAACCTGAAGTGAAGCATCGGAATCTTAAACTGGACTTACAGGAGAGGTTCATATCGCAGAAAGTGAGACTGTCAGTCCACTTGTACTTAAGTCGGCATTGTGCTTTTTGTATTAAATTCGGATGCAATTTCTGTGTTTCATCGTCAATAAGAAGGTGCAAGGTATACGGTAAACCTGAAGTGAAGCATCGGAATCTAAAACTTGACTCACAGGAGAGATTCAAATCATAGATAGTGAGAGTGTCAGTCCCCTTGTACTTAAGTCAGCATTCTGCCTTTTGTACTAAATTCGGATGCAATCTCTCTGTTTCATCGTCAATAAGAAGGTCCAAGGGATACAGTAAACCTGAAGTGAAGCATCGGAATCTAAAACTGTACTCACAGGAGAGGATCAAATCATAGCAAGTGAGAGTGTCAGTCCTCCTGTACTTAAGTCGGCATTGTGCCTTTTGTATTAAATTCGTATGCTATTTCTGTGTTTCATCGTCAATAAGAAGGTGCAAGGTATACAGTAAACCTGAAGTGAAGCATCGGAATCTAAAACTAAATCCACAGGAGAGGTTTAATTGATAGAAAGTGAGAGTGTCAGTCCTCTTGTACTTAAGTCGGCATTGTGCCTTTTGTATTAAATTCGGATGCAATTTCTGTGTTTCATCGTCAATATAAAGGTGCAAGGTATACAGTAAACCTGAAGTAAAGCATCGGAATCTAAAAATGGACTCACAGGAGAGGTTCAAATCGTAGAAAGTGAGAGTGTCAGTCCTCTTGTACTTAAGTCGGCATTGTGCCTTTTGAATTAAATTCCGATGCAATTCCTGTGTTTCATCGTCAATAAGAATGTGCACGGTATACAGTAAACCTGAAGTGAAGCATCGGAATCTAAAACTGGACTCACAGGAGAGGTTCAAATCATAGATAGTGAGAGTGTCAGTCCCCTTGTACTTAAGTCAGCATTGTGCCTTTTGTACTAAATTCGGATGCAATGTCACTGTTTCATCGTCAATAAGAAGGTCCAAGGGATACAGTAAACCTGAAGTGAAGTATCGGAATCTAAAACTGTACTCACAGGAGAGGTTCAAATCATAGAAAGTGAAAGTGTCAGTCCTCCTGTACTTAAGTCGGCATTGTGCCTTTTGTATTAAATTCGCATGTAATTTATGTGTTTCATCGTCAATAAGAAGGTGCAAGGTATACAGTAAACCTGATGTGAAGCATCGGAATCTAAAACTGGACTCAAAGGAGAGGTTCAAAACGTTGAAAGTGAGAGTGTCAGTCCTATTGTACTGAAGTCGGCATTTTGCCTTTTGTATTAGATTCGGATGCAATTTCTCTGTTTCATCGTCAATAAGAAGGTGCAATGTATACAGTAAACCTGAAGTGAAGGATCGGAATCTAAACTGGACTCACAGGAGAGGTTCAAGTCGTAGAAAGTGAGAGTGTCAGTCCACTTGTACTTAAGTCGTTATTTTGCTTTTTGTATTAATTTCGGATGCAATTTCTGTGTTTCATCGTCAATAAGAAGGTGCAAGGTATACAGTAAACCTGATGTGTAGCATCGGAATCTAAAACTGGACTCACAGGAGAGATTCAAATCATAGAAAGTGAGAGTGTCAGTCCTCTTTTACTTAAGTCGGCATTGTGCCTTTTGTATCAAATTCGGATGCAATTTCTGTGTTTCATCGTCAATAAGAAGGTGCAAGGTATACAGTAAACCTGAAGTGAAGCATCGGAATCTAAAACTGGAATCACAGGAGAGGTTCAAAGCATAGAAAGTGAGAGTGTCTGTCCAATTGTACTTAGGAAGGCATTGTGCCTTTTGTATTAGATTCGGATGCAATTTCTGTGTTTCATCGTCAATAAGAAGGTGCAAGGTATACAGTAAACCTGAATTGTAGCATCGGAATCTAAATCTGGACTCACAGGAGAGATTCAAATCATAGAAAGTGAGAGTGTCAGTCCTCTTTCACTTAAGTCGGCATTATGCATCTTGTATTAAATTCGGATGCAATTTCTGTGTTTTATCGTCAATAAGAAGGTCCATGGATACAGTAAACCTGAAGTGAAGCATCGGAATCTAAAACTGGACCCACAGGAGCGGTTCAAATCATAGAATGTGGGAGTGTCAGTCCTCTTGTACTTAAGTCGGCATTGTGCCTTTTGTATTAAATTCGCATGCAATTTCTGTGTTTCATCGTCAATAAGAAGGTGCAAGGTATACAGTAAACCTGAAGTGAAGCATCGGAATCTAAAACTGGACTCACAGGAGAGATTCAAAACGTAGAAAGTTAGAGGGTCAGTCCTACTAAACTGAAGTCGGCATTGTGCCTTTTGTATTAGATTCGGATGCTATTTCTGTGTTTCATCGTCAATAAGAAGGTGCAAGGTATACAGTAAACCTGAAGTGAAGCATCGGAATCTGAAACTGGTCTCACAGGAGAGGTTCATTTCGAAGAAAGTGAGACTGTCAGTCCACTTGTACTTAGGTCGGCATTGTGCTTTTTGTATTAAATTCGGATGCAATTTCTGTGTTTCATCGTCAATAAGAAGGTGCAGGGTATACAGCAAATCTGAAGTGAAGCATCGGAATCTCAAACTTGACTCACAGGAGAGATTCAAATCATAGAAAATGAGAGTGTCAGTCCTCTTTTACTTAAGTCGGCATTGTGCCTTTTATATTACATTCGGATGCAATTTCTGTGTTTCATCGGCAATAAGAAGGTATAAGGGATACAGTAAACCTGAGGTGAAGCATCGGAATCTAAAACTGGACTCACAGGAGAGGTTCAAATCATAGAAAGTTAGAGTGTCAGTCCTCTTGTACTTAAGTCGGCCTTGTGCCTTTTGTATTAAATTCGGATGCAAACTACGTGTTTCTTCGTCAATCAGAAGGTCCAAGGGATACAGTAAACCTGAAGTGAAGCATCGGAATCTAAAACTGGACTCACAGGAGGGGTTCAAATCATAGAAAGTTTGAGTGTCAGTCCCCTTGTACTTTAGTCCGCAAAGTGCATTTTCTACTAAATTCGGATGCAATTTCTGTGTTTCATCGTCAATAAGAAGGTGCAAGGTATACAGTAAACCTGAAGTGAAGCATCGGAATCTAATACTGGACTCACAGGAGAGGTTCAAAACGTAGAAAGTGAGAGTGTCAGTCCAATTGTACTTAGGTCGGCATTATGCCCTTTGTATTAGATTCGGATGCAATTTCTGTGTTTCATCGCCAATAAGAAGGTGCAAGGTATACAGTAAACCTGAATTGTAGCATCGGAATCTAAAACTGGACTCACAGGAGAGATTCAAATCATAGAAAGTGAGAGTGTCAGTCCTCTTTCACCTATGTCGGCATTCTGCCTTTTGTATTAAATTCGGATGCAATTTCTGTGTTTCATCGTTAATAAGAAGGTCCAAGGGATACAGTAAACCTGAAGTGAAGCATCGGAATCTAAAACTGTACTCACAGGAGAGGTTCAAATCATAGAAAGTGAGAGTGTCAGTCCTCCTGTACTTAAGACGGCATTGTGCCTTTTGTATTAAATTCGCATGCAATTTCTGTGTTTCATCGTCAGTAAGAAGGTGCAAGGTATACAGTAAACCTGAAGTGAGGCATCGCAATCTAAAATTGGACTCACAGGAGAGGTTCAAACCATAGGAAGTGAGAGTGTCAGTCCACTTGTACTTAAGTTGGCATTGTGCCTTTTGTTTTAAATTCGGATGCAATTTCTGTGTTTCATCGTCAATAAGAATGTGCAAGGTATACAGTAAACCTGAAGTGAAGCATCGGAATCTAAAACTGGACTCACAGGAGAGGTTCAAATCATAGAAAGTTAGAGTGTCAGTCCTCTTGTACTTAAGTCGGCATTGTGCCTTTAGTATTAAATTCGGATGCAAACTATGTGTTTCATCGTCTATAAGATGGTCCAAGGGATACAGTAAATCTGAAGTGAAGCATCGGAATCTAAAACTGGACTCACAGGAGAGGTTCAAATCATAGAAAGTGAGAGTGTCAATCTCTTGTACTTAAGTCATCATTGTGCCTTTTGTACTAAATTCTGTTGCAATCTCTGAGTTTCATCGTCAATAAGAAGGTCCAAGGGATACAGTAAACCTGAAGTGAAGCATCGGGATCTAAAACTGTACTGACAGGTGAGGTTCAAATCATAGAGAGTGAGAGTGTCAGTCCTCTTGTACTTAAGTCGGCATTGTGCCTTTTGTATTAAATTCGGATGCTATTTCTGTGTTTCATCGTCAATAACAAGGTGCAAGGTATATAGAAAACCTGAAGTGAAGCTTCGGAATCTAAAACCGGCCCCACAGGAGAGGTTCAAATCATAGAAAGTGAGAGTGTCAGTCCTCTTGTACTAATGTCGGCATTGTGCCTTTCGTATTAAATTCGGATGCGATTTCTGTGTTTCATCGTCAATAAGAAGGTGCAAGGTATACAGTAAACCTGAAGTGAAGCATCGGAATCTAAAACTGGACTCACAGGAGAGATTCAAACCGTAGAAAGTGAGACTGTCAGTCCTATTGTACTGATGTCGGCATTGTGCCTTTAGTATTAGATTCGGACGCAATTTCTGTGTTTCATCGTCAATAAGAAGGTGCAAGGTATACAGTAAACCTGAAGTGAAGCATCGGAATCTTAAACTGGTCTTACAGGAGAGGTTCATATCGCAGAAAGTGAGACTGTCAGTCCACTTGTACTTAAGTCGGCATTGTGCTTTTTGTATTAAATTCGGATGCAATTTCTGTGTTTCATTGTCAATAAGAAGGTGCAAGGTATACGGTATACCTGAAGTGAAGCATCGGAATCTAAAACTTGACTCACAGGAGAGATTCAAATCATAGATAGTGAGAGTGTCAGTCCCCTTGTACTTAAGTCAGCATTCTGCCTTTTGTACTAAATTCGGATGCAATCTCTCTGTTTCATCGTCAATAAGAAGGTCCAAGGGATACAGTAAACCTGAAGTGAAGCATCGGAATCTAAAACTGTACTCACAGGAGAGGATCAAATCATAGCAAGTGAGAGTGTCAGTCCTCCTGTACTTAAGTCGGCATTGTGCCTTTTGTATTAAATTCGTATGCTATTTCTGTGTTTCATCGTCAATAAGAAGGTGCAAGGTATACAGTAAACCTGAAGTGAAGCATCGGAATCTAAAACTAAACCCACAGGAGAGGTTTAATTGATAGATAGTGAGAGTGTCAGTCCTCTTGTACTTAAGTCGGCATTGTGCCTTTTGTATTAAATTCGGATGCAATTTCTGTGTTTCATCGTCAATATAAAGGTGCAAGGTATACAGTAAACCTGAAGTAAAGCATCGGAATCTAAAAATGGACTCACAGGAGAGGTTCAAATCGTAGAAAGTGAGAGTGTCAGTCCTCATGTACTTAAGTCGGCATTGTGCCTTTTGAATTAAATTCCGATGCAATTCCTGTGTTTCATCGTCAATAAGAATGTGCACGGTATACAGTAAACCTGAAGTGAAGCATCGGAATCTAAAACTGGACTCACAGGAGGGGTTCAAATCATAGATAGTGAGAGTGTCAGTCCCCTTGTACTTAAGTCAGCATTGTGCCTTTTGTACTAAATTCGGATGCAATGTCACTGTTTCATCGTCAATAAGAAGGTCCAAGGAATACAGTAAACCTGAAGTGAAGCATCGGAATCTAAAACTGTACTCACAGGAGAGGTTCAAATCATAGAAAGTGAAAGTGTCAGTCCTCCTGTACTTAAGTCGGCATTGTGCCTATTGTATTAAATTCGCATGCAATTTCTGTGTTTCATCGTCAATAAGAAGGTGCAAGGTATACAGTAAACCTGATGTGAAGCATCGGAATCTAAAACTGGACTCAAAGGAGAGGTTCAAAACGTTGAAAGTGAGAGTGTCAGCCCTATTGTACTGAAGTCGGCATTTTGCCTTTTGTATTAGATTCGGATGCAATTTCTCTGTTTCATCGTCAATAAGAAGGTGCAATGTATACAGTAAATCTGAAGTGAAGGATCGGAATCTAAAACTGGACTCACAGGAGAGGTTCAAGTCGTAGAAAGTGAGAGTGTCAGTCCACTTGTACTTAAGTCGTTATTTTGCTTTTTGTATTAATTTCGGATGCAATTTCTGTGTTTCATCGTCAATAAGAAGGTGCAAGGTATACAGTAAACCTGATGTGTAGCATCGGAATCTAAAACTGGACTCACAGGAGAGATTCAAATCATAGAAAGTGAGAGTGTCAGTCCTCTTTTACTTAAGTCGGCATTGTGCCTTTTGTATCAAATTCGGATGCAATTTCTGTGTTTCATCGTCAATAAGAAGGTGCAAGGTATACAGTAAACCTGAAGTGAAGCATCGGAATCTAAAACTGGAATCACAGGAGAGGTTCAAAGCATAGAATGTGAGAGTGTCTGTCCAATTGTACTTAGGAAGGCATTGTGCCTTTTGTATTAGATTCGGATGCAATTTCTGTGTTTCATCGTCAATAAGAAGGTGCAAGGTATACAGTAAACCTGAATTGTAGCATCGGAATCTAAATCTGGACTCACAGGAGAGATTCAAATCATAGAAAGTGAGAGTGTCAGTCCTCTTTCACTTAAGTCGGCATTATGCATCTTGTATTAAATTCGGATGCAATTTCTGTGTTTTATCGTCAATAAGAAGGTCCATGGATACAGTAAACCTGAAGTGAAGCATTGGAATCTAAAACTGGACCCACAGGAGCGGTTCAAATCATAGAAAGTGGGTGTGTCAGTCCTCTTGTACTTAAGTCGGCATTGTGCCTTTTGTATTAAATTCGCATGCAATTTCTGTGTTTCATCGTCAATAAGAAGGTGCAAGGTATACAGTAAACCTGAAGAGAAGCATCGGAATCTAAAACTGGACTCACAGGAGAGATTCAAAACGTAGAAAGTTAGAGATTCAGTCCTACTAAACTGAAGTCGGCATTGTGCCTTTTGTATTAGATTCGGATGCTATTTCTGTGTTTCATCGTCAATAAGAAGGTGCAAGGTATACAGTAAACCTGAAGTGAAGCATCGGAATCTAAAACTGGACTCACAGCAGAGATTCAAAACGTAGAAAGTGAGAGTGTCAGTCCTATTGTACTGAAGTCGGCATTGTGAGTTTTGTATTAGATTCTGATGCAATTTCTGTGTTTCATCGTCAATAAGAAGGTGCAAGGTATACAGTAAACCTGAAGTGATGGATCGGAATCTAAAACTGGTCTCACAGGAGAGGTTCATATCGTAGAAAGTGAGACTGTCAGTCCATTTGTACTTAAGTCGGCATTGTGCCTTTCAAAATAATTTCGGATGCAATTCATGTGTTTCATCGTCAATAAGAATGTGCAAGGTATACAGTAAACCTGAAGTGAAGCATCGGAATCTAAAACTGTACTCACAGGAGAGATTCAAAACGTAGAAAGTTAGAGTGTCAGTCCTATTGTACTGAAGTCGGCATTTTGCCTTTTTGTATTAGATTCGGATGCAATTTCTGTGTTTCATCGTCAATAAGAGGGTGCAAGGTATACAGTAAACCTGAAGTGAAGCATCGGAATCTAAAACTGGTCTCACAGGAGAGGTTCATATCGTAGAAAGTGAGACTGACAGTCCACTTGTACTTAAGTTGGCATTGTGCTTTTTGTATTAAATTCGGATGCAATTTCTGTGTTTCATCGTCAATAAGAAGGTGCAAGGTATACAGTAAACCTGAAGTGAAGCATCGGAATCTAAAACTGTACTCACAGGAGAGGTTCAAATCATAGAAAGTGAGAGTGTCAGTCCTCCTGTACTTAAGTCGGCATTGTGCCTTTTGTATTAAATTCGGATGCGATTTCTGTGTTTCATCGTCAGTAAGAACGTGCAAGGTAAACAGTAAACCTGAAGTGAAGCATCGGAATCTAAAACTGGACCCACAGGAGAGGTTCAAATCATAGAAAGTGAGAGTGTCAATCCTCTTGTACTTAAGTCGGCATTGTGCCTTTTGTATTAAATTCGGATGCAATTTCTGTGTTTCATCGTCCATAAGAAGGTGCAAGGTACACAGTAAACCTGAAGTGAAGCATCGGAATCTAAAACTGGTCTCACAGGAGAGGTTCATATCGTAGAAAGTGAGACTGACAGTCCACTTGTACCTAAGTTGGCTTGTGCTTTTTGAATTAAATTCGGATGCAATTTCTGTGTTTCATCGTCAATAAGAAGGTGCAAGGTATACAGTGAACCTGAAGTGAAGCATCGGAATCTAAAACTGTACTCCCAGGAGAGGTTCAAATCATAGAAAGTGAGAGTGTCAGTCCTCCTGTACTTAAGTCGGCATTGTGCTATTTGTATTAAATTCGGATGCGATTTCTGTGTTTCATCGTCAATAAGAACGTGCAAGGTAAACAGTAAACCTGAAGTGAAGCATGGGTTTCTAAAAACTGGACCCACAGGAGAGGTTCAAATCATAGAAAGTGAGAGTGTCAGTCCTCTTGTACTTAAGTCGGCATTGTGCCTTTTGTATTATATTCGGATGCAATTTCTGTGTTTCATCGTCAATATGAAGGTGCAAGGTATACAGTAAACCTGAAGTGAAGCATCAGAATCTAAAACTGGACTCAAAGGAGAGGTTCAAATCGTAGAAAGTGTGTGTGTCAGTCCTCTTGTACTTAAGTCGGCATTGTGCCTTTTGTATTAAATTCGGATGCAATTTCTGTGTTTCATCGTCAATAAGAAGGTGCAAGGTATACAGTAAACGTGAAGTAAAGCATCGGAATCTAAAACTGGACTCACAGGAGAGATTCAAAACGTAGAAAGTGAGAGTGTCAGTCCTATTGCACTGAAGTCGGCATTGTGCCTTTTGTATTAGAATCTGATGCAATTTCAGTGTCTCATCGTCAATAAGAAGGTGCAAGGTATACAGTAAACCTGAAGTGAAGGATCGGAATCTAAAACTGGTCTCACAGGAGAGGTTCATATCGTAGAAAGTGAGACTGCCAGTCCACTTGTACTTAAGTCGGCATTGTGCCTTTCAAAATAATTTCGGATGCAATTCATGTGTTTCATCGTCAATAAGAATGTGCAAGGTATACAGTAAACCTGAAGTGAAGCATCGGAATCTAAAACTGTACTCACAGGAGAGATTCAAAGCGTAGAAAGTGAGAGTGTCAGTCCTATTGTACTGAAGTCGGCATTTTGCTTTTTGTATTACATTAGGATGCAAATTCTGTGTTTCATCGTCAATAACAGGGTGCAAGGTATACAGTAAACCTGAAGTGAAGCATCGGAATCTAAAACTGGACCCACAGGAGAGGTTCAAATCATAGAAAGTGAGAGTGTCAGTCCTCTTGTACTTAAGTCGGCATTGTGCCTTTTGTATTAAATTCGGATGCAATTTCTGTCTTTCATCGTCAATATGCAGGTGCAAGGAATACAGTAAACCTGAAGTGAAGCATCGGAATCTAAAACTGGACTCACAGGAGAGGTTCAAATCGTAGAAAGTGAGAGTGTCAGTCCTCTTGTACTTAAGTCGGCATTATGCCTTTTGAATTAAATTCGGATGCAATTCCTGTATTTCATCGTCAATACGATTGTGCAAGGTATACAGTAAACCTGAAGTGAAGCATCGGAATCTAAAACTGGACTCACAGGAGAGGTTCAAAACGTAGAAAGTGTGAGTGTCAGTCCTATTGTACTTAAGTCGGCATTGTGCCTTTTGTATTAGATTCGGATGCAATTTCTGTGTTTCATGGTTAATAAGAAGATGCAAGGTATACAGTTAACCTGAAGTGAAGGATCGGAATCTAAAACTGGACTCACAGGAGAGGTTCAAATCGTAGAAAGTGAGAGTGTCAGTCCACTTGTACTTAAGTCGGCATTTTGCTTTTTGTATTAATTTCGGTTGCAATTTCTGTGTTTCATCGTCAATAAGAAGGTGCAAGGTATAAGGTAAACCTGATGTGTAGCATCGGAATCTAAAACTGGACTCACAGGAGAGATTCAAATCATAGAAACTGAGAGTGTCAGTCCTCTTTTACTTAAGTCGGCATTGTGCCTTTTGTATTAAATTCGGATGCAATTTCTGTGTTTCATCGTCAATAAGAAGGTGCAAGGTATACAGTAAACCTCAAGTGAAGCATCGGAATCTAAAACTGGACTCACAGGAGAGGTTCAAAACGTAGAAAGTGAGAGTGTCAGTCCAATGGCACTTAGGAAGGCATTGTGCCTTTTGTATTAGATTCGGATGCAATTTCTGTGTGTCATCGTCAATAAGAAGGTGCAAGGAATACAGTAAACCTGAATTGTAGCATCGGAATCTAAATCTGGACTCACAGGAGAGATTCAAATCATAGAAAGTGAGAGTGTCAGTCCTCTTTCACTTAAGTCGGCATTATGCCTTTTGTATTAAATTCGGATGCAATTTCTGTGTTTCATCGTCAATAAGAAGGTGCAGTGTATACAGTAAACCTGAAGTGAATCACTGGAATCTCAAACTTGACTCACAGGAGAGATTCAAATCATAGAAAGTGAGAGTGTCAGTCCTCTTTTACTTATGTCGGCATTGTGAATTTTATATTACATTCGAATGCTATTTCTGTGTTTCATCGGCAATAAGAAAGTCCAAGGGATACAGTAAACCTGAGGTGAAGCATCGGAATCTAAAGCTGGACTCACAGGAGAGGTTCAAATCATAGAAAGTTAGAGAGTCAGTCCTCTTGTACTTAAGTCGGCCTTGTGCCTTTTGTATTAAATTCGGATGCAAACTATGTGTTTCTTCGTCAATCATAAGGTCCAAGGGATACAGTAAACCTGAAGTGAAGCATCGGAATCTAAAACTGGACTCACAGGAGAGGTTCAAATCATAGAAAGTTTGAGTGTCAGTCCCCTTGTACTTAAGTCAGCAAAGTGCCTTTTGTACTAAATTCGGATGCAATCTCTGTGTTGCATCGTCAATTAGAAGGTCCAAGGGATACAGTAAACCTGAAGAGAAGCATCGGAATCTAAAAGTAGACCCACAGGAGAGGTTCAAATCATAGAGAGTGGGACTGTCAGTCCTCCTGTACTTAAGTCGGCATTGTGCCTTTTGTATTAAATTCGGATGCAATTTCTGTGTTTCATTGTCAATAAGAAGGTGCAAGGTATACAGTAAACCTGAACTGACGCATCGGAATCTAAACTGGAGTCACAGGAAAGGTTCAAATCGTAGAAAGTGAGAGTGTCAGTCCTCTTGTACTTGAGTCGGCCTTGTGCCTTTTGTATTAAATTCGGATGCAATATCTGTGTTTCATCGTCAATCAGAAGGTGTAAGGTATGCAGTAAACTTGAAGTGGAGAATCGGAATCTAAAACTGGACTCACAGGAGAGATTCAAAACGTAGTATCTGAGAGTGTCAGTCCTCTTTTACTTAAGTCGGCATTGTGATTTTTTTTAAAAATTCAGATGCAATTTCTGTCTTTCATCGTCAATAAGAAGGTCCAAGGGATAGAGTAAACCTGAAGTGGAGCATCGGAATCTAAAACTGGACTCACAGGAGAGGTTCAAATCATAGAATGTTAGAGTGTCAGTCCTCTTGTACTTAAGTCGGATTTGTGCCTTTTGTATTAGATTCGGATGCAATTTCTGTGTTTCATCGTCAACAAGAAGGTCCAAGGTATACAGTATACCTGAAGTGAAGCATCGGAATCTAAAACTGGACCCACAGGAGAGGTTCAAATCGTAGAAAGTGAGAGTGTCAGTCCACTTGTACTTAAGTCGGCATTGTGCTTTTTGTATTAAATTCGGATGCAATTTCTGTGTTTCATCGTCAATAAGAAGGTGCAAGGTAAGCAGTAAACCAAAAGTGAGCATCGGAATCTGAAACTGGACTCACTGGAGAGATTCAAATCATAGAAAGTGAGAGTGTCAGTCCTCTTTTACTTAAGTCGGCATTGTGATTTTTTTTTAAAATTCAGATGCAATTTCTGTCTTTCATCGTCAATAAGAAGGTCCAAGGGATAGAGTAAACCTGAAGTGGAGCATCGGAATCTAAAACTGGACTCACAGGAGAGGTTCAAATCATAGAATGTTAGAGTGTCAGTCCTCTTGTACTTAAGTCGGCATTGTGCCTTTAGTATTAAATTCGGATGCAAACTATGTGTTTAATCGTCTATAAGAAGGTCCAAGGGATACAGTAAACCTGAAGTGAAGCATCGGAATCTAAAACTGGACTCACAGGAGAGGTTCAAAACAGAGAAAGTGAGAGTGTCAATCTCTTGTACTTAAGTCATCATTGTGCCTTTTGTACTAAATTCTGTTGCAATCTCTGAGTTTCATCGTCAATAAGAAGGTCCAAGGGATACAGTAAACCTGAAGCGAAGCATCGGGATCTAAAACTGTACTCACAGGTGAGGTTTAAATCATAGAGAGTGAGAGTGTCAGTCCTCTTGTACTTAAGTGGGCATTGTGCCTTTTGTATTAAATTCGGATGCTATTTCTGTGTTTCATCGTCAATAACAAGGTGCAAGGTATATAGTAAACCTGAAGTGAAGCATCGGAATCTAAAACTGGACCCACAGGAGAGGTTCAAATCATAGAAAGTGAGAGTGTCAGTCCTCTTGTACTAATGTCGGCATTGTGCCTTTCGTATTAAATTCGGATGCGATTTCTGTGTTTCATCGTCAATAAGAAGGTGCAAGGTATACAGTAAACCTGAAGTGAAGCATGGGAATCTAAAACTGGACTCACAGGAGAGATTCAAACCGTAGAAAGTGAGACTGTCAGTCCTATTGTACTGATGTCGGCATTGTGCCTTTAGTATTAGATTCGGACGCAATTTCTGTGTTTCATCGTCAATAAGAAGGTGCAAGGTATACAGTAAACCTGAAGTGAAGCATCGGAATCTTAAACTGGTCTTACAGGAGAGGTTCATATCGCAGAAAGTGAGACTGTCAGTCCACTTGTACATAAGTCGGCATTGTCCTTTTTGTATTAAATTCGGATGCAATTTCTGTGTTTCATCGTCAATAAGAAGGTGCAAGGTATACGGTAAACCTGAAGTGAAGCATCGGAATCTAAAACTTGACTCACAGGAGAGATTCAAATCGTAGATAGTGAGAGTGTCAGTCCCCTTGTACTTAAGTCAGCATTGTGCCTTTTGTACTAAATTCGGATGCAATCTCTCTGTTTCATCGTCAATAAGAAGGTCCAAGGGATACAGTAAACCTGAAGTGAAGCATCGGAATCTAAAACTGTACTCACAGGAGAGGTTCAAATCATAGCAAGTGAGAGTGTCAGTCCTCCTGTACTTAAATCGGCATTGTGCCTTTTGTATTAAATTCGGATGCAATTTCTGTGTTTCATCGTCAATAAGAAGGTGCAAGGTATACAGTAAACCTGAAGTGAAGGATCGGAATCTAAAACTGGTCTCACAGGAGAGGTTCATATCGTAGAAAGTGAGACTGTCAGTCCATTTGTACTTAAGTCGGCATTGTGCCTTTCAAAATAATTTCGGATGCAATTCATGTGTTTCATCGTCAATAAGAATGTGCAAGGTATACAGTAAACCTGAAGTGAAGCATCGGAATCTAAAACTGTACTCACAGGAGAGATTCAAAACGTAGAAAGTGAGAGTGTCAGTCCTATTGTACTGAAGTCGGCATTTTGCCTTTTTGTATTAGATTCGGATGCAATTTCTGTGTTTCATCGTCAATAAGAAGGTGCAAGGTATACAGTAAACTTGAAGTGAAGCATCGGAATCTAAAACTGTACTCACAGGAGAGGTTCAAATCATAGAATGTTAGAGTGTCAGTCCTCTTGTACTTAAGTCGGATTTGTGCCTTTTGTATTAGATTCGGATGCAATTTCTGTGTTTCATCGTCAACAAGAAGGTCCAAGGTATACAGTATACCTGAAGTGAAGCATCGGAATCTAAAACTGGACCCACAGGAGAGGTTCAAATCGTAGAAAGTGAGAGTGTCAGTCCACTTGTACTTAAGTCGGCATTGTGCTTTTTGTATTAAATTCGGATGCAATTTCTGTGTTTCATCGTCAATAAGAAGGTGCAAGGTAAGCAGTAAACCAAAAGTGAGCATCGGAATCTGAAACTGGACTCACTGGAGAGATTCAAATCATAGAAAGTGAGAGTGTCAGTCCTCTTTTACTTAAGTCGGCATTGTGATTTTTTTTTAAAATTCAGATGCAATTTCTGTCTTTCATCGTCAATAAGAAGGTCCAAGGGATAGAGTAAACCTGAAGTGGAGCATCGGAATCTAAAACTGGACTCACAGGAGAGGTTCAAATCATAGAATGTTAGAGTGTCAGTCCTCTTGTACTTAAGTCGGCATTGTGCCTTTAGTATTAAATTCGGATGCAAACTATGTGTTTAATCGTCTATAAGAAGGTCCAAGGGATACAGTAAACCTGAAGTGAAGCATCGGAATCTAAAACTGGACTCACAGGAGAGGTTCAAAACATAGAAAGTGAGAGTGTCAATCTCTTGTACTTAAGTCATCATTGTGCCTTTTGTACCAAATTCTGTTGCAATCTCTGAGTTTCATCGTCAATAAGAAGGTCCAAGGGATACAGTAAACCTGAAGTGAAGCATCGGGATCTAAAACTGTACTCACAGGTGAGGTTTAAATCATAGAGAGTGAGAGTGTCAGTCCTCTTGTACTTAAGTGGGCATTGTGCCTTTTGTATTAAATTCGGATGCTATTTCTGTGTTTCATCGTCAATAACAAGGTGCAAGGTATATAGTAAACCTGAAGTGAAGCATCGGAATCTAAAACTGGACCCACAGGAGAGGTTCAAATCATAGAAAGTGAGAGTGTCAGTCCTCTTGTACTAATGTCGGCATTGTGCCTTTCGTATTAAATTCGGATGCGATTTCTGTGTTTCATCGTCAATAAGAAGGTGCAAGGTATACAGTAAACCTGAAGTGAAGCATGGGAATCTAAAACTGGACTCACAGGAGAGATTCAAACCGTAGAAAGTGCGACTGTCAGTCCTATTGTACTGATGTCGGAATTGTGCCTTTAGTATTAGATTCGGACGCAATTTCTGTGTTTCATCGTCAATAAGAAGGTGCAAGGTATACAGTAAACCTGAAGTGAAGCATCGGAATCTTAAACTGGTCTTACAGGAGAGGTTCATACCGCAGAAAGTGAGACTGTCAGTCCACTTGTACTTAAGTCGGCATTGTCCTTTTTGTATTAAATTCGGATGCAATTTCTGTGTTTCATCGTCAATAAGAAGGTGCAAGGTATACGGTAAACCTGAAGTGAAGCATCGGAATCTAAAACTTGACTCACAGGAGAGATTCAAATCGTAGATAGTGAGAGTGTCAGTCCCCTTGTACTTAAGTCAGCATTGTGCCTTTTGTACTAAATTCGGATGCAATCTCTCTGTTTCATCGTCAATAAGAAGGTCCAAGGGATACAGTAAACCTGAAGTGAAGCATCGGAATCTAAAACTGTACTCACAGGAGAGGTTCAAATCATAGCAAGTGAGAGTGTCAGTCCTCCTGTACTTAAATCGGCATTGTGCCTTTTGTATTAAATTCGGATGCGATTTCTGTGTTTCATCGTCAGTAAGAACGTGCAAGGTAAACAGTAAACCTGAAGTGAAGCATCGGAATCTAAAACTGGACCCACAGGAGAGGTTCAAATCATAGAAAGTGAGAGTGTCAGTCCTCTTGTACTTAAGTCGGCATTGTGCCTTTTGTAATAAATTCGGATGCAATTTCTGTGTTTTATCGTCAATATGAAGGTGCAAGGTATACAGTAAACCTGAAGTGAAGCATCGGAATCTAAAACTGGACTCAAAGGAGAGGTTCAAATCGTAGAAAGTGTGTGTGTCAGTCCTCTTGTACTTAAGTCGGCATTGTGCCTTTTGTGTTAAATTCGGATGCAATTTCTGTGTTTCATCGTCAATAAGAAGGTGCAAGGTATACAGTAAACCTGAAGTGAAGCATCGGAATCTAAAACTGGACTCACGGGAGAGATTCAAAACGTAGAAAGTGAGAGTGTCAGTCCTATTATACTGAAGTCGGCATTGTGCCTTTTGTATTAGAATCTGATGCAATATCAGTGTTTCATCGTCAATAAGAAGGTGCAAGGTATACAGTAAACCTGAAGTGAAGGATCGGAATCTAAAACTGGTCTCACAGGAGAGGTTCATATCGTAGAAAGTGAGACTGCCAGTCCACTTGTACTTAAGTCGGCATTGTGCCTTTCAAAATAATTTCGGATGCAATTCATGTGTTTCATCGTCAATAAGAATGTGCAAGGTATACAGTAAACCTGAAGTGAAGCATCGGAATCTAAAACTGTACTCACAGGAGAGATTCAAAGCGTAGAAAGTGAGAGTGTCAGTCCTATTGTACTGAAGTCGGCATTTTGCTTTTTGTATTACATTAGGATGCAATTTCTGTGTTTCATCGTCAATAACAAGGTGCAAGGTATACTGTAAACCTGAAGTGAAGCATCGGAATCTAAAACTGGACCCACAGGAGAGGTTCAAATCATAGAAAGTGAGAGTGTCAGTCCTCTTGTACTTAAGTCGGCATTGTGCCTTTTGTATTAAATTCGGATGCAATTTCTGTCTTTCATCGTCAATATGAAGGTGCAAGGTATATAGCAAACCTGAAGTGAAGCATTGGAATCTAAAACTGGACTCACAGGAGAGGTTCAAATCGTAGAAAGTGAGAGTGTCAGTCCTCTTGTACTTAAGTCGGCATTATGCCTTTTGAATTAAATTCGGATGCAATTCCTGTATTTCATCGTCAATACGATTGTGCAAGGTATACAGTAAACCTGAAGTGAAGCATGGGAATCTAAAACTGGACTCACAGGAGAGATTCAAACCGTAGAAAGTGCGACTGTCAGTCCTATTGTACTGATGTCGGCATTGTGCCTTTAGTATTAGATTCGGACGCAATTTCTGTGTTTCATCGTCAATAAGAAGGTGCAAGGTATACAGTAAACCTGAAGTGAAGCATCGGAATCTTAAACTGGTCTTACAGGAGAGGTTCATATCGCAGAAAGTGAGACTGTCAGTCCACTTGTACTTAAGTCGGCATTGTCCTTTTTGTATTAAATTCGGATGCAATTTCTGTGTTTCATCGTCAATAAGAAGGTGCAAGGTATACGGTAAACCTGAAGTGAAGCATCGGAATCTAAAACTTGACTCACAGGAGAGATTCAAATCGTAGATAGTGAGAGTGTCAGTCCCCTTGTACTTAAGTCAGCATTGTGCCTTTTGTACTAAATTCGGATGCAATCTCTCTGTTTCATCGTCAATAAGAAGGTCCAAGGGATACAGTAAACCTGAAGTGAAGCATCGGAATCTAAAACTGTACTCACAGGAGAGGTTCAAATCATAGCAAGTGAGAGTGTCAGTCCTCCTGTACTTAAATCGGCATTGTGCCTTTTGTATTAAATTCGGATGCGATTTCTGTGTTTCATCGTCAGTAAGAACGTGCAAGGTAAACAGTAAACCTGAAGTGAAGCATCGGAATCTAAAACTGGACCCACAGGAGAGGTTCAAATCATAGAAAGTGAGAGTGTCAGTCCTCTTGTACTTAAGTCGGCATTGTGCCTTTTGTAATAAATTCGGATGCAATTTCTGTGTTTTATCGTCAATATGAAGGTGCAAGGTATACAGTAAACCTGAAGTGAAGCATCGGAATCTAAAACTGGACTCAAAGGAGAGGTTCAAATCGTAGAAAGTGTGTGTGTCAGTCCTCTTGTACTTAAGTCGGCATTGTGCCTTTTGTGTTAAATTCGGATGCAATTTCTGTGTTTCATCGTCAATAAGAAGGTGCAAGGTATACAGTAAACCTGAAGTGAAGCATCGGAATCTAAAACTGGACTCACGGGAGAGATTCAAAACGTAGAAAGTGAGAGTGTCAGTCCTATTATACTGAAGTCGGCATTGTGCCTTTTGTATTAGAATCTGATGCAATTTCAGTGTTTCATCGTCAATAAGAAGGTGCAAGGTATACAGTAAACCTGAAGGGAAGGATCGGAATCTAAAACTGGTCTCACAGGAGAGGTTCATATCGTAGAAAGTGAGACTGCCAGTCCACTTGTACTTAAGTCGGCATTGTGCCTTTCAAAATAATTTCGGATGCAATTCATGTGTTTCATCGTCAATAAGAATGTGCAAGGTATACAGTAAACCTGAAGTGAAGCATCGGAATCTAAAACTGTACTCACAGGAGAGATTCAAAGCGTAGAAAGTGAGAGTGTCAGTCCTATTGTACTGAAGTCGGCATTTTGCTTTTTGTATTACATTAGGATGCAATTTCTGTGTTTCATCGTCAATAACAAGGTGCAAGGTATACTGTAAACCTGAAGTGAAGCATCGGAATCTAAAACTGGACCCACAGGAGAGGTTCAAATCATAGAAAGTGAGAGTGTCAGTCCTCTTGTACTTAAGTCGGCATTGTGCCTTTTGTATTAAATTCGGATGCAATTTCTGTCTTTCATCGTCAATATGAAGGTGCAAGGTATATAGTAAACCTGAAGTGAAGCATTGGAATCTAAAACTGGACTCACAGGAGAGGTTCAAATCGTAGAAAGTGAGAGTGTCAGTCCTCTTGTACTTAAGTCGGCATTATGCCTTTTGAATTAAATTCGGATGCAATTCCTGTATTTCATCGTCAATACGATTGTGCAAGGTATACAGTAAACCTGAAGTGAAGCATCGGAATCTAAAACTGGACTCACAGGAGAGGTTCAAAACGTAGAAAGTGAGAGTGTCAGTCCTATTGTACTTAAGTCGGCATTGTGCCTTTTGTATTAGATTCGGATGCAATTTCTGTGTTTCATGGTCAATAAGAAGATGCAAGGTATACAGTTAACCTGAAGTGAAGGATCGGAATCTAAAACTGGACTCACAGGAGAGGTTCGTATCGTAGAAAGTGAGAGTGTCAGTCCACTTGTACTTAAGTCGGCATTATGCTTTTTGTATTAATTTCGGTTGCAATTTCTGTGTTTCATCGTCAATAAGAAGGTGCAAGGTATAAGGTAAACCTGATGTGTAGCATCGGAATCTAAAACTGGACTCACAGGAGAGATTCAAATCATAGAAAGTGAGAGTGTCAGTCCTCTTTTACTTAAGTCGGCATTGTGATTTTTGTATTAAATTCGGATGCAATTTCTGTGCTTCATCGTCAATAAGAAGGTGCAAGGTATACAGTAAACCTCAAGTGAAGCATCGGAATCTAAAACTGGACTCACAGGAGAGGTTCAAAACGTAGAAAGTGAGAGTGTCAGTCCAATTGCACTTAGGAAGGCATTGTGCCTTTTGTATTAGATTCGGATGCAATTTCTGTGTGTCATCGTCAATAAGAAGGTGCAAGGTATACAGTAAACCTGAATTGTAGCATCGGAATCTAAATCTGGACTCACAGGAGAGATTCAAATCATAGAAAGTGAGAGTGTCAGTCCTCTTTCACTTAAGTCGGCATAATGCCTTTTGTATTAAATTCGGATGCAATTTCTGTGTTTCATCGTCAATAAGAAGGTGCAAGGTATACAGTAAACCTGAAGTGAAGCATCGGAATCTAAAACTGGACTCACAGGAGAGATTCAAAACGTAAAAAGTGAGAGTATCAGTCCTACTGTACTGATGTCGGCATTGTGCCTTTTGTATTAGATTCGGATGCAATATCTGTGTTTCATCGTCAATAAGTATTTGCAAGGTACACAGTAAACCTGAAGTGAAGCATCGGACCTAAAACTGGTCTCACAGGAGAGGTTCATATCGTAGAAAGTGAGACTGTCAGTCCACTTGTACTTAAGTCGGCATTGTGCTTTTTGTATTAAATTCGGATGCCATTTCTGTGTTTCATCGTCAATAAGAAGGTGCAGTGTATACAGTAAACCTGAAGTGAATCACTGGAATCTCAAACTTGACTCACAGGAGAGATTCAAATCATAGAAAGTGAGAGTGTCAGTCCTCTTTTACTTAAGTCGGCATTGTGAATTTTATATTACATTCGAATGCAATTTCTGTGTTTCATCGGCAATAAGAAGGTCCAAGGGATACAGTAAACCTGAGGTGAAGCGTCGGAATCTAAAACTGGACTCACAGGAGAGGTTCAAATCATAGAAAGTTAGAGAGTCAGTCCTCTTGTACTTAAGTCGGCCTTGTGCCTTTTGTATTAAATTCGGATGCAAACTATGTGTTTCTTCGTCAACCATAAGGTCCAAGGGATACAGTAAACCTGAAGTGAAGCATCGGAATCTAAAACTGGACTCACAGGAGAGGTTCAAATCATAGAAAGTTTGAGTGTCAGTCCCCTTGTACTTAAGTCAGCAAAGTGCTTTTTGTACTAAATTCGGATGCAATCTCTGTGTTGCATCGTCAATAAGAAGGTCCAAGGGATACAGTAAACCTGAAGAGAAGCATCGGAATCTAAAAGTAGACCCACAGGAGAGGTTCAAATCATAGAGAGTGGGACTGTCAGTCCTCTTGTACTTAAGTCGGCATTGTGCCTTTTGTATTAAATTCGGATGCAATTTCTGTGTTTCATTGTCAATAAGAAGGTGCAAGGTATACAGTAAACCTGAACTGACGCATCGGAATCTAAACTGGAGTCACAGGAAAGGTTCAAATCGTAGAAAGTGAGAGTGTCAGTCCTCTTGTACTTGAGTCGGCATTGTGCCTTTTGTATTAAATTCGGATGCAATATCTGTGTTTCATCGTCAATCAGAAGGTGTAAGGTATGCAGTAAACTTGAAGTGGAGCATCGGAATCTAAAACTGGACTCACAGGAGAGATTCAAAACGCAGTATCTGAGAGTGTCAGTCCTATTGTACTTAAGTCGGATTTGTGCCTTTTGTATTAGATTCGGATGCAATTTCTGTGTTTCATCGTCAATAAGAAGGTGCAAGGTATACAGTAAACCTGAAGTGAAGCATCGGAATCTAAAACTGTACTCACAGGAGAGGTTCAAATCATAGAAAGTGAGAGTGTCAGTCCTCCTGTACTTAAGTCGGCATTGTGCCTTTTGTATTAAATTCGGATGCGATTTCTGTGTTTCATCGTCAGTAAGAACGTGCAAGGTAAACAGTAAACCTGAAGTGAAGCATCGGAATCTAAAACTGGACCCACAGGAGAGGTTCAAATCATAGAAAGTGAGAGTGTCAGTCCTCTTGTACTTAAGTCGGCATTGTGCCTTTTGTAATAAATTCGGATGCAATTTCTGTGTTTTATCGTCAATATGAAGGTGCAAGGTATACAGTAAACCTGAAGTGAAGCATCGGAATCTAAAACTGGACTCAAAGGAGAGGTTCAAATCGTAGAAAGTGTGTGTGTCAATCCTCTTGTACTTAAGTCGGCATTGTGCCTTTTGTGTTAAATTCGGATGCTATTTCTGTGTTTCATCGTCAATAAGAAGGTGCAAGGTATACAGTAAACCTGAAGTGAAGCATCGGAATCTAAAACTGGACTCACGGGAGAGATTCAAAACGTAGAAAGTGAGAGTGTCAGTCCTATTATACTGAAGTCGGCATTGTGCCTTTTGTATTAGAATCTGATGCAATTTCAGTGTTTCATCGTCAATAAGAAGGTGCAAGGTATACAGTAAACCTGAAGTGAAGGATCGGAATCTAAAACTGGTCTCACAGGAGAGGTTCATATCGTAGAAAGTGAGACTGCCAGTCCACTTGTACTTAAGTCGGCATTGTGCCTTTCAAAATAATTTCGGATGCAATTCATGTGTTTCATCGTCAATAAGAATGTGCAAGGTATACAGTAAACCTGAAGTGAAGCATCGGAATCTAAAACTGTACTCACAGGAGAGATTCAAAGCGTAGAAAGTGAGAGTGTCAGTCCTATTGTACTGAAGTCGGCATTTTGCTTTTTGTATTACATTAGGATGCAATTTCTGTGTTTCATCGTCAATAACAAGGTGCAAGGTATACTGTAAACCTGAAGTGAAGCATCGGAATCTAAAACTGGACCCACAGGAGAGGTTCAAATCATAGAAAGTGAGAGTGTCAGTCCTCTTGTACTTAAGTCGGCATTGTGCCTTCTGTATTAAATTCGGATGCAATTTCTGTCTTTCATCGTCAATATGAAGGTGCAAGGTATATAGTAAACCTGAAGTGAAGCATTGGAATCTAAAACTGGACTCACAGGAGAGGTTCAAATCGTAGAAAGTGAGAGTGTCAGTCCTCTTGTACTTAAGTCGGCATTATGCCTTTTGAATTAAATTCGGATGCAATTCCTGTATTTCATCGTCAATACGATTGTGCAAGGTATACAGTAAACCTGAAGTGAAGCATCGGAATCTAAAACTGGACTCACAGGAGAGGTTCAAAACGTAGAAAGTGAGAGTGTCAGTCCTATTGTACTTAAGTCGGCATTGTGCCTTTTGTATTAGATTCGGATGCAATTTCTGTGTTTCATGGTCAATAAGAAGATGCAAGGTATACAGTTAACCTGAAGTGAAGGATCGGAATCTAAAACTGGACTCACAGGAGAGGTTCAAATCGTAGAAAGTGAGAGTGTCAGTCCACTTGTACTTAAGTCGGCATTATGCTTTTTGTATTAATTTCGTTTGCAATTTCTGTGTTTCATCGTCAATAAGAAGGTGCAAGGTATAAGGTAAACCTGATGTGTAGCATCGGAATCTAAAACTGGACTCACAGGAGAGATTCAAATCATAGAAAGTGAGAGTGTCAGTCCTCTTTTACTTAAGTCGGCATTGTGATTTTTGTATTAAATTCGGATGCAATTTCTGTGTTTCATCGTCAATAAGAAGGTGCAAGGTATACAGTAAACCTCAAGTGAAGCATCGGAATCTAAAACTGGACTCACAGGAGAGGTTCAAAACGTAGAAAGTGAGAGTGTCAGTCCAATTGCACTTAGGAAGGCATTGTGCCTTTTGTATTAGATTCGGATGCAATTTCTGTGTGTCATCGTCAATAAGAAGGTGCAAGGTATACAGTAAACCTGAATTGTAGCATCGGAATCAAAATCTGGACTCACAGGAGAGATTCAAATCATAGAAAGTGAGAGTGTCAGTCCTCTTTCACTTAAGTCGGCATAATGCCTTTTGTATTAAATTTGGATGCAATTTCTGTGTTTCATCGTCAATAAGAAGGTGCAAAGTATACAGTAAACCTGAAGTGAAGCATCGGAATCTAAAACTGGACTCACAGGAGAGATTCAAAACGTAAAAAGTGAGAGTATCAGTCCTACTGTACTGATGTCGGCATTGTGCCTTTTGTATTAGATTCGGATGCAATATCTGTGTTTCATCGTCAATAAGTAGGTGCAAGGTACACAGTAAACCTGAAGTGAAGCATCGGACCTAAAACTGGTCTCACAGGAGAGGTTCATATCGTAGAAAGTGAGACTGTCAGTCCACTTGTACTTAAGTCGGCATTGTGCTTTTTGTATTAAATTCGGATGCCATTTCTGTGTTTCATCGTCAATAAGAAGGTGCAGTGTATACAGTAAACCTGAAGTGAATCACTGGAATCTCAAACTTGACTCACAGGAGAGATTCAAATCATAGAAAGTGAGAGTGTCAGTCCTCTTTTACTTAAGTCGGCATTGTGAATTTTATATTACATTCGAATGCAATTTCTGTGTTTCATCGGCAATAAGAAGGTCCAAGGGATACAGTAAACCTGAGGTGAAGCGTCGGAATCTAAAACTGGACTCACAGGAGAGGTTCAAATCATAGAAAGTTAGAGAGTCAGTCCTCTTGTACTTAAGTCGGCCTTGTGCCTTTTGTATTAAATTCGGATGCAAACTATGTGTTTCTTCGTCAATCATAAGGTCCAAGGGATACAGTAAACCTGAAGTGAAGCATCGGAATCTAAAACTGGACTCACAGGAGAGGTTCAAATCATAGAAAGTTTGAGTGTCAGTCCCCTTGTACTTAAGTCAGCAAAGTGCTTTTTGTACTAAATTCGGATGCAATCTCTGTGTTGCATCGTCAATAAGAAGGTCCAAGGGATACAGTAAACCTGAAGAGAAGCATTGGAATCTAAAAGTAGACCCACATAAGAGGTTCAAATCATAGAGAGTGGGACTGTCAGTCCTCTTGTACTTAAGTCGCCATTGTGCCTTTTGTATTAAATTCGGATGCAATTTCTGTGTTTCATTGTCAATAAGAAGGTGCAAGGTATACAGTAAACCCGAACTGACGCATCGGAATCTAAACTGGAGTCACAGGAAAGGTTCAAATCGTAGAAAGTGAGAGTGTCAGTCCTCTTGTACTTGAGTCGGCATTGTGCCTTTTGTATTAAATTCGGATGCAATATCTGTGTTTCATCGTCAATCAGAAGGTGTAAGGTATGCAGTAAACTTGAAGTGGAGCATCGGAATCTAAAACTGGACTCACAGGAGAGATTCAAAACGCAGTATCTGAGAGTGTCAGTCCTATTGTACTTAAGTCGGCATTGTGCTTTTTGTATTAAATTCGGATGCAATTTCTGTGTTTCATCGTCAATAAGAAGGTGCATGGTAAGCAGTAAACCAAAAGTGAGCATCGGAATCTAAAACTGGACTCACTGGAGAGATTCAAATCATAGAAAGTGAGAGTGTCAGTCCTCTTTTACTTAAGTCGGCATTGTGATTTTTTTTTTAAATTCAGATGCAATTTCTGTCTTTCATCGTCAATAAGAAGGTCCAAGGGATAGAGTAAACCTGAAGTGGAGCATCGGAATCTAAAACTGGACTCACAGGAGAGGTTCAAATCATAGAAAGTTAGAGTGTCAGTCCTCTTGTACTTAAGTCGGCATTGTGCCTTTAGTATTAAATTCGGATGCAAACTATGTGTTTCATCGTCTATGAGAAGGTCCAAGGGATACAGTAAATCTGAAGTGAAGCATCGGAATCTAAAACTGGACTCACAGGAGAGGTTCAAATCATAGAAAGTGAGTGTGTCAATCTCTTGTACTTAAGTCATCATTGTGCCTTTTGTACTAAATTCTGTTGCAACCTCTGAGTTTCATCGTCAATAAGAAGGTCCAAGGGATACAGTAAACCTGAAGTGAAGCATCGGGATCTAAAACTGTACTGACAGGTGAGGTTCAAATCATAGAGAGTGAGTGTGTCAGTCCTCTTGTACTTAAGTCGGCATTGTGCCTTTTGTATTAAATTCGGATGCTATTTCTGTGTTTCATCGTCAATAACAAGGTGCAAGGTATATAGTAAACCTGAAGTGAAGCATCGGAATCTAAAACTGGCCCCACAGCAGAGGTTCAAATCATAGAAAGTGAGAGTGTCGGTCCTCTTGTACTAATGTCGGCATTGTGCCTTTCGTATTAAATTCGGATGCGATTTCCGTGTTTCATCGTCAATAAGAAGGTGCAAGGTATACAGTAAACCTGAAGTGAAGCATCGGAATCTAAAACTGGACTCACAGGAGAGATTCAAACCGTAGAAAGTGAGACTGTCAGTCCTATTGTACTGATGTCGGCATTGTGCCTTTAGTATTAGATTCGGACGCAATTTCTGCGTTTCATCGTCAATAAGAAGGTGCAAGGTATACAGTAAACCTGAAGTGAAGCATCGGAATCTTAAACTGGTCTTACAGGAGAGGTTCATATCGCAGAAAGTGAGACTGTCAGTCCACTTGTACTTAAGTCGGCATTGTGCTTTTTGTATTAAATTCGGATGCAATTTCTGTGTTTCATCGTCAATAAGAAGGTGCAAGGTATACGGTAAACCTGAAGTGAAGCATCGGAATCTAAAACTTGACTCACAGGAGAGATTCAAATCATAGATAGTGAGAGTGTCAGTCCCCTTGTACTTAAGTCAGCATTCTGCCTTTTGTACTAAATTCGGATGCAATCTCTCTGTTTCATCGTCAATAAGAAGGTCCAAGGGATACAGTAAACCTGAAGTGAAGCATCGGAATCTAAAACTGTACTCACAGGAGAGGATCAAATCATAGCAAGTGAGAGTGTCAGTCCTCCTGTACTTAAGTCGGCATTGTGCCTTTTGTATTAAATTCGTATGCTATTTCTTTGTTTCATCGTCAATAAGAAGGTGCAAGGTATACAGTAAACCTGAAGTGAAGCATCGGAATCTAAAACTAAATCCACAGGAGAGGTTTAATTGATAGAAAGTGAGAGTGTCAGTCCTCTTGTACTTAAGTCGGCATTGTGCCTTTTGTATTAAATTCGGATGCAATTTCTGTGTTTCATCGTCAATATAAAGGTGCAAGGTATACAGTAAACCTGAAGTAAAGCATCGGAATCTAAAAATGGACTCACAGGAGAGGTTCAAATCGTAGAAAGTGAGAGTGTCAGTCCTCTTGTACTTAAGTCGGCATTGTGCCTTTTGAATTAAATTCCGATGCAATTCCTGTGTTTCATCGTCAATAAGAATGTGCACGGTATACAGTAAACCTGAAGTGAAGCATCGGAATCTAAAACTGGACTCACAGGAGAGGTTCAAATCATAGATAGTGAGAGTGTCAGTCCCCTTGTACTTAAGTCAGCATTGTGCCTTTTGTACTAAATTCGGATGCAATGTCACTGTTTCATCGTCAATAAGAAGGTCCAAGGGATACTGTAAACCTGAAGTGAAGCATCGGAATCTAAAACTGTACTCACAAGAGAGTTTCAAATCATAGAAAGTGAAAGTGTCAGTCCTCCTGTACTTAAGTCGGCATTGTGCCTTTTGTATTAAATTCGCATGTAATTTATGTGTTTCATCGTCAATAAGAAGGTGCAAGGTATACAGTAAACCTGATGTGAAGCATCGGAATCTAAAACTGGACTCAAAGGAGAGGTTCAAAACGTTGAAAGTGAGAGTGTTAGTCCTATTGTACTGAAGTCGGCATTTTGCCTTTTGTATTAGATTCGGATGCAATTTCTCTGTTTCATCGTCAATAAGAAGGTGCAATGTATACAGTAAACCTGAAGTGAAGGATCGGAATCTAAACTGGACTCACAGGAGAGGTTCAAGTCGTAGAAAGTGAGAGTGTCAGTCCACTTGTACTTAAGACGTTATTTTGCTTTTTGTATTAATTTCGGATGCAATTTCTGTGTTTCATCGTCAATAAGAAGGTGCAAGGTATACAGTAAACCTGATGTGTAGCATCGGAATCTAAAACTGGACTCACAGGAGAGATTCAAATCATAGAAAGTGAGAGTGTCAGTCCTCTTTTACTTAAGTCGGCATTGTGCCTTTTGTATCAAATTCGGATGCAATTTCTGTGTTTCATCGTCAATAAGAAGGTGCAAGGTATACAGTAAACCTGAAGTGAAGCATCGGAATCTAAAACTGGAATCACAGGAGAGGTTCAAAGCATAGAAAGTGAGAGTGTCTGTCCAATTGTACTTAGGAAGGCATTGTGCCTTTTGTATTAGATTCGGATGCAATTTCTGTGTTTCATCGTCAATAAGAAGGTGCAAGGTATACAGTAAACCTGAATTGTAGCATCGGAATCTAAATCTGGACTCACAGGAGAGATTCAAATCATAGAAAGTGAGAGTGTCAGTCCTCTTTCACTTAAGTCGGCATTATGCATCTTGTATTAAATTCGGATGCAAATTCTGTGTTTTATCGTCAATAAGAAGGTCCATGGATACAGTAAACCTGAAGTGAAGCATCGGAATCTAAAACTGGACCCACAGGAGCGGTTCAAATCATAGAATGTGGGAGTGTCAGTCCTCTTGTACTTAAGTCGGCATTGTGCCTTTTGTATTAAATTCGCATGCAATTTCTGTGTTTCATCGTCAATAAGAAGGTGCAAGGTATACAGTAAACCTGAAGTGAAGCATCGGAATCTAAAACTGGACTCACAGGAGAGATTCAAAACGTAGAAAGTTAGAGGGTCAGTCCTACTAAACTGAAGTCGGCATTGTGCCTTTTGTATTAGATTCGGATGCTATTTCTGTGTTTCATCGTCAATAAGAAGGTGCAGGGTATACAGCAAATCTGAAGTGAAGCATCGGAATCTCAAACTTGACTCACAGGAGAGATTCAAATCATAGAAAATGAGAGTGTCAGTCCTCTTTTACTTAAGTCGGCATTGTGCCTTTTGTATTACATTCGGATGCAATTTCTGTGTTTCATCGGCAATAAGAAGGTCCAAGGGAGACAGTAAACCTGAGGTGAAGCATCGGAATCTAAAACTGGACTCACAGGAGAGGTTCAAATCATAGAAAGTTAGAGTGTCAGTCCTCTTGTAATTAAGTCGGCCTTGTGCCTTTTGTATTAAATTCGGATGCAAACTACGTGTTTCTTCGTCAATCAGAAGGTCCAAGGGATACAGTAAACCTGAAGTGAAGCATCGGAATCAAAAACTGGACTCACAGGAGGGGCTCAAATCATAGAAAGTTTGAGTGTCAGTCCCCTTGTACTTTAGTCCGCAAAGTGATTTTTCTACTAAATTCGGATGCAATTTCTGTGTTTCATCGTCAATAAGAAGGTGCAAGGTATACAGTAAACCTGAAGTGAAGCATCGGAATCTAAAACTGGACTCACAGGAGAGGTTCAAAACGTAGAAAGTGAGAGTGTCAGTCCAATTGTACTTAGGTCGGCATTATGCCCTTTGTATTAGATTCGGATGCAATTTCTGTGTTTCATCGCCAATAAGAAGGTGCAAGGTATACAGTAAACCTGAATTGTAGCATCGGAATCTAAAACTGGACTCACAGGAGAGATTCAAATCATAGAAAGTGAGAGTGTCAGTCCTCTTTCACCTATGTCGGCATTCTGCCTTTTGTATTAAATGCGGATGCAATTTCTGTGTTTCATCGTTAATACGAAGGTCCAAGGGCTACAGTAAACCTGAAGTGAAGCATCGGAATCTAAAACTGTACTCACAGGAGGGGTTCAAATCATAGAAAGTGAGAGTGTCAGTCCTCCTGTACTTAAGACGGCATTGTGCCTTTTGTATTAAATTCGCATGCAATTTCTGTGTTTCATCGTCAGTAAGAAGGTGCAAGGTATACAGTAAACCTGATGTGAAGCATCGGAATCTAAAACTGGACTCACAGGAGAGGTCCCAATCATAGATAGTGAGAGTGTCAGTCCCCTTGTACTTAAGTCAGCATTGTGCCTTTTGTACTAAATTCGGATGCAATGTCACTGTTTCATCGTTAATAAGAAGGTCCAAGGGATACAGTAAACCTGAAGTGAAGCATCGGAATCTAAAACTGTACTCACAGGAGAGGTTCAAATCATAGAAAGTGAGAGTGTCAGTCCTCCTGTACTTAAGACGGCATTGTGCCTTTTGTATTAAATTCGCATGCAATTTTTGTGTGTCATCGTCAGTACGAAGGTGCAAGGTATACAGTAAACCTGATGTGAAGCATCGGAATCTAAAACTGGACTCAAAGGAGAGGTTCAAAACGTTGAAACTGAGAGTGTCAGTCCTATTGTACTGAAGTCGGCATTTTGCCTTTTGTATTAGATTCGGATGCAATTTCTGTGTTTCATCGTCAATAAGAAGGTGCAAGGTATACAGTAAACCTGAAGTGAAATATCGGAATCTAAAACTGGACTCACAGGAGAGGTTCAAAACGTAGAAAGTGAGAGTGTCAGTCCACTTGTACTTAAGTCGGCATTTTGCTTTTTGTATTAATTTCGGATGCAATTTCTGTGTTTCATCGTCAATAAGAAGGTGCAAGGTATACAGTAAACCTGATGTGTAGCATCGGAATCTAAAACTGGACTCACAGGAGAGATTCAAATCATAGAAAGTGAGAGTGTCAGTCCTCTTTTACTTAAGTCGGCATTGTGCCTTTTGTACTAAATTCGCATGCAATTACTGTGTTTCATCGTCAATAAGAAGGTGCGAGGTATACAGTAAACCTGAAGTGAAGCATCGGAATCTAAAACTGGACTCACAGGAGAGGTTCAAAGCGTAGAAAGTGAGAGTGTCAGTCCAATTGTACTTAGGAAGGCATTGTGCCTTTTGTATTAGATTCGGATGCAATTTCTGTGTTTCATCGTCAATAAGAAGGTGCAAGGTATACAGTAAACCTGAATTGTAGCATCGGAATCTAAATCTGGACTCACAGGAGAGATTCAAATCATAGAAAGTGAGAGTGTCAGTCCTCTTTCACTTAAGTCGGCATTATGCATTTTGTATTAAATTCGGATGCAATTTCTGTGTTTTATCGTCAATAAGAAGGTCCATGGATACAGTAAACCTGAAGTGAAGCATCGGAATCTAAAACTGGACCCACAGGAGCGGTTCAAATCATAGAAAGTGGGAGTGTCAGTCCTCTTGTACTTAAGTCGGCATTGTGCCTTTTGTATTAAATTCGCATTCAATTTCTGTGTTTCATCGTCAATAAAAAGGTGCAAGGTATACAGTAAACCTGAAGTGAAGCATCGGAATCTAAAACTGGACTCACAGGAGAGATTCAAAACGTAGAAAGTTAGAGTGTCAGTCCTACTAAACTGACGTCGGCATTGTGCCTTTTGTATTAGATTCGGATGCTATTTCTGTGTTTTATCGTCAATAAGAAGGTGCAAGGTGTACAGTAAACCTGAAGTGAAGCATCGGAATCTGAAACTGGTCTCACAGGAGAGGTTCATATCGTAGAAAGTGAGACTGTCAGTCCACTTGTACTTAAGTCGGCATTTTGCTTTTTGTATTAAATTCGGATGCAATTTCTGTGTTTCATCGTCAATAAGAAGGTGCAGGGTATACAGTAAATCTGATGTGAAGCATCGGAATCTCAAACTTGACTCACAGGAGAGATTCATATCATAGAAAGTGAGAGTGTCAGTCCTCTTTTACTTAAGTCGGCATTGTGCCTTTTATATTACATTGGGATGCAATTTCTGTGTTTCATCGGCAATAAGAAGGTCCAAGGGATACAGTAAACCTGAGGTGAAGCATCGGAATCTAAAACTGGACTCACAGGAGAGGTTCAAAACACAGAAAGTTTGAGTGTCAGTCACCTTGTACTTTAGTCCGCAAAGTGCATTTTGTACTAAATTCGGATGCAATTTCTGTGTTTCATCGTCAATAAGAAGGTGCAAGGTATACAGTAAACCAGAAGTGAACCATCGGAATCTAAAACTTGACTCACAGGAGAGATTCAAATCATAGAAAGTGAGAGTGTCAGTCCTCTTTTACTTAAGTCGGCATTATGCCTTTTGTAATACGCTCGGATGCAATTTCTGTGTTTCATCGTCAATAAGAAGGTGCAAGGTATACAGTAAACCTGAAGTGAAGCATCGGAATCTAAAACTGGACTCACAGGAGAGGTTCAAAACGTAGAAAGTGAGTGTGTCAGTCTAATTGTACTTAGGTCGCCATTGTGCCCTTTGTATTAGATTCGAATGCAATTTCTGTATTTCATCGCCAATAAGAAGGTGCAAGGTATACAGTAAACCTGAATTGTAGCATCGGAATCTAAAACTGGACTCACAGGAGAGATTCAAATCATAGAAAGTGAGAGTGTCAGTCCTCTTTTACTTAAGTCGGCATTGTGCCTTTTGTATTAAATTCGGATGCAATCCCTCTGTTTCATCGTCAATAAGAAGGTCCAAGGGATACAGTAAACCTGAAGTGAAGCATCGGAATCTAAAACTGGACTCACAGGAGAGGTTCAAATCATAGATAGTGAGAGTGTCAGTCCCCTTGTACTTAAGTCAGCATTGTGCCTTTTGTACTAAATTCGGATGCAATCTCTCTGTTTCATCGTCAATAAGAAGGTCCAAGGGATACAGTAAACCTGAAGTGAAGCATCGGAATCTAAAACTGTACTAACAGGAGAGGTTCAAATCATAGAAAGTGAGAGTGTCAGTCCTCCTGTACTTAAGTCGGCATTGTGCCTTTTGTATTAAATTCGGATGCTATTTCTGTGTTTCGTCGTCAATAAGAAGGTGTAGGGTATACAGTAAATTTGAAGTGAAGCATCGGAATCTCAAACTTGACACACAAGAGAGATTCAAATCATTGAAAGTGAGAGTGTCAGTCCTCTTTTACTTAAGTCGGCATTGTGCCTTTTGTATTAAATTCGGATGCTATTTCTGTGCTTCATCGTCAATAAGAAGGTGTAAGGTATACAGTAAACCTGAAGTGAAGCATTGGAATCTAAAACTGGACTCACAGGAGAGGTTCAAATCGTAGAAAGTGAGAGTGTCAGTCCTCTTGTACTTAAGTCGGCATTGTGCCTTTTGAATTAAATTCGGATGCAATTCCTGTGTTTCATCGTCAATAAGAAGGTGCAAGGTATACAGTAAACCTGAAGTGAAGGATCGGAATCTAAATCTAGACTCACAGGAGAGGTACAAATCGTAGAAAGTGAGAGTGTCAGTCCTATTGTACTTAAGTCGGCATTGTGCTTTTGTATTAATTTCGGATGCAATTTCTGTGTTTCATCGTCAATAAGAAGGTCCAAGGGATACAGTACACCTGAAGTGAAGCATCGGAATCTAAAACTGGACTCACAGGAGTGGTTCAAATCACAGAAAGTGAGAGTGTCAGTCCCCTTGCACTTAAGTTAGCAATGTGGCTTTTGTACTAAATTCGGATGCAATCTCTGTGTTTCATCGTCAATAAGAAGGTCCAAGGGATACAGTAAACCTGAAGTGAAGCATCGGAATCTAAAACTGGACTCACAGGAGAGGTTCAGAACGTAGAAAGTGAGAGTGTCAGTCCTCTTTTACTTAAGTCGGCATTGTGCCTTTTGTATTACGCTCGGATGCAATTTCTGTGTTTCATCGGCAATAAGAAGGTCCAAGGGATACAGTAAACCTGAAGTGAAGGATCGGAATCTAAAACTGGACTCACAGGAGAAGTTCGAATCACAGAATTTTAGAGGGTCAGTCCCCTTTTCTTAAGTCGGCATTGTGCTTTTGGATTAAATTCGGATGCAATTTCTGTGTTTCTTCGTCAATAAGAAGGTGCAAGGTATACAGTAAACCTGAAGTGAAGCAACGGAATCTAAAACTTGACTCACAGGGGATGTTCAAAACGTAGAAACTTAGGTCGGCATTGTGCCCTTTGTATTAGATACGGATGCAATTTCTGTGTTTCATCGCCATAAGAAGGTGCAAGGTATACAGTAAACCTGAATTGTAGCATCGGAATCTAAAACTGGACTCACGGAAGAGTATCAAATCATAGAAAGTTAGAGCGTCAGTCCTCTTGTACTTAAGTCGGCATTGTGCATTTTGTATTAAATTCGGATGCAAACTATTTGTTTCATCGTCAATCAGAAGGTCCAAGGGATACAGTAGACCTGAACGGAAGCATCGGAATCTATAACTGGACTCACAGGAGAGGTTCAAATCATAGATAGTGAGAGTGTCAGTCCCCTTGTACTTAAGTCAGCATTGTGCCTTTTGTACTAAATTCGGATGCAATCTCTCTGTTTCATCGTCAATAAGAAGGTCCAAGGGATACAGTACACCTGAAGTGAAGCATCGGAATCTAAAACTGGACTCACAGGAGAGGTTCAAATCATAGAAGGCGAGAGTGTCAGCACCCTTGTACTTAAGTCAGCATTGTGCCTTTTGTACTAAATTCGGATGCAATCTCTGTGTTTCATCGTCAATAAGAAGGTCCAAGGGATACAGTAAACCTGAAGTGAAGCATCGGAATCTAAAACTGTACTCACAGGAGATGTTGAAATCATAGAAAGTAAGAGTGTCAGTCCTCTTGTACTTAGGTCGGCATTGTGCCTTTTGTATTAAATTCGGATGCAAACTATTTGTTTCATCGTCAATCAGAAGGTCCAAGGGATACAGTAAACCTGAATGGAAGCATCGGAATCTATAACTGGACTCACAGGAGAGGTTCAAATCATAGATAGTGAGAGTGTCAGTCCCCTTGTACTTAAGTCAGCAATGTGCCTTTTGTACTAAATTCGGATGCAATCTCTCTGTTTCATCGTCAATAAGAAGGTC
Source organism: Schistocerca americana (assembly GCF_021461395.2). Classification (NCBI taxonomy): domain Eukaryota; kingdom Metazoa; phylum Arthropoda; class Insecta; order Orthoptera; family Acrididae; genus Schistocerca; species Schistocerca americana. The sequence goes on from NC_060122.1 coordinate 56,070,269, forward strand.
CAGGGGATACAGTACACCTGAAGTGAAGCATCGGAATCTAAAACTGGACTCACAGGAGAGGTTCAAATTATAGAAAGTGAGAGTGTCAGCACCCTTGTACTTAAGTCAGCATTGTGCCTTTGGTATTAAATTCTGATGCAAACTATTTGTTTCATCGTCAATCAGAAGGTCCAAGGGATACAGTAAACCTGAAGTGAAGCATCGGACTCTAAAACTGGACTCACAGGGGAGGTTGAAATCATAGAAAGTAAGAGTGTCAGTCCTCTTGTACTTAGGTCGGCATTGTGTCTTTTGTATTAAATTCGGATGCAATTTCTGCGTTTCATCGTCAATAAGTAGGTGCAAGGTATACAGTAATCTTGAAGTGAAGCATCGGAATCTAAAACTGGACTCGCAGGAGAGGTTCAAATCGTAGATAGTGAGACTGTCAGTCCTTTTGTACCTAAATCGGCATTGTGCCTTTTGTATTTAATTCGGATGCAATTTCTGTGTTTCATCGTCAATAAGAATGTGCAAGGTATACAGTAATCTAGAAGTTAAGCATCGGAATCTAAAACTGGACTCACAGGAGAGGTTCAAAACGTAGAAGGTGAGAGTGTCAGTCCTATTGTACATAAGTCGGCATTGGGCCTTTTGTATTAGATTCGGATGCAATTTCTGTGATTCATCGACAATTAGAAGGTGCAAGGTATACACTAAACCTGAAGTGAGGGATCGGAATCTAAAACTGGACTCACAGGAGAAGTTCAAATCACAGATAATTTGAGTGCCAGTCCTCTTGTACTTAAGTCGGCATTGTACCTTTTGTACTAAATTCAGATGCTATCTCTGTGTTTTATCGTCAATAAGAAGGTCCAAGGGATACAGTAAACCTGAAGTGAAGCATCGGAATCTACAACTGTACTCACAGGAGAGGTTCAAATCATAGAAAGTGAGGGTGTCAGTCCTCCTGTACTTAAGTCGGCATTGTGCCTTTTGTATTAAATTCGGATGCTATTTCTGTGTTTCATCGTCAATAAGAAGGTTCAAGGTATACAGTAAACCAGAAGTGAAGCATCGGTATCTAAAACTGGTCTCACAGGAGATGTTCAAATCGTAGAAAGTGAGAGTGTCAGTCCTCTTGTACTTAAGTCGGCATTGTGCCTTTTGAATTAAATTTGGATGCAATTCCTGTGTTTCATCGTTAATAAGAATGTGCAAGGTATACAGTAAACCTGAAGTGAAGCAACGGAATCTAAAACTGGACTCACAGGAGAGGTTCAAAACGTAGAAGGTGAGAGTGTCAGTCCTATTGTACTTAAGTCGGCATTGTGCCTTTTGTATTAGATTCGGATGCAATTTCTGTGTTTCATCGTCAATATGAAGGTGCAAGGTATACAGTAAACCTGAAGTGAAGCATCGTAATCTAAAACTGGACTCACAGGAGAGGTTCAAATCGTAGAAAGTGAGAGTGTCAGTCCTCTTGTACTTAAGTCGGCATTGTGCCTTTTGTATTAGATTCGAATGTAATTTCTGTGTTTCATCGTCAATAAGAAGGTGCAATGTATACAGTAAACCTGAAGTGAAGGATCGGAATCTAAAACTGGACTCACATTAGAGGTTCAAATCGTAGAAAGTGAGAGTGTCAGTTCACTTGTACTTAAGTCGGCATTGTGCTTTTTGTATTAAATTCGGATGCAATCTCTGTGTTTCATCGTCAATAACAAGGTGCAAGGTATACAGTAAACCTGAAGTGTAGCATCGGAATCTAAAACTCTACTCACAGGAGAGATTCAAATCACAGAAAGTGAGAGTGTCAGTCCTCTCTTACTTACGTCACCATTGTGCCTTTTGTATTAGATTCGGATGCAATTTCTGTGTTTCATTGTCAATTAGATGGTGCAAGGTATACAGTCAATCGGAAGTGAAGCATCGGAATCTAAAACTTGACTCACATGAGAGATTCAAATCATAGAAAGTGAGAGTGTCAGTCCTCTTTTACTTAAGTCGGCATTGTGCCTTTTGTATTACATTCGGATGCAATTTCTGTGTTTCATCGTCAATCAGAAGGACCAAGGGATACAGTACACCTGAAGTGAAGCATCGGAATCTAAAACTGGACTCACAGGAGAGGTCCAAATCATAGTAAGTGAGAGTGTCAGCACCCTTGTACTTAAGTCAGCATTGTGCCTTTTGTACTAAATTCGGAAGCAATCTCTGTGTTTCATCGTCAATAAGAAGGTGCAAGGTATACAGTAAACCAGAAGTGAACCATCGGAATCTAAAACTTGACTCACAGGAGAGATTCAAATCATAGAAAGTGAGAGTGTCAGTCCTCTTTTACTTAAGTCGGCATTATGCCTTTTGTAATACGCTCGGATGCAATTTCTGTGTTTCATCGTCAATAAGAAGGTGCAGGGTATACAGTAAACCTGAAGTGAAGCATCGGAATCTAAAACTGGACTCACAGGAGAGGTTCAAAACGTAGAAAGTGAGTGTGTCAGTCTAATTGTACTTAGGTCGCCATTGTGCCCTTTGTATTAGATTCGAATGCAATTTCTGTATTTCATCGCCAATAAGAAGGTGCAAGGTATACAGTAAACCTGAATTGTAGCATCGGAATCTAAAACTGGACTCACAGGAGAGATTCAAATCATAGAAAGTGAGAGTGTCAGTCCTCTTTTACTTAAGTCGGCATTGTGCCTTTTGTATTAAATTCGGATGCAATCCCTCTGTTTCATCGTCAATAAGAAGGTCCAAGGGATACAGTAAACCTGAAGTGAAGCATCGGAATCTAAAACTGGACTCACAGGAGAGGTTCAAATCATAGATAGTGAGAGTGTCAGTCCCCTTGTACTTAAGTCAGCATTGTGCCTTTTGTACTAAATTCGGATGCAATCTCTCTGTTTCATCGTCAATAAGAAGGTCCAAGGGATACAGTAAACCTGAAGTGAAGCATCGGAATCTAAAACTGTACTAACAGGAGAGGTTCAAATCATAGAAAGTGAGAGTGTCAGTCCTCCTGTACTTAAGTCGGCATTGTGCCTTTTGTATTAAATTCGGATGCTATTTCTGTGTTTCGTCGTCAATAAGAAGGTGTAGGGTATACAGTAAATTTGAAGTGAAGCATCGGAATCTCAAACTTGACACACAAGAGAGATTCAAATCATTGAAAGTGAGAGTGTCAGTCCTCTTTTACTTAAGTCGGCATTGTGCCTTTTGTATTAAATTCGGATGCTATTTCTGTGCTTCATCGTCAATAAGAAGGTGTAAGGTATACAGTAAACCTGAAGTGAAGCATTGGAATCTAAAACTGGACTCACAGGAGAGGTTCAAATCGTAGAAAGTGAGAGTGTCAGTCCTCTTGTACTTAAGTCGGCATTGTGCCTTTTGAATTAAATTCGGATGCAATTCCTGTGTTTCATCGTCAATAAGAAGGTGCAAGGTATACAGTAAACCTGAAGTGAAGGATCGGAATCTAAATCTAGACTCACAGGAGAGGTACAAATCGTAGAAAGTGAGAGTGTCAGTCCTATTGTACTTAAGTCGGCATTGTGCTTTTGTATTAATTTCGGATGCAATTTCTGTGTTTCATCGTCAATAAGAAGGTCCAAGGGATACAGTACACCTGAAGTGAAGCATCGGAATCTAAAACTGGACTCACAGGAGTGGTTCAAATCACAGAAAGTGAGAGTGTCAGTCCCCTTGCACTTAAGTTAGCAATGTGGCTTTTGTACTAAATTCGGATGCAATCTCTGTGTTTCATCGTCAATAAGAAGGTCCAAGGGATACAGTAAACCTGAAGTGAAGCATCGGAATCTAAAACTGGACTCACAGGAGAGGTTCAGAACGTAGAAAGTGAGAGTGTCAGTCCTCTTTTACTTAAGTCGGCATTGTGCCTTTTGTATTACGCTCGGATGCAATTTCTGTGTTTCATCGGCAATAAGAAGGTCCAAGGGATACAGTAAACCTGAAGTGAAGGATCGGAATCTAAAACTGGACTCACAGGAGAAGTTCGAATCACAGAATTTTAGAGGGTCAGTCCCCTTTTCTTAAGTCGGCATTGTGCTTTTGGATTAAATTCGGATGCAATTTCTGTGTTTCTTCGTCAATAAGAAGGTGCAAGGTATACAGTAAACCTGAAGTGAAGCAACGGAATCTAAAACTTGACTCACAGGGGATGTTCAAAACGTAGAAACTTAGGTCGGCATTGTGCCCTTTGTATTAGATACGGATGCAATTTCTGTGTTTCATCGCCATAAGAAGGTGCAAGGTATACAGTAAACCTGAATTGTAGCATCGGAATCTAAAACTGGACTCACGGAAGAGTATCAAATCATAGAAAGTTAGAGCGTCAGTCCTCTTGTACTTAAGTCGGCATTGTGCATTTTGTATTAAATTCGGATGCAAACTATTTGTTTCATCGTCAATCAGAAGGTCCAAGGGATACAGTAGACCTGAACGGAAGCATCGGAATCTATAACTGGACTCACAGGAGAGGTTCAAATCATAGATAGTGAGAGTGTCAGTCCCCTTGTACTTAAGTCAGCATTGTGCCTTTTGTACTAAATTCGGATGCAATCTCTCTGTTTCATCGTCAATAAGAAGGTCCAAGGGATACAGTACACCTGAAGTGAAGCATCGGAATCTAAAACTGGACTCACAGGAGAGGTTCAAATCATAGAAGGCGAGAGTGTCAGCACCCTTGTACTTAAGTCAGCATTGTGCCTTTTGTACTAAATTCGGATGCAATCTCTGTGTTTCATCGTCAATAAGAAGGTCCAAGGGATACAGTAAACCTGAAGTGAAGCATCGGAATCTAAAACTGTACTCACAGGAGATGTTGAAATCATAGAAAGTAAGAGTGTCAGTCCTCTTGTACTTAGGTCGGCATTGTGCCTTTTGTATTAAATTCGGATGCAAACTATTTGTTTCATCGTCAATCAGAAGGTCCAAGGGATACAGTAAACCTGAATGGAAGCATCGGAATCTATAACTGGACTCACAGGAGAGGTTCAAATCATAGATAGTGAGAGTGTCAGTCCCCTTGTACTTAAGTCAGCAATGTGCCTTTTGTACTAAATTCGGATGCAATCTCTCTGTTTCATCGTCAATAAGAAGGTCCAGGGGATACAGTACACCTGAAGTGAAGCATCGGAATCTAAAACTGGACTCACAGGAGAGGTTCAAATTATAGAAAGTGAGAGTGTCAGCACCCTTGTACTTAAGTCAGCATTGTGCCTTTTGTATTAAATTCTGATGCAAACTATTTGTTTCATCGTCAATCAGAAGGTCCAAGGGATACAGTAAACCTGAAGTGAAGCATCGGACTCTAAAACTGGACTCACAGGGGAGGTTGAAATCATAGAAAGTAAGAGTGTCAGTCCTCTTGTACTTAGGTCGGCATTGTGTCTTTTGTATTAAATTCGGATGCAATTTCTGTGTTTCATCGTCAATAAGTAGGTGCAAGGTATACAGTAATCTTGAAGTGAAGCATCGGAATCTAAAACTGGACTCGCAGGAGAGGTTCAAATCGTAGATAGTGAGACTGTCAGTCCTTTTGTACCTAAATCGGCATTGTGCCTTTTGTATTTAATTCGGATGCAATTTCTGTGTTTCATCGTCAATAAGAATGTGCAAGGTATACAGTAATCTAGAAGTTAAGCATCGGAATCTAAAACTGGACTCACAGGAGAGGTTCAAAACGTAGAAGGTGAGAGTGTCAGTCCTATTGTACATAAGTCGGCATTGGGCCTTTTGTATTAGATTCGGATGCAATTTCTGTGATTCATCGACAATTAGAAGGTGCAAGGTATACACTAAACCTGAAGTGAGGGATCGGAATCTAAAACTGGACTCACAGGAGAAGTTCAAATCACAGATAATTTGAGTGTCAGTCCTCTTGTACTTAAGTCGGCATTGTACCTTTTGTACTAAATTCAGATGCTATCTCTGTGTTTTATCGTCAATAAGAAGGTCCAAGGGATACAGTAAACCTGAAGTGAAGCATCGGAATCTACAACTGTACTCACAGGAGAGGTTCAAATCATAGAAAGTGAGGGTGTCAGTCCTCCTGTACTTAAGTCGGCATTGTGCCTTTTGTATTAAATTCGGATGCTATTTCTGTGTTTCATCGTCAATAAGAAGGTTCAAGGTATACAGTAAACCAGAAGTGAAGCATCGGTATCTAAAACTGGTCTCACAGGAGATGTTCAAATCGTAGAAAGTGAGAGTGTCAGTCCTCTTGTACTTAAGTCGGCATTGTGCCTTTTGAATTAAATTTGGATGCAATTCCTGTGTTTCATCGTTAATAAGAATGTGCAAGGTATACAGTAAACCTGAAGTGAAGCAACGGAATCTAAAACTGGACTCACAGGAGAGGTTCAAAACGTAGAAGGTGAGAGTGTCAGTCCTATTGTACTTAAGTCGGCATTGTGCCTTTTGTATTAGATTCGGATGCAATTTCTGTGTTTCATCGTCAATATGAAGGTGCAAGGTATACAGTAAACCTGAAGTGAAGCATCGTAATCTAAAACTGGACTCACAGGAGAGGTTCAAATCGTAGAAAGTGAGAGTGTCAGTCCTCTTGTACTTAAGTCGGCATTGTGCCTTTTGTATTAGATTCGAATGTAATTTCTGTGTTTCATCGTCAATAAGAAGGTGCAATGTATACAGTAAACCTGAAGTGAAGGATCGGAATCTAAAACTGCACTCACATTAGAGGTTCAAATCGTAGAAAGTGAGAGTGTCAGTTCACTTGTACTTAAGTCGGCATTGTGCTTTTTGTATTAAATTCGGATGCAATCTCTGTGTTTCATCGTCAATAACAAGGTGCAAGGTATACAGTAAACCTGAAGTGTAGCATCGGAATCTAAAACTCTACTCACAGGAGAGATTCAAATCACAGAAAGTGAGAGTGTCAGTCCTCTCTTACTTACGTCACCATTGTGCCTTTTGTATTAGATTCGGATGCAATTTCTGTGTTTCATTGTCAATTAGATGGTGCAAGGTATACAGTCAATCGGAAGTGAAGCATCGGAATCTAAAACTTGACTCACATGAGAGATTCAAATCATAGAAAGTGAGAGTGTCAGTCCTCTTTTACTTAATTCGGCATTGTGCCTTTTGTATTACATTCGGATGCAATTTCTGTGTTTCATCGTCAATCAGAAGGACCAAGGGATACAGTACACCTGAAGTGAAGCATCGGAATCTAAAACTGGACTCACAGGAGAGGTCCAAATCATAGTAAGTGAGAGTGTCAGCACCCTTGTACTTAAGTCAGCATTGTGCCTTTTGTACTAAATTCGGAAGCAATCTCTGTGTTTCATCGTCAATAAGAAGGTCCAAGGGATACAGTAAACCTGAAGTGAAGCTTCGGAATCTAAAACTGTACTCACAGGAGAGGTTGAAATCATAGAAAGTAAGAGTGTCAGTCCTCTTGTACTTAGGTCGGCATTGTGTCTTTTGTATTACATTCGGATGCAATTTCTATGTTTCATCGTCAATAAGTAGGTGCAAGGTATACAGTAATCTTGAGATGAAGCATCGGAATCTAAAACTGGACTCACAGGAGAGGTTCAAATCGTAGAAAGTGAGAGTGTCAGTCCTTTTGTACCTAAATCGGCATTGTGCCTTTTGTATTAAATTCGGATGCAATTTCTGTGTTTCATCGTCAATATGAAGGTGCAAGGTATACAGTAATCTAGAAGTGAAGCATCGGAATATAAAACTGGACTCATAGGAGAGGTTCAAAGCGTAGAAAGCGGGAGTGTCAGTGCTATTGTACTTAAGTCGGCATTGTGCCTTTTGTATTAGATTCGTATGCAATTTCTGTGTTTCATCGTCAATATGAAGGTGCAAGGTATACAGTAAACCTGATGTGAAGCATCGGAATCTAAAACTGGTCTCACAGGAGATGTTCAAATCGTAGAAAGTGAGAGTGTCAGTCCTCTTGTACTTAAGTCGGCATTGTGCCTTTTGAATTAAATTTGGATGCAATTCCTGTGTTTCATCGTTGATAAGAATGTGCAAGGTATACAGTAAACCTGAAGTGAAGCATCGGAATCTAAAACTGGACTCACAGGTGAGGTTCAAAACGTAGAAGGTGAGAGTGTCAGTCCTATTGTACTTAAGCCGGCATTGTGCAATTTGTATTAGATTCGGATGCAATTTCTGTGTTTCATCGTCAATATGAAGGTGCAAGGTAAACAGTAAACCTGAAGTGAAGCATCAGAATCTAAAACTGGACTCACAGGAGAGGTTCAAATCGTAGAAAGTGAGTGTGTCAGTCCTCTTGTACTTAAGTCGGCATTGTGCCTTTTGTTTTAGATTCGGATGCAATTTCTGTGTTTCATCGTCAATAAGAAGGTGCAATGTATACAGTAAACCTGAAGTGAAGGATCGGAATCTATAACTGGACTCAGAGGAGAGGTTCAAATCGTAGAAAGTGAGAGTGTCAGTTCACTTGTACTTAAGTCGGCATTGTGCTTTTTGTATTAATTTCGAATGCAATATTTGTGTTTCATCGTCAATAAGAAGGTGCAAGGTATACAGTAAACCTGAAGTGTAGCATCGGAATCTAAAACTGGACTCACAGGAGAGATTCAAATCACAGAAAGTGAGAGTGTCAGTCCTCTTTTACTTATGTCGGCATTGTGCCTTTTGTATTAAATTCGGATGCAATTTCTGTGTTTCATCGTCAATAAGAAGGTCCAAGGGATACAGTAAACCTGAAGTGTAGTATCGGAATCTAAAACTGGACTCACAGGAGAGGTTCAAATCATAGAAAGTGAGAGTGTCAGTCCAATTGTACTTAGGTCGGCATTTTGCCCTTTGTATTAGATACGGATGCAATTTCTGTGTTTCATCGCCATAAGAAGGTGCAAGGTATACAGTAAACCTGAATTGTAGCATCGGAATCTAAAACTGGACTCACGGAAGAGGTTCAAATCATAGAAAGTTAGAGTGTCAGTCCTCTTGTACTTAAGTCGGCATTGTGCCTTTTGTATTAAATTCGGATGCAAACTATTTGTTTCATCGTCAATCAGAAGGTCCAAGGGATACAGTAAACCTGAAGTGAAGCATCGGAATCTAAAGCTGTACTCACAGGAGATGTTGAAATCATAGAAAGTAAGAGTGTCAGTCCTCTTGTACTTAGGTCGGCATTGTGCCTTTTGTATTAAATTCGGATGCAAACTATTTGTTTCATCGTCAATCAGAAGGTCCAAGGGATACAGTAAACCTGAACGGAAGCATCGGAATCTGTAACTGGACTCACAGGAGAGGTTCAAATCATAGATAGTGAGAGTGTCAGTCCCCTTGTACTTAAGTCAGCATTGTGCCTTTTGTACTAAATTCGGATGCAATCTCTCTGTTTCATCGTCAATAAGAAGGTCCAAGGGATACAGTTCACCTGAAGTGAAGCATCGGAATCTAAAACTGGACTCACAGGAGAGGTTCAAATACATAGAAAGTGAGAGTGTCAGCACCCTTGTACTTAGTTCGGCATTGTGTCTTTTGTATTAAATTCGGATGCAATTTCTGTGTTTCATCGTCAATAAGTAGGTGCAAGGTATACAGTAATCTTGAAGTGAAGCATCGGAATCTAAAACTGGACTCGCAGGAGAGGTTCAAATCGTAGATAGTGAGATTGTCAGTCCTTTTGTACCTAAATCGGCATTGTGCCTTTTGTATTTAATTCGGATGCAATTTCTGTGTTTCATCGTCAATAAGAATGTGCAAGGTATACAGTAATCTAGAAGTTAAGCATCGGAATCTAAAACTGGACTCACAGGAGAGGTTCAAAACGTAGAAGGTGAGAGTGTCAGTCCTATTGTACATAAGTCGGCATTGGGCCTTTTGTATTAGATTCGGATGCAATTTCTGTGATTCATCGACAATTAGAAGGTGCAAGGTATACACTAAACCTGAAGTGAGGGATCGGAATCTAAAACTGGACTCACAGGAGAAGTTCAAATCACAGATATTTAGAGTGTCAGTCCTCTTGTACTTAAGTCGGCATTGTACCTTTTGTACTAAATTCAGATGCTATCTCTGTGTTTCATCGTCAATAAGAAGGTCCAAGGGATACAGTAAACCTGAAGTGAAGCATCGGAATCTACAACTGTACTCACAGGAGAGGTTTAAATCATAGAAAGTGAGGGTGTCAGTCCTCCTGTACTTAAGTCGGCATTGTGCCTTTTGTATTAAATTCGGATGCTATTTCTGTGTTTCATCGTCAATAAGAAGGTTCAAGGTATACAGTAAACCAGAAGTGAAGCATCGGTATCTAAAACTGGTCTCACAGGAGATGTTCAAATCGTAGAAAGTGAGAGTGTCAGTCCTCTTGTACTTAAGTCGGCATTGTGCCTTTTGAATTAAATTTGGATGCAATTCCTGTGTTTCATCGTTAATAAGAATGTGCAAGGTATACAGTAAACCTGAAGTGAAGCAACGGAATCTAAAACTGGACTCACAGGAGAGGTTCAAAACGTAGAAGGTGAGAGTGTCAGTCCTATTGTACTTAAGTCGGCATTGTGCCTTTTGTATTAGATTCGGATGCAATTTCTGTGTTTCATCGTCAATATGAAGGTGCAAGGTATACAGTAAACCTGAAGTGAAGCATCGTAATCTAAAACTGGACTCACAGGAGAGGTTCAAATCGTAGAAAGTGAGAGTGTCAGTCCTCTTGTACTTAAGTCGGCATTGTGCCTTTTGTATTAGATTCGAATGTAATTTCTGTGTTTCATCGTCAATAAGAAGGTGCAATGTATACAGTAAACCTGAAGTGAAGGATCGGAATCTAAGACTGGACTCACATTAGAGGTTCAAATCGTAGAAAGTGAGAGTGTCAGTTCACTTGTACTGAAGTCGGCATTGTGCTTTTTGTATTAAATTCGGATGCAATCTCTGTGTTTCATCGTCAATAACAAGGTGCAAGGTATACAGTAAACCTGAAGTGTAGCATCGGAATCTAAAACTCTACTCACAGGAGAGATTCAAATCACAGAAAGTGAGAGTGTCAGTCCTCTCTTACTTATGTCGGCATTGTGCCTTTTGTATTAGATTCGGATGCAATTTCTGTGTTTCATTGTCAATTAGATGGTGCAAGGTATACAGTAAACCTGAAGTGAAGCATCGGAATCTAAAACTAGACTCACAGGAGAGGTTCAAATCATAGAAAGTAAGAGTGTCAGTCCTCTTGTACTTAGGTCGGATTTGTGCCTTTTGTATTAAATTCGGATACAATTTCTGTGTTTCATCGTCAATAAGAAGGTGCAAGGTATACAGTAAACCTGAAGTGAAGCATCGGAATCTAAAACTTGACTCACATGAGAGATTCAAATCATAGAAAGTGAGAGTGTCAGTCCTCTTTTACTTAAGTCGGCATTGTGCCTTTTGTATTACATTCAGATGCAATTTCTGTGTTTCATCGTCAATAAGAAGGTGCAAGGTATACAGTAAATCGGAAGTGAAGCATCGGAATCTAAAACTTGACTCACATGAGAGATTCAAATCATAGAAAGTGAGAGTGTCAGTCCTCTTTTACTTAAGTCGGCATTGTGCCTTTTGTATTACATTCGGATGCAATTTCTGTGTTTCATCGTCAATAAGTAGGTGCAAGGTATACAGTAATCTTGAGATGAAGCATCGGAATCTAAAACTGGACTCACGGAAGAGGTTCAAATCATAGAAAGTTAGAGTGTCAGTCCTCTTGTACTTAAGTCGGCATTGTGCCTTTTGTATTAAATTCGGATGCAAACTATTTGTTTCATCGTCAATCAGAAGGTCCAAGGGATACAGTAAACCTGAAGTGAAGCATCGGAATCTAAAGCTGTACTCACAGGAGATGTTGAAATCATAGAAAGTAAGAGTGTCAGTCCTCTTGTACTTAGGTCGGCATTGTGCCTTTTGTATTAAATTCGGATGCAAACTATTTGTTTCATCGTCAATCAGAAGGTCCAAGGGATACAGTAAACCTGAACGGAAGCATCGGAATCTGTAACTGGACTCACAGGAGAGGTTCAAATCATAGATAGTGAGAGTGTCAGTCCCCTTGTACTTAAGTCAGCATTGTGCCTTTTGTACTAAATTCGGATGCAATCTCTCTGTTTCATCGTCAATAAGAAGGTCCAAGGGATACAGTTCACCTGAAGTGAAGCATCGGAATCTAAAACTGGACTCACAGGAGAGGTTCAAATCATAGAATGTGAGAGTGTCAGCACCCTTGTACTTAGTTCGGCATTGTGTCTTTTGTATTAAATTCGGATGCAATTTCTGTGTTTCATCGTCAATAAGTAGGTGCAAGGTATACAGTAATCTTGAAGTGAAGCATCGGAATCTAAAACTGGACTCGCAGGAGAGGTTCAAACCGTAGAAAGTGAGAGTGTCAGTCCTTTTGTACCTAAATCGGCATTGTGCCTTTTGTATTTAACTCGGATGCAATTTCTGTGTTTCATCGTCAATAAGAATGTGCAAGGTATACAGTAATCAAGAAGTGAAGCATCGGAATCTAAAACTGGACTCACAGGAGAGGATCAAAACGTAGAAGGTGAGAGTGTCAGCCCTATTGTACATAAGTCGGCATTGGGCCTTTTGTATTAGATTCGGATGCAATTTCTGTGATTCATCGACAATTAGAAGGTGCAAGGTATACACTAAACCTGAAGTGAGGGATCGGAATCTAAAACTGGACTCACAGGTGAAGTTCAAATCACAGATATTTAGAGTGTCAGTCCTCTTGTACTTAAGTCGGCATTGTGCCTTTTGTATTAAATTCGGATGCAAACTATGTGTTTCATCGTCAATAAGAAGGTCCAAGGGATACAGTAAACCTGAAGTGAAGCATCGGAATCTACAACTGTACTCACAGGAGAGGTTCAAATCATAGAAAGTGATGGTGTCAGTCCTCCTGTACTTAAGTCGGCATTGTGCCTTTTGTATTAAATTCGGATGCTATTTCTGTGTTTCATCGTCAATAAGAAGGTGCAAGGTATACAGTAAACCGGAAGTGAAGCATCGGAATCTAAAATTGGACCCACAGGGGATGTTCAAATCATAGAAAGTGAGAGTGTCAGTCCTCTTGTACTTATGCCGGCATTGTGCCTTTTGTATTAAATTCGGATGCAATTTCTGTATTTCATCGTCAATATGAAGGTGCAAGGTATACAGTAAACCTGAAGTGAAGCATCGGAATCTAAAACTGGTCTCACAGGAGATGTTCAAATCGTAGAAAGTGAGAGTGTCAGTCCTCTTGTACTTAAGTCGGCATTGTGCCTTTTGAATTAAATTTGGATGCAATTCCTGTGTTTCATCGTTAATAAGAATGTGCAAGGTATACAGTAAACCTGAAGTGAAGCAACGGAATCTCAAACTGGACTCACAGGAGAGGTTCAAAACGTAGAAGGTGAGAGTGTCAGTCCTATTGTGCTTAAGTCGGCATTGTGCCTTTTGTATTAGATTCGGATGTAATTTCTGTGTTTCATCGTCAATAAGAAGGTGCAATGTATACAGTAAACCTGAATTGAAGCATCGGAATCTAAAACTGGTCTCACAGGAGAGGTTCATATCGTAGAAAGTGAGACTGTCAGTCCACTTGTACTTAAGTGAGCATTGTGCATTTTGTATTAAATTCGGATGCAATTTCTGTGTTTCATCGTCAATAAGAAGGTGCAAGGTATACAGTAAATCTGAAGTGAAGCATCGGAATCTAAAACTTGACTCACATGAGAGATTCAAATCATAGAAAGTGAGAGTGTCAGTCCTCTTTTACTTAAGTCGGCATTGTGCCTTTTGTATTACATTCGGATGCAATTTCTGTGTTTCATCGTCAATAAGAACGTGCAAGGTATACAGTAAATCTGAAGTGAAGCATCGGAATCTAAAACTTGACTCACATGAGAGATTCAAATCATAGAAAGTGAGAGTGTCAGTCCTCTTTTACTTAAGTCGGCATTGTGCCTTTTGTATTACATTCGGATGCAATTTCTGTGTTTCATCGTCAATCAGAAGGTCCAAGGGATACAGTACACCTGAAGTGAAGCATCGGAATCTAAAACTGGACTCACAGGAGAGGTCCAAATCACAGAAAGTGAGAGTGTCAGCACCCTTGTACTTAAGTCAGCATTGTGCCTTTTGTACTAAATTCGGATGCAATCTCTGTGTTTCATCGTCAATAAGAAGGTCCAAGGGATACAGTAAACCTGAAGTGAAGCATCGGAATCTAAAACTGTACTCACAGGAGAGTTTGAAATCATAGAAAGTAAGAGTGTCAGTCCTCTTGTACTTAGGTCGGCATTGTGTCTTTTGTATTACATTCGGATGCAATTTCTGTGTTTCATCGTCAATAAGAAGGTGCAAGGTATACAGTAAATCGGAAGTGAAGCATCGGAATCTAAAACTTGACTCACATGAGAGATTCAAATCATAGAAAGTGAGAGTGTCAGTCCTCTTTTACTTAAGTCGGCATTGTGCCTTTTGTATTACATTCGGATGCAATTTCTGTGTTTCATCGTCAATAAGTAGGTGCAAGGTATACAGTAATCTTGAGATGAAGCATCGGAATCTAAAACTGGACTCACGGAAGAGGTTCAAATCATAGAAAGTTAGAGTGTCAGTCCTCTTGTACTTAAGTCGGCATTGTGCCTTTTGTATTAAATTCGGATGCAAACTATTTGTTTCATCGTCAATCAGAAGGTCCAAGGGATACAGTAAACCTGAAGTGAAGCATCGGAATCTAAAGCTGTACTCACAGGAGATGTTGAAATCATAGAAAGTAAGAGTGTCAGTCCTCTTGTACTTAGGTCGGCATTGTGCCTTTTGTATTAAATTCGGATGCAAACTATTTGTTTCATCGTCAATCAGAAGGTCCAAGGGATACAGTAAACCTGAACGGAAGCATCGGAATCTGTAACTGGACTCACAGGAGAGGTTCAAATCATAGATAGTGAGAGTGTCAGTCCCCTTGTACTTAAGTCAGCATTGTGCCTTTTGTACTAAATTCGGATGCAATCTCTCTGTTTCATCGTCAATAAGAAGGTCCAAGGGATACAGTTCACCTGAAGTGAAGCATCGGAATCTAAAACTGGTCTCACAGGAGAGGTTCAAATCATAGAAAGTGAGAGTGTCAGCACCCTTGTACTTAGTTCGGCATTGTGTCTTTTGTATTAAATTCGGATGCAATTTCTGTGTTTCATCGTCAATAAGTAGGTGCAAGGTATACAGTAATCTTGAAGTGAAGCATCGGAATCTAAAACTGGACTCGCAGGAGAGGTTCAAACCGTAGAAAGTGAGAGTGTCAGTCCTTTTGTACCTAAATCGGCATTGTGCCTTTTGTATTTAACTCGGATGCAATTTCTGTGTTTCATCGTCAATAAGAATGTGCAAGGTATACAGTAATCAAGAAGTGAAGCATCGGAATCTAAAACTGGACTCACAGGAGAGGATCAAAACGTAGAAGGTGAGAGTGTCAGCCCTATTGTACATAAGTCGGCATTGGGCCTTTTGTATTAGATTCGGATGCAATTTCTGTGATTCATCGACAATTAGAGGGTGCAAGGTATACACTAAACCTGAAGTGAGGGATCGGAATCTAAAACTGGACTCACAGGTGAAGTTCAAATCACAGATATTTAGAGTGTCAGTCCTCTTGTACTTAAGTCGGCATTGTGCCTTTTGTATTAAATTCGGATGCAAACTATGTGTTTCATCGTCAATAAGAAGGTCCAAGGGATACAGTAAACCTGAAGTGAAGCATCGGAATCTACAACTGTACTCACAGGAGAGGTTCAAATCATAGAAAGTGATGGTGTCAGTCCTCCTGTACTTAAGTCGGCATTGTGCCTTTTGTATTAAATTCGGATGCTATTTCTGTGTTTCATCGTCAATAAGAAGGTGCAAGGTATACAGTAAACCGGAAGTGAAGCATCGGAATCTAAAATTGGACCCACAGGGGATGTTCAAATCATAGAAAGTGAGAGTGTCAGTCGTCTTGTACTTATGCCGGCATTGTGCCTTTTGTATTAAATTCGGATGCAATTTCTGTATTTCATCGTCAATATGAAGGTGCAAGGTATACAGTAAACCTGAAGTGAAGCATCGGAATCTAAAACTGGTCTCACAGGAGAGGTTCATATCGTAGAAAGTGAGACTGTCAGTCCACTTGTACTTAAGTGAGCATTGTGCATTTTGTATTAAATTCGGATGCAATTTCTGTGTTTCATCGTCAATAAGAAGGTGCAAGGTATACAGTAAATCTGAAGTGAAGCATCGGAATCTAAAACTTGACTCACATGAGAGATTCAAATCATAGAAAGTGAGAGTGTCAGTCCTCTTTTACTTAAGTCGGCATTGTGCCTTTTGTATTACATTCGGATGCAATTTCTGTGTTTCATCGTCAATAAGAACGTGCAAGGTATACAGTAAATCTGAAGTGAAGCATCGGAATCTAAAACTTGACTCACATGAGAGATTCAAATCATAGAAAGTGAGAGTGTCAGTCCTCTTTTACTTAAGTCCGCATTGTGCCTTTTGTATTACATTCGGATGCAATTTCTGTGTTTCATCGTCAATCAGAAGGTCCAAGGGATACAGTACACCTGAAGTGAAGCATCGGAATCTAAAACTGGACTCACAGGAGAGGTCCAAATCACAGAAAGTGAGAGTGTCAGCACCCTTGTACTTAAGTCAGCATTGTGCCTTTTGTACTAAATTCGGATGCAATCTCTGTGTTTCATCGTCAATAAGAAGGTCCAAGGGATACAGTAAACCTGAAGTGAAGCATCGGAATCTAAAACTGTACTCACAGGAGAGTTTGAAATCATAGAAAGTAAGAGTGTCAGTCCTCTTGTACTTAGGTCGGCATTGTGTCTTTTGTATTACATTCGGATGCAATTTCTGTGTTTCATCGTCAATAAGTAGGCGCAAGGTATACAGTAATCTTGAGGTGAAGCATCGGAATCTAAAACTGGACTCACAGGAGAGATTCAAATCGTAGAAAGTGAGAGTGTCAGCCTTTTTGTACCTAAATCGGCATTGTGCCTTTTGTATTAAATTCGGATGCAATTTCTGTGTTTCATCGTCAATATGAAGGTGCAAGGTATACAGTAATCTATAAGTGAAGCATCGGATAATAAAACTGGACTCACAGGAGAGGTTCAAAACGTAGAAGGCGGGAGTGTCAGTGCTATTGTACTTAAGTCGGCATTGTGCCTTTTGTATTAGATTCGTATGCAATTTCTGTGTTTCATCGTCAATATGAAGGTGCAAGGTATACAGTAAACCTGATGTGAAGCATCGGAATCTAAAACTGGACTCACAGGAGAGGTTGAAATCGTAGAATGTGAGAGTGTCAGAGCTATTGTACTTAAGTCGGCATTTTGCCTTTTGTATTAGATTCGTATGCAATTTCTGTGTTTCATCGTCAATATGAAGGTGCAAGGTATACAGTAAACCTGAAGTGAAGCATCGGAATCTAAAACTGGACTCACAGGAGAGGTTCAAAACGTAGAAGGTGAGAGTGTCAGTCCTATTGTACTTAAGTCGGCATTGTGCAATTTATATTAGATTCGGATGCAATTTCTGTGTTTCATCGTGAATATGAAGGTGCAAGGTATACAGTAAACCTGAAGTGAAGCATCGGAATCTAAAACTGGACTCTCAGGAGAGGTTCAAATCGTAGAAAGTGAGAGTGTCAGTCCTCTTGTACTTAAGTCGGCATTGTGCCTTTTGTATTTCATTCGGATGCAATTTCTGTGTTTCATCGTCAATAAGAAGGTGCAATGTATACAGTAAACCTGAAGTGAAGGATCGGAATCTATAACTGGACTCAGAGGAGAGGTTAAATCGTAGAATGTGAGAGTGTCAGTTCACTTGTACTTAAGTCGGCATTGTGCTTTTTGTATTATTTTCGAATGCAATTTCTGTGTTTCATCGTCAATAAGAAGGTGCAAGGTATACAGTAAACCTGAAGTGTAGCATCGGAATCTAAAACTGGACTCACAGGAGAGATTCAAATCACAGAAAGTGAGAGTGTCAGTCCTCTTTTACTTGTGTCGGCATTGTGCCTTTTGTATTAAATTCGGATGCAATTTCTGTGTTTCATCGTCAATAAGAAGGTCCAAGGGATACAGTAAACCTGAAATGAAGCATCGGAATCTAAAACTGGACTCACAGTAGAGGTTCAAATCATAGAAAGTGAGAGTGTCAGTCCAATTGTACTTAGGTCATCATTTTGCCCTTTGTATTAGATACGGATGCAATTTCTGTGTTTCATCGCAATAAGAAGGTGCAAGGTATACAGTAAACCTGAATTGTAGCATCGGAATCTAAAACTGGACTCACGGAAGAGGTTCAAATCATAGAAAGTTAGAGTGTCAGTCCTCTTGTACTTAAGTCGGCATTGTGCCTTTTGTATTAAATTCGGATGCAAACTATTTGTTTCATCGTCAATCAGAAGGTCCAAGGGATACAGTAAACCTGAACGGAAGCATCGGAATCTATAACTGGATTCACAGGAGAGGTTCAAATCATAGATAGTGAGAGTGTCAGTCCCCTTGTACTTAAGTCAGCATTGTGCCTTTTGTACTAAATTCGGATGCAATCTCTCTGTTTCATCGTCAATAAGAAGGTCCAAGGGATACAGTACACCTGAAGTGAAGCATCGGAATCTAAAACTGGACTCACAGGAGAGGTTCAAATCATAGAAAGTGAGAGTGTCAGCACCCTTGTACTTAAGTCAGCATTGTGCCTTTTGTACTAAATTCGGATGCAATCTCTGTGTTTCATCGTCAATAAGAAGGTCCAAGAGATACAGTAAACCTGAAGTAAAGCATCGGAATCTAAAACTGTACTCACAGGAGATGTTGAAATCATAGAAAGTAAGAGTGTCAGTCCTCTTGTACTTAGGTCGGCATTGTGCCTTTTGTATTAAATTCGGATGCATACTATTTGTTTCATCGTCAATCAGAAGGTCCAAGGGATACAGTAAACCTGAACGGAAGCATCGGAATCTATAACTGGACTCACAGGAGAGGTTCAAATCATAGATAGTGAGAGTGTCAGTCCCCTTGTACTTAAGTCAGCATTGTGCCTTTTGTACTAAATTCGGATGCAATCTCTCTGTTTCATCGTCAATAAGAAGGTCCTAGGGATTCAGTACACCTGAAGTGAAGCATCGGAATCTAAAACTGGACTTACAGGAGAGGTTCAAATCATAGAAAGTGAGAGTGTCAGCTCCCTTGTACTTAAGTCAGCATTGTGCCTTTTGTATTAAATTCTGATGCAAACTATTTGTTTCATCGTCAATCAGAAGGTCCAAGGGATACAGTAAACCTGAAGTGAAGCATCGGAATCTAAAACTGGGCTCACAGGATAGGTTGAAATCATGGAAAGTAAGAGTGTCAGTCCTCTTGTACTTAGGTCGGCATTGTGTCATTTGTATTAACTTCGGATGCAATTTCTGTATTTCATCGTCAATAAGTAGGTGCAAGGTATTCAGTAATCTTGAAGTGAAGCATCGGAATCTAAAACTGGACTCGCAGGAGAGGTTGAAATCGTAGAAAGTGAGAGTGTCAGTCCTTTTGTACCTAAATCGGCATTGTGCCTTTTGTATTTAAATCGGATGCAATTTCTGTGTTTCATCGTCAATAAGAATGTGCAAGGTATACAGTAATCTAGAAGTGAAGCATCGGAATCTAAAACTGGACTCACAGAAGAGGTTCAAAACGTAGAAGGTGAGAGTGTCAGTCCTATTGTACATAAGTCGGCATCGGGCCTTTTGTATTAGATTCGGATGCAATTTCTGTGATTCATCGACAATTAGAAGGTGCAAGGTATACACTAAACCTGAAGTGAGGGATCGGAATCTAAAACTGGACTCACAGGAGAAGTTCAAATCACAGATATTTAGAGAGTCAGTCCTCTTGTACTTAAGTCGGCATTGTGCCTTTTGTATTAATTTCGGATGCAAACTATGTGTCTCATCGTCAATAAGAAGGTCCAAGGGATACAGTATACCTTAAGTGAAGCATCGGAATCTAAAACTGGACTCAGAGGAGAGGTTCAAACCATAGAAAGTGGGAGTGTCAGACCTCTTGTACTTAAGTCAACAATGTGCCTTTTGTACTAAATTCAGATGCTATCTCTGTGTTTCATCGTCAATAAGAAGGTCCAAGGGATACAGTAAACCTGAAGTGAAGCATCGGAATCTACAACTGTACTCACAGGAGAGGTTCAAATCATAGAAAGTGAGGGTGTCAGTCCTCTTGTACTTAAGTCGGCATTGTGCCTTTTGTATTAAATTCGGATGCTATTTCTGTGTTTCATCGTCAATAAGAAGGTGCAAGGTATTCAGTAAACCAGAAGTGAAGCATCGGAATCTAAAATTGGACCCACAGGGGAGGTTCAAATCATAGAAAGTACGAGTGTCAGTCCTCTTGTACTTATGCCGGCATTGTGCCTTTTGTATTAAATTTGGATGCAATTTCTGTATTTCATCGTCAATATGAAGGTGCAAGGTATACAGTAAACCTGAAGTGAAGCATCGGAATCTAAAACTGGTCTCAAAGGAGATGTTCAAATCGTAGAAAGTGAGAGTGTCAGTCCTCTTGTACTTAAGTCGGCATTGTGCCTTTTGAATTAAATTTGGATTCAATTCCTGTAATTCATCGTTAATAAGAATGTGCAAGGTATACAGTAAACCAGAAGTGAAGCAACGGAATCTAAAACTGGACTCACAGGAGAGGTTCAAAACGTAGCAGGTGAGAGTGTCAGTCCTATTGTACTTAAGTCGGCAATGTGCCTTTTGTATTAGATTCAGATGCAATTTCTGTGTCTCATCGTCAATATGAAGGTGCAAGGTATACAGTAAACCTGAAGTGAAGCATCGGAATCTAAAACTGGACTCACAGGAGAGGTTCAAATCGTAGAAAGTGAGAGTGTCAGTCCTCTTGTACTTAAGTCGGCATTCTGCCTTTTGTATGAGATTCGGATGTAATTTCTGTGTTTCATCGTCAATAAGAAGGTGCAATGTATACAGTAAACCTGATGTGAAGGATCGGAATCTAAAACTGGACTCACATTAGAGGTTCAAATCGTAGAAAGTGAGAGTGTCAGTTCACTTGTACTTAAGTCGGCATTGTGCTTTTTGTATTAATTTCGAATGCAATTTCTGTGTTTCATCGTCAATAACAAGGTGCAAGGAATACAGTAAGCATGAAGTGAAGCATCGGAATCTAAAACTGGACTCACAGGAGAGATTCAAAACGTAGAAGGTGAGAGTGTCAGTCCTATTGTACTGATGTCGGCATTGTGCCTTTTGTATTGGATCCGGATGCAATTTCTGTGTTTCATCGTCAATAAGAAGGTGCAAGGTATACAGTAAACCTGAATTGAAGCATCGGAATCTAAAACTGCTCTCACAGGAGAGGTTCATATCGTAGAAAGTGAGACTGTCAGTCCACTTGTACTTAAGTCAGCATTGTGCTTTTTGTATTAAATTCGGATGCAATTTCTGTGTTTCATCGTCAATAAGAAGGTGCAAGGTATACAGTAAATCTGAAGTGAAGCATCGGAATCTAAAACTTGACTCACATGAGAGATTCAAATCATAGAAAGTGAGAGTGTCAGTCCTCTTTTACTTAAGTCGGCATTGTGCCTTTTGTATTACATTCGGATGCAATTTCTGTGTTTCATCGTCAATAAGAAGGTGCAAGGTATACAGTAAATCTGAAGTGAAGCATCGGAATCTAAAACTTGACTCACATGAGAGATTCAAATCATAGAATGTGAGAGCGTGAGTCCTCTTTTACTTAAGTCGGCATTGTGCCTTTTGTAATACATTCGGATGCAATTTCTGTGTTTCATCGTCAATCAGAAGGTCCAAGGGATACAGTACACCTGAAGTGAAGCATCGGAATCTAAAACTGGACTCACAGGAGAGGTCCAAATCATAGAAAGTGAGGGTGTCAGCACCCTTGTACTTAAGTCAGCATTGTGCCTTTTGTGCTAAATTCGGATGCAATCTCTGTGTTTCATCGTCAATAAGAAGGTCCAAGGGATACAGTAAACCTGAAGTGAAGCATCGGTATCTAAAACTGTACTCACAGGAGAGGTTGAAATCATAGAAAGTAAGAGTGTCAGTCCTCTTGTACTTAGGTCGGATTTGTGCCTTTTGTATTAAATTCGGATACAATTTCTGTGTTTCATCGTCAATAAGAAGGTGCAAGGTATACAGTAAACCTGAAGTGAAGCATCGGAATCTAAAACTTGACTCACATGAGAGATTCAAATCATAGAAAGTGAGAGTGTCAGTCCTCTTTTACTTAAGTCGGCATTGTGCCTTTTGTATTACATTCAGATGCAATTTCTGTGTTTCATCGTCAATAAGAAGGTGCAAGGTATACAGTAAATCGGAAGTGAAGCATCGGAATCTAAAACTTGACTCACATGAGAGATTCAAATCATAGAAAGTGAGAGTGTCAGTCCTCTTTTACTTAAGTCGGCATTGTGCCTTTTGTATTACATTCGGATGCAATTTCTGTGTTTCATCGTCAATAAGTAGGTGCAAGGTATACAGTAATCTTGAGATGAAGCATCGGAATCTAAAACTGGACTCACGGAAGAGGTTCAAATCATAGAAAGTTAGAGTGTCAGTCCTCTTGTACTTAAGTCGGCATTGTGCCTTTTGTATTAAATTCGGATGCAAACTATTTGTTTCATCGTCAATCAGAAGGTCCAAGGGATACAGTAAACCTGAAGTGAAGCATCGGAATCTAAAGCTGTACTCACAGGAGATGTTGAAATCATAGAAAGTAAGAGTGTCAGTCCTCTTGTACTTAGGTCGGCATTGTGCCTTTTGTATTAAATTCGGATGCAAACTATTTGTTTCATCGTCAATCAGAAGGTCCAAGGGATACAGTAAACCTGAACGGAAGCATCGGAATCTGTAACTGGACTCACAGGAGAGGTTCAAATCATAGATAGTGAGAGTGTCAGTCCCCTTGTACTTAAGTCAGCATTGTGCCTTTTGTACTAAATTCGGATGCAATCTCTCTGTTTCATCGTCAATAAGAAGGTCCAAGGGATACAGTTCACCTGAAGTGAAGCATCGGAATCTAAAACTGGACTCACAGGAGAGGTTCAAATCATAGAAAGTGAGAGTGTCAGCACCCTTGTACTTAGTTCGGCATTGTGTCTTTTGTATTAAATTCGGATGCAATTTCTGTGTTTCATCGTCAATAAGTAGGTGCAAGGTATACAGTAATCTTGAAGTGAAGCATCGGAATCTAAAACTGGACTCGCAGGAGAGGTTCAAACCGTAGAAAGTGAGAGTGTCAGTCCTTTTGTACCTAAATCGGCATTGTGCCTTTTGTATTTAACTCGGATGAAATTTCTGTGTTTCATCGTCAATAAGAATGTGCAAGGTATACAGTAATCAAGAAGTGAAGCATCGGAATCTAAAACTGGACTCACAGGAGAGGATCAAAACGTAGAAGGTGAGAGTGTCAGCCCTATTGTACATAAGTCGGCATTGGGCCTTTTGTATTAGATTCGGATGCAATTTCTGTGATTCATCGACAATTAGAAGGTGCAAGGTATACACTAAACCTGAAGTGAGGGATCGGAATCTAAAACTGGACTCACAGGTGAAGTTCAAATCACAGATATTTAGAGTGTCAGTCCTCTTGTACTTAAGTCGGCATTGTGCCTTTTGTATTAAATTCGGATGCAAACTATGTGTTTCATCGCCAATAAGAAGGTCCAAGGGATACAGTAAACCTGAAGTGAAGCATCGGAATCTACAACTGTACTCACAGGAGAGGTTCAAATCATAGAAAGTGATGGTGTCAGTCCTCCTGTACTTAAGTCGGCATTGTGCCTTTTGTATTACATTCGGATGCTATTTCTGTGTTTCATCGTCAATAAGAAGGTGCAAGGTATACAGTAAACCGGAAGTGAAGCATCGGAATCTAAAATTGGACCCACAGGGGATGTTCAAATCATAGAAAGTGAGAGTGTCAGTCCTCTTGTACTTATGCCGGCATTGTGCCTTTTGTATTAAATTCGGATGCAATTTCTGTATTTCATCGTCAATATGAAGGTGCAAGGTATACAGTAAACCTGAAGTGAAGCATCGGAATCTAAAACCGGTCTCACAGGAGATGTTCAAATCGTAGAAAGTGAGAGTGTCAGTCCTCTTGTACTTAAGTCGGCATTGTGCCTTTTGAATTAAATTTGGATGCAATTCCTGTGTTTCATCGTTAATAAGAATGTGCAAGGTATACAGTAAACCTGAAGTGAAGCAACGGAATCTCAAACTGGACTCACAGGAGAGGTTCAAAACGTAGAAGGTGAGAGTGTCAGTCCTATTGTACTTAAGTCGGCATTGTGCCTTTTGTATTAGATTCGGATGTAATTTCTGTGTTTCATCGTCAATAAGAAGGTGCAATGTATACAGTAAACCTGAATTGAAGCATCGGAATCTAAAACTGGTCTCACAGGAGAGGTTCATATCGTAGAAAGTGAGACTGTCAGTCCACTTGTACTTAAGTGAGCATTGTGCATTTTGTATTAAATTCGGATGCAATTTCTGTGTTTCATCGTCAATAAGAAGGTGCAAGGTATACAGTAAATCTGAAGTGAAGCATCGGAATCTAAAACTTGACTCACATGAGAGATTCAAATCATAGAAAGTGAGAGTGTCAGTCCTCTTTTACTTAAGTCGGCATTGTGCCTTTTGTATTACATTCGGATGCAATTTCTGTGTTTCATCGTCAATAAGAACGTGCAAGGTATACAGTAAATCTGAAGTGAAGCATCGGAATCTAAAACTTGACTCACATGAGAGATTCAAATCATAGAAAGTGAGAGTGTCAGTCCTCTTTTACTTAAGTCGGCATTGTGCCTTTTGTATTACATTCGGATGCAATTTCTGTGTTTCATCGTCAATCAGAAGGTCCAAGGGATACAGTACACCTGAAGTGAAGCATCGGAATCTAAAACTGGACTCACAGGAGAGGTCCAAATCACAGAAAGTGAGAGTGTCAGCACCCTTGTACTTAAGTCAGCATTGTGCCTTTTGTACTAAATTCGGATGCAATCTCTGTGTTTCATCGTCAATAAGAAGGTCCAAGGGATACAGTAAACCTGAAGTGAAGCATCGGAATCTAAAACTGTACTCACAGGAGAGTTTGAAATCATAGAAAGTAAGAGTGTCAGTCCTCTTGTACTTAGGTCGGCATTGTGTCTTTTGTATTACATTCGGATGCAATTTCTGTGTTTCATCGTCAATAAGTAGGCGCAAGGTATACAGTAATCTTGAGGTGAAGCATCGGAATCTAAAACTGGACTCACAGGAGAGATTCAAATCGTAGAAAGTGAGAGTGTCAGCCTTTTTGTACCTAAATCGGCATTGTGCCTTTTGTATTAAATTCGGATGCAATTTCTGTGTTTCATCGTCAATATGAAGGTGCAAGGTATACAGTAATCTATAAGTGAAGCATCGGATAATAAAACTGGACTCACAGGAGAGGTTCAAAACGTAGAAGGCGGGAGTGTCAGTGCTATTGTACTTAAGTCGGCATTGTGCCTTTTGTATTAGATTCGTATGCAATTTCTGTGTTTCATCGTCAATATGAAGGTGCAAGGTATACAGTAAACCTGATGTGAAGCATCGGAATCTAAAACTGGACTCACAGGAGAGGTTGAAATCGTAGAATGTGAGAGTGTCA
Organism: Schistocerca americana; assembly: GCF_021461395.2. NCBI lineage: Eukaryota > Metazoa > Arthropoda > Insecta > Orthoptera > Acrididae > Schistocerca > Schistocerca americana. The sequence continues at coordinate 56,095,978 of NC_060122.1, forward strand.
GAGCTATTGTACTTAAGTCGGCATTTTGCCTTTTGTATTAGATTCGTATGCAATTTCTGTGTTTCATCGTCAATATGAAGGTGCAAGGTATACAGTAAACCTGAAGTGAAGCATCGGAATCTAAAACTGGACTCACAGGAGAGGTTCAAAACGTAGAAGGTGAGAGTGTCAGTCCTATTGTACTTAAGTCGGCATTGTGCAATTTATATTAGATTCGGATGCAATTTCTGTGTTTCATCGTGAATATGAAGGTGCAAGGTATACAGTAAACCTGAAGTGAAGCATCGGAATCTAAAACTGGACTCTCAGGAGAGGTTCAAATCGTAGAAAGTGAGAGTGTCAGTCCTCTTGTACTTAAGTCGGCATTGTGCCTTTTGTATTTCATTCGGATGCAATTTCTGTGTTTCATCGTCAATAAGAAGGTGCAATGTATACAGTAAACCTGAAGTGAAGGATCGGAATCTATAACTGGACTCAGAGGAGAGGTTAAATCGTAGAATGTGAGAGTGTCAGTTCACTTGTACTTAAGTCGGCATTGTGCTTTTTGTATTATTTTCGAATGCAATTTCTGTGTTTCATCGTCAATAAGAAGGTGCAAGGTATACAGTAAACCTGAAGTGTAGCATCGGAATCTAAAACTGGACTCACAGGAGAGATTCAAATCACAGAAAGTGAGAGTGTCAGTCCTCTTTTACTTGTGTCGGCATTGTGCCTTTTGTATTAAATTCGGATGCAATTTCTGTGTTTCATCGTCAATAAGAAGGTCCAAGGGATACAGTAAACCTGAAATGAAGCATCGGAATCTAAAACTGGACTCACAGTAGAGGTTCAAATCATAGAAAGTGAGAGTGTCAGTCCAATTGTACTTAGGTCATCATTTTGCCCTTTGTATTAGATACGGATGCAATTTCTGTGTTTCATCGCAATAAGAAGGTGCAAGGTATACAGTAAACCTGAATTGTAGCATCGGAATCTAAAACTGGACTCACGGAAGAGGTTCAAATCATAGAAAGTTAGAGTGTCAGTCCTCTTGTACTTAAGTCGGCATTGTGCCTTTTGTATTAAATTCGGATGCAAACTATTTGTTTCATCGTCAATCAGAAGGTCCAAGGGATACAGTAAACCTGAACGGAAGCATCGGAATCTATAACTGGATTCACAGGAGAGGTTCAAATCATAGATAGTGAGAGTGTCAGTCCCCTTGTACTTAAGTCAGCATTGTGCCTTTTGTACTAAATTCGGATGCAATCTCTCTGTTTCATCGTCAATAAGAAGGTCCAAGGGATACAGTACACCTGAAGTGAAGCATCGGAATCTAAAACTGGACTCACAGGAGAGGTTCAAATCATAGAAAGTGAGAGTGTCAGCACCCTTGTACTTAAGTCAGCATTGTGCCTTTTGTACTAAATTCGGATGCAATCTCTGTGTTTCATCGTCAATAAGAAGGTCCAAGAGATACAGTAAACCTGAAGTAAAGCATCGGAATCTAAAACTGTACTCACAGGAGATGTTGAAATCATAGAAAGTAAGAGTGTCAGTCCTCTTGTACTTAGGTCGGCATTGTGCCTTTTGTATTAAATTCGGATGCAAACTATTTGTTTCATCGTCAATCAGAAGGTCCAAGGGATACAGTAAACCTGAACGGAAGCATCGGAATCTATAACTGGACTCACAGGAGAGGTTCAAATCATAGATAGTGAGAGTGTCAGTCCCCTTGTACTTAAGTCAGCATTGTGCCTTTTGTACTAAATTCGGATGCAATCTCTCTGTTTCATCGTCAATAAGAAGGTCCTAGGGATTCAGTACACCTGAAGTGAAGCATCGGAATCTAAAACTGGACTTACAGGAGAGGTTCAAATCATAGAAAGTGAGAGTGTCAGCTCCCTTGTACTTAAGTCAGCATTGTGCCTTTTGTATTAAATTCTGATGCAAACTATTTGTTTCATCGTCAATCAGAAGGTCCAAGGGATACAGTAAACCTGAAGTGAAGCATCGGAATCTAAAACTGGGCTCACAGGATAGGTTGAAATCATGGAAAGTAAGAGTGTCAGTCCTCTTGTACTTAGGTCGGCATTGTGTCTTTTGTATTAACTTCGGATGCAATTTCTGTATTTCATCGTCAATAAGTAGGTGCAAGGTATTCAGTAATCTTGAAGTGAAGCATCGGAATCTAAAACTGGACTCGCAGGAGAGGTTGAAATCGTAGAAAGTGAGAGTGTCAGTCCTTTTGTACCTAAATCGGCATTGTGCCTTTTGTATTTAAATCGGATGCAATTTCTGTGTTTCATCGTCAATAAGAATGTGCAAGGTATACAGTAATCTAGAAGTGAAGCATCGGAATCTAAAACTGGACTCACAGAAGAGGTTCAAAACGTAGAAGGTGAGAGTGTCAGTCCTATTGTACATAAGTCGGCATCGGGCCTTTTGTATTAGATTCGGATGCAATTTCTGTGATTCATCGACAATTAGAAGGTGCAAGGTATACACTAAACCTGAAGTGAGGGATCGGAATCTAAAACTGGACTCACAGGAGAAGTTCAAATCACAGATATTTAGAGAGTCAGTCCTCTTGTACTTAAGTCGGCATTGTGCCTTTTGTATTAATTTCGGATGCAAACTATGTGTCTCATCGTCAATAAGAAGGTCCAAGGGATACAGTATACCTTAAGTGAAGCATCGGAATCTAAAACTGGACTCAGAGGAGAGGTTCAAACCATAGAAAGTGGGAGTGTCAGACCTCTTGTACTTAAGTCAGCAATGTGCCTTTTGTACCAAATTCAGATGCTATCTCTGTGTTTCATCGTCAATAAGAAGGTCCAAGGGATACAGTAAACCTGAAGTGAAGCATCGGAATCTACAACTGTACTCACAGGAGAGGTTCAAATCATAGAAAGTGAGGGTGTCAGTCCTCTTGTACTTAAGTCGGCATTGTGCCTTTTGTATTAAATTCGGATGCTATTTCTGTGTTTCATCGTCAATAAGAAGGTGCAAGGTATTCAGTAAACCAGAAGTGAAGCATCGGAATCTAAAATTGGACCCACAGGGGAGGTTCAAATCATAGAAAGTACGAGTGTCAGTCCTCTTGTACTTATGCCGGCATTGTGCCTTTTGTATTAAATTTGGATGCAATTTCTGTATTTCATCGTCAATATGAAGGTGCAAGGTATACAGTAAACCTGAAGTGAAGCATCGGAATCTAAAACTGGTCTCAAAGGAGATGTTCAAATCGTAGAAAGTGAGAGTGTCAGTCCTCTTGTACTTAAGTCGGCATTGTGCCTTTTGAATTAAATTTGGATTCAATTCCTGTAATTCATCGTTAATAAGAATGTGCAAGGTATACAGTAAACCAGAAGTGAAGCAACGGAATCTAAAACTGGACTCACAGGAGAGGTTCAAAACGTAGCAGGTGAGAGTGTCAGTCCTATTGTACTTAAGTCGGCAATGTGCCTTTTGTATTAGATTCAGATGCAATTTCTGTGTCTCATCGTCAATATGAAGGTGCAAGGTATACAGTAAACCTGAAGTGAAGCATCGGAATCTAAAACTGGACTCACAGGAGAGGTTCAAATCGTAGAAAGTGAGAGTGTCAGTCCTCTTGTACTTAAGTCGGCATTCTGCCTTTTGTATGAGATTCGGATGTAATTTCTGTGTTTCATCGTCAATAAGAAGGTGCAATGTATACAGTAAACCTGATGTGAAGGATCGGAATCTAAAACTGGACTCACATTAGAGGTTCAAATCGTAGAAAGTGAGAGTGTCAGTTCACTTGTACTTAAGTCGGCATTGTGCTTTTTGTATTAACTTCGAATGCAATTTCTGTGTTTCATCGTCAATAACAAGGTGCAAGGAATACAGTAAGCCTGAAGTGAAGCATCGGAATCTAAAACTGGACTCACAGGAGAGATTCAAAACGTAGAAGGTGAGAGTGTCAGTCCTATTGTACTGATGTCGGCATTGTGCCTTTTGTATTGGATCCGGATGCAATTTCTGTGTTTCATCGTCAATAAGAAGGTGCAAGGTATACAGTAAACCTGAATTGAAGCATCGGAATCTAAAACTGCTCTCACAGGAGAGGTTCATATCGTAGAAAGTGAGACTGTCAGTCCACTTGTACTTAAGTCAGCATTGTGCTTTTTGTATTAAATTCGGATGCAATTTCTGTGTTTCATCGTCAATAAGAAGGTGCAAGGTATACAGTAAATCTGAAGTGAAGCATCGGAATCTAAAACTTGACTCACATGAGAGATTCAAATCATAGAAAGTGAGAGTGTCAGTCCTCTTTTACTTAAGTCGGCATTGTGCCTTTTGTATTACATTCGGATGCAATTTCTGTGTTTCATCGTCAATAAGAAGGTGCAAGGTATACAGTAAATCTGAAGTGAAGCATCGGAATCTAAAACTTGACTCACATGAGAGATTCAAATCATAGAATGTGAGAGCGTGAGTCCTCTTTTACTTAAGTCGGCATTGTGCCTTTTGTAATACATTCGGATGCAATTTCTGTGTTTCATCGTCAATCAGAAGGTCCAAGGGATACAGTACACCTGAAGTGAAGCATCGGAATCTAAAACTGGACTCACAGGAGAGGTCCAAATCATAGAAAGTGAGGGTGTCAGCACCCTTGTACTTAAGTCAGCATTGTGCCTTTTGTGCTAAATTCGGATGCAATCTCTGTGTTTCATCGTCAATAAGAAGGTCCAAGGGATACAGTAAACCTGAAGTGAAGCATCGGTATCTAAAACTGTACTCACAGGAGAGGTTGAAATCATAGAAAGTAAGAGTGTCAGTCCTCTTGTACTTAGGTCGGCATTGTGTCTTTTGTATTACATTCGGATGCAATTTCTGTGTTTCATCGTCAATAAGTAGGTGCAAGGTATACAGTAATCTTGAGGTGAAGCATCGGAATCTAAAACTGGACTCACAGGAGAGGTTCAAATCGTAGAAAATGAGAGTGTCAGTCCTTTTGTACCTAAATCGGCATTGTGCCTTTTGTATTATATTCGGATGCAATTTCTGTGTTTCATCGTCAATATGAAGGTGCAAGGTATACAGTAATCTAGAAGTGAAGCATCGGAATATAAAACTGGACTCACAGGAGAGGTTCAAAACGTAGAAGGCGGGAGTGTCAGTGCTATTGTACTTAAGTCGGCATTGTGCCTTTTGTATTAGATTCGTATGCAATTTCTGTGTTTCATAGTCAATATGAAGGTGCAAGGTATACAGTAAACCTGATGTGAAGCATCGGAATCTAAAACTGGACTCACAGGAGAGGGCCAAATCGTATGATGTGAGAGTGTCAGTCCTCTTGTACTTAAGTCGGCATTGTGCCTTTCTTATTAGATTCGGATGCAATTTCTGTGTTTCATCGTCAATCAGAAGGTGCAATGTATACAGTAAACCTGAAGTGAAGGATCGGAATCAAAACTGGACTCACAGGAGAGGTTCAAATCGTAGTAAGTGAGAGTGTCAGTCCACTTGTACTTAAGTCGGCATTGTGCTTTTTGTATTAATTTCGAATGCAATTTCTGTGTTTCATCGTCAATAAGAAGGTGCAAGGTATACAGTAAACCTGAAGTGTAGCATCGGAATCTAAAACTGGACTCACAGGAGAGATTCAAATCACAGTAGGTGAGAGTGTCAGTCCTCTTTTACGTAAGTCGGCATTGTGCCTTTTGTATTAAATTCGGATGCAATTTCTGTGTTTCATCGTCAATAAGAAGGTCCAAGGGATACAGTAAACCTGAAGTGAAGCATCGGAATCTAAAACTGGACTCACAGGAGAGGTTCAAATCATAGAAAGTAAGAGTGTCAGTCCTCTTGTACTTAGGTCGGCATTGTGTCTTTTGTATTAAATTCAGATGCAATTTCTGTGTTTCATCGTCAATAAGTAGGTGCAAGGTATTCAGTAATCTTGAAGTGAAGCATCGGAATCTAAAACTGGACTCGCAGGAGAGGTTCAAATCGTAGAAAGTGAGAGTGTCAGTCCCTTTGCACGTAAATCGGCATTGTGCCTTTTGTATTTAATTCGGATGCAATTTCTGTGTTTCATCGTCAATAAGAATGTGCAAGGTATACAGTAATCTAGAAGTGAAGCATCGGAATCTAAAACTGGACTCACAGGAGAGGTTCAAAACGTAGAAGGTGAGAGTGTCAGTCCTATTGTACATAAGTCGGCATTGGGCCTTTTGTATTAGATTCGGATGCAATTTCTGTGATTCATCGACAATTAGAAGGTGCAAGGTATACACTAAAGCTGAAGTGAGGGATCGGAATCTAAAACTGGACTTACAGGAGAAGTTCAAATCACAGATATTTAGAGTGTCAGTCCTCTTGTACTTAAGTCAGCATTGTGCCTTTTGTATTAAATTCGGATGCAAACTATGTGTTTCATCGTCAATAAGAAGGTCCAAGGGATACAGTATACCTTAAGTGAAGCATCGGAATCTAAAACTGGACTCACAGGAGAGGTTCAAATCATAGAAAGTGGGAGTATCAGACCTCTTGTACTTAAGTCAGCAATGTGCCTTTTGTACTAAATTCAGATGCTATCTCTGTGTTTCATCGTCAATAAGTTGATCCAAGGGATACAGTAAACCTGAAGTGAAGCATCGGAATCTAAAACTGTACTCACAGGAGAGGTTCAAATCATAGAAAGTGAGGGTGTCAGTAATCCTGTACTTAAGTCGGCATTGTGCCTTTTGTATTAAATTCGGATGCTATTTCTGTGTTTCATCGTCAATAAGAAGGTGCAAGGTATCCAGTAAACCAGAAGTGAAGCATCGGAATCTAAAACTGGACCCACAGGGGAGGTTCAAATCATAGAAAGTGAGAGTGTCAGTCCTCTTGTACTTATGCCGGCATTGTGACTTTTGTATTAAATTCGGATGCAATTAATGTATTTCATCGTCAATATGAAGGTGCAAGGTATACAGTAAACCTGAAGTGAAGCATCGGAATCTATAACTGGACTCAGAGGAGAGGTTCAAATCGTAGAAAGTGAGAGTGTCAGTTCACTTGTACTTAAGTCGGCATTGCGCTTTTTGTATTAATTTCGAATGCAATTTCTGTGTTTCATCGTCAATAAGAAGGTGCAAGGTATACAGTAAACCTGAAGTTTAACATCGGAATCTAAAACTAAACTCACAGGAGAGATTCAAATCACAGAAAGTGAGAGTGTCAGTCCTTCTGTACTTAAGTCGGCATTGTGCCTTTTGCATTAAGTTCGGATGTTATTTCTGTGTATCATCGTCAATAAGAAGGTGCAAGGTATACAGTAAACCTGAAGCGAAGCATCGGAATCTAAAACTGGACCCACAGGAGAGGTTCAAATCATAGAAAGTGAGAGTGTCAGTGTTCTTGTACTTAAGTCGGCATTGTGCCTTTCGTATTAATTCCGGATGCAATTTCTGTGTTTCATCGTCAATATGAAGGTGCAAGGTATACACTAAACCTGAAGTGATGGATCGGAATCTAAAACTGGACTCACTGGAGAGGTGCAAATCGTAGAAAGTGAGAGTGTCAGTCCTCTTGTACTTAAGTCGGCATTGTGCCTTTTGAATTAAATTCGGATGCAATTCCTGTGTTTCATCGTCAATAAGAATGACAAGGTATACAGTAAACCTGAAGTGAAGCATCGGAATCTGAAACTGGACTCACAGGAGAGGTTCAAAACGTAGAAAGTGAGAGAGTCAGTCCTATTGTACTTAAGTCGCCATTATGCCTTTTGTATTAGATTCGGATGCAATTTCTGTGTTTCATCGTCAATAAGAAGGTGCAAGGCATACACTAAACCTGAAGTGATGGATCGGAATCTAAAACTGGACTCACAGGAGAGGTTCAAAACGTAGAAGGTGAGAGTGTCAGTCCTCCTTAACTTAAGTCGGCATTGTGCTCTTTGTATTAATTTCGGATGTAATATCTGTGTTTCATCGTCAATAAGAAAGTGCAAGGTATGCAGTAAACCTGAAGTGTAGCATTGGAATCTAAAACTGGACTCACAGGAGAGATTCAAATCATAGAAAGTGAGAGTGTCAGTCCACTTTCACTTAAGTCGGCATTGTGCCTTTTGTATTAAATTTGGATGCTATTTCTGTGTTTCATCATCAATAAGAAGGTCCAAGGGATACAGTAAACCTGACGTGAAGCATCGGAATCAAAAACTGGACTCACAGGAGAGGTTCAAATCATAGAAAGTTAGAGTGTCAGTCCTCTTGTACTTAAGTCGGCATTGTGCCTTTTGTATTAAATTCGGATGCAAACAATGTGTCTCATCGTCAATCAGAATGTCCAAGGGATACAGTAAACCTGAAGTGAAGCATCGTAATCTAAAACTGGACTCACAGGAGAGGTTCAAATCATAGATAGTGAGAGTGTCAGTCCCCTTGTAGTTAATTCAGCATTGTGCCTTTTGTACTAAATTCGGATGAAATCTCTGTGTTTCATCGTCAATAAGAAGGTCTAAGGGATACAGTACACCTGAAGTGATGCATCGGAATCTAAAACTACACTCACAGGAGAGGTTCAAATCATAGAAAGTGAGAGTGTCAGTCCTCCTGTACTTAAGTCAACATTGTGCCTTTTGTATTAAATTCGGATGCTATTTATGTGTTTCATCGTCAATAAGAAGGCGCAAGGTATACAGTAAACCTGAAGTGAAGCATCGGAATCTAAAACTGGACCCACAGGAGAGGATCAAATCATAGAAAGTGAGAGTGTCAGTCCTTTTGTACTTAAGTCGGCATCAAATTCGGATCCAATTTCTGTGTTTCATCGTCAATATGAAGCTGCAAGGTATACAGTAAACCTGAAGTGAAGCATCGGAATCTAAAACTGGACTCACAGGAGAGGTTCAAATCGTAGAAAGTGAGAGTGTCAATCCTCTTGTACTTAAGTCGGCATTGTGCCTTTTGAATTAAATTCGGATGCAATTCCAGTGTTTCATCGTCAATAACAATGTCAAGGTATACAGTAAACCTGATGTGAAGCATCGCAATCTAAAATAGGACTCACAGGAGAGGTTCAAAACGTAGAAAAAGAGAGAGTCAGTCCTATTGTACTTAAGTCGGCATTGTACCTTTTGTATTAAATTCGGATGCGAACTATATGTTTCATCGTCAATCAGAAGGTCCAAGGGATACAGTAAACCTGAAGTGAAGCATCAGAATCTAAAACTGGACTCACAGGAGAGGTTCAAATCATAGAAAGTGAGAGTGTCAGTCCCCTTGTACTTAAGTCAGCATTGTGCCTTTTGTACTAATTCGGATGCAATCGCTGTTTTTCATCGTCAATAAGAAGGTCCAAGGGATACAGTAATCCTGAAGTGAAGCATCGGAATCTAAAACTGTACTCACAGGAGAGGTTCAAATCATTGAAAGTAAGAGTGTCAGTCCTCTTGTACTTAGGTCGGCATTGTGTCTTTTGTATTAAATTCGGATGCAATTTCTGTGTTTCATCGTCAGTAAGTAGGTGCAAGGTATACAGTAATCTTGAAGTGAAGCATCGGAATCTAAAACTGGACTCACAGGAGAGGTTCAAATCGTAGAAAAAGAGAGTGTCAGTCCTTTCGTACTTATATCGCCATTGTGCCATTTGTATTAAATTCGGATGCAATTTCTGTGTTTCATCGTCAATAAGAAGGTGCAAGGTACACAGTAATCTAGAAGTGAAGCATCGGAATCTAAAACTGGACTCACAGGAGAGGTTCAAAACGTAGAAGCTGAGAGTGTCAGTCCAATTGTACTTGAGTCGGCATTGTGCCTTTTGTATTAGATTCGGATGCAATTTCTGTGTTTCAACGTCAATATGATGGTGCAAGGTATACAGTAAACCTGAAGTGAAGCATCGGAATCTAAAACTGGACTCACAGGAGAGGTTCAAATCGTAGAAAGTGAGAGTGTCAGTCCTCTTGTACTTAAGTCGGCATTGTGCCTTTTGTATTAGATTCGGATGCAATTTCTGTGTTTCATCGACAATAAGAAGGTGCAATGTATACAGTAAACCTGAAGTGAAGGATCGGAATCTAAAACTGGACTCACAGGAGAGGTTCAAATCGTAGAAAGTGAGAGTGTCAGTCCACTTGTACTTAAGTCGGCATTGAGCTTTTTGTATTAATTTCGAATGCAATTTCTGTGTTTCATCGTCAATAAGAAGGTGCAAGGTATACAGTAAATCTGAAATGTAGCATCGGAATCTAAAACTGGACTCACAGGAGGGATTCAAATCACAGAAAGTGAGAGTGTCAGTCCTCTTTTACTTAAGTCGCGCATTGTGCCTTTTGTATAAAATTCAATTGCAATTTCTGTGTTTCATCGTCAATAAGAAGGTCCAAGGGATACAGTAAACCTGAAGTGAAGCATCGGAATCTAAAACTGGACTCACAGGAGAGGTTCAAATCATAGAAAGTTAGAGTGTCAGTCCTCTTGTACGTAGGTAGGCATTGTGTCTTTTGTATTAAATTCGGATGCAATTTCTGTGTTTCATCGTCAATAAGAAGGTGCAAGGTATACAGTAATCAAGAAGTAAAGCATCGGAATCTAAAACTGGACTCACAGGAGAGGTTCAAAACGTAGAAGGTGAGAGTGTCAGTCCTATTGTACTTAAGTCTGCATTGTGCCTTTTGTATTAGATTCGGATGCAATTTCTGTGTGTCATCGTCAATTACAAGGTGCAAGGTATACAGTAAACCTGAAGTGAAGGATCGGAATCTAAAACTGGACTCACAGGAGAGTTTCAAATCATAGAAAGTGAGAGTGTCAGTCCTCTTGTACTTAGGTCGGCATTGTGCCTTTTGTATTAAATTCGGATACAATTTCTGTGTTTCATCGTCAATAAGAAGGTGCAAGGTTTACAGTAAACCTGAAGTGAAGAATCGGAATCTAGAACTGGACTCACAGTTGAGGTTCAATTCGTTGAAAGTGAGAGTGTCAGTCCTCTTGTACTTAAGTCGGTATTGTGCCTTTTGTATTAAATTCGGATGCAATTCCTGCGTTTCATCATCAATAAGAATGTGCAAGGTATACAGTAAACGTGAAGTGAAGCATCGGAATCTAAAACTGGACTCACAGGAGAGGTTCAAAACGCAGAAAGTGAGAGTGTCAGTCCTATTGTACTTAAGTCGGCATTGTGCCTTTTGTATTAAGTTCGGATGCTATTTCTGTGTTTCATCGTCAATAAGAAGGTGCAAGGTATACAGTAAACCTGAAGTGAAGCATCGGAATCTAAAACTGGACTCACAGGAGAGGTTCAAATCGTAGAAAGTGAGAGTATCAGTCCTCTTGTACTTAAGTCGGCATTGTGCCTTTTGAATTAAATTCGGATGCAATTCGTGTGTTTCATCGCCAATAAGAATGTGCAAGTTATACAGTAAACCTGAAGTGAAGCTTCGGAATCTAAAACTGAACTCACAGGAGAGGTTCATAACACAGAAAGTGAGAGTGTCAGTCCTATTGTACTTAAGTCGGCATTGTGCCTTTTGTATTAAATTCGAATGCAATTTCTGTGTTTCATCGTCAATAAGAAGGTCCAAGGGATACAGTAAACCTGAAGTGAAGCATCGGAATCTAAAACTGGACTCATAGGAGAGGTTCAAATCACAGAAAGTTAGAGTGTCAGTCCTCTTGTACTTATGTCGGCATTGTGCCTTTTGTATTAAATACGGATGCGAACTATGTGTTTCATCGTCAATCAGAAGGTCCAAGGGATACAGTAAACCTGAAGTGAAGCATCGGAATCTAAAACTGGACTCACAGGAGAGGTTCAAATCATAGAAAGTGAGAGTGTCAGTCCCCTTGTACTTAAGTCAGCATTGTGCCTTTTGTACCAAATTCGGATGCTATCTCTGTGTTTCATCGTCAATAAGAAGGTCCAAGGGATACAGTAAACCTGATGTGAAGCATCGGAATCTAAAACTGTACTCACAGGAGAAGTTCAAATCATAGTAAGTAAGAGTGTCAGTCCTCTTGTACTTAGGTCGGCATTGTGTCTTTTGTAATAAATTCTGATGCAATTTCTGTGTTTCATCGTCAATAAGTAGGTGCAAGGTATACAGTAATCTTGACGTGAAGCATCGGAATCTAAAACTGGACTCACCGGAGAGGTTCAAATCGTAGAAAGTGAGAGTGTCAGTCCTTTTGTACTTAAATCGGCATTGTGCCTTTTGTATTAAATTCGGATGCAATTTCTGTGTTTCATCGTCAATAAGAAGGTGCAAGGTATACAGTAATCTAGAAGTGAAGCATCGGAATCTAAAACTAAACTCACAGGAGGGGTTCAAAACGTAGAAGGTGAGAGTGTCAGTCCTATTGTACTTAAGTCTGCATTGTGCCTTTTGTATTAGATTCGGATGCAATTTCTGTGTTTCATCGTCAATAAGAAGGTGCAAGGTATACAGTAAACCTGAAGTGAAGCATCGGAATCTAATACTGGACCCACAGGAGAGGTTCAAATCATAGAAAGTGGGAGTGTCAGCCCTCTTGTATTTAAGTCGGCATTGTGCCTTGTGTATTAAATTCGGATGCAATTTCTGTGTTTCATCGTCAATAAGAAGGTGCAAGGTATACAGTAATCCAGAAGTATAGCATCGGAATCTAAAACTGGACTCACAGGAGAGGTTCAAATCGTAGAATGTGAGAGTGTCAGTCCTCTTGTACTTAAGTTGGGATTGTGCCTTTTGTATTAGATTCGGACGCAATTTCTGTGTTTCATCGTCAATAAGAAGGTGCAAGGTATACAGTAAACCTCAAGTGAAGGGTCGGAATCTAAAACTGGACTCACAGGAGAGGTTCAAATCGTATAAAGTGAGAGTGTCAGTCCACTTGTACTTAAGTCGGCATTGTGACTTTTGTATTAATTTCAGATGCAATTTCTGTGTTTCATCGTCAATAAGAAGGAGCAAGGTATACAGTAAACCTGAAGTGAAGCATCGGAATCTAAAACTGGACTCACAGGAGAGGTTCAAATCATAGAAAGTTAGAGTGTCAGTCCTCTTGTACTTAAGTCGGCATTGTGTCTTTTGTATTAAATTCGGATGCAATTTCTGTGTTTCATCGTCAATAAGTAGGTGCAAGGTATACAGTAATCTTGAAGTGAAGCATCGGAATCTAAAACTGGACTCACAGGAGAGGTTCATATCGTAGAAATTGAGAGTGTCTGTCCTTTTGTACTTAAATCGGCATTGTGCCTTTTGTATTAAATTCGGATGCAATTTCTGTGTTTCATCGCCAATAACAAGGTGCAAAGTATACAGTAATCTGGAAGTGAAGCATCGGAATCTAATACTGGACTCACAGGAGAGGTTCAAAATGTAGAAGTTGAGAGTGTCAGTCCTATTGTACTTAAGTCGGCATTGTGCCTTTTGTATTAGATTCGGATGCAATTTCTGTGTTTCACCGTCAATAAGAAGGTGCAAGGTATACAGTAAACCTGAAGTGAAGGATCGGAATCTAAAACTGGACTCACAGGAGAGGTTCAAATCGTAGATAGTGAGAGTGGTAGTCCACTTGTACTTAAGTCGGCATTGTGCTTTTTGAATTAAATTCGGATGCAATTTCTGTGTTTCATCGTCAATAAGAAGGTGCAAGGTATACAGTAAAGCTGAAGTGTAGCATCGGAATCTAAAACAGGACTCACAAGTGAGGTTCAAATCGTAGAAAGTGAGAGTGTCAGTCCGCTTGTACTTAAGTCGGCATTGTGCTTTTTGTATTAAATTTGGATGCAATTTCTGTGTTTCATCGTCAATAAGAAGGTGCAAGGTATACAGTAATCTTCAAGTGAAGCATCGGAATCTAAAACTGGACTCACAGGAGAGGTTCAAATCGTAGAAAGTGAGAGTGTCAGTCCTCTTTTACTTAAGTCGGCATTGTGCCTTTTGTATTAAATTCGGATGCAATTTCTGTGTTTCATCGTCAACAGCAAGGTGCAAGGTATACAGAAATCTTGAAGTGAAGCATCGGAATCTAAAACTGGACTCACACGAGAGGTTCAAATCGTAGAGAGTGAGAGTGTCAGTCCTCTTGTACTTAAGTTGGCATTGTACCTTTTGTATTATTTTCGTATGCTATTTATGTGTTTCATCGTCAATAAGAAGGTGCAAGGTATACAGTAAACATGAAGTCAAGCATCGGAATCTAAAATTGTACCCACAGGAGAGGTTCAAATGACAGAAAGTGAGAGTGTCAGTCCCCTTGTACTTAAGTCGGCATTGTGCCTTTTGTATTAATCTCGGATGCAATTTCTGTGATTTATCGTCAATAAGAAGGTGCAAGGTATACAGTAAACCTGAAGAGAAGCATCGGGATCTAAAACTGGACTCACAGCAGAGGTTCAAACCGTAGAAAGTGAGAGTGTCAGTCCACTTGTACTTAATTCGGCAGTGTGTCTTTTGTATTAAATTCGGATGTAATTTCTGTGATTCATCGTCAATAAGAAGGTGCAAGGTATACAGTAAACCTGAAGTGAAGCATCGGAATCTAAAACTGGACTCACAGGAGAGGTTCAAAACGTAGAAAGTGAGAGTGTCAGTCCTCTTGTACTTAAGTCGGCATTGTGCCTTTTGTATTAAATTCGGATGCGATTTCTGTGTTTCATCGTCAATAAGTAGGTGCAAGGTATACAGTAATCTTGAAGTGAAGCATCGGAATCAAAACTGGACTCACAGGAGAGGTTCAAATCGTAGAAAGTGAGAGTGTCAGTCCTTTTGTACTTAAGTCGGCATTGTGCCTTTTGTATTAAATTCCGTTGCAGTTTCTGTGTTTCTTCGTCAGTAAGAAGATGCAAGGTATACAGTAAACCTGAAGTGAAGCATCGGAATCTAAAACTGGACTCACGGGAGACGCTCAAATCATAGAAATGGGAAAGTCAGTCCTCTTGTACTTAGGTCGGCATTGTGCCTTTTGTATTAAATTCGGATGCAATTTCTGTGTTTCCTCGTCAATAAGAAGGTGCAAGGTATACAGTAATATTGAAGTGAAGCATCGGAATCTAAAACTGGACACACAGTAGAGGTTCAAATCACAGAAAGTGAGAGTGTCAGTCCTCTTGTACTTAAGTCGGCATTGTGCATTTTGTATTAAATTCGGATGCAATTTCTGTTTCATCGTCAATACGAAGGTGCAAGATATACAGTAAACATGAAGTGAAGCATCGGAATCTAATACTAGACTCACAGGAGAGGTTCAAATCATAGAAAGTGAGAGTGTCAGTCCTCTTGTACTTAAGTCGGCATTGTGCCTTTTGTATTATATTCGGATGCAAACTCTGTGTTTCATCGTCAATAAGAAGGTCCAAGGGTTACAGTAAACCTGAAGTGAAGCATCGGAATCTGATACTGGACTCACAGGAGAGGTTCAAATCGTAGAAAGTGAGAGTGTCAGTCCTCTTGTACTTAAGTCGGCATTATGCCTTTTGTATTGAATTCGGATGCAAACTCTGTGTTTCATCGTCAATAAGAAGGTCCAAGGGATACAGTAAACCTGAAGTGAAGCATCAGAATCTAATACTGGACTCACAGGAGAGGTACAAATCGTAGAAAGTGAGAGTGTCAGTCCTCTTGTTTTTAAGTGGGCATTGTGCCTTTGGAATTAAATTCGGATGCAATTTCTGTGTTTCATCGTCAATAAGAAGGTGCAAGGTATACTGTAATCTTGAAGTGAAGCATCGGAATCTAAAACTGGACTCACAGGAGAGGTTCAAATCATAGAAAGTGAGGGTGTCAGTCCTCTTGTACTTAACTCGGCATTGTGCCTTTTGTATTAAATTCGGACGCAATTTCTGTGTTTCATCGTCAATAAGAAGGTGCAAGGTATACAGTAATCTTGAAGTGAAGCATCGGAATCTAAAACTTGACTCACAGGAGAGGTTCAAATCGTAGAAAGTGAGAGTGTCAGTGCTCTTGTACTTAAGTCGGCATTGTGCCTTTTGTATTAAATTCGGATGCAGTTTCTGTGTTTCATCGTCAAGAAGAAGGTTCAAGGTATACAGTAATCGTAAAGTGAAGAATCGGAATCTAAAAGTGGACTCACAGGAGAGGTTCATATCATAGAAAGTGAGAGTGTCAGTCCTCTTGTTCTTAAGTCGGCATTGTGCCTTCTGTATTAAATTCGGATGCTATTTCTGTGTTTCATCGTCAATAAGAGGGTGCAAGGTATACAGTAAACCTGAAGTGAAGCATCGGAATGTAGAACTGGACTCACAGGAGAGGTTCAAATCGTTGAAAGTGTGAGTGTCAGTCCTCTTGTACTTAAGTCGGCATTGTGCCTTTTGTATTAAATTCGGATACAAACTCTGTGTTTCATCGTCAATAAGAAGGTCCAAGGGATACAGTATACCTGAAGTGAAGCATCGCATTCTAATACTGGACTCACAGGAGAGGTTCAAATCATAGAAAGTGAGAGTGTCAGTCTTCTTGTACTTAAGTCGGCATTGTGCCTTTTGCTTTCACTTTGGATGCAATTTCTGTGTTTCATTGTCAATAAAAAGGTGCAAGATATACAGTAAACCTGAAGTAAAGCATCGGAACCTAAAACTGGACTCACAGGAGAGGTTCAAATCGTAGAAAGTGTGAGTGTCAGTCCTCTTGTACTTAAGTCGGCATTGTGCCTTTTGTATTAAATTCCGATGCAATTTCTGTGTTTCATCGTCAATAAGAAGGTCCAAGGGATACAGTATACCTGAAGTGAAGCATCGGAATCTAAAACTGGACTCACAGGAGAGGTTCAAATCATAGAAAGTGAGAGTGTGAGTCCTCTTGTACTTAAGTCGCCATTGTGCCCTTTGTATTAAATTCAGATGCCAACTCTGTGTTTTATCGCCAATAAGAAGGTCCAAAGGATACAGTAAACCTGAAGTGAAGCATCGGAATCTAAAACTGGACTCACAGGAGAGATTCAAATCATAGAAAGTGTGAGTGTCAGTCCTCTTGTACTTAAGTCGGCATTGTGCCTTTTGTATTAAATTCGGATGCAACTTCTGTGTTTCATCGTCAATACGAATGTGCAAGGTACACAGTAAACCTGAAGTGAGGCATCGGAATCTAATACTGGACTCACAGGAGAGGTTCAAATCATATAAAGTGAGAGTGTCAGTCCTTTTGTACTTAAGTCGGCATTGTGCCTTTTGTATTAATTTCGGATGCAATTTCTGTGTTTCATCGTCAATAAGAAGGTGCAAGGTATACAGTAATATTGAAGTAAAGCATCGGAATCTAAAACTGGACACACAGGAGAGGTTCAAATCACAGAAAGTGAGAGTGTCAGTCCTCTTGTACTTGAGTCAGCATTGTGCATTTTGTATTAAATTTGGATGCAATTTCTGTGTTTCATCGTCAATACGAAGGTGCAAGGTATACAGTAAACCTGAAGTGTAGCATCGGAATCTTGTACTGGACTCACATGAGAGATACAAATCATAGAAAGTGAGAGTGTCAGTCCACTTTTACTTGAGTCGGCATTGTTCCCATTTGTATTAAATTCGGATGCAATTTCTGTGTTTCATCGTCAATAAGAAGGTCCAAGGGGTACAGTAAACCTGAAGTGAAGCATCGGAATCTAAAACTGGTCTCACAGGAGAGGTTCAAATCATAGAAAGTTAGAGTGTCAGTCCTCTTGTACTTAAGTCTTCATTGTGCCTTTTGAATTAAATTCGGATGCAAACTATGTGTTTCATCGTCAATCAGAAGGTTCAAGGGATACAGTAAACCGGAAGTGAAGCAGCGGAATCTAAAACTGGACTCACATTAGAGGTTCAAATAATAGAAAGTGAGAGTGTCAGTCCCCTTGTACTTAAGTCAGCATTGTGCCTTTTGTACTAAATTCGGATGCAACCTCTGTGTTTCATAGTCAATAAGACGTACCAAGGGATACAGTAAACCTGAAGTGAAGCATTGGAATCTAAAACTGGACCCACAGGAGAGGTTCAAATCATAGAAAGTGAGAGTGTCAGTCCTCTTGTACTTAGGTCAGCATTGTGCCTTTTGTATTAAATTCGGATGCAATTTCTGTGTTTCATCGTCAGTAAGAAGGTGCAAGGTATACAGTAAACCTGAAGTGAAGGACCGGAACCTAAAACTGGACTCACAGGAGAGGTTCAAATCGTAGATAGTGAGAGTGTCAGTCCACTTGTACTTAAGTCAGCATTGTGCCTTTTGTATTAAATTCGGATGCAAACTATGTGTTTCATCGTCAATCAGAAGGTCCAAGGGATACAGTTAACCTGAAGTGAAGCATCGGAATCTAAAACTGGACTCACAGGAGAGGTTCAAATCATAGAAAGTGAGAGTGTCAGTCCAGTTGTACTTAAGTCAGCATTGTGCCTTTCGTACTAAATTCGGATGCAAACTATGTGTTTCATCGTCAATAAGACGGTCCAAGGGATATAATAAACCTGAAGTGAAGCATCTGAATCTAAAAATGTACTCACAGGAGAGGTTCAAATCATAGAAAGTGAGAGTGTCAGTCCTCTTGTACTTAGGTCGGCATTGTGCCTTTTTTATTAAATTCGGATGCAATATCTGTGTTTCATCGTCAATAAGTAGGTGCAAGGTATACAGTTATCTTGAAGTGAACCATCGGAATCTAAAACTGCACTCACAGGAGAGGTTCAAATCGTAGAAAGTGGGAGTGTCGGTCCACTTGTACTTAAGTCGGCATTGTGCTTTTTGTATTTAATTCGGATGCAATATCTGTGTTTCTTCGTCAATAAGAAGGTACAAGGTATACAGTAAGCCTGATGTGTAGCATCGGAATCTTGTACTGGACTCACATGAGAGATACAAATCATAGAAAGTGAGAGTGTCAGTCCTCTTTTACTTAAGTCGGCATTGTGCCTTTTGTATTAAATTCGGATGCAATTTCTGTGTTTCATCGTCAATAAGAAGGTCCAAGGGATACAGTAAACCTGAAGTGAAGCATCGGAATCTAAAACTGGTCTCACAGGAGAGGTTCAAATCATAGCAAGTTAGAGTGTCAGTCCTCTTGTACTTAAGTCGGCATTGTGCCTTTTGTATTAAATTCGGATGCAAACTATGTGTTTCATCGTCAATCAGAAGGTCCAAGGGATTCAGTATACCTGAAGTGAACCATCGGAATCTAAAACTGAACTCACAGGAGAGGTTCAAATCCTAGAAAGTTAGAGTGTCTGTCCGCTTGTACATAAAGCGGATTTGTGCCTCTTGTATTAAATTCGGATGCAAACTCTATGTTTCATCGACAATAAGAAGGTCCAAGGGATACAGTAAACCTGAAGTGAAGCATCGGAATCTAAAACTGGAATCACAGGAGAGGTTCAAATCGTAGAGGGTGAGAGTGTCAGTCCTCTTGTACTTAAGTCGGCATTGTGCCTTTTGTATTAATTTCGGATGCTATTTATGTGTTTCATCGTCAATAAGAAGGAGCAAGGTATACAGTAAACGTGGAGTCAAGCATCGGAATCTAAAACTGGACCCACAGGAGAGGTTCAAATCATAGAAAGTGAGAGTGTCAGTCCTCTTGTACTTAAGTCGGCATTGTGCCTTTTGTATTAATTCGGATGCAATTTCTGTGTTTCATCGTCAATAAGAAGGTGCAAGGTATACAGTAAACCTGAAGAGAAGCATCGGAATCTAAAACTGGACTCACAGCAGAGGTTCAAACCGTAGAAAGTGAGAGGGTCAGTCCTCTTGTACTTAAGTCGGTATTGTGTCTTTTGTATTAAATTCGGATGTAATTTCTGTGATTCATCGTCAATACGAAGGTGCAAGGTATACAGTAAACCTGAAGTGAAGCACCGGAATCTAAAACTGGACTCACAGGAGAGGTTCAAAACGTAGAAAGTGAGAGTGTCAGTCCTCTTGTACTTAAGTCGGCATTGTGCCTTTTGTATTAAATTCGGATGCGATTTCTGTGTTTCATCGTCAATAAGAAGGTGCAAGGTATACAGCAAACCTGAAGTGAAGCATCGGAATCTAGAACTGGACTCACAGGACGGGTTCAAATCGTTGAAAGTGAGAGTGTCAGTCCTCTTGTACTTAAGTCGGCATTGTGCCTTTTGTATTAAATTCCGTTGCAGTTTCTGTGTTTCTTCGTCAATAAGAAGATGCAAGGTATACAGTAAACCTGAAGTGAAGCATCGGAATCTAAAACTCGGCTCACAGGAGAGGCTCAAATCATAGAAATGGGAGTGTCAGTCCTCTTGTACTTAAGTCGGCATTGTGCCTTTTGTATTAAATTCTAATGCAATGTCTTTGTTTCAACGTCAATAAGAAGGTGCAAGGTATACAGTAAACCTGAAGTGAAGCATCGGAAACTAAAACAGGACTCACAGGAGTGGTTCAAATCGTAGAAAGTGAGAGTGTCAGTCCTCTTGTACTTAAGTCGGCATTGTGCCTTTTGTATTAAATTCGGATGCAATTTCTGTGTTTCATCGTCAATAAGAAGGTCCAAGGGATACAGTATACCTGAAGTGAAGCATCGGAATCTAAAACTGGACTCACTGGAGAGATTCAAATCATAGAAAGTTAGAGTGTCAGTACTCTTGTACTGAAGTCGGCATTGTGCCTTTTGTACTAAATTCGGATGCAAACTCTGTGTTTCATCGTCAATAAGAAGGTCCAAGGGATACAGTAAACCTGAAGTGAAGCATAGGAATCTAATACTGGACTCACAGGAGAGGTACAAATCGTAGAAAGTGAGAGTGTCAGTCCTCTTGCACTTAAGTGGGCATTGTGCCTTTGGAATTAAATTCGGATGCAATTTCTGTGTTTCATCGTCAATAAGAAGGTGCAAGGTATACCGTAATCTTGTAGCGAAGCATCGGAATCTAAAACTGGACTCACAGGAGAGGTTCAAATCATAGAAAGTGAGAGTGTCAGTCCTCTTGTACTTAAGTCGGCATTGTGCCTTTTGTATTAAATTCGGATGCAATTTCTGTGTTTCATCGTCAATAAGAAGGTGCAAGGTATACAGTATTCTTGAAGTGAAGCATCGCAATCAAAAACTGGACTCACAGGAGAGGTTCTAATCGTAGAAAGTGAGAGTGTCAGTGCTCTTGTACTTCAGTCGGCATTGTGCCTTTTGTATTAAATTCGGATGCAGTTTCTGTGTTTCATCGTCAAGAAGAAGGGTCAAGGTATACAGTAATCCTAAAGTGATGAATCGGAATCTAAAACTGGCTCACAGGAGAGGTTCATATCATAGAAAGTGACAGTGTCAGCCCTCTTGTACTTAGGTCAGCATTGTGCCTTTTGTATTAAATTCGGATGCAATTTCTGTGTTTCATCGTCAGTAAGAAGGTGCAAGGTATACAGTAAACCTGAAGTGAAGGACCGGAACCTAAAACTGGACTCACAGGAGAGGTTCAAATCGTAGATAGTGAGAGTGTCAGTCCACTTGTACTTAAGTCAGCATTGTGCCTTTTGTAATAAATTCGGATGCAAACTATGTGTTTCATCGTCAATCAGAAGGTCCAAGGGATACAGTTAACCTGAAGTGAAGCATCGGAATCTAAAACTGGACTCACAGGAGAGGTTCAAATCATAGAAAGTGAGAGTGTCAGTCCAGTTGTACTTAAGTCAGCATTGTGCCTTTCGTACTAAATTCGGATGCAAACTATGTGTTTCATCGTCAATAAGACGGTCCAAGGGATATAATAAACCTGAAGTGAAGCATCTGAATCTAAAAATGTACTCACAGGAGAGGTTCAAATCATAGAAAGTGAGAGTGTCAGTCCTCTTGTACTTAGGTCGGCATTGTGCCTTTTTTATTAAATTCGGATGCAATATCTGTGTTTCATCGTCAATAAGTAGGTGCAAGGTATACAGTTATCTTGAAGTGAACCATCGGAATCTAAAACTGCACTCACAGGAGAGGTTCAAATCGTAGAAAGTGGGAGTGTCGGTCCACTTGTACTTAAGTCGGCATTGTGCTTTTTGTATTTAATTCGGATGCAATATCTGTGTTTCTTCGTCAATAAGAATGTACAAGGTATACAGTAAGCCTGATGTGTAGCATCGGAATCTTGTACTGGACTCACATGAGAGATACAAATCATAGAAAGTGAGAGTGTCAGTCCTCTTTTACTTAAGTCGGCATTGTGCCTTTTGTATTAAATTCGGATGCAATTTCTGTGTTTCATCGTCAATAAGAAGGTCCAAGGGATACAGTAAACCTGAAGTGAAGCATCGGAATCTAAAACTGGTCTCACAGGAGAGGTTCAAATCATAGCAAGTTAGAGTGTCAGTCCTCTTGTACTTAAGTCGGCATTGTGCCTTTTGTATTAAATTCGGATGCAAACTATGTGTTTCATCGTCAATCAGAAGGTCCAAGGGATTCAGTATACCTGAAGTGAACCATCGGAATCTAAAACTGAACTCACAGGAGAGGTTCAAATCCTAGAAAGTTAGAGTGTCTGTCCGCTTGTACATAAAGCGGATTTGTGCCTCTTGTATTAAATTCGGATGCAAACTCTATGTTTCATCGACAATAAGAAGGTCCAAGGGATACAGTAAACCTGAAGTGAAGCATCGGAATCTAAAACTGGACTCACAGGAGAGGTTCAAATCGTAGAGGGTGAGAGTGTCAGTCCTCTTGTACTTAAGTCGGCATTGTGCCTTTTGTATTAATTTCGGATGCTATTTATGTGTTTCATCGTCAATAAGAAGGAGCAAGGTATACAGTAAACGTGGAGTCAAGCATCGGAATCTAAAACTGGACCCACAGGAGAGGTTCAAATCATAGAAAGTGAGAGTGTCAGTCCTCTTGTACTTAAGTCGGCATTGTGCCTTTTGTATTAATTCGGATGCAATTTCTGTGTTTCATCGTCAATAAGAAGGTGCAAGGTATACAGTAAACCTGAAGAGAAGCATCGGAATCTAAAACTGGACTCACAGCAGAGGTTCAAACCGTAGAAAGTGAGAGGGTCAGTCCTCTTGTACTTAAGTCGGTATTGTGTCTTTTGTATTAAATTCGGATGTAATTTCTGTGATTCATCGTCAATACGAAGGTGCAAGGTATACAGTAAACCTGAAGTGAAGCACCGGAATCTAAAACTGGACTCACAGGAGAGGTTCAAAACGTAGAAAGTGAGAGTGTCAGTCCTCTTGTACTTAAGTCGGCATTGTGCCTTTTGTATTAAATTCGGATGCGATTTCTGTGTTTCATCGTCAATAAGAAGGTGCAAGGTATACAGCAAACCTGAAGTGAAGCATCGGAATCTAGAACTGGACTCACAGGACGGGTTCAAATCGTTGAAAGTGAGAGTGTCAGTCCTCTTGTACTTAAGTCGGCATTGTGCCTTTTGTATTAAATTCCGTTGCAGTTTCTGTGTTTCTTCGTCAATAAGAAGATGCAAGGTATACAGTAAACCTGAAGTGAAGCATCGGAATCTAAAACTCGGCTCACAGGAGAGGCTCAAATCATAGAAATGGGAGTGTCAGTCCTCTTGTACTTAAGTCGGCATTGTGCCTTTTGTATTAAATTCTAATGCAATGTCTTTGTTTCAACGTCAATAAGAAGGTGCAAGGTATACAGTAAACCTGAAGTGAAGCATCGGAAACTAAAACAGGACTCACAGGAGTGGTTCAAATCGTAGAAAGTGAGAGTGTCAGTCCTCTTGTACTTAAGTCGGCATTGTGCCTTTTGTATTAAATTCGGATGCAATTTCTGTGTTTCATCGTCAATAAGAAGGTCCAAGGGATACAGTATACCTGAAGTGAAGCATCGGAATCTAAAACTGGACTCACTGGAGAGATTCAAATCATAGAAAGTTAGAGTGTCAGTACTCTTGTACTGAAGTCGGCATTGTGCCTTTTGTACTAAATTCGGATGCAAACTCTGTGTTTCATCGTCAATAAGAAGGTCCAAGGGATACAGTAAACCTGAAGTGAAGCATAGGAATCTAATACTGGACTCACAGGAGAGGTACAAATCGTAGAAACTGAGAGTGTCAGTCCTCTTGCACTTAAGTGGGCATTGTGCCTTTGGAATTAAATTCGGATGCAATTTCTGTGTTTCATCGTCAATAAGAAGGTGCAAGGTATACCGTAATCTTGTAGCGAAGCATCGGAATCTAAAACTGGACTCACAGGAGAGGTTCAAATCATAGAAAGTGAGAGTGTCAGTCCTCTTGTACTTAAGTCGGCATTGTGCCTTTTGTATTAAATTCGGATGCAATTTCTGTGTTTCATCGTCAATAAGAAGGTGCAAGGTATACAGTATTCTTGAAGTGAAGCATCGCAATCAAAAACTGGACTCACAGGAGAGGTTCTAATCGTAGAAAGTGAGAGTGTCAGTGCTCTTGTACTTCAGTCGGCATTGTGCCTTTTGTATTAAATTCGGATGCAGTTTCTGTGTTTCATCGTCAAGAAGAAGGGTCAAGGTATACAGTAATCCTAAAGTGATGAATCGGAATCTAAAACTGGCTCACAGGAGAGGTTCATATCATAGAAAGTGACAGTGTCAGCCCTCTTCTACTTAAGTCGGCATTGTGCCTTCTGTATTAAATTCGGATGCTATTTCTGTGTTTCATCGTCAATAAGAGGGTGCAAGGTATACAGTAAACCTGAAGTGAGGCATCGGAATGTAGAACTGGACTCACAGCAGAGGTTCAAATCGTTAAAAGTGTGAGTGTCAGTCCTCTTGTACTTAAGTCGGCATTGTGCCTTTTTTATTAAATTCGGATGCAATTTCTGTGTTTCATCGTCAATAAGAAAGTGCAAGGTATACAGTAAACCTGAAGTGAAACATCGCAATCTAATACTGGACTCACAGGAGAGGTTCAAATCATAGAAAGTGAGAGCGTCAGTCCTCTTGTACTTAAGTCGGCATTGTGCCTTTTGCTTTCAATTTGGACACAATTTCTGTGTTACATTGTCAATAAAAAGGTGCAAGGTATACAGTAAACCTGAAGTAAAGCATCGGAACCTAAAACTGGATTCACAGGAGAGGTTCAAATCGTAGAAAGTGAGAGTGTCAGTCCTCTTGTACTTATGTCGGCACTGAGCCTTTTGTACTAAATTCGAATGCAAACTCTGTGTTTCATCGTCAATAAGAAGGTCCAAGGGATACAGTAAACCTGAAGTGAAGCATAGGAATCAAATACTGGACTCACAGGAGAGGTACAAATCGTAGAAAGTGAGAGTGTCAGTCCTCTTGTACTTAAGTGGGCATTGTGCCTTTGGAATTAAATTCGGATGCAATTTCTGTGTTTCATCGTCAATAAGAAGGTGCAAGGTATACTGTAATCTTGTAGTGAAGCATCGGAATCTAAAACTGGACTCACAGGAGAGGTTCAAATCATAGAAAGTGAGAGTGTCAGTCCTCTTGTACTGAAGTCGGTATTGTGCCTTTTGTATTAAATTCGGATGCAATTTCTGTGTTTCATCGTCAATAAGAAGGTGCAAGGTATACAGTAATCTTGAAGTGAGGCATCGGAAACTAAAACTGGACTCACAGAAGAGGTTCAAATCGTAGAAAGTGAGAGTGTCAGTCCTCTTGTACTTAAGTCGGCTTTGTGCCTTTTGTATTAAATTCGGATGCAGTTTCTGTGTTTCATCGTCAAGAAGAAGGTTCAAGGTATACAGTAACCCTAAAGTGATGAATGGGAATCTAAAACTGGCTCACAGGAGAGGTTCATATCATAGAAAGTGAGAGTGTCAGTCCTCTTCTACTTAAGTCGGCATTGTGCCTTCTGTATTAAATTCGGATGCTATTTCTGTGTTTCATCGTCAATAAGAGGGTGCAAGGTATACAGTAAACCTGAAGTGAGGCATCGGAATGTAGAACTGGACTAACAGGAGAGGTTCAAATCGTTAAAAGTGTGAGTGTCAGTCCTCTTGTACTTAAGTCGGCATTGTGCCTTTCCTATTAAATTCGGATGCAATTTCTGTGTTTCATCGTCAATAAGAAAGTGCAAGGTATACAGTAAACCTGAAGTGAAGCATCGCTATCTAATACTGGACTCACAGGAGAGGTTCAAATCATAGAAAGTGTGAGTGTCAGTCCTCTTGTACTTAAGTCGGCATTGTGCCTTTTGCTTTCAATTTGGACACAATATTTGTGTTTCATTGTCAATAAAAAGGTGCAAGGTATACAGTAAACCTGAAGTAAAGCATCAGAACTAAAAACTGGATTCACAGGAGAGGTTCAAATCGTAGAATGTGAGAGTGTCAGTCCTCTTGTACTTGTGTCGGCATTGTGCCTTTTGTATTAAATTCGGATGCAATTTCTGTGTTTCATCGTCAATAAGAAGATCCAAGGGATACAGTATACCTGAAATGAAGCATCGGAATCTGAAACTGGACTCACAGGAGAGGTTCAAATCATAGAAAGTTAGAGTGTCAGTCCTCTTGTACTTAAGTCAGCATTGGGCCTTTTGTATTAAATTCGGATGCAAACTATGTGTTTCATCGTCAATCAGAAGGTCCAGGGGATACAGTTAAACTGAAGTGAAGCATCGGAATCTAAATCTGGACTCAGAGGAGAGGTTCAAATCATAGAAAGTGAGAGTGTCAGTCCAGTTTTACTTAAGTCAGCATTGTGCCTTTCGTACTAAATTCGGATGCAAACTATGTGTTTCATCGTCAATAAGACGGTCCAAGTTATATAGTAAACCTGAAGTGAAGCATCGGAATCTAAAAATGTACTCACAGGAGAGGTTCAAATCGTAGAAAGTGAGAGAGTCAGTCCGTTTTTACTTAAATCGGCATTGTTCCTTTTGCATTAAATTCGGATGCAATTTCTGTGTTTCATCGTCAATATGAGGGTGCAAGGTATACAGTATTCTTGAAGTGAATCATCTGAATCTAAAACTGGACTCACAGGAGCGGTCCAAATCGTAGAAAGTAAGAGTGTCAGTGCTCTTGTACTTAAGTCGGCATTGTGCCTTTTTTATTAAATTCGGATGCAATTTCTGCGTTTCATCGACAAGAAGAAGGTGCAAGGTATACAGTAATCCTGAAGTAAAGCATCGGAATCTAAAACTGGACTCACAGGAGAGGTTCAAATCATAGAAATTGAGAGTGTCAGTCCTCTTGTACTTAAGTCGGCATTGTGCCTTTGGTATTAAATTCGGATGCAATTTCTGTGTTTCATCGTCAATAAGAAGGTGCAAGGTATACAGCAAACCTGAAGTGAAGCATCGGAATCTAGAACTGGACTCACAGGACGGGTTCAAATCGTTGAAAGTGAGAGTGTCAGTCCTCTTGTACTTAAGTCGGCATTGTGCCTTTTGTATTAAATTCCGTTACAGTTTCTGTGTTTCTTAGTCAATAAGAAGATGCAAGGTATACAGTAAACCTGAAGTGAAGCATCGGAATCTAAAACTGGGCTCACAGGAGAGGCTCAAATCATAGAAATGGGAGTGTCTGTCCTCTTGTACTTAAGTCGGCATTGTGCCTTTTGTATTCAATTCTAATGCAATTTCTGTGTTTCATCGTCAATAAGAAGGTGCAAGGTATACAGTAAACCTGAAGTGAAGCATCGGAAACTAAAACAGGTCTCACAGGAGAGGTTCAAATCGTAGAAAGTGAGAGTGTCAGTCCTCTTGTACTTAAGTCGGTATTGTGCCTTTTGTATTAAATTCGGATGCAATTTCTGTGTTTCATCGTCAATAAGAAGGTCCAAGGTATACAGTATACCTGAAGTGAAGCATCGGAATCTAAAACTGGACTGACTGGAGAGATTCAAATCATAGAAAGTTAGAGTGTCAGTACTCTTGTACTGAAGTCGGCATTGTGCCTTTTGTACTAAATTCGGATGCAAACTCTGTGTTTCATCGTCAATAAGAAGGTCCAAGGGATACAGTAAACCTGAAGTGAAGCATAGGAATCTAATACTGGACTCACAGCAGAGGTACAAATCGTAGAAAGTGAGAGTGTCAGTCCTCTTGTACTTAAGTGGGCATTGTGCCTTTGGAATTAAATTCGGATGCAATTTCTGTGTTTCATCGTCAATAAGAAGGTGCAAGGTATACTGTAATCTTGAAGTGAAGCATCGGAATCAAAAACTGGACTCACAGGAGAGGTTCAAATCGTAGAAAGTGAGAGTGTCAGTGCTCTTGTACTTAAGTCGGCATTGTGCCTTTTGTATTAAATTCGGATGCAGTTTCTGTGTTTCATCGTCAAGAAGAAGGTTCAAGGTATACAGTAATCCTAAAGTGATGAATCGGAATCTAAAACTGGGTCACAGGAGAGGTTCATATCATAGAAAGTGAGAGTGTCAGTCCTCTTCTACTTAAGTCGGCATTGCGCCTTCTGTATTAAATTCGGGTGCTATTTCTGTGTTTCATCGTCAATAAGAGGGTGCAAGGTATACAGTAAACCTGAAGTGAGGCATCGGAATGTAGAACTGGACTCAAAGGTGAGGTTCAAATCGTTAAAAGTGTGAGTGTCAGTCCTCTTGTACTTAAGTCGGCATTGTGCCTTTACCATTAAATTCGGATGCAATTTCTGTGTTTCATCGTCAATAAGAAAGTGCAAGGTATACAGCAAACCTGAAGTGAAGCATCGCAATCTAATACTGGACTCACAGGAGAGGTTCAAATCATAGAAAGTGAGAGTGTCAGTCCTCTTGTACTTAAGTCGGCATTGTGCTTTTTGCTTTCAATTTGGACACAATTTCTGTCTTTCATTGTCAATAAAAAGGTGCAAGGTAAACAGTAAACCTGAAGTAAAGCATCGGAACCTAAAACTGGATTCACAGGAGAGGTTCAAATCGTAGAAAGTGAGAGTGTCAGTCCTCTTGTACTTATGTCGGCATTGTGCATTTTGTATTAAATTCGGATGCAATTTCTGTGTTTCATCGTCAATATGAAGGGAAAAGGGATACAGTATACCTGAAGTGAAGCATCGGAATCTAAAACTGGACTCACTGGAGAGATTCAAATCATAGAAAGTTAGAGTGTCAGTACTCTTGTACTGAAGTCGGCATTGTGCCTTTTGTACTAAATTCGGATGCAAACTCTGTGTTTCATCGTCAATAAGAAGGTCCAAGGGATACAGTAAACCTGAAGTGAAGCATAGGAATCTAATACTGGACTCACAGGAGAGGTACAAATCGTAGAAAGTGAGAGTGTCAGTCCTCTTGTACTTAAGTGGGCATTGTGCATTTGGAATTAAATTCGGATGCAATTTCTGTGTTTCATCGTCAATAAGAAGGTGCAAGGTATACTGTAATCTTGTAGTGAAGCATCGGAATCTAAAACTTGACTCACAGGAGAGGTTCAAATCATAGAAAGTGAGAGTGTCAGTCCTCTTGTACTTAAGTCGCTATTGTGCCTTTTGTATTAAATTCGGATGCAATTTCTGTGTTTCATCGTCAATAAGAAGGTGCAAGGTATACAGTAATCTTGAAGTGAAATATCGGAATCAAAAACTGGACTCACAGGAGAGGTTCAAATCGAAGAAAGTGAGAGTGTCAGTGCTCTTGTACTTAAGTCGGCATTGTGCCTTTTGTATTAAAATCGGATGCAGTTTCTGTGTTTCATCGTCAAGAAGAAGGTTCAAGGTATACAGTAATCCTAAAGTGATGAATCGGAATCTAAAACTGGCTCACAGGAGAGGTTCATATCATAGAAAGTGAGAGTGTCAGTCCTCTTCTACTTAAGTCGGCATTGTGCCTTCTGTATTAAATTCGGATGCTATTTCTGTGTTTCATCGCCAATAAGAGTGTGCAAGGTATACAGTAAACCTGAAGTGAGGCATCGGAATGTAGAACTGGACTCACAGGAGAGGTTCAAATCGTTAAAAGTGTGAGTGTCAGTCCTCTTGTACTTAAGTCGGCATTGTGCCTTTTCTATTAAATTCGGATGCAATTTCTGTGTTTCATCGTCAATAAGAAAGTGCAAGGTATACAGTAAACCTGAAGTGAAGCATCGCAATCTAATACTGGACTCACAGGAGAGGTTCAAATCATAGAAAGTGAGAGTGTCAGTCCTCTTGTACTTAAGTCGGCATTGTGCCTTTCTGCTTTCAATTTGGACACAATTTCTGTGTTTCATCGTCAATAAAAAGGTGCAAGGTATACAGTAAACCTGAAGTAAAGCATCGGAACCTAAAACTGGATTCACAGGAGAGGTTCAAATCGTAGAAAGTGAGAGTGTCAGTCCTCTTGTACTTATATCGTCATTGTGCCTTTTGTATTAAATTCGGGTGCAATTTCTGTGTTTCATCGTCAATAAGAAATTCCAAGGGATACAGTATACCTGAAGTGAAGCGTCGGAATCTAAAAATGTACTCACAGGAGAGGTTCAAATCATAGAAAGTGAGAGTGTCAGTCCTCTTGTACTTAGGTCGGCATTGTGCCTTTTTTATTAAATTCGGATGCAATATCTGTGTTTCTCCGTCAATAAGAAGGTGCAAGGTATACAGTAAACCTGAAGTGTAGCATCGGAATCTTGTACTGGACTCACATGAGAGATACAAATCATAGAAAGTGAGAGTGTCAATCCTCTTTTACTTAAGTCGGCATTGTGCCTTTTGTATTAAATTCGGATGCAATTTCTGTGTTTCATCGTCAATAAGAAGTTCCAAGGGATACAGTAAACCTGAAGTGAAGCATCGGAATCCAAAACTGGATCCACAGGAGAGGTTCAACTCATAGAAACTGGGAGTGTCAGTCCTCTTGTACTTAAGTCGGCATTGTGCCTTTTGTATTAAATTCTGAGGCAATTTCTGGGTTTCATCGTCAATAAGAATGTGCAAGGTATACAGTAAACCTGAAGTGAAGCATCGGAATCTAAAACAGGACTCCCAGGAGAGGTTCAAAACGTAGAAAGTGAGGGTGTCGATCCTAGTGTACGTAAGTCGGCATTGTGCCTTTTGTATTAAATTCGGATGTAATTTCTGTGTTTCATCGTCAATAAGAAGGTGCAAGGTATACAGTAAACCTGAAGTGAAGCATCGGAATCTAAAACTGGACTCACAGGAGAGGTTCAAATCGTAGAAAGTGAGAGTGTCAGTCCTCTTGTACTTAAGTCAGGAACGTGCATTTTGTACTAAATTCGGATGCAATCTCTGTGTTTCATCGTCAAGAAGAAGTCCAAGGGATACAGTAAACCTGAAGTGAAGCATCGGAATCTGAAACTGTACTCTCAGGAGAGGTTCAAAACATAGAAAGGGAGAGTGTCAGTCCCCTTGTACTTAAGTCGGCATTGTGCCTTTTGTATTAATTTCGGATGCTATTTATGTGTTTCATCGTCAATAAGAAGGTGCAAGGTATACAGGAAACGTGATGTCAAGCATCGGAATCTAAAACTGGACCCACAGGAGAGGTTCACAACACAGAAAGTTAGAGTGTCAGTCCTCTTGTACTTAATTGTCGGCATTGTGCCTTTTGTATTAAATTCGGTGCAATTTCTGTGTTTCATCGTCAATAAGAAGGTGCAAGGTACACAGTAAACCTGAAGAGAAGCATCGGAATCTAAAACTAGACTCACAGCAGAGGTTCAAACCGTAGAAAGTGAGAGTGTCAGTCCTCTTGTACTTAAGTCGGCATTGTGTCTTTTGTATTGAATTCGGATGTAATTTCTGTGATTCATCGTCAATAAGAAGGTGCAAGGTATACAGTAAACCTGAAGTCAAGCATCGGAATCTAAAACTGGACTCACAGGAGAGGTTCAAAACGTAGAAAGTGAGAGTGTCAGTCCTCCTGTACTTAAGTCGGCATTGTGCCTTTTGTATTAAATTCGGATGCGATTTCTGTGTTTCATTGTCAATAAGTAGGTGCAAGGTATACAGTAATCTTGAAGTGAAGCATCGGAATCAAAGCTGGACTCACAGGAGAGATTCAAATCGTAGAAAGTGAGAGTGTCATTCCTTTTGTGCTTATCGGCATTGTTCCTTTTGCATTAAATTCGGATGCAATTTCTGTGTTTCATCGTCAATATGAAGGTGCAAGGTATACAGTATTCTTGAAGTGAAGCATCGGAATCTAAAACTGGACTCACAGGAGCGGTCCAAATCGTAGAAAGTGAGAGTGTCAGTGCTCTTGTACTTAAGTCGGCATTGTGCCTTTTTTATTAAATTCGGATGCAATTTCTGTGTTTCATCGTCAAGAAGAAGGTGCAAGGTATACAGTAATCCTGAAGTAAAGCATCGGAATCTAAAACTGGACTCACAGGAGAGGTTCAAATCATAGTAAGGGAGAGTGTCAGTCCTCTTGTACTTAAGTCGGCATTGTGCCCTTGGTATTAGACTCGGATGCAATTTCTGTGTTTCATCGTCAATAAGAAGGTGCAAGGTATACAGCAAACCTGAAGTGAAGCATCGGAATCTAGAACTGGACTCACAGGAGAGGTTCAAATCGTTGAAAGTGAGAGTGTCAGTCCTCTTGTACTTAAGTCGGCATTGAGCCTTTTGTATTAAATTCCGTTGCAGTTTCTGTGTTTCTTCGTCAATAAGAAGATGCAAGGTATACAGTAAACCTGAAGTGAAGCATCGGAATCTAAAACTGGGCTCACAGGAGAGGCTCAAATCATAGAAATGGGAGTGTCAGTCCTCTTGTACTTAAGTCGGCATTGTGCCTTTTGTATTAAATTCTAATGCAATTTCTCTGTTTCATCGTCAATAAGAAGGTGCAAGGTATACAGTAAACCTGAAGTGAAGCATCGGAAACTAAAACAGGACTCACAGGAGAGGTTCAAATCGTAGAAAGTGAGAGTGTCAGTCCTCTTGTACTTAAGTCGCCATTGTTCCTTTTGTATTAAATTCGGATGCAATTTCTGTGTTTCATCGTCAATAAGAAGGTCCAAGGGATACAGTATACCTGAAGTGAAGCATCGGAATCTAAAACTGGACTCACTGGAGAGGTTCAAATCATAGAAATTTAGAGTGTCAGTCCTCTTGTACTGAAGTCGGCATTGTGCCTTTTGTATTAAATTCGGATGCAAACTCTGTGTTTCATCGTCAATAAGAAGGTCCAAGGGATACAGTAATCCTTAAGTGAAGCATAGAAAACTAATACTGGACTCACAGGAGAGGTACAAATCGTAGAAAGTGAGAGTGTCAGTCCTCTTGTACTTAAGTGTGCATTGTGCCTTTGGAATTAAATTCGGATGCAATTTCTGTGTTTCATCGTCAATAAGAAGGTGCAAGGTATACTGTAATCTTGTAGTGAAGCAACGGAATCTAAAACTGGACTCACAGGAGAGGTTCAAATCATAGAAAGTGAGAGTTTCAGTCCTCTTGTACTTAAGTCGGCATTGTACCTTTTGTATTAAATTCGGATGCAATATCTGTGTTTCATCGTCAATAAGAAGGTGCAAGGTATAAAGTAATCTAGAAGTGAAGCATCAGAATCAAAAACTGGACTCACAGGAGAGGTTCAAATCGCAGAAAGTGAGAGTGTCAGTGCTCTTGTACTTAAGTCGGCATTGTGCCTTTTGTATTAAATTCGGATGCAGTTTCTGTGTTTCATCGTCAAGAAGAAGGTTCAAGGTATACAGTAATCCTAAAGTGAAGAATCGGAATCTAAAACTGGACTCACAGGAGAGGCTCATATCATAGAAAGTGAGAGTGTCAGTCCTCATCTACTTAAGTCGGCATTGTGCCTTCTGTATTAAATTCGGATGCTATTTCTGTGTTTCATCGTCAATAAGAGGGTGCAAGGTATACAGTAAACCTGAAGTGAAGGATCGGAATGTAGAACTGGACTCACAGGAGAGGTTCAAATCGTTGAAAGTGTGAGTGTCAGTCCTCTTGGACTTAAGTCGGCATTGTGCCTTTTGTATTAAATTCGGATGCAATTTCTGTGTTTAATCGTCAATAAGAAAGTGCAAGGTATACAGTAATCTTGAAGTGAAGCATCGGAATCTAAAACTGGACTCACAGGAGAGGTTCAAATCGTAGAAAGTGAGAGTGTCAGTCCTTTTGTACTTATATCGGCATTGTTCCTTTTGTATTAAATTCGGATGAAATTTCTGTGTTTCATCGTCAATAAGAAGGTGCACGGTGTACAGTAAACCTGAATTGTAGCATCGGAATCTAAAACTGGACTCACACGAGAGGTTCAAATCATAGAAAGTGAGAGTGTCAGTCCGCTTGCACTTAAGTCGTCATTGTGCCTTTTGTATTAAATTCGGATGCAATTTCTGTGTTTCATCGTCAATAAGAAGGTGCAAGGTATACAGTAATCTTGAAGTGAAGCATCGGAATCTAAAACTGGACTCACAGGAGCGGTACAAATCATAGAAAGTATGAATGTCAGTGCTCTTATACTTAAGTCGGCATTGTGCCTTTTGTATTAAATCCCGTTGCAATTTCTGTGTTTCATCGTCAATAAGAAGATGCAAGGTATACAGTAAACCTGAAGTGAAGCTTCGGAATCTAAAACTGGACTTACATAAGAGGCTCAAATCATAGAATGTGAGAGTGTCAGTCCTCTTGTACTTAAGTCGGCATTGTGCCTTTTGTATTAAATTCGGATGCAATTTCTGTGTTTCATCGTCAATAAGATGGTGCAAGGTATACTGTAAACCTGAAGTGAGGCATCGGAAACTAAAACTGGACTCACAGAAGAGGTTCAAATCGTAGAAAGTGAGAGTGTCAGTCCTCTTGTACTTAAGTCGGCATTGTGCCTTTTGTATTAAATTCGGATGCGATTTCTGTGTTTCATCGTCAATACGAAGGTCCAAGTGATACAGTATACCTGAAGTGAAGCATCAGAATCTAAAACTGGTCCCACAGGAGTGGTTCAAATCATAGGAAGTGAGAGTGTCAGTCCTTTTGTACTAAAGTCGGCATTGTGCCTTTTGTATTAAACTCGGATGCTATTTCTGTGTTTCATCGTCAATAAGAAGGTGCAAGGAATACAGTAAACCTGAAGTGAAGCATCGGAATCTAAAACTGGACTCACAGCAGAGGTTCAAACCGTAGAAAGTGAGAGTGTCAGTCCTTTTGTACTTAAATCGGCATTGTTCCTTTTGCATTAAATTCGGATGCAATTTTTGTGTTTCATCGTCAATATGAAGGTGCAAGGTATACAGTATTCTCGAAGTGAAGCATCGGAATCTAAAACTGGACTCACAGGAGCGGTTCAAATCGAAGAAAGTGAGAGTGTCAGTGCTCTTGTACTTAAGTCGGCATTGTGCCTTTTGTATTAAATTCGGATGCAATTTCTGTGTTTCCTCGTCAATAAGAAGGTGCAAGGTATACGGCAAACCTGAAGTGAAGCATCGGAATCTAGAACTGGATTCACAGGAGAGGTTCAAATCGTTGAAAGACAGAGCGTCAGTCCTCTTGTACTTAAGTCGGCATTGTGCCTTTTGTATTAAATTCCGTTGAAATTTCTGTGTTTCTTCGTCAATAAGAAGATGCAAGGTATACAGTAAACCTGAGGTGAAGCAACGCAATCTAAAACTGGACTCACAGGAGGGGCTCAAATCATAGAAATAGGAGTGTAAGTCCTCTTGTACTTAAGTCGGCATTGCGCCTTTTGTATTAAATTCTAATGCAATTTCTGTGTTTCATCGTCAATAAGAAGGTGCAAGGTATACAGTAAACCTGAAGTGAAGCATCGCAATCTAATACTGGACTCACAGGAGAGGTTCAAATCATAGAAAGAGAGAGTGTCAGTCCTCTAGTACTTAAGTCGGCACTGTGCCTTTTGTTTTAAATTCGGATGCAAATTCTGTGTTCATCGTCAATAAGAAGGTCCAAGGGATACAGTATACCTGAAGTGAAGCATCGGAATGTAAAACTGGACTCACAAGAGAGGTACAAATCATAGAAAGTGAGAGTGTCAGTCCTCTTGTACTTAAGTCGGCATTGTGCCTTTTGTATTAAATTCGGATGCCAACTCTGTGTTTTATCGCCAATAAGAAGGTCCAAGGGATACAGTAAACCTGAAGAGATGCATCGGAATCAAAAACTGGACTCACAGGAGAGATTCAAATCATAGAAAGTGTGAGTGTCAGTCCCCTTGTACTTATGTCGGCATTGTGCCTTTTGTATTAAATTCGGATGAAATTTCTGTGTTTCATCGTCAATACGAAGGTGCAAGGTAAACAGTAAACCTGAAGTGAAGCATCGGAATCTAATACTGGACTCACAGGAGAGGTTCAAATCATATAAAGTGAGAGTGTCATTCCTCTTGTACTTAAGTCGGCATTGTGCCTTTTGTATTAAATTCGGATGCTATTTCTGTGTTTCATCGTCAATAAGAAGGTGCAAGGTATACAGTAAACCTGAAGTGAAGCATCGGAATCTAAAACTGGACTCACAGCAGAGGTTCAAACCGTAGAAACTGAGAGTGTCAGTCCTCTTGTACTTAAGTCGGCATTGTGTCTTTTGTATTAAATTCGGATGTAATTTCTGTGTTTCATCGTCAATAAGAAGGTGCAAGGTATACAGTAAACCTGAAGTGAAGCATCGGAATCTAAAACTGGACTCACAGGAAAGGTTTAAAACGTAGAAAGTGAGAGTGTCAGTCCTCTAATACTTAAGTCAGCATTGTGCCTTTTGTATTAAATTCGGATGCGATTTCTGTGTTTCATCGTCAATAAGTAGGTGCAAGGTATACAGTAATCTTGAAGTGAAGCATCGGAATCAAAACTGGACACTCAGGAGCGGTTCAAATCGAAGAAAGTGAGAGTGTCAGTGCTCTTGTACTTAGGTCGGCTTTGTGCCTTTTGTATTAAATTCGGATGTAATTTCTGTGTTTCATAGTCAATAAGAAGATGCAAGGTATACAGTAAACCTGAAGTGAAGCATCGGAATCTAAAACTGGACTCACGGGAGAGGTTCAAATCATAGAAAGTGAGAGTGTCAGTCCTCTTGTACTTAAGTCGGCATTGTGCATTTTGTATTAAATTCGGATGCAATTTCTGCGTTTCATCGTCAATAAGAAGGTGCAAGGTATACAGTAAACCTGAAGTGAAGCATCGGAATCTAAAACTGGACCCACAGGAGAGATTCAAATCATAGGAAGTGAGAGTGTCAGTCCGCTTTTACTTAAGTCGGCATTGTGCCTATTGTATTAACCTCGGATGCAAACTATGTGATTCATCGTCAATAAGAAGGTCCAAGGGATATAGTAAACCTGAAGTGAAGCGTAGAAATCTAAAACTGGACTCACAGGAGGGGTTCAAACCATAGAAAGAGAGAGTGTCAGTCCTCTTGTACATAAGTCAGCAACGTGCCTTTAGTACTAAATTCGGATGCAATCTCTGTGTTTCATCGTCAATAAGTAGGTCCAAGGGATACAGTGAACCTGAAGTGAAGCATCGGAATCTAAAACTGTACTTACAGGAGAGGTTCAAGTCATAGAAAGTCAGAGTGACAGTCCTCTTGTACTTAAGTCGGCATTGTGCCTTTTGAATTAAATTCGGATGCTATTTATGTCTTTCATCGTCAATAAGAAGGTGCAAGGTATACAGTAAACCTGAAGTGAAGCATCGGAATCTAAAACTGGACACACAGGAGAGGTTCAAATAATAGAAAGTGAGACTGTCAGTCCTCTTGTACTTATGTCGGCATTGTGCCTTTTGTATTAAATTCGGATGCAATTTCTGTGTTTCATCGTCTATAAGATGGTGCAAGGTATACAGTAAACCTGAAGTGAAGCATCGGATTCTAAAACTGGACTCACAGGAGAGGTTCAAATCGTAGAAAGTGAGAGTGTCAGTCCTCTTGTACTTAAGTCGGCATTGTGCCTTTTGTATTAGATTCGGATGCAATTTCTGTGTTTCATCGTCAATAGGAAGGTCCAAGGGATACAGTAAACCTGAAGTGAAGCATCGGAATCTAAAACTGGACTCACAGGAGTGGTTCAAATCATAGAAAGTTAGAGTGTCAGTCCTCTTGTACTTAAGTCGTCATTGTGCCTTTTGTATTAAATTCGGATGCAAACTATGTGTTTCATTGTCAATAAGAAGGTCCAAGGGATACAGTAAACCTGAAGTGAAGCATCGGAATCTAAAACTGGACACACAGGAGAGGTTCAAATCATAGAAAGTGAAAGTGTCAGTCCCCTTGTACTTAAGTCAGCATTGTGCCTTTTGTACTAAATTCGGATGCAATCTCTGTGTTTCATCGTCAATAAGAAATTCCAAGGAATACAGTAAACCTGAAGTGAAGCATCGGAATCTAAAACTGTACTCACAGGAAAGGTTCAAATCATTGTAAGTGAGAGTGTCAGTCCTCTTGTACTTAGGTCGCCATTGTGCCTTTTGTATTAAATTCCGATGAAATTTCTGTGTTTCATCGTCAATACGTAGGTGCAAGGTATACAGTAATCTTGAAGTGAAGCATCGGAATCTAAAACTGGACTCACAGGAGAGGTTCAAATCGTAGAAAGTGAGAGTGTCAGTCCTTTTGTACTTAAATCGGCATTGTTCCTTTTGTATTAAATTCGGATGCAATTTCTGCGTTTCATCGTCAATAAGAAGGTGCAAGGTATACAGTAAACCTGAATTGTAGCATCGGAATCTAAAACTGGACTCACAGGAGAGGTTCAAATCATAGAAAGTGAGAGTGTCAGTCCGCTTGTACTTAAGTCGGCATTGTGCCTTTTGTATTAAATTCGGATGAAATTTCTGTGTTTCATCGTCAATAAGAAGGTGCAAGGTATACAGTAATCTTGAAGTGAAGCATCGGAATCTAAAACTGGACTCACAGGAGAGGTTCAAGTCGTAGAAAGTGTGAGTGTCAGTCCTCTTGTACTTAAGTCGGCATTGTGCCTTTTGTACTAAATTCGGATGCAGTTTCTGTGTTTCGTCGTCAATAAGAAGGTGCAAGGTATACAGAAATCTTGAAGTGAAGCATCGGAATCTAAAACTGGACTCACAGGAGCGGTACAAATCATAGATAGTGAGAGTGTCAGTGCTCTTATACTTAAGTCGGCATTGTGCCTTTCGTATTAAATTCCGTGGCAATTTCTGTGTTTCATCGTCAATAAGAAGATGCAAGGTATACAGTAAACCTGAAGTGAAGCTTCGGAATCTAAAACTGGACTCACAGGAGAGGCTCAAATCATAGAATGTGAGAGTGTCAGTCCTTTTGTACTTAAATCGGCAATGTTCCTTTTGCATTAAATTCGGATGCAATTTTTGTGTTTCATCGTCAATATGAAGGTGCAAGGTATACAGTAATCTCGAAGTGAAGTTTCGGAATCTAAAACTGGACTCACAGGAGCGGTTCAAATCGAAGAAAGTGAGAGTGTCAGTGCTCTTGTACTTAAGTCGGCATTGTGCCTTTTGTATTAAATTCGGATGCAATTTCTGTGTTTCATCGTCTATAAGATAGTGCAAGGTATACAGTAAACCTGAAGT
Organism: Schistocerca americana; assembly: GCF_021461395.2. Taxonomy (NCBI): domain Eukaryota; kingdom Metazoa; phylum Arthropoda; class Insecta; order Orthoptera; family Acrididae; genus Schistocerca; species Schistocerca americana. The sequence continues at coordinate 56,135,206 of NC_060122.1, forward strand.
GAAGCATCGGATTCTAAAACTGGACTCACAGGAGAGGTTCAAATCGTAGAAAGTGAGAGTGTCAGTCCTCTTGTACTTAAGTCGGCATTGTGCCTTTTGTATTAGATTCGGATGCAATTTCTGTGTTTCATCGTCAATAGGAAGGTCCAAGGGATACAGTAAACCTGAAGTGAAGCATCGGAATCTAAAACTGGACTCACAGGAGTGGTTCAAATCATAGAAAGTTAGAGTGTCAGTCCTCTTGAACTTAAGTCGTCATTGTGCCTTTTGTATTAAATTCGGATGCAAGCAATGTGTTTCATTGTCAATAGGAAGGTCCAAGGGTTACACTAAACCTGAAGTGAAGCATCGGAATCTAAAACTGGACTCACAGGAGAGGTTCAAATCATAGAAAATGAAAGTGTCAGTCGCCTTGTACTTAAGTCAGCATTGTGCCTTTTGTACTAAATTCGGATGCAATCTCTGTGTTTCATCGTCAATAAGAAATTCCAAGGAATACAGTAAACCTGAAGTGAAGCATCGGAATCTAAAACTGGACTAACAGGAGAGGTTCAAATCATAGAAAGTGAGAGTGTCAGACCGCTTGCCCTTAAGTCGGCATTGTGCCTTTTGTATTAAATTCGGATGCAATTTCTGTGTTTCATCGTCAATAAGAAGGTGCAAGGTATACAGTAATCTTGAAGTGAAGCATCAGAATCTAAAACTGGACTCACAGGAGCGGTACAAATCATAGAAAGTGAGAATGTCAGTGCTCTTATACTTAAGTCGGCATTGTGCCTTTTGTATTAAATTCCGTTGCAATTTCTGTGTTTCATCGTCAATAAGAAGATGCAAGGTATACAGTAAACCTGAAGTGAAGCTTCGGAATCTAAAACTGGACTCACATAAGAGGCTCAAATCATAGAATGTGAGAGTGTCAGTCCTCTTGTACTTAAGTCGGCATTGTGCCTTTTGTATTAAATTCGGATGAAATTTCTGTGTTTCATGGTCAATAAGAAGGTGCAAGGTATACTGTAAACCTGAAGTGAGGCGTCGGAAACTAAAACTGGACTCACAGAAGAGGTTAAAATCGTAGAAAGTGATAGTGTCAGTCCTCTTGTACTTAAGTCGGCATTGTGCCTTTTGTATTAAATTCGGATGCAATTTCTGTGTTTCATCGTCAATACGAAGGTCCAAGGGATACAGTATACCTGAAGTGAAGCATCAGAATCTAAAACTGGACCCACAGGAGTGGTTCAAATCATAGGAAGTGAGAGTGTCAGTCCTTTTGTACTAAAGTCGGCATTGTGCCTTTTGTATTAAATTCGGATGCTATTTCTGTGTTTCATCATCAATAAGAAGGTGCAAGGTATACAGTAAACCTGAAGTGAAGCATCGGAATCTAAAACTGGACTCACAGCAGAGGTTCAAACCGTAGAAAGTGAGAGTGTCAGTCCTTTTGTACTTAAATCGGCATTGTTCCTTTTGCATTAAATTCGGATGCAATTTTTGTATTTCATCGTCAATATGAAGGTGCAAGGTATACAGTATTCTCGAAGTGAAGCATCGGAATCTAAACTGGACTCACAGGAGCGGTTGAAATCGAAGAAAGTGAGAGTGTCAGTGCTTTTGTACTTAAGTCGGCATTGTGCCTTTTGTATTAAATTCGGATGCAATTTCTGTGTTTCCTCGTCAATAAGAATGTGCAAGGTATACAGCAAACCTGAAGTGAAGCATCGGAATCTAGAACTGGATTCACAGGAGAGGTTCAAATCGTTGAAAGTCAGAGTGTCAGTCCTCTTGTACTTAAGTCGGCATTGTGCCTTTTGTATTAAATTCCGTTGAAATTTCTGTGTTTCTTCGTCAATAAGAAGATGCAAGGTATACAGTAAACCTGAAGTGAAGCAACGCAATCTAAAACTGGACTCACAGGAGGGGCTCAAATCATGGAAATAGGAGTGTCAGTCCTCTTGTACTTAAGTCGGCATTGTGCCTTTTGTATTAATTTCTAATTCAATTTCTGTGTTTCATCGTCAATAAGAAGGTGCAAGGTATACAGTAAACCTGAAGTGAAGCATCGGAAACTAAAACAGGACTCACACGAGAGGTCCAAATCGTAGAAAGTGAGGGTGTCTGTCCTCTTTTACTTAAGTCGGCATTGAGCCTTTTGTATTAAATTCGGATGCAAACGCTGTGTTTCATCGTCAATAAGAGGGGCCAAGGGATACAGTAAACCTGAAGTGAAGCATCGGACTCTAATACTGGACTCACAGGAGAGGTACAAATCGTAGAAAGTGAGAGTGTCAGTCCTCTTGTACTTAAGTGGGCGTTGTGCCTTTTGTATTAAATTCGGATGCAATTTCTTTGTTTCATCGCCAATAAGAAGGTGCAAGGTATACTGTAATCTTGAAGTGAAGCATCGGAATCCAAAACTGGACTCACAGGAGAGGTTGAAATCATAGAAAGTGAGAGTGTGAGTCCTCTTGTACTTATGTCGGCATTGTGCCTTTTGTATTAATTTGCGATGCCATTTCTGTGTTTCACCGTCAATAAGAAGGTGCAAGGTATACAGTAAACCTGAAGTGAAGCATCGCAATCTAATATTGGACTCACAGGAGAGGTTCGAATCATAGAAAGAGAGAGTGTCAGTCCTCTTGTACTTAAGTGGGCACTGTGCCTTTTGTTTTAAATTCGGATGCAATTTCTGTGTTTCGTTGTCAATAAAAAGGTGCAAGGTATACAGTAAACCTGAAGTAAAGCGTCGGAATCTAAAACTGGACTCACAGGAGGGGTTCAAATCGTAGAAAGTGAGAGTGTCAGTCCTCTTGTACTTAAGTCGGCATTGTGCCTTTTGTATTAAATTCGGATGCAAAGTCTGTGTTTCATCGTCAATAAGAAGGTCCAAGGGATACAGTATACCTGAAGTGAGCATCGGAATCTAAAACTGGACTCACAAGAGAGGTTCAAATCAAAGAAAGTGAGAGTGTCAGTCCTCTTGTACTTAAGTCGGCATTGTGCCTTTTGTATTAAATTCGGATGCCAACTCTGTGTTTTATCGTCAATAAGAAGGTCCAAGGGATACAGTAAACCTGAAGTGAAGCATCGGAATCTAAAACTGTACTCACAGGAGAGGTTCAAATCATTGTAAGTGAGAGTGTCAGTCCTCTTGTACTTAGGTCGCCATTGTGCCTTCTGTATTAAATTCCGATGCAATTTCTGTGTTTCATCGTCAATACGTGGGTGCAAGGTATACAGTAATCTTGAAGTGAAGCATCGGAATCTAAAACTGGACTCACAGGAGAGGTTCAAATCGTAGAAAGTGAGAGTGTCAGTCCTTTTGTACTTAAATCGGCATTGTTCCTTTTGTATTAAAATCGGATGCAATTTCTGTGTTTCATCGTCAATAAGAAGGTGCAAGGTATACAGTAAACCTGAATTGTAGCATCGGAATCTAAAACTGGACTAACAGGAGAGGTTCAAATCATAGAAAGTGAGAGTGTCAGTCCGCTTGCCCTTAAGTCGGCATTGTGCCTTTTGTATTAAATTCGGATGCAATTTCTGTGTTTCATCGTCAATAAGAAGGTGCAAGGTATACAGTAATTTTGAAGTGAAGCATCAGAATCTAAAACTGGACTCACAGGAGCGGTACAAATCATAGAAAGTGAGAATGTCAGTGCTCTTATACTTAAGTCGGCATTGTGCCTTTTGTATTAAATTCGGATGCAATTTCTGTGTTTCCTCGTCAATAAGAATGTGCAAGGTATACAGCAAACCTGAAGTGAAGCATCGGAATCTACAACTGGATTCACAGGAGAGGTTCAAATCGTTGAAAGTCAGAGTGTCAGTCCTCTTGTACTTAAGTCGGCATTGTGCCTTTTGTATTAAATTCCGTTGAAATTTCTGTGTTTCTTCGTCAATAAGAAGATGCAAGGTATACAGTAAACCTGAAGTGAAGCAACGCAATCTAAAACTGGACTCACAGGAGGGGCTCAAATCATGGAAATAGGAGTGTCAGTCCTCTTGTACTTAAGTCGGCATTGTGCCTTTTGTATTAAATTCTAGTGCAATTTCTGTGTTTCATCGTCAATAAGAAGGTGCAAGGTATACAGTAAACCTAAAGTGAAGCATCGGAAACTAAAACAGGACTCACAGGAGAGGTCCAAATCGTAGAAAGTGAGAGTGTCTGTCCTCTTTGACTTAAGTCGGCATTGAGCCTTTTGTATTAAATTCGGATGCAAACGCTGTGTTTCATCGTCAATAAGAGGGGCCAAGGGATACAGTAAACCTGAAGTGAAGCATCGGACTCTAATACTGGACTCACAGGAGAGGTACAAATCGTAGAAAGTGAGAGTGTCAGTCCTCTTGTACTTAAGTGGGCGTTGTGCCTTTTGTATTAAATCCGGATGCAATTTCTGTGTTTCATCGCCAATAAGAAGGTGCAAGGTATACTGTAATCTTGAAGTGAAGCATCGGAATCTAAAACTGGACTCACAGGAGAGGTTGAAATCATAGAAAGTGAGAGTGTGAGTCCTCTTGTACTTATGTCGGCATTGTGCCTTTTGTATTAATTTGCGATGCAATTTCTGTGTTTCACCGTCAATAAGAAGGTGCAAGGTATACAGTAAACCTGAAGTGAAGCATCGCAATCTAATATTGGACTCACAGGAGAGGTTCAAATCATAGAAAGAGAGAGTGTCAGTCCTCTTGTACTTGAGTCGGCACTGTGCCTTTTGTTTTAAATTCGGATGCAATTTCTGTGTTTCGTTGTCAATAAAAAGGTGCAAGGTATGCAGTAAACCTGAAGTAAAGCGTCGGAATCTAAAACTGGACTCACAGGAGGGGTTCAAATCGTAGAAAGTGAGAGTGTCGGTCCTCTTGTACTTAAGTCGGCATTGTGCCTTTTGTATTAAATTCGGATGCAAAGTCTGTGTTTCATCGTCAATAAGAAGGTCCAAGGGATACAGTATACCTGAAGTGAGCATCGGAATCTAAAACTGGACTCACAAGAGAGGTTCAAATCAAAGAAAGTGAGAGTGTCAGTCCTCTTGTACTTAAGTCGGCATTGTGCCTTTTGTATTAAATTCGGATGCCAACTCTGTGTTTTATCGTCAATAAGAAGGTCCAAGGGATACAGTAAACCTGAAGTGAAGCATCGGAATCAAAAACTGGACTCACAGGAGAGATTCAAATCATAGAAAGTGTGAGTGTCAGTCCTCTTGTACTTAAGTCGGCATTGTGCCTTTTGTATTAAATTCGGATGAAATTTCTGTGTTTCATCGTCAATACGAAGGTGCAAGGTAAACAGTAAACCTGAAGTGAAGCATCGGAATCTAATACTGGACTCACAGGAGAGGTTCAAATCATATAAAGTGAGAGTGTCATTCCTCTTGTACTTAAGTCGGCATTGTGCCTTTTGTACTAAATTCGGATGCAATCTCTGTGTTTCATCGTCAATAAGAAATTCCAAGGAATACAGTAAACCTGAAGTGAAGCATCGGAATCTAAAACTGGACCCACAGGAGAAATTCAAATCATAGGAAGTTAGAGTGTCAGTCCTCTTTTACTTAAGTCGGCATTGTGCCTATTGTATTAACCTCGGATGCAAACTATGTGATTCATCGTCAATAAGAAGGTCCAAGGGATATAGTAAACCTGAAGTGAAGCGTAGAAATCTAAAACTGGACTCACAGGAGTGGTTCAAATCATAGAAATAGAGAGTGTCAGTCCTCCTGTACTTAAGTCAGCAACGTGCCTTTTGTACTAAATTCGGATGCAATCTCTGTGTTTCATCGTCAATAAGTAGGTCCAAGGGATACAGTGAACCTGAAGTGAAGCATCGGAATCTAAAACTGTACTTACAGGAGAGGTTCAAGTCATAGAAAGTCAGAGTGACAGTCCTCTTGTACTTAAGTCGGCATTATGCCTTTTGAATTAAATTCGGATGCTATTTATGTCTTTCATCGTCAATAAGAAGGTGCAAGGAATACAGTAAACCTGAAGTGAAGCATCGGAATCTAAAACTGGACTCACAGGAGAGGTTCAAATCGTAGAAAGTGAGAGTGTCTGTCCTCTTGTACTTAAGTCGGCATTGTGCCTTTTGTATTAGATTCGGATGCAATTTCTGTGTTTCATCGTCAATAGGAAGGTCCAAGGGATACAGTAAACTTGAAGTGAAGCATCGGAATCTAAAACTGGACTCACAGGAGTGGTTCAAATCATAGAAAGTTAGAGTGTCAGTCCTCTTGTTCTTAAGTCGTCATTGTGCCTTTTGTCTTAAATTCGGATCCAAACTATGTGTTTCATTGTCAATAAGAAGGTCCAAGGGATACAGTAAACCTGAAGTGAAGCATCGGAATCTAAAACTGGACACACAGGAGAGGTTCAAATCATAGAAAGTGAAAGTGTCAGTCCCCTTGTACATAAGTCAGCATTGTGCCTTTTGTACTAAATTTGGATGCAATCTCTGTGTTTCGTTGTCAATAAGAAATTCCAAGGAATACAGTAAACCTGAAGTGAAGCATCGGAATCTAAAACTGTACTCACAGGAGAGGTTCAAATCATTGTAAGTGAGAGTGTCAGTCCTCTTGTACTTAGGTCGCCATTGTGCCTTTTGTATTAAATTCCGATGAAATTTCTGTGTTTCATCGTCAATACGTAGGTGCAAGGTATACAGTAATCTTGAAGTGAAGCAACGGAATCTAAAACTGGACTCACAGGAGAGGTTCAAATCGTAGAACGTGAGAGTGTCAGTCCTTTTGTACTTAAATCGGCATTGTTCCTTTTGTATTAAATTCGGATGCAATTTCTGTATTTCATCGTCAATAAGAAGGTGCAAGGTATACAGTAAACCTGAATTGTAGCATCGGAATCTAAAACTGGACTCACAGGAGAGGTTCAAATCATAGAAAGTGAGAGTGTCAGTCCGCTTGTACTTAAGTCGGCACTGTGCAAATTTGTATTAAATTCGGATGCAATTTCTGTGTTTCATCGTCAATAAGAAGGTGCAAGGTATACAGTAATCTTGAAGTGAATCATCGGAATCTAAAACTGGACTCACAGGAGAGGTTCAAGTCGTAGAAAGTGAGAGTGTCAGTCCTCTTGTACTTAAGTCGGCATTGTGCCTTTTTTACTAAATTCGGATGCAGTTTCTGTGATTCATCGTCAATAAGAAGGTGCAAGGTATACAGAAATCTTGAAGTGAAGCATCGGAATCTAAAACTGGACTCACAGGAGCGGTACAAATCATAGATAGTGAGAGTGTCAGTGCTCTTATACTTAAGTCGGCATTGTGCCTTTTGTATTAAATTCCGTGGCAATTTCTGTGTTTCATCGTCAATAAGAAGATGCAAGGTATACAGTACACCTGAAGTGAAGCTTCGGAATCTAAAACTGGACTCACAGGAGAGGCTCAAATCATAGAATGTGAGAGTGTCAGTCCTCTTGTACTTAAGTCGGCATTGTGCCTTTTGTATTAAATTCGGATGCTATTTCTGTGTTTCATCGTCAATAAGAGGGTGCAAGGTATACAGTAAACCTAAAGTGAAGCATCGGAATCTAGAACTGGACTCACAGGAGAGGTTCAAATCGTTGAAAGTGTGAGTGTCAGTCCTCTTGTACTTATGTCGGCATTGTGCCTTTGTATTAATTTCCGATGCAATTTCTGTGTTTCATCGTCAATAAGAAGGTGCAAGGTATACAGTAAACCTGAAGTGAAGCATCGGAATCTAATACTGGACTCACAGGTGAGATTCAAATCATAGAAAGTGTGAGTGTCAGTCCACTTGTACTTAAGTCGGCATTGTGCCTTTTGTATGATATTCGGATGAAATTTCTGTGTTTCATCGTCAATACGAAGGTGCAAGGTAAACAGTAAACCTGAAGTGAAGCATCGGAATCTAATACTGGACTCACAGGAGAGGTTCAAATCATATAAAGTGAGAGTGTCATTCCTCTTGTACTTAAGTCGGCATTGTGCCTTTTGTATTAAATTCGGATGCTATTTCTGTGTTTCATCGTCAATAAGAAGGTGCAAGGTATACAGTATACCTGAAGTGAAGCATCAGAAACTAAAACTGGACTCACAGCTGAGGTTCAAACCGTAGAAAGTGAGAGTGTCTGTCCTCTTGTACTTAAGTCGGCATTGTGTCTTTTGTATTAAATTCGGATGTAATTTCTGTGTTTCATCGTCAATAAGAAGGTGCAAGGTATACAGTAAACCTGAAGTGAAGCATCGGAATCTAAAACTGGACTCACAGGAAAGGTTTAAAACGTTGAAAGTGAGAGTGTCAGTCCTCTTGTACTTAAGTCGGCATTGTGCCTTTTGTATTAAGGCGGATGCGATTTCTGTGTTTCATCGTCAATAAGTAGGTGCAAGGTATACAGTAATCTTGAAGTGAAGCATCGGAATCAAAACTGGACACACAGGAGAGGTTCAAATCGTAGAAAGTGAGAGTGTCAGTCCTTTTGTACTTAAATCGGCATTGTTCCTTTTGCATTAAATTCGGATGCAATTTCTGTGTTTCATCGTCAATACGAAGGTGCAAGGTATACAGTATTCTCGAAGTGAAGCATCGGAATCTAAAACTGGACTCACAGGAGCGGTTCAAATCGAAGAAAGTGAGAGTGTCAGTGCTCTTGTACTTAGGTCGGCATTGTGCCTTTTGTATTAAATTCGGATGCAATTTCTGTGTATCATCGTCAGTAAGAAGGTGCAAGGTATACAGTAAACCTGAAGTGAAGGATCGGAATCTAAAACTGGACTCACAGGAGAGGTTCAAATCGTAGATAGTGAGAGTGTCAGTCCACTAGTACTTAAGTTGGCATTGTACTTTTTGTATTAAATTCGGATACAATTTCTGTGTTTCATCGTCAATAAGAAGGTGCAAGGTATGCAGTATACCTGAAATGTAGCATCGGAATCTAAAACTGGACACACAGGAGAGATTCATATCACAGAAAGTGAGGGTGTCAGTCCTCTTTTACTTAAGTCGGCATTGTGCCTTTTGTATTAAATTCGGATGCAATATCTGTGTTTCATCGTCAATAAGAGGGTCAAGGGATATAGTAAACCTGAAGTGCAGCATCGGAATCTAATACTGGACTCACAGGAGAGGTTCAAATCATAGAAAGTGAGAGTGTCAGTCCAGTTGTACTTAAGTCAGCATTGTGCCTTTTGTACTAAATTCGGATGCAAACTATGTGTTTTATCGGCAATAAGACGGTTCAAGGGATATAGTAAACCTGAAGTGAAGCATCGGAATCTAAAACTGTACTCTCAGGAGAGGTTCAAATCATGGAAAGTGAGAGTGTCAGTCCTCTTGTACTTAGGTCGGCATTGTGCCTTTTTTATTAAATTCGGATGCAATATCTGTGTTTCATCGTCAATAAGTAGGTGCAAGGTATACAGTTATCTTGAAGTGAAGCATCGGAATCTAAAACTGGACTCACAGGAGAGGTTCAAATCGTAGAAAGTGGGAGTGTCAGTCCTCTTGTACTTAAGTCGGCATTGTGCCTTTTGTATTAAATTCGGATGCAAACTATGTGTTTCATCGTCAATCAGAAGGTTCAAGGGATACAGTAAACCGGAAGTGAAGCATCGGAATCTAAAACTGGACTCACAGGAGAGGTTCAAATCATAGAAAGTGAGAGTGTTAGTCCACTTGTAGTTAAGTCAGCATTGTGCCCTTTGTACTAATTTCGGATGCAACCTCTGTGTTTCATAGTCAATAAGAAGTTCCAAGGGATACAGTAAACCAGAAGTGAAGCATCGGAATCTAAAACTGGACCCACAGGAGTTGTTCAAATCATAGAAAGTGGGAGTGTCCGTCCTCTTGCACTTAAGACGGCATTGTGCCTTTTGTATTAAATTCGGATGCAATTTCTGTCTTTCATCATCAATAAGAAGGTGCAAGGTTTACAGTGAACCTGAAGTGAAGCATCGTAATCTAAAACTGGACTCACAGGAGAGGTTCAAATCGTAGAAAGTGAGCGTGTCAGTCCTCTTGTACTTAAGTCGGCATTGTGCCTTTGTATTAAATTCGGAGGTAATTTCTGTGTTTCATCGTCAATTAGAATGTGCAAGGTATACAGTAAACCTGTAGTGAAGCATCGGAATCTAAAACTAGACTCACATGTGAGGTTCAAAACGTAGAAAGTGAGACTGTCAATCCTATTGTACGTAAGTCGGCATTGTGCCTTTTGTATTAAATTCGGATGTAATTTCCGTGTTTCATCGTCAATAAGAAGATGCAAGGTATACAGTAAACCTGAAGTGAAGCATCGGAATCTAAAACTGGACTCACGGGAGAGGTTCAAATCGTAGAAAGTGAGAGTGTCAGTCCTCTTGTACTTAAGTCGGCATTGTGCATTTTGTATTAAATTCGGATGCAATTACTGCGTTTCATCGTCAATAAGAAGGTGCAAGGTATACAGTAAACCTGAAGTGAAGCATCGGAATCTAAAACTGGACCCACAGGAGAGATTCAAATCATAGGAAGTGAGAGTGTCAGTCCTCTTTTACTTAAGTCGGCATTGTGCCTATTGTATTAACCTCGGATGCAAACTATGTGATTCATCATCAATAAGAAGGTCCAAGGGATATAGTAAACCTGAAGCGAAGCGTCGAAATCTAAAACTGGACTCACAGGAGAGGTTCAAATCATAGAAAGAGAGAGTGTCAGTCCTCTTGTACTTAAGTCAGCAACGTGTATTTTGTACTAAATTCGGATGCAATCTCTGTGTTTCATCGTCAATAAGTAGGTCCAAGGGATACAGTGAACCTGAAGTGTAGCATCGGAATCTAAAACTGTACTTACAGGAGAGGTTCAAGTCATAGAAAGTCAGAGTGACAGTCCTCTTGTACTTAAGTCGGCATTGTGCCTTTTGTATTAAATTCGGATGCTATTTATGTCTTTCATCGCCAATAGGAAGGTGAAAGGTATACAGTAAACCTGAAGTGAAGCATCGGATTCTAAAACTGGACTCACAGGAGTGGTACAAATCATAGAAAGTGAAAGTGTCAGTCAACTTGTACTTAAGTCAGCATTGTGCCTTTTGTACTAAATTCGGGTGCAATCTCTGTGTTTCATCGTCAATAAGAAATTCCAAGGAATACAGTAAACCTGAAGTGAAGCATCGGAATCTAAAACTGTACTCACAGGAGAGGTTCAAATCATTGTAAGTGAGAGTGTCAGTCCTCTTGTACTTAGGTCGCCATTGTGCCTTTTGTATTAAATTCCGATGAAATTTCTGTGTTTCATCGTCAATACGTAGGTGCAAGGTATACAGTAATCTTGAAGTGAAGCATCGGAATCTAAAACTGGACTCACAGGAGAGGTTCAAATCGTAGAAAGTGAGAGTGTCAGTCCTTTTGTACTTAAATCGGCATTGTTCCTTTTGTATTAAATTCGGATGCAATTTCTGTGTTTCATCGTCAATAAGAAGGTGCAAGGTATACAGAAAAACCTGAATTGTAGCATCGGAATCTATAACTGGACTCACAGGAGAGGTTCAAATCATAGAAAGTGAGAGTGTCAGTCCGCTTGTACTTAAGTCGGCATTGTGCCTTTTGTATTAAATTCGGATGCAATTTCTGTGTTTCATCGTCATTAAGAAGGTGCAAGGTATACAGTAATCTTGAAGTGAAGCATCGGAATCTAAAACTGGACTCACAGGAGAGGTTCAAGTCGTAGAAAGTGAGAGTGTCAGTCCTCTTGTACTTAAGTCGGCATTGTGCCTTTTGTACTGAATTCGGATGCAGTTTCTGTGTTTCATCGTCAATAAGAAGGTACAAGGTATACAGAAATCTTGAAGTGAAGCATCGGAATCTAAAACTGGACTCACAGGAGCAGTACAAATCATAGAAAGTGAGAGTGTCAGTGCTCTTATACTTAAGTCGGCATTGTGCCTTTTGTATTAAATTCCGTGGCAATTTCTGTGTTTCATCGTCAATAAGAAGGTGCAAGGTATACTGTAAACCTGAAGTGAGGCATCGGAAACTAAAACTGGACTCACAGGAGAGGTTCAAATCGTAGAATGTGAGAGTGTCAGTCCTCTTGTACTTAAGTCGGCATTGTGCCTTTTGTATTAAATTTGGATGCAATTTCTGTGTTTCATCGTCAATACGAAGGTCCAAGGGATACAGTATACCTGAAGTGAAGCATCAGAATCTAAAACTGGACCCACAGGAGTGGTTCAAATCATAGAAAGTGAGAGTGTCAGTCCTCTTGTACTTAAGTCGGCATTGTGCCTTTTGTATTAAATTCGAATGCCAACTCTGTGTTTTATCGCCAATAAGAAGGTGCAAGGTATACAGTAAACCTGAGGTGTAGGATCGGAATCTAAAACTGGACTCACAGCAGAGGTTCAAACCGTAGAAAGTGAGAGTGTCAGTCCTCTTGTACTTAAGTCGGCATTGTGTCTTTTGTATTAAATTCGGATGTAATTTCTGTGTTTCATCGTCAATAAGAAGGTGCAAGGTATACAGTAAACCTGAAGTGAAGCATCGGAATCTAAAACTGGACTCATAGGAAAGGTTTAAAACGTAGAAAGTGAGAGTGTCAGTCCTCTTGTACTTAAGCCGGCATTGTGCCTTTTGTATTACATTCAGATGCAAATTCTGTGTTTCATCGTCAATAAGAAAGTCCAAGGGATACAGTATACCTGAAGTGAAGCATCGGAATCTAAAACTGGACTCACAAGAGAGGTTCAAATCATAGAAAGTGAGAGTGTCAGTCCTCTTGTACTTAATTCGGCATTGTGCCTTTTGTATTAAATTCGGATGCCAAATCTGTGTTTTATCGCCAATAAGAAGGTCCAAGGGATAAAGTAAACCTGAAGTGAAGCATCGGAATCTAAAACTGGACTCACAGGAGAGATTCAAATCATAGAAAGTGTGAGTGTCAGTCCTCTTGTACTTAAGTCGGCATTGTGCCTTTTGTATTACATTCGAATGCAATTTCTGTGTTTCATCGTCAATACGAAGGTGCAAGGTAAACAGTAAACCTGAAGTGAAGCATCGGAATCTAAAACTGGACTCACAGGAGAGGTTCAAATCATTTAAAGTGAGAGTGTCATTCCTCTTGTACTTAAGTCGGCATTGTGCCTTTTGTATTAAATTCGGATGCTATTTCTGTGTTTCATCGTCAAAAAGAAGGTGCAAGGTATACAGTAAACCTGAAGTGAAGCATCGGAATCTAAAACTGGACTCACAGCAGAGGTTCAAACCGTAGAAAGAGAGAGTGTCAGTCCTCTTGTACTTAAGTCGGCATTGTGTCTTTTGTATTAAATTCGGATGTAATTTCTGTGTTTCATCGTCAATAAGAAGGTGCAAGGTATACAGTAAACCTGAAGTGAAGCATCGGAATCTAAAACTGGACTCACAGGAAAGGTTTAAAACGTAGAAAGTGAGAGTGTCAGTCCTCTTGTACTTAAGTCAGCATTGTGCCTTTTGTATTAAATTCGGATGCAATATCTGTGTTTCCTCGTCAATAAGAAGGTGCAAGGTATACAGCAATCCTGAAGTGAAGCATCGGAATCCTGAACTGGACTCACAGGAGAGGTTCAAATCGTTGAAAGTCAGAGTGTCAGTCCTCTTGTACTTAAGTCGGCATTGTGCCTTTTGTATTAAGTTCCGTTGCAATTTCTGTGTTTCTTCGTCAATAAGAAGATGCAAGGTATACAGTAAACCTGAAGTGAAGCATCGGAATCTAAAACTGGACTCACAGGAAAGGTTTAAAACGTAGAAAGTGTGAGTGTCATTCCTCTTGTACTTAAGTCAGCATTGTGCCTTTTGTATTAAATTCGGATGCGATTTCTGTGTTTCATCGTCAATAAGTAGGTGCAAGGTATACAGTAATCTTGAAGTCAAGCATCGGAATCAAAACTGGACACACAGGAGAGGTTCAAATCGTAGAAAGTGAGAGTGCCAGTCCTTTTGTACTTAAATCAGCATTGTTCCTTTTGCATTAAATTCGGATGCAATTTCTGTGTTTCATCGTCAATATGAGGGTGCAAGGTATACAGTATTCTCGAAGTGAAGCATCGGAATCTAAAACTGTACTCACAGGAGCGGTTCAAATCGAAGAAAGTGAGAGTGTCAGTGCTCTTGTACTTAAGTCGGCATTGTGCCTTTTGTATTAAATTCGGATGCAATTTCTGTGTTTGCACGTCAATAAGAAGGTGCAAGGTATACAGCAAACCTGAAGTGAAGCATCGGAGTCTAGAACTGGTCTCACAGGAGAGGTTCAAATCGTTGAAAGTCAGAGTGTCAGTCCTCTTGGACTTAAGTCGGCATTGTGCCTTTTGTATTAAGTTCCGTTGCAATTTCTGTGTTTCTTCGTCAATAAGAAGATGCAAGGTATAGAGTAAACCTGAAGTGAAGCATCGCAATCTAAAACTGGACTCACAGGAGAGGCTCAAATACATAGAAATAGGAGTGTCATTCCTCTTGTACTTAAGTCGGCATTGTGCCTTTTGTATTAAATTCTAATGCAATTTCTGTGTTTCATCGTCAATAAGAAGGTGCAAGGTATACTGTAATCTTGAAGTGAGGCATCGGAATGTAAAACTGGACTCACAGGAGAGGTTGAAATCATAGAAAGTGAGAGTGTGAGTCCTCTTGTACTTAAGTCGGCATTGTGCCTTTTGAATTAAATTCGGATCCAGTTTCTGTGTTTCATCGTCAAGAAGAAGGTGCAAGGTATACAGTAATCCTAAAGTGAAGAATCGGAATCTAAAACTGGACTCACAGGAGAGGTTCAAATCATAGAAAGTGAGAGTGTCAGTCCTCTTGTACTTAAGTCGGCATTGTGCCTTCTGGATTAAATTCGGATGCTATTTCTGTGTTTCATCGTCAATAAGAGGGTGCAAGGTATACAGTAAACCTAAAGTGAAGCATCGGAATCTAGAACTGGACTCACAGGAGAGGTTCAAATCGTTGAAAGTGTGAGTGTCAGTCCTTTTGTACTTATGTCGGCATTGTGCCTTTTGTATTAATTTCCGATGCAATTTCTGTGTTTCATCGTCAATAAGAAGGTGCAAGGTATACAGTAAACCTGAAGTGATGCATCGCAATCTAATACTGGACTCACAGGAGGGGTTCAAATCATAGAAAGAGAGTGTGTCAGTCCTCTTGTACTTAAGTCGGCACTGTGCCTTTTGTTTAAAATTCGGATGCAATTTCTGTGTTTCATTGTCAATAAAAAGGTGCAAGGTATACAGTAAACCTGAGTAAAGCGTCGGAACCTAAAACTGGACTCACAGGAGAGGTTCAAATCATAGAAAGAGAGAGTGTCAGTCCTCTTGTACTGAAGTCGGCATTGTGCCTTTTGTATTAAATTCGGATGTCAACTCTGTGTTTTATCGCCAATAAGAAGGTCCAAGGGATACAGTAAACCTGAAGTGAAGCATCAGAATCTAAAACTGGACTCACAGGAGAGATTCAAATCATAGAAAGTGTGGGTGTCAGTCCTCTTGTACTTAAGTCGGCATTGAGCCTTTTTTATTAAATTCGGATGCAATTTCTGTGTTTCATCGTCAATACGAAGGTGCAAGGTAAACTGTAAACCTGAAGTGAAGCATCGGAATCTAATACTGGACTCACAGGAGAGGTTCAAATCATATAAAGTGAGAGTGTCATTCCTCTTGTACTTAAGTCGGCATTGTGCCTTTTGTGTTAAATTCGGATGCTATTTCTGTGTTTCATCGTCAATAAGAAGGTGCAAGGTATACAGTGAACCTGAAGTGAAGCATCGGAATCTAAAACTGGACTCACAAGAAAGGTTTAAAACGTAGAAAGTGAGAGTGTCAGTCCTCTTCTACTTAAGTCAGCATTGTGCCTTTTGTATTAAATTCGGATGCGATTTCTGTGTTTCATCGTCAATAAGTAGGTAAAAGGTATACAGTAAACCTGAAGTGAAGCATCGCAATCTAATACTGGACTCACAGGAGAGGTTCAAATCATAGAAAGAGAGTGTGTCAGTCCTCTTGTACTTAAGTCGGCACTGTGCCTTTTGTTTAAAATTCGGATGCAATTTCTGTGTTTCATTGTCAATAAAAAGGTGCAAGGTATACAGTAAACCTGAGTAAAGCGTCGGAACCTAAAACTGGACTCACAGGAGAGGTTCAAATCATAGAAAGAGAGAGTGTCAGTCCTCTTGTACTGAAGTCGGCATTGTGCCTTTTGTATTAAATTCGGATGTCAACTCTGTGTTTTATCGCCAATAAGAAGGTCCAAGGGATACAGTAAACCTGAAGTGAAGCATCAGAATCTAAAACTGGACTCACAGGAGAGATTCAAATCATAGAAAGTGTGGGTGTCAGTCCTCTTGTACTTAAGTCGGCATTGTGTCTTTTGTATTAAATTCGGATGTAATATCTGTGTTTCATCGTCAATAAGAAGGTGCAAGGTATACAGTAAACCTGAAGTGAAGCATCGGAATCTAAAACTGGACTCACAAGAAAGGTTTAAAACGTAGAAAGTGAGAGTGTCAGTCCTCTTCTACTTAAGTCAGCATTGTGCCTTTTGTATTAAATTCGGATGCGATTTCTGTGTTTCATCGTCAATAAGTAGGTAAAAGGTATACAGTAATCTTGAAGTGAAGCATCGGAATCAAAACTGGACACACAGGAGAGGTTCAAATCGTAGAAAGTGAGAGTGTCAGTCCTTTTGTACTTAAATCGGCATTGTTCCTTTTGCATTAAATTCGGATGCAATTTCTGTGTTTCATCGTCAATATGAGGGTGCAAGGTATACAGTATTCTCGAAGTGAAGCATCGGAATCTAAAACTGGACTCACAGGAGCGGTTCAAATCGAAGAAAGTGAGAGTGTCAGTGCTCTTGTACTTAAGTCGGCATTGTGCCTTTTGTATTGAATTCTGATGCAATTTCTGTGTTTCCTCGTCAATAAGAAGGTGCAAGGTATACAGCAAACCTGAAGTGAAGCATCGGAATCTAGAACTGGACTCACAGGAGAGGTTCAAGTCGGTGAAAGTCAGAGTGTCAGTCCTCTTGTACTTAAGTCGGCATTGCGCCTTTTGTATTAAATTCTAATGCAATTTCTGTGTTTCATCGTCAATAAGAAGGTGCAAGGTATACAGTAAACCTGAAGTGAAGCATCGGAAACTAAAACAGGACTCACAGGAGAGGTATAAATCGTAGAAAGTGAGAGTGTCAGTCCTCTTGTACTTATGTCGGCATTGTGCCTTTTGTATTAAATTCGGATGCAAACGCTGTGTTTCATCGTCAATAAGAGGGGCCAAGGGATACAGTAAACCTGAAGTGAAGCATCGGAATCTAATACTGGACTCACAGGAGAGGTACAAATCGTAGAAAGTTAGAGTGTCAGTCCTCTTGTACTTAAGTGGGCGTTGTGCCTTTTGTATTAAATTCGGATGCAATTTCTGTGTTTCATCGTCAATAAGAAGCTGCAAGGTATACTGTAATCTTAAAGTGAAGCATCGGAATCTAAAACTGGACTCACAGGAGAGGTTGAAATCATAGAAAGTGAGAGTGTGTGTCCTCTTGTACTTAAGTCGGCATTGTGCCTTTTGTATTAAATTCGGATGCAGTTTCTGTGTTTCATCGCCAAGAAGAAGGTGCAAGGTATACAGTAATCCTAAAGTGAAGAATCGGAATCTAAAACTGGACTCACAGGAGAGGTTCAAATCATAGAAAGTGAGAGTGTCAGTCCTCTTGTACTTAAGTCGGCATTGTGCCTTCTGTATTAAATTCGGATGCTATTTCTGTGTTTCATCGTCAATAAGAGGGTGCAAGGTATACAGTAAACCTAAAGTGAAGCATCGGAATCTAGAACTGGACTCACAGGAGAGGTTCAAATCGTTGAAAGTGTGAGTGTCAGTCCTCTTGTACTTATGTCGGCATTGTGCCTTTTGTATTAATTTCCGATGCTATTTCTGTGTTTCATCGTCAATAAGAAGGTGCAAGGTATACAGTAAACCTGAAGTGAAGCATCGCAATCTAATACTGGACTCACAGGAGAGGTTCAAATCATAGAAAGTGAGAGTGTCAGTCCTCTTGTACTTAAATCGGCACTGTGCCTTTTGTTTTAAATTCGGATGCAATTTCTGTGTTTCATTGTCAATAAAAAGGTGCAAGGTATACAGTAAACCTGAAGTAAAGCGTCGGAACCTAAAACTGGACTCACAGGAGAGGTTCAAATCGTAGAAAGTGACAGTGTCAGTCCTCTTGTACGTAAGTCGGCATTGTGCCTTTTGTATTAAATTCGGATGCAAATTCTGTGTTTCATCGTCAATAAGAAGGTCCAAGGGATACAGTATACCTGAAGTGAAGCATCGGAATCTAAAACTGGACTCACGGGAGAGGTTCAAATCATAGAAAGTGAGAGTGTCAGTCCTCTTGTACTTAAGTCGGCATTGTGCCTTTTGTATTAAATTCGGATGCCAACTCTGTGTTTTATCGCCAATAAGAAGGTCCAAGGGATACAGTAAACCTGAAGTGAAGCATCGGAATCTAAAACTATACTCACAGGAGAGATTCAAATCATAGAAAGTGTGAGTGTCAGTCCTCTTGTACTTAAGTCGGCATTGTGCCTTTTGTATTAAATTCGGATGCAATTTCTGTGTTTCATCGTCAATACGAAGGTGCAAGGTAAACAGTAAACCTGAAGTGAAGCATCGGAATCTAATACTGGACTCACAGGAGAGGTTCAAATCATATAAAGTGAGAGTGTCATTCCTCTTGTACTTAAGTCGGCATTGTGCCTTTTGAATTAAATTCGGATGCAATTTCTGTGTTTCCTCGACAATAAGAAGGTGCAAGGTATACTGTAATCTTGAAGTGAAGCATCGGAATCTAAAACTGGACTCACAGGAGAGGTTGAAATCATAGAAAGTGAGAGTGTGAGTCCTCTTGTACTTAAGTCGGCATTGTGCCTTTTGTATTAAATTCGGATGCTATTTCTGTGTTTCATCGTCAATAAGAGGGTGCAAGGTATACAGTAAACCTAAACTGAAGCATCGGAATCTAGAACTGGACTCACAGGAGAGGTTCAAATCGTTGAAAGTGTGAGTGTCAGTCCTCTTGTACTTATGTCAGCATTGTGCCTTTTGTATTAATTTCCGATGCAATTTCTGTGTTTCATCGTCAATAAGAAGGTGCAAGGTATACAGTAAACCTGTAGTGAAGCATCGCAATCTAATACTGGACTCACAGGAGAGGTTCAAATCATAGAAAGTGAGAGTGTCAGTCCTCTTGCACTTAGGTCGGCACTGTGCCTTTTGTTTTAAATTCGGATGCAAT
Organism: Schistocerca americana; assembly: GCF_021461395.2. Classification (NCBI taxonomy): domain Eukaryota; kingdom Metazoa; phylum Arthropoda; class Insecta; order Orthoptera; family Acrididae; genus Schistocerca; species Schistocerca americana. The sequence goes on from NC_060122.1 coordinate 56,154,464, forward strand.
TTCTGTGTTTCATTGGCATTAAAAAGGTGCAAGGTATACAGTAAACCTGAAGTAAAGCGTCGCAACCTAAAACTGGACTCACAGGAGAGGTTCAAATCGTAGAAAGTGAGAGTGTCAGTCCTCTTGTACTTAAGTCGGCATTGTGCCTTTTGTATTGAATTCGGATGCAAATTCTGTGTCTCATCATCAATAAGAAGGTCCAAGGGATACAGTATACCTGAAGTGAAGCATCGGAATCTAAAACTGGACTCACAAGGGAGGTTCAAATCATAGAAAGTGAGACTGTCAGTCCTCTTGTACTTAAGTCGGCATTGTGCCTTTTGTATTAAATTCGGATGCCAACTCTGTGTTTTATCGCCAATAAGAAGGTCCAAGGGATACAGTAAACGTGAAGTAAAGCATCGGAATCTAAAACTGGACTCACAGGAGAGATTCAAATCATATAAAGTGTGAGTGTCAGTCCTCTTGTACTTAAGTCGGCATTGTGCCTTTTGTAATAAATTCGGATGCAATTTCTGTGTTTCATCGTCAATACGAAGGTGCAAGGTATACAGTAAACCTGAAGTGAAGCATCGGAATCTAATACTGGACTCACAGGAGAGGTTCAAATCATATAAATTGAGAGTGGCATTCCTCTTGTACTTAAGTCGGCATTGTGCCTTTTGTATTAAATTCGGATGCAATTTCTGTGTTTTCTCGTCAATAAGAAGGTGCAAGGTATACAGTAATATTGAAGTGAAGCATCGGAATCTAAAACTGGACTCACAGGTGAGGTTCAAATCATAGAAATTTAGAGTGTCGGTCCTCTTGTACTTAAGTCGGCATTGTGCCTTTTGTATTATATTCGGATGCAAACTCTGTGTTTCATCGTCAATAAGAAGGTCCAAGGGATACAGTAAACCTGAAGTGAAGCATCGGAATCTAATACTGGACTCACAGGAGAGGTTAAAATCGTAGAAAGTGAGAGCGTCAGTCCTCTTGTACTTAAGTTGGCATTGTGCCTTTTGTATTAAATGCGGATGCAATTTCTGTGTTCCATCGTCAATTGGAAGGTGCAAGGTATACTGTAATCTTGAAGTGAAGCATTGCAATCTAAAACTGGACTCACAGGAGAGGTTCAAATCATAGAAAGTGAGAGTGTCAGTCCTCTTGAACTTAAGTCGGCATTGTGCCTTTTGTTTGAAATTCTGATGCTATTTCTGTGTTTCATCGTCAATAAAAAGGTGCAAGGTATACAGTAAACCCGAAGTGAAGCATCGGAACCTAAAACTGGACTCCCAGGTGAGGTTCAAATCGTAGAAAGTGAGAGTGTCAGTCCTCTTGTACATAAAATGGCATTGTACCTTTTGTATTAAATTCGGATGCAATATCTGTGTTTCATCGTCAATAAGAAGGTCCAAGGGATACAGTATACCTGAAGTGAAACATCGGAATCTAAAACTAAACTCACAGGAGTGGTTCAAATCATAGAAAGTTAGAGTGTCAGTCCTCTTGTACTTAAGTCGCATGGTGCCTTTTGTATTAAATTCGGATTCAATTTCTGTGTTTCCTCGTCAATAAGAAGGTGCAAGGTATACAGTAATATCGAAGTGAGGCACCGGAATCTAAAACTGGACTCACAGGAGAGGTTCAAATCACAGAATGTGAGAGTATCAGTCCTCTTGTACTTAAGTCAGCATTGTGCATTTTGAATTAAATTCGGATGCAATTTGTGTGTTTCATCGTCAATACGAAGGTGCAAGATATACAGTAAACCTGAAGTGAAGCATCGGAATCTAATACTGGACTCACAGGAGAGGTTGAAATCATAGAAAGTGAGAGTGTCAGTCCTCTTGAACTGAAGTCGGCATTGTGCCTTTTGTAATTAATTCGGATGCAATTTCTGTGTTTCCTCGTCAATAAGAAGGTGCAAGGTATACAGTAATATTGAAGTGAAGCATCGGAATTTAAAACTGGACTCAAAGGAGAGGTTCAAATCACAGTATGTGAGAGTGTCAGTCCTCTTGTACTTAAGTCGGCATTGTGCATTTTGTATTAAATTCGGATGCAATTTCTGTGATTCACCGTCAATAAGAAGGTGCAAGGTATACAGTTATCTTGAAGCGAAGCATCGAATTCTAAAACTGGACTCACAGGAGAGGTTAAAATCGTAGAGAGCGAGAGTGTCAGTCCTCTTGTACTTAAGCCGGCATTGTGCCTTTTGTATTAAATTCGGATGCAATTTCTGTGTTTCATCGTCAATACGAAGGTGCAAGGTATACAGTAAACCTGAGGTGCAGCATCGAAATCTAATACTGGACTGACATGAGTGGTTCAAATCGTAGAAAGTGGGAGTGTCAGTCCTATTGTGATTAAGTCGGCACTGTGCCTTTTGTATTAAATTCGAATGCAATTTCTGTGATTCATCGTCAAAAAGATGGTGCAAGGTATACAGTAATTTTGAAAATGAAGCATCGAAATCTAAAACTGGGCTCACAGGAGAGTTTCAAATCATAGAAACTGAGAGTGTCAGTCCACTTGTACTTACGTCGGCATTGTGCCTTTTGTATTAATTTCGGATGCAATTTCTGTGTTTCATCGTCAATAAGAAGGTCCAAGGGATACAGTAAACCTGAAGTGAAGCATCGGAATCTAAAACTGAACTCACAGGAGAAGTTCAAATCATAGAAAGTTAGAGTCTCAGTCCTCTTGTACTTATGTCGGCATTGTGCCTTTTGTATTAAATTCGGATGTAAACTATGTGTTTCATCGTCAATCAGATGGTCCAAGGGATACAGTAAACCTGAAGTGAAGCATCGGAATCTAAAACTGGACTCACAGGAGAGGTTCCAATCATAGAAACTGAGAGTGTCAGTCCTCTTGTACTTATGTCGGCATTGTGCCTTTTGTATTAAATTCGGATGCAATTTCTGTGTTTCATCGTCAATAGGTAGGTGCAAGCAATAAAGTAATCTTGAAGTGAAACATCGGAATCTAAAACTGGACTCACAGGAGAGGTTCAAATCGTAGTAAGTGAGAGTGTCAGTCTTTTTGTTCTTAAATCGCCATTGTGCCTTTTGTATTAAATTCGGGAGCTATTTCTGCGTTTCATCGCCAATAAGAAGGTGCAAGGTATACAGTAATCTGAAGTGAAGCATCGGAATCTAAAACTGGACACACAAGAGAGGTTCAAATCGTAGAAAGTGAGAGTGTCAGTCCTCTTAAACTTAAGTCGGCATTGTGCGTTTTGTATTAATTTCGGATGCAATTTCTTGTTTCATCGTCAATAACAAGGTGCAAGGTATACAGAAAAGCTGAAGTGAAGCATCGGAATCTAAAACTGGACACACAAGAGAGGTTCAAATCGTAGAAAGTGAGAGTGTCAGTCCTCTTAAACTTAAGTCGGCATTGTGCGTTTTGTATTAATTTTGGATGCAATTTCTTGATTCATCGTCAATAAGAAGGTGCAAGGTATACAGTTAAGCTGAAGTGTAGCATCGGAATCTAAAACTGGACTCACAGGAGAGGTTCAAATCATAGAAAGTAAGAGTGTCAGTCCTCTTGTACTTAAGTCGGCATTTTGCTTTTGTATTAAATTCGGATGCAATTTCTGTGTTTCATCGTCAATAAGAAGGTGCAAGGTTTACCGTAATCTTGAAGTGAAGCATCGGAATCTAAAACTGGACTCACAGAAGCGGTTCAAATCGTAGAGAGTGAGAGTGTCAGTGCTCTTGAACATAAGTAAGCATTGTGCCTTTTGTACTAAATCCGCATGCAATCTCTGTGTTTCATCGTCAATAAGTAGGTCCAGGGGGTACAGTAAACCTGAAGTGAAGCATCGGAATCTAAAACTGTACTCACAGGAGAGGTTCAAATCATAGAAAGTGAGAGTGTCAGTCCTCTTGTACTTAGGTCGGCATTGTGCCTTTTGTATTAAATTCGGATGCAATTTCTGTGTTTCATCGTCAATAGGTAGGTGCAAGCAATAAAGTAATCTTGAAGTGAAGCATCGGAATCAAAAACTGGACTCACAGGAGTGGTTCAAATCGTAGAAAGTGAGAGTGTCAGTCTTTTTGTTCTTATATCGCCATTGTGCCTTTTGTATTAAATTCGGAAGCTAATTCTGTGTTTCATCGCCAATAAGAAGGTGCAAGGTATACAGTAATCTGAAGTGAAGCATCGGAATCTAAAACTGGACGCACAAGAGTGGTTCAAATCGTAGAAAGTGAGAGTGTCAGTCCTCTTGTACTTAAGTCGGCATTGTGCCTTTTGTATTAAATTCGGATGTAAACTATGTGTTTCATCGTCAATCAGAAGGTCCAAGGGATACAGTAAACCTGAAGTGAAGCATCGGAATCTAAAACTGGACTCACAGGAGAGGTTCAAATCATAGGAAGTGAGAGTGTCAGTCCCCTTGTACTTAAGTCAGCATTGTCCCTTTTGTACTAAATCCGCATGCAATCTCTGTGTATCATCGTCAATAAGTAGGTCCAGGGGGTACAGTAAACCTGAAGTGAAGCATCGTAATCTAAAACTGTACTCGCAGGAGAGGTTCAAATGATAGAAAGTGAGAATGTCAGTCCTCTTGTACTTAGGACGACATTGTGCATTTTGTATTAAATTCGGATGCAATTTCCGTGTTTCATCGTCAATAGGTAGGTGCAAGCAATAAAGTAATCTTGAAGTGAAGCATCAGAATCTAAAACTAGACTCACAGGAGAGGTTCAAATCGTAGGAAGTGAGAGTGTCAGTCTTTTTGTTCTTAAATCGCCATTGTGCCTTTTGTATTAAATTCGGAAGCTATTTCTGTGTTTCATCGCCAATAAGAAGGTGCAAGGTGTACAGTAATCTGAAGTGAAGCATCGGAATCTAAAACTGGACACACGAGAGAGGTTCAAATCGTAGAAAGTGAGAGTGTCAGTCCTCTTGTACTTAGGTCTGCATTGTGCGTTTTGTACTAAATTCGGATGCAATTTCTGTGTTTCATCGTCAATAAGAAGGTATAAGGTATACAGTAAAGCTGAAGTGTAGCATCGGAATCTAAAACTGGACTCACAGGAGAGGTTCAAATCATAGAAAGTAAGAGTGTCAGCCCTCTTGTACTTAAGTCGGCATTGTGCTTTGTATTAAATTCGGATGCAATTTCTGTGTTTCATCGTCAATAAGATGGTGCAAGGTTTACAGTAATCTTGAAGTGAAGCATCGGAATCTAAAACTGGACTCACAGGAGCGGTTCAAATCGTAGAAAGTGAGAGTGTCAGTGCACTTGAACTTAAGTCGGCATTGTGCCTTTTGTATTAAATTCGGATGCAATTTCTGTGTTTCATTGTCAAGAAGAAGGTGCAAGGTATACAGTAATCCCGAAGTGAAGCATCGGAATCTAGAACTGGACTCATAGGAGAGGTTCAAATCGTTGAAAGTGAGAGTGTCAGTCCTCTTGTGCTTAAGTCGGCAATGTGCCTTTTGTATTAAATTTCGATGCAATTTCTGTGTTTCATCGTCAATAAGAAGATGCAAAGTATACAGTAAACCTGAAGTGAAGCATCGGAATCTAAAACTGGACTCACAGGAGAGGCGCAAATCATAGAAAGTGAGAGTGTCGGTCCTCTTGTACTTAAGTTGGCATTGTGCCTTTTGTATTAAATTCGGATGCAATTTCTGTGTTTCATCGTCAATAAGAAGGTGCAAGGTATACAGTAAACCTGAAGTGAAGCATCGGAAACTAAAACTGGACTAACAGGTGAGGTTCAAATCGTAGAAGGTGAGAGTGTCAGTCCTCTTGTACTTAAGTCGGCATTGTGCCTTTTGTAATAAATCCGGATGAAACCCTGTGTTTCTTCGTCAATAAGAAGGTCCAAGTGATACAGTAAACCTGAAGTGAAGCATCGGAATTTAAAACTGGACTCACAGGAGAGGTTCAAATCGTAGTAAGTGAGAGTGTCAGTCCTCTTGTACTTAAGTCGGCATTGTGCCTTTTGCATTCAATTCGGATGCAATTTCTGTGTTTCATCGACCTTAAGAATGTGCAATGTATACAGTAATCTTGAAGTAAAGCATCGGAATCTAATACTGGACTCACAGGAGAGGTTCAATTCGTAGAAAGTGAGAGTGTCAATGCTCTTGTACTTATGTCGGCATTGTGAATTTTTTTATTAAATTCGGATGCAATTTCTGTGTTTCATCGTCAGGAAGAATGTGCAAGGTATACAGTAATCCAGAAGTGAAGAGTCGGAATCTAAAACTGGACTCACAGGAGAGGTTCAAATCATAGGAAGTGAGAGAGTCAGTCCTCTTGTACTTAGGTCGGCATTGTGCCTTTTGTATTAATTTCGGATGCAATTTCTGTGTTTCATCGTCAACAAGAAGGAGCAAGGTATACAGATATCTCGAAGTAAAGCATCGGAATCTAAAACTGGACTCACAGGAGAGGTTCAAATCGTAGAAAGTGAGAGTGTCAGTCCTCTTGTACTAAAGTCGGCGTTGTGCCTTTTGTATTAAATTCGGATGCAATTTCTGTGTTACATCGTCAATACGAAAGTGCAAGGTACACAGAAAACCTGAAGTGAAGCATCGGATTCTAATACTGGACTCACAGGAGAGGTTCAAATCATAGAAAGTGAGAGTGTCTGTCCTCTTGTACTTAAGTCGGCATTGTGCCTTTTGTATTAAATGCGGATGCAATATCTGTGTTTCATCTTCAATACGAAGATGCAAGGTATACAGTAAACTGGAAGTGAAGAATCGGAATCTAATACTGGACTCACAGGAGAGGTTCAAATCATAGAAAGTGAGAGTGTCAGTCCTCTTGTACTTAAGTCGGCATTGTGCCTTTTGTATTAAATTCGGATGCAATTTCTGTGTTTCCTCGCCAATAAGAAGGTGCAAGGTATACAGTAATATTGAAGTGAAGCATTGGAATCTAAAACTGGGCTCACAGGAGAGGATCAAATCAGAGAATGTTAGACTTTCAGTCCTCTTGTACTTAAATCGGTATTGTGCATTTTGTATTAAATTCAGGTGCAATTTCTGTGTTTCATCGTCAATACGAAGGTGCAAGATATACAGTAAACCCGAAGTGAAGCATCGGAATCTAATACTGGACTCACAGGAGAGGTTCAAATCATAGGAATTGAGAGTGTAAGTCCTCTTGTACTTAAGTGGGCATTGTGCCTTTGTGTTAAATTCGGATGCAATTTCTGTGTTTCCTCGTCATTAAGAAGGTGCAAGGTATACAGTGATATTGAAGTGAAGCATCGGTATCTAAAACTGGACTCACAGGAGAGGTTCAAATCACAGAAAGTGAGTGTGTCAGTACTCTTGTACTTAAGTCGGCATTGTGCGTTTTGTATTAATTTCGGATGCAACTTCTGTGATTCATCGTCAATAAGAAGGTGCAAGGTATACAGTTATCTTCATGTGAAGCATCGAACTCTACAACTGGACTCACAGGAGAGGTTCAAATCGTGGAAAGTGAGAGTGTCAGTCCTCTTGTACTTAAGTCATCATTGTGCCTTTTGTATTAATTTCGGATGCAATTTCTGTGTTTCATCCTCAATAGGAAGGTCCAAGGGATACAGTAGACCTGAAGTGAAGCATCGGAATCTAAAACCTGATTCACAGGAGATGTTCAAATCATAGAAAGTTAGAGTGTCAGTCCTCTTGTACTAAAGTCGGCATTGTGCCTTTTGTATTAAATTCGGATGTAAACTATGTGTTTCATCGTCAATCAGAAGGTCCAAGGGATACAGTAAACCTGAAGTGAAGCATCGGAATCTAAAACTGGACTCACAGGAGAGGTTCAAATCAGAGAATGTGAGACTGTCAGTCCACTTGTACGTAAGTCGGCATTGTGCCTTTTGTATTAAATTCGGATGCAATTTCTGTGTTTCATCGTCAAGAAGAATGTGCACGGTATACAGTAATCCAGAAGTGAAGAGTCGGAATCTAAAACTGGACTCACAGGAGAGGTTCAAATCATAGGAAGTGAGAGTGTCAGTTCTCTTGTACTTAGGTCGGCATTGTGCCTTTTGTATTAAATTCGGATGCAATTTCTGTGTTTCATCGTCAACAAGAAGGTGCAAGGTATACAGATATCTCGAAGTAAAGCATCGGAATCTAAAACTGGACTCACAGGAGAGGTTCAAATCGTAGAAAGTGAGAGTGTCAGTCCTCTTGTACTAAAGTCGGCATTGTGCCTTTTGTATTAAATTCGGATGCAATTTCTGTGTTACATCGTCAATACGAAGGTGCAAGGTACACAGAAAACCTGAAGTGAAGCATCGGATTCTAATACTGGACTCACAGGAGAGGTTCAAATCATAGAAAGTGAGAGTGTCTGTCCTCTTGTACTTAAGTCGGCATTGTGCCTTTTGTATTAAATGCGGATGCAATATCTGTGTTTCATCTTCAATACGAAGGTGCAAGGTATACAGTAAACTGGAAGTGAAGAATCGGAATCTAATACTGGACTCACAGGAGAGGTTCAAATCATAGAAAGTGAGAGTGTCAGTCCTCTTGTACTTAAGTCGGCATTGTGCCTTTTGTATTAAATTCGGATGCAATTTCTGTGTTTCCTCGTCAATAAGAAGGTGCAAGGTATACAGTAATATTGAAGTGAAGCATCGGAATCTAAAACTGGACTCACAGGAGAGGTTCAAATCCGAGAATGTGAGACTTTCAGTCCTCTTGTACTTAAGTCGGTATTGTGCATTTTGTATTAAATTCAGGTGCAATTTCTGTGTTTCATCGTCAATAATAAGGTGCAAGATATACAGTAAACCTGAAGTGAAGCATCGGAATCTAATACTGGACTCACAGGAGAGGTTCAAATCATAGAAATTGAGAGTGTAAGTCCTCTTGTACTTAAGTCGGCATTGTGCCTTTGTATTAAATTCGGATGCAATTTCTGTTTTTCCTCGTCAATAAGAAGGTGCAAGGTATACAGTGATATTGAAGTGAAGCATCGGTATCTAAAACTGGACTCACAGGAGAGGTTCAAATCACAGAAAGTAAGTGTGTCAGTCCTCTTGTACTTAAGTCAGCATTGTCCATTTTGTATTAATTTCGGATGCAATTTCTGTGATTCATCGTCAATACGAAGGTGCAAGGTATACAGTTATCTTCATGTGAAGCATCGAACTCTACAACTGGACTCACAGGAGAGGTTCAAATCGTGGAAAGTGAGAGTGTCAGTCCTCTTGTACTTAAGTCGGCATTGTGCCTTTTGTATTAATTTCGGATGCAATTTCTGTGTTTCATCGTCAATAGGAAGGTCCAAGGGATACAGTAGACCTGAAGTGAAGCATCGGAATCTAAAACTGGATTCACAGGAGATGTTCAAATCATAGAAAGTTGGAGTGTCAGTCCTCTTGTACTTAAGTCGGCATTGTGCCTTTTGTATTAAATTCGGATGTAAACTATGTGTTTCATCGTCAATCAGAAGGTCCAAGGGATACAGTAAACCTGAAGTGAAGCATCGGAATCTAAAACTGGACTCACAGGAGAGGTTCAAATCAGAGCATGTGAGACTGTCAGTCCTCTTGTACTTAAGTCGGCATTGTGCATTTTGTATTAATTTCGGATGCAATTTCTGTGTTTCATCGTCAATACGAAGGTGCAAGATATACAGTAAACCAGAAGTGAAGCATCGGAATCTAATACTGGTCTCACAGGAGAGGTTCAAATCATAGAAATAGAGAGTGTCAGTCCTCTTGTACTTAAGTCGGCATTGTGCCTCTTGTATTAAATTCGGATGCAATTTCTGTGTTTCCTCGTCAATAAGAAGGTGCAAGGTATACAGTAATATTGAAGTGAAGCATCGGAATCTAAAACTGGACTCACAGGAGAGGTTCAAATCGTAGAAAGTGAGAGTGTCAGTCCCCTTGTACTTAAGTCGGCATTGTGCCATTTGCATTTAATTCGGATGCAATTTCTGTGTTTCATCGACCTTAAGAATGTGCAAGGTATACAGTAATCTTGAAATAAAGCATCGGAATCTAATACTGGACTCACAGGAGAGGTTCAATTCGTAGAAAGTGAGAGTGTCAATGCTCTTTTACTTAAGTCGGCATTGTGCCTTTTGTATTAAATTCGGATGCAATTTCTGTGTTTCATCGTCAAGAAGAATATGCAAGGTATAACGTAATCCAGAAGTGAAGACTCGGAATCTAAAACTGGACTCACAGGAGAGGTTCAAATCGTAGAAAGTGAGAGTGTCAGTCCTCTTGTACTAAAGTCGGCATTGTGCCTTTTGTATTAAATTCGGATGCAATTTCTGTGTTTCATCGTCAAGAAGAATATGCAAGGTATACAGTAATCCAGAAGTGAAGAGTCGGAATCTAAAACTGGACTCACAGGAGAGGTTCAAATCATAGAAAGTGAGAGTGTCAGTCGTCTTGAACTTAAGTCGGCATTGTGCCTTTTATATTAAATGCGGATGCAATATCTGTGTTTCATCTTCAATACGGAGGTGCAAGGTATACAGTACACTGGAAGTGAAGAATCGGAATCTAATACTGGACTCACAGGAGAGGTTCAAATCATAGAAAGTGAGAGTGTCAGTCCTCTTGTATTTAAGTCGGCATTGTGCCTTTCGTATTAAATTCGGATGCAATTTCTGTGTTTCCTCGTCAATAAGAAGGTGCAAGGTATACAGTAATATTGAAGTGAAGCATCGGAATCTAAAACTGGACTCACAGGAGAGGTTCAATTCAGAGAATGTGAGACTGTCAGTCCTCTTGTACTTAAGTCGGTATTGTGCATTTTGTATTAAATTCGGATGCAATTTCTGTGTTTCATCGTCAATACGAAGGTGCAAGATATACAGTAAACCTGAGGTGAAGCATCGGAATCTAATACTGGACTCACAGGAGAGGTTCAAATCATAGAAATTGAGAGTGTCAGTCCTCTTGTACTTAAGTCGGCATTGTGCCTCTTGTATTAAATTCGGATGCAATTTCTGTGTTTCCTCGTCAATAAGAAGGTGCAAGGTATACAGTAATATTGAAGTGAAGCATCGGAATCTAAAACTGGACTCACAGGAGAGGTTCAAATCACAGAAAGTGTGAGTGTCAGTCCTCTTGTACTTAAGTCGGCATTGTGCATTTTGTATTAATTTCAGATGCAATTTCTGTGATTCATCGTCAATAAGAAGGTGCAAGGTATACAGTTATCTTCATGTGAAGCATCGAACTCTACAACTGGACTCACAGGAGAGGTTCAAATCGTGGAAAGTGAGAGTGTCAGTCCTCTTGTACTTAAGTCGGCATCGTGCCTTTTGTATTAATTACGGATGCAATTTCTGTGTTTCATCGTCAATAAGAAGGTGCAAGGTATACAGTAATATTGAAGTGAAGCATCGGAATCTAAAACTGGACTCACAGGAGAGGTTCAAATCAGAGAATGTGAAACTGTCAGTCCTCTTGTACTTAAGTTGGCATTGTGCATTTTGTATTAATTTCGGATGCAATTTCTGTGATTCATCGTCAATAAGAAGGTGCAAGGTGTACAGTTATCTTCAAGTGAAGCATCGAACTCTAAAACTGGACTCACAGGAGAGGTTCAAATCATGGAAAGTGAGAGTGTCAGTCCTCTTGTACTTAGGTCGGCGCTGAGACTTTTGTATTAATTTCGGATGCAATTTCTGTGTTTCATCGTCAACAAGAAGGTGCAAGGTATACAGTTATCTTGAAGTAAATCATCGGAATCTAAAACTGGACTCACAGGAGAGGTTCAAATCGTAGAAAGTGAGAGTGTCAGTCCTCTTGTACTAAAGTCGGCATTGTGCCTTTTGTATTAAATTCGGATGCAATTTCTGTGTTACAACGTCAATACGAAGGTGCATGGTATACAGTAAACCTGAAGTGAAGCATCGGATTCTAATACTGGCCTCACAGGAGAGGTTCAAATTTTAGAAAGTGAGAGTGTCAGTCCTCTTGTACTTAAGTCGGCATTGTGCCTTTTGTATTAAATGCGGATGCAATATCTGTGTTTTATCCTCAATACCAAGGTGCAAGGTATACAGTAAACCGGAAGTGAAGCATCGGAATGTAATACTGGACTCACAGGAGAGGTTCAAATCATAGAATGTGAGAGTGTCAGTCCTCTTGTACTTAAGTCGGCATTGTGCCTTTTGTATTAAATTCGGATGCAATTTCTGTGTTTCCTGGTCAATAAGAAGGTGCAAGGTATACAGTAATATTGAAGTGAAGCATCGGAATCTAAAACTGGACTCATAGGAGATGTTCAAATCAGAGAATGTGAGACTGTCAGTCTTCTTGTACTTAAGTCGGCATTGTGCATTTGGTATTAAATTCGGATGCAATTTGTGTGTTTCATCGTCAATACGAAGGTGCAAGATGTTAAGGTAAACCTGAAGTGAAGCATCGGACTCTAATACTGGACTCACAGGAGAGGTTCAAATCATAGAAATTGAGAGTGTCAGTCCTCTTGTACTTAAGTTGGCATTGTGCCTTTTGTATTAAATTCGGATGCAATTTCTGTGTTTCCTCATCAATAAGAAAGTGCAAGGTATACTGTAATATTGAAGTGAAGTATCAGAAGCTAAAACTGGACTCACAGGAGAGGTTCAAATCACAGAAAGTGAGAGTGTCAGTCCTCTTGTACTTAAGTCGGCATTGTGCATTTTGTATTAATTTCGGATGCAATTTCTGTGATTCATCGTCAATAAGAAGAAGCAAGGTATACAGTTATCTTCCAGTGAAGCATCTAATTCTAAAACTGGACTCACAGGAGAGGTACAAATCGTGGAAAGTGAGAGTGTCAGTCCTCTTGTACTTAAGTCGGCATTGTGCCTTTTGTATTAAATTCGGATGCAATTTCTATGATTCATCGTCAATAAGAAGGTGCAAGGTATACGGTAAACCTGAAGTGAAGCATCGTAATCTAAAACTGGACTCACAGGAGAGGTTCAAATCATAGAAAGTGAGAGTGTCTGTCCTCTTGTACTTAAGTCGGCATTGTGCCTTTTGTTTTAAATTCGGATGCAATCTCTGTGTTTTATCGTCAATATGAAGGTGCAAGGTATACAGTAAACCTGAAGTGAAGCATCGGAATCTAAAACTGGACTCACAGGAGAGGTTCATATCGCAGAAATCGAGAGTGTCAGTCCTCTTGTACTTCAGTCGGCATTGTGCCTTTAGTATTAAATTCGGATGTAATTTCTGTGTTTCATCGTCAATACGAACGTCCAAGGGATACAGTATACCTGAAGTGAAGTATCGGAATCTAAAACTGGACTCACAGGAGAGGTTCAAATCATGGAAAGTTAGAGTGTCAGTCCTCTTGTACTTAGGTCGGCATTGTGCCTTTTGTATTAAATTCGGATGCAATTTCAGCGTTTCCTCGTCAATAAGAAGGTGCAAGGTATACAGTAATATTGAAGTGAAGCATCGGAATCTAAAACTGGACTCACAGGAGAGGTTCAAATCACAGAAAGTGAGAGTTACAGTCCTCTTGTACTTAAGTCGGCATGGTTCGTTTTGTATTAATTTCGGATGCAATTTCTGTGATTCACCGTCAGTAAGAAGGTGCAAGGTATACAGTAATCTTAAAATGAAGCATCGAAATCTAAAATTGGACTCACAGGAGAGTTTCAAATCATTGAAACTGAGAGTGTCAGTCCTCTTGTACTTAAGTCGGCATTTTGCCTTTTGTATTATATTCGGATGCAATTTCTGTGTTTCATCGTCAGTACGAAGGTGCAAGGTATACAGTAAACCTGAAGTGAAGCATCGGAATCTAATACTTGACTCACAGGAGAGTTTCAAATCATAGAAACTGAGAGTGTCAGTCCTCTTGTACTTAAGTCGGCATTATGCTTTTTGTATTAAATTCGGATGCAATTTCTGTGTTTCATCGTCAATAAGAAGGTCCAAGGGATACAGTAAACCTGAAGTGTAGCATCGGAATCTAAAACTGGACTCACAGGAGAGATTCAAATCATAGAAAGTGAGAGTGTCAGTCCTCTTTCACTTAAGTCGGCATTGTGCCTTTTGTATTAATTTCGGATGCAATTTCTGTTTTCCATCGTCAATAAGAAGGTCCAAGGGATACAGTAAACCTGAAGTGAAGCATCGGAATCCAAAACTGGATTCACAGGAGAGGTTCAAGTCATAGAAAGTTAGAGTGTCAGTCCTCCTGTACTTAAGTCGGCATTGTGCCTTTTGTATTAAATTCGGATGTAAACTATGTGTTTCATCGTCAATCAGAAGGTCCAAGGGATACAGTAAACCTGAAGTGAAGCATCGGAATCTAAAACTGGACTCACAGGAGAGGTTCAAGCCACAGAAAGTGAGAGTGGCAGTCCCCTTGTACTTAAGTCAGCATTGTGCTTTTTGTACTAAATTCGGATGCAATCTCTGTGTTTCATCGTCAATAAGAAGGTCCAAGGGGTACAGTAAACCTGAAGTGAAGCATCGGAATCTAAAACTGTACTCACAGGAGAGGTTCAAATCATAGAATGTGAGAGTGTCAGTCCTCTTGTACATAGGCCGGTATTGTGCCATTTGTATTTAATTCGGATGCAATTACTGTGATTCATCGTCAATAGGTAGGTGCAAGCTATAAAGTAATCTTGAAGTGAGGCATCGGAATATAAAACTGGACTCACAGGAGAGGTTAAAATCGTAGAAAGTGAGAGTGTCAGTCCTTTTGTTATTAAATGGCCATTCTGCCTTTTGTATTGCATTCGGAAGCAATTTCTGTGTTTCATCGCCAATAAGAAAGTGCAAGGTATACAGTAATCTGAAGTGAAGCATCGGAATCTAAAACTGGACTCACAGGAGAGGTTCAAATCGTTGAAAGTGAGAGTGTCAGTCCTCTTGTACTTAAGTCGGCATTGTGCCATTCGTATTAAATTCGGATGCAGTTTCTGTGTTTCATCGTCAATAAGAAGGTGCAAGGTATACAGTAATCTTGAAGTGAAGCATCGGAATCTAAAACTGGACTCACAGGAGAGGTTCAAATCGTATAAAGTGAGAGTGTCAGTCCCCTTGTACTTAAGTCGGCATTGTGCCCTTTGTATTAAATTCGGATGCAAACTCTGTGTTTCATCGTTAATAAGAAGGTGCAAGGTATTCAGTAATCTTAAAGTGAAGCATTGGAATCTAAAACTGGACTCACAGGAGAGGTTCAAATCGTTGAAAGTGAGAGTGTCAGTCCTCTTGTACTTAAGTCGTCATTGTGCCATTCGTATTAAATTCGGATGCAATTTCTGTGTTTCATCGTCCTTAAGAAGGTGTAAGGTATACAGTAAACCTGAAGTGAAGCATCGCAATCTAAAACTGGACTCACAGGAGAGGTTCAAATCATAGAAAGTGAGTGTGTCTGTCCTCTTGAACTTAAGTCGGCATTGTGCCTTTTGTTTTAAATTCGGATGCAATTTCTGTGTTTCATCGTCAATAAGAAGGTGCAAGGTATACAGTAAACTTGAAGTGAAGCATCGGAATCTAAAACTGGACTCACAGGAGAGGTTCATATCGTAGAAATCGAGAGAGTCAGTACTCTTGTACTTCAGTATGCATTGTGCCTTTTGTATTAAATTCGGATGCAATTTCTGTGTTTCATCGTCAATAAGAAGGTCCAACGGATACAGTATACCTGAAGTGCAGCATCGGAATCTAAAACTGGACTCACAGGAGAGGTTCAAATCATAGAAAGTTAGAGTGTCAGTCCTCTTGTACTTAAGTCGGCATTGTGCCTTTTGTATTAAATTCGGATGCAAACTCTGTGTTTCACCGTCAATAAGAGGGTCCACGGGATACAGTAAACCTGAAGTGAAGCATCGGGATCTAAAACTGGACTCACAGGAGATTTTCAAAACATAGAAAGTGAGAGTGTCAGGACTCTTGTACTTAGGTCGGAACTGTGCCTTTTCTATTAAATTCGGATGCAATTTCTGTGTTTTATCGTCAATAAGTAGGTGCAAGGTAAACAGTAATCTTGAAGTGTAGAATCGGAATCTGAAACTAGACTCTCAGGAGAGGTTCGAATCGTAGAAAGTGAGAGTGTGAGTTCTCTTTACTTAACTCGGCGCTGTGCCTTTTGTATTAAATTCGGATGCAATTTCTGTGTTTCATCGTCGTCAAGAAGGTGCAAGGTATACAGTTATCTTGAAGTAAAGCATCGGAATCTAAAACTGGACTCACAGGAGAGGTTCAAATCGTAGAAAGTGAGGGTGTCAGTCCTCTTGTACTTAGGTCGGCATTGTGCCTTTTGTATTAAATTCGGATGCAATTTCTGTGTTACATCGTCAATACGAAGGTGCAAGGTATACAGTAAACCTGAAGTGAAGCATCGCAATCTAATACTGGACTCACAGGAGAGGTGCAAATCATAGAAACAGAGAGTGTCGGTCCTCTTGTACTTAAGTCGGCATTGTGCCTTTTGTATTCAATTCGGATGCAATTTCTGTGTTTACTCGTCAATAAGAAGGTGCAAGGTATACAGTAATATTGAATTGAAGTATCGGAATCTAAAACTGGACTCACAGGAGAGGTTCAAATCGTAGAAAGTGAGAGTGTCAGTCCTCTTGTACTTAGGTCGGCATTGTGCCTTTTGTATTAAATTTGGATGCAATTTCTGTGTTACATCGTCAATACGAACGTGCAAGGTATACAGTAAACCTGAAGTGAAGCATCGCAATCTAATACTGGACTCACAGGAGAGGTGCAAATCATAGAAACAGAGAGTGTCGGTCCTCTTGTACTTAAGTCGGCATTGCGCCTTTTGTATTAAATTCGGATGATATTTCTGTGTTTTCTCGCCAATAAGAAGGTGCAAGGTATACAGTAATATTGAAGTGAAGTATCGGAATCTAAAACTGGACTCACAGGAGAGGTTCAAATCACAGAATGTGAGAGTGTCAGTCCTCTTGTACTTAAGTCGGCATTGTGCCAATTGTATTAAATTCGGATGCAATTTCTGTGTTTCATCGTCAATAAGAAGGTCCAACGGAGACAGTATACCTGAAGTGAAGCATCGGAATCTAAAACTAGACTCACAGGAGAGGTTCAAATCATAGAAAGTTAGAGTGTTAGTCCTCTTGTACTTAAGTCGGCATTGTGCCTTTTGTATAAAATTCGGATGCAAACTCTGTGTTTCATCGTCGATAAGAAGGTCCAAGGGATACAGTAAACCTGAAGTGAAGCACCGGAATCTAAACCTGGACTCACAGGAGTGGTTCAAATCATAGAAAGTGAGAGTGTCAGTCCTCTTGTACTTAGGTCGGCATTGTGCCTTATCTATTAAGTTCGGATGCAATTTCTGTGTTTCATCGTCAACAAGTAGGTGCAAAGTATACAGTAATCTTGAAGTGTAGAATCGGAATCTAAAACTGGACTCACAGGAGAGTTTGAAATCATAGAAAGTGAGAGTGTCAGTCCTCTTGTACTTAAGCCGGCATTGTGCCTTTTGTTTTAAATTCGGATGCAATCTCTATGTTTCACCGTCATCAAGAATGTGCAAGGTATACAGTTATCGTGAAGTAAAGCATCGGAATCTAAAACTGGAGTCACAGGAGAGGTTCAAATCGTAGAAAGTGAGGTTGTCAGTCCTCTTGTACTTAGGTCGGCATTGTGCCTTTTGTATTAAATTCGGATGCAATTTCTGTGTTACATCGTCAATACGAACGTGCAAGGTATACAGTAAACCTGAAGTGAAGCATCGGAATCTAATACTGGACTCACAGGAGAGGTGCAAATCATAGAAAGAGAGAGTGTCAGTCCTCTTGTACTTAAGTCGGCATTGTGCCTTTTGTATTTAATTCGGATGCAATTTCTGTGTTTCCTCGTCAATAAGAAGGTGCAAGGTATACAGTAATATTGAAGTGAAGTATCGGAATCTAAAACTGGACTCACAGGGGAGGTTCAAATCATAGAAAGTTAGAGTGTCAGTCCTCTTGTGCGTAAGTCGGCATTGGGCCTTTTGTATTAAATTCGGATGCCAATTCTGTGAATCATCGTCAATACGAAGGTGCAAGGTATACAGTAAATCTGAAGTGAAGCATCGGAATGTAGAACTGGATTCACAGGAGAGGTTCAAATCGTTTAAAGTGAGAGTGTCAGTCCTCTTGTACTTATGTCGGCATTGTGCTTTTTGTATTAAATTCCGATGAAATTTCTGTGTTTCATCGTCAATAAGAAGGTGCAAGGTATACAGTAAACCTGAAGTGAAGCATCGCAATCTAAAACTGGACTCACAGGAGAGGTTCAAATCATTGAAAGTGAGAGTGTCAGTCCTCTTGTACTTAAGTTGGCATTGTGCCTTTTGTTTTAAACTCGGATGCAATCTCTGTGTTTCATCGTCAATAAGAAGGTGCAAGGTATACAGTAAACCTGAAGTGAAGCATCGGAATCTAAAACTGGACTCACAGGAGAGGTTCATATCGTAGAGATCGAGAGTGTCAGTCCTCTTGTACTTCAGTCGGCATTCTGCCTTTTGAATTAAATTCGGATGCAATTTCCGTGTTTCATCGTCAATAAGAAGGTCCAAGGGATACAGTATACCTGAAGTGAAGCATCGGAATCTAAAACTAGACTCACAGGAGAGGTTCAAATCATAGAAAGTTAGAGTGTCAGTCCTCTTGTACTTAAGTCGGCATTGTGCCTTTTGTATTAATTTCGGATGCAAACTCTGTGTTTCATCGTCAATAAGAAGGTCCAAGGGATACAGTAAACCTGAAGTGAAGCATCGGAATCTAAAACTGGACTCACAGGAGAGGTTCAAATCATAGAAAGTGAGAGTGTCAGTCCTCTTGTACTTAAGTCGGCATTGTGCTTTTTGTATTAAATTCGGATGCAAATTCTGTGTTTCATCGTCAATAAGAAGGTCCAAGGGATACAGTAAACCAGAAGTGAAGCATCGGAATCTAAAACTGGACTCACAGGAGAGGTTCAAATCATAGGAAGTGAGAGTGTCAGTCCTCTTGTACTTTTATCGGCATTGTGCCTTTTGTTTTAAATTCGGATGCAATTTCTGTGTTTCATCGTCAATAAGAAGGTGCAAGGCATACAGTAAACCTGAAGTGAAGCATCGGAATCTAAAACTGGACTCACCGGAGAGGTTCAAATCATAGAAAGTGAGAGTGTCCGTCCTCTTGTACGTAAGTCGGCATTGTGCATTTTGTATTAAATTCGGATGCAATTTCTGTGTTTCATCGTCAATAAGAAGGTGCAAGGTATACAGTAATCTTGAAGTGAAGCATCCGAACCTAAAACTGGAGTCACAGGAGAGGTTCAAATCGTAGTAAGTGATTGTGTCAGTCCTCTTCTACTTAAGTCGGCATTGTGCCTTTTGTATTAAATTCGGATGAAATTTCTTTGATTCATCGTCAATAAGAAGGTGCAAGGTATACAGTAATCTTGAAAATGAAGCATCGAAATCTAAAACTAGACCCACAGGAGAGTTTCAAGTCATAGAAACTGAGTGTGTCAGTCCTCTTGTACTTAAGTCGGCATTGTGCCTTTTGTATTAAATTCCGATGCAATTTCTGTGCTTCATCGCCACAAGAAGATGCAAGGTATACAATAATCTTGAAGTGAAGCATCGGAATCTAAAACTGGACTCACAGGAGAGGTTCAAATCGTAGAAAGTGACAGTGTCAGTCTTCTTGTACATAAGTCGGCATTGTGCCTTTTGTATTAAATTCGGATGCAATTTCTGTGTTTCATCGTCAATAAGAAGGTGCAAGGTATACAGTAATCTTGAAGTGAAGCATCGGAATCTAAAACTGGACTCACAGGAGAGGTTCAAATCATAGAAAGTTAGAGCGTCAGTCCTCTGGTACTTAAGTCGGCATTGTGCCTTTTGTATTAAATTCGGATGCAATATCTGTGTCTCATCGTCAAGAAGAAGGTGCAAGGTATACAGTAAACCTGAAGTGAAGAATCGGAATCTAAAACTGGACTCACAGATGAGGTTCAAATCACAGAAAGTGAGAGTGTCAAGCCTCTTGTACTTAAGTCGGCATTGTGCCTTTTGGATTAAATTCGAATGCAATGTCTGTGTTTCATCGTCAATAAGAAGGTCCAAGGGATACAGTATACCTGAAATGCAGCATCGGAATCAAAAACTGGACTCACAGGAGAGGTTCAAATGATAGAAAGTGAGAGTGTCAGTCCTCTTGTACTTAGGTCGGCATTGTGCCTTTTGTATTAAATTTGGATGCAATTTCTGTGTTTCATAGTCAATATGTGGGTGCAAGGTATACAGTAATCTTGAAGTGAAGAATCGAAATCTAAAACTGGACTCACAGGAGAGGTTCAAATCGTAGAAAGTGAGAGTGCAGTGCCCTTGTACTGAAGTCGGCATTGTGCCTTTTGTATTAAATTCGGATGCATTTTTTGTGTTTCATCGTCAAGAAGAAGGTGCAAGGTATACAGTAAGCCGGAAGTGAAGCATCGCAATCTAAAACTGGACTCACAGGAGAGGTTCAAATCATAGAAAGAGAGAGTGTCAGTCCTCTTGTTCTTAAGTTGGCGTTGTGCCTTTTGTATTAAATTCGGATGCAATTTCTGTGTTTCATCGTAAATACGAAGGTGCAAGGTATACAGTAAACCTGAAGTGAAGCATCGGAATCTAATACTGGACTCACAGCAGAGGTTCAAATCGTTGAAAGTGAGAGGGTCAGTCCTCTTGTACTTAAGTCGGCATTGTGCATTTTGTTTTAAATTCGGATGCAATTTCTGTGTTTCATCGTCAATAAGAAGGTGCAAGGTATACAGTAAACCTGAAGTGAAGCATCGGAATCTAAAAGTGGACTCACAGGAGAGGTTCAAATTGTAGAAAGTGAGAGTGTCAGTCCTCTTGTACTTAAGTCGGCATTGTGCCTTTTGTATTTAATTCGGATGCAATTTCAGTGTTTCGTCGTCAATAAGAAGGTGCAAGGTATACAGTAGTCTTGAAAATGAAGCATCGAAATCTAAAACAGGACCCACAGGAGAGATTCAAATCATAGGAAGTGAGAGTGTCAGTCCACTTGTACTTAAGTCGGCATTGTGCCTTTTGTATTAAATTCAGATGCAATTTCTGTGTTTCATCGTCAATAAGAAAGTCCAAGGGATACAGTATACCTTAAATGAAGCATCGTAATCTTAAACTGGACTCACAGGAGAGGTTCAAATCATAGAAAGTTAGAGTGTCAGTCCTCTTGTACTTAAGTCGGCATTGTGCCTTTTGTATTAAATTCGGATGCAATTTCTGTGTATCATCGTCAATAAGTAGGTGCAAGGTATACAGTAATCCTGAAGTGAAGAATCGGAATCTAAAACTGGACTCACATTAGAGGTTCAAATCATAGAATGTGAGAGTGACAGTCCTCTTGTACTTAAGTCGGCATTGTGCCTATTGTATTAAATTCGGATGCAATTTCTGTGTTTCATCGTCAACAAGAAGGTGCAAGGTATACAGTTATCTTGAAGTGAAGCATCGGAATCTAAAACTGGACTCACAGGAGAGTCTCAAATCGTAGAAAGAGAAAGTGTCAGTCCTCTTGTACTTAAGTCGGCATTGTGCCTTTTGTATTAAATTCGGATGCAATTTCTGTGTTTCCTCGTCAATAAGAAGGTGCAAGGTATACAGTATTATTGAAGTTAAGCATCGGAATCTAAAACTGGTCTCACATGAGAGGTTCAAATCATAGAAAGTTAGAGTGTCAGTCCTCTTGTACTTAAGTCGGCATTGTGCCTTTTGAATTAAATTTGGATGCAATTTCTGTGATTCATCGTCAATAAGAAGGTGAAAGGTATACAGTAGTCTTGAAAATGAAGCATCGAAATCGAAAACTGGACCCACAGGAGAGTTTCAAATCATAGAAACTGAGAGTGTCAGTCCTCTTGTACATAAGTCGGCATTGTGCATTTAGTATTAAATTCGGATGCAATTTCTGTGTTTCATCGTCAATAAGAAGGTCCAAGCGATATAGTATACCTGAAGTGAAGCATCGGAATCTAAAACTGGACTCACAGGAGAGGTTCAAATCATAGAAAGTTAGAGCGTCAGTACTCATGTACTTAAGTAGGCATTGTGCCTTTTGTATTAAATTCGGATGCAATTTCTATGTTTCATCGTCAAGAAAAAGGTGCAAGGTATACACTAATCCCGAAGTGAAGAATCAGAATCTAAAACTGGACTCACAGGAGAGGTTCAAATCATAGAAAGTGGGAGTGTCAGTCCTCTTGTACTTAAGTCGGCATTGTGCCATCTGTATTAAATTCGGATGCAATTTCTGTGTGTCATCGTCAATAAGAAGGTGCAAGGAAAACAGTAAACCTGAAGTGAAGCATCGGAATCTAGAACTTTACTCACAGGAGAGGTTCAAATCGTTGAAAGTGTGAGTGTCAGTTCTCTTATACTTAAGTCGGCATTGTGCCTTTTGTTTAAAATTCGGATGCAATTTCTGTGTTTCATCAGCAATAAGAAGGTGCAAGGTATACAGTTAACCTGAAGTGAAGCATCGGATTCTAAAACTGGACTCACAGGAGCGGTTCAAATCACAGAAAGTGAGAGTGTCAGTCCTCTTGTACTTAAGTTGGCATTGTGCCTTTTGTTCTAAATTCGAGTGCAAACTCTGTGTTTCATCGTCAATAGGAAGGTGCAAGGGATGCAGTAAACCTGAAGTGAAGCATCGGAATCTAAAACTGGACTCACAGGAGTGGTTCAAATCATAAAAAGTGAGAGTGTCAGTCCTCTTGTACTTAAGTCGGCATTGTGCCTTTTGTATTAAATTCGGATTCAAACTCTGTGTTTAATCGTCAATGAGAAGGTCCAAGGGATACAAAAAACCTGAAGTGAAGCATCGGAATCTAAAACTGGACTCACAGGAGAGGTTCAAATCATAGAAAGTGAGAGTGTCAGTCCTCTTGTACTTAGGTCGGCATTGTGCCTTTTGTATTAAATTCGAATGCAATTTCTGTGTTTCATCGTCAATTAGTAGATGCAAGGTATACGGTAATCGTAAAGTGAAGAATCGGAATCTAAAACTGGACTCACAGGAGAGGTTCAAATTGTAGAAATTGAGAGTGTGAGTTCTCTTGTACTTAAGTCGGCATTGTGCCTTTTGTATTAAATTCGGATGCAATTTCTGTGTTTCCTCGTCAATAAGAAGGTGCAAGGTATACAGTAATATTGAAGTGAAGTATCGGAATGTAAAACTGGTTTCACAGGAGTGGTTCAAATCACAGAAAGTGAGAGTGTCAGTCCTCTTGTACTTAAGTCGGCATTGTGCATTTTGTATTAAATTCGGATGCAATTTCTGTGTTTCATCGTCAATAGGAAGGTGAAAGGTATACAGTAATCTTGAAGTGAAGCATCGGAATCTAAAACTGGACTCACAGGAGAGGTTCAAATCGTAGAAAGTGAGAGTGTCAGTCCACTTGTACTTATGTCGGCATTGTGCGTTTTGTATGAAATTCGGATGCAATTTCTGTGATTCATCGTCAATAAGAAGGTGCAAGGTATACAGTAATCTTGAAAATGAAGCATCGAAATCTAAAACTGAACCCACAGGACAGTTTCAAATCATAGAAACTGAGAGTGTCAGTCCTCTTGTACTAAAGTCGGCATTGTGCCTTTGTATTAAATTCCGATGCAATTTCTGTGCTTCATCGTCAATAAGAAGATGCAAGGTATACAGTAATCTTGAAGTGAAGCATCGGAATCTAAAACTGGACTCACAGGAGAGGTTCAAATCGTTGAAAGTAAGAGTGTCAGTCCTCTTGTACTTAAGTCGGCATTGTGCCTTTTGTATTAAATTCCGATGCAATTTCTGTGTTTCATCGTCAACAAGAAGGTGCAAGGTATACAGTTATCTTGAAGTGAAGCATCGGAATCTAAAACTGGACTCACAGGAGAGTTTCAAATCGTAGAAAGAGAAAGTGTCAGTCCTCTTGTACTTAAGTCGGCATTGTGCCTTTTGTATTAAATTCGGATGCAATTTCTGTGTTTCATCGTCAATACGAAGGTGCAAGGTATACAGTAAACCTGAAGTGAAGCATCGGAATCTAATACTGGACTCACAGGAGAGGTTCAAATCGTTGAATGAGAGAGGGTCAGTCCTCTTGTACTTAAGTCGACATTGTGCCTTTTGTATTAAATTCGGATGCAATTTCTGTGTTTCCTCGTCAATAAGTAGGTGCAAGGTATACAGTATTAATGAAGTTAAGCATCGGAATCTAAAACTGGTCTCACATGAGAGGTTCAAATCATAGAAAGTTAGAGTGTCAGTCCTCTTGTACTTAAGTCGGCATTGTGCCTTTTGAATTAAATTCGGATGCAATTTCTGTGATTCATCGTCAATAAGAAGGTGAAAGGTATACAGTAGTCTTGAAAATGAAGCATCGAAATCGAAAACTGGACCCACAGGAGAGTTTCAAATCATAGAAACTGAGAGTGTCAGTCCTCTTGTACTTAAGTCGGCATTGTGCATTTAGTATTAAATTTGGATGCAATTTCTGTGTTTCATCGTCAATAAGAAGGTCCAAGGGATATAGTATACCTGAAGTGAAGCATCGGAATCTAAAACTGGACTCACAGGAGAGGTTCAAATCATAGAAAGTTAGAGCGTCAGTCCTCATGTACTTAAGTAGGCATTGTGCCTTTTGTATTAAATTCGGATGCAATTTCTGTGTTTCATCGTCAAGAAAAAGGTGCAAGGTATACAGTAATCCCGAAGTGAAGAATCAGAATCTAAAACTGGACTCACAGGAGAGGTTCAAATCATAGAAAGTGGGAGTGTCAGTCCTCTTGTACTTAAGTCGGCATTGTGCCATCTGTATTAAATTCGGATGCAATTTCTGTGTTTCATCGTCAATAAGAAGGTGCAAGGAATACAGTAAACCTGAAGTGAAGCATCGGAATCTAGAACTTTACTCACAGGAGAGGTTCAAATCGTTGAAAGTGAGAGTGTCAGTCCTCTTGTACTTAAGTCGGCATTGTGCATTTTGTATTAAATTCCGATGCAATTTCTGTGTTTCATCGTCAATAAGAATGTGCAAGGTATACAGTAAAGCTGAGGTGAAGAATCGTATTCTAAAACTGGACTCACAGGAGATGTTCAAATCATAGAAAGTGAGAGTGTCAGTCCTCTTGTACTTAAGTCGGCATTGTGCCTTTTGTTTAAAATTCGGATGCAATTTCTGTGTTTCATCGTCAATAAGAAGGTGCAAGTGATACAGTTAACCTGAAGTGAAGCATCGGATTCTAAAACTGGACTCACAGGAGCGGTTCAAATCACGGAAAGTGAGAGTGTCAGTCCTCTTGTACTTAAGTTGGCATTGTGCCTTTTGTTCTAAATTCGAGTGCAAACTCTGTGTTTCATCGTCAATAGGAAGGTGCAAGGGATGCAGTAAACCTGAAGTGAAGCATCGGAATCTAAAACTGGACTCACAGGATTGGTTCAAATCATAAAAAGTGAGAGTGTCAGTCCTCTTGTACTTAAGTCGGCATTGTGCCTTTTGTATTAAACTCGGATTCAAACTCTGTGTTTAATCGTCAATAAGAAGGTCCAAGGGATACAAAAAACCTGAAGTGAAGCATCGGAATCTAAAACTGGACTCACAGGAGAGGTTCAAATCGTAGAAAGTGAGAGTGTCAGTCCTCTTGTACTTAGGTCGGCATTGTGCCTTTTGTATTAAATTCGAATGCAATTTCTGTGTTTCATCGTCAATTAGTAGATGCAAGGTATACGGTAATCGTAAAGGGAAGAATCGGAATCTAAAACTGGACTCACAGGAGAGGTTCAAATTGTAGAAATTGAGAGTGTGAGTTCTCTTGTACTTAAGTCGGCATTGTGCCTTTTGTATTAAATTCGGATGCAATTTCTGTGTTTCCTCGTCAATAAGAAGGTGCAAGGTATACAGTAATATTGAAGTGAAGTATCGGAATGTAAAACTGGTTTCACAGGAGAGGTTCAAATCACAGAAAGTGAGAGTGTCAGTCCTCTTGTACTTAAGTCGGCATTGTGCATTTTGTATTAAATTCGGATGCAATTTCTGTGTTTCATCGTCAATAGGAAGGTGAAAGGTATACAGTAATCTTGAAGTGAAGCATCGGAATCTAAAACTGGACTCACAGGAGAGGTTCAAATCGTAGAAAGTGAGAGTGTCAGTCCACTTGTACTTATGTCGGCATTGTGCGTTTTGTATGAAATTCGGATGCAATTTCTGTGATTCATCGTCAATAAGAAGGTGCAAGGTATACAGTAATCTTGAAAATGAAGCATCGAAATCTAAAACAGAACTCACAGGACAGTTTCAAATCATAGAAACTGAGAGTGTCAGTCCTCTTGTACTAAAGTCGGCATTGTGCCTTTGTATTAAATTCCGATGCAATTTCTGTGCTTCATCGTCAATAAGAAGATGCAAGGTATACAGTAATCTTGAAGTGAAGCATCGGAATCTAAAACTGGACTCACAGGAGAGGTTCAAATCGTAGAAAGTGAGAGTGTCAGTCCTCTTGTACTTATGTCGGCATTGTGCCTTTTGTATTAAATTTCGATGCAATTTCTGTGTTTCATCGTCAATAAGAAGGTGCAAGGTATACAGTAAACCTGAAGTGAAGCATCGTAATCTAAAACTGGACTCACAGGAGATATTCAAATCATAGAAAGTGAGAGTGTCAGTCCTCTTGTACTTAAGTCGGCATTGTGCCTTATGTTTAAAATTCGGATGCAATTTCTGTGTTTCATCGTCAATAAGAAGGTCCAAGGGATACAGTATACCTGAAGTGAAGCATCGGAATCTAAAACTGGACTCACAGGAGAGGTTCAAATCATAGAAAGTTAGAGAATCAGACCACTTGTACTTAAGTCGGCATTGTGCCTTTTGTGTAAATTCGGATGCAAACTCTGTGTTTCATCGTCAATAGGAAGGTCCAAGGGATACAGTAAACCTGAACTGAAGAATCGGAATTTAAAACTGGACTCACAGGAGAGGTTCAAATCATAGAAAGTGAGAGTGTCAGTCCTCTTGTACTTAAGCCGGCATTGTGCTTTTTGTATTATATTCGGATTCAAACTCTGTGTTTCATCGTCAATAAGAAGGTCCAAGGGATACAGTAAACCTGAAGTGAAGCATCGGAATCAAAAACTGGACTCACAGTAGAGGTTCAAATCATAGAAAGTGAGAGTGTCAGTCCTCTTGTACTTAGGTCGGCATTGTGACTTTTGTATTAAATTCGGATGCAATTTCTGTGTTTCATCGTCAATAAGTAGGTGCAAGGTATACAGTAATTTTAAAGTGAAGAATCGGAATCTAAAACTGGACTCACAGGAGAGGTTCAAATCGTAGAAAGTGAGAGTGTGAGTTCTCTTGTACTTAAGTCGGCATTGTGCCTTTTGTATTAAATTCGGATGCAATTTCTGTGATTCATCATCAACAAGAAGGTGCGAGGTATACAGTTATCTTGAAGTGAAGCATCGGAATCTAAAACTGGACTCACAGGAGAGGTTCAAATCGTAGAAAGTGAGAGTGTCAGTCCTCTTGTACTTAAGTCGGCATTGTGCCTTTTGTATTAAATTCGGATGCAATTTCTGTTTTTCTTCGTCAATAAGAAGGTGCAAGGTATACAGTAATACTGAAGGGAAGTATCGGAATCTAAAACTGGACTACAGGAGAGGTACAAATCACAGAAAGTGAGAGTGTCAGTCCTCTTGTACTTAAGTCGGCATTGTGCATTTTCTATTAATTTCGGATGCAATTTCTGTGTTTCATCGTCAATATGAAGGTGAAAAGTATACAGTAATCTTGAAGTGAAGCTTCGGAATCTAAAACTGGACTCACAGGAGAGGTTCAAATCGTAGAAAGTGAGAGTGTCAGTCCACTTGTACTTAAGTTGGCATTGTGCCTTTTGTATTAAATTCGGATGCAATTTCTGTGAATTATCATCAATAAGAAGGTGCTAGGTATACAGTAAACCTGAAGTGAAGCATCGGAATCTAAAGCTGGACTCACAGGAGAGGTTCAAATCGTAGAAAGTGAGAGTGTTTGTTCTCTTGTACTTAAGTCGGCATTGTGCCTATTGTATTAAATTCGGATGCAATTTCTGTGTTTCATCGTCAACAAGAAGGTGCAAGGAATACAGTTATCTTGAAGTGAAGCATCGGAATCTAAAACTGGACTCACAGGAGAGTTTTAAATCGTAGAAAGAGAAAGTGTCAGTCCTCTTGTACTTAAGTTGGCATTGTGCCTTTTGTATTAAATTCGGATGCAATTTCTGTGTTTCATCGTCAATACGAAGGTGCAAGGTATACAGTTATCTTGAAGTGAAGCATCGGAATCTAAAACTGGACTCACAGGAGAGGTTCAAATCGTAGAAAGTGAGAGTGCAGTGCTCTTGTACTGAAGTCGGCATTGTGCCTTTTGTATTAAATTCGGATGCATTTTTTGTGTTTCATCGTCAAGAAGAAGGTGCAAGGTATACAGTAATCCTGAACTGAAGAATCGGAATCAAAAACTGGACTCACAGGGGAGGTTCAAATCTTAGAATGTGAGACCGACAGTAATCTTGTACTTAAGTCGGCATTGTGCCTTCTGTATTAAATTCGGACGCATTTTCTGTGTTTCATCGTCAATAAGAAGGTCCAAGGTATACAGTAAACCTGAAGTGAAGCATCGGAATCTAGAACTGGACTCACAGGAGAGGTTCAAATCGTTGAAAGTAAGAGTGTTAGTCCTCTTATATTTAAGTCGGCATTGTGCCTTTTGTATTAAATTCCGATGCAATTTCTGTGTTTCATCGTGAATAAGAAGGTGCAAGGTATACAGTAAGCCGGAAGTGAAGCATCGCAATCTAAAACTGGACTCACAGGAGAGGTTCAAATCATAGAAAGAGAGAGTGTCAGTCCTCTTGTTCTTAAGTTGGCGTTGTGCCTTTTGTATTAATTTCGGATGCAATTTCTGTGTTTCATCGTAAATACGAAGGTGCAAGGTATACAGTAAACCTGAAGTGAAGCATCGGAATCTAATACTGGACTCACAGCAGAGGTTCAAATCGTTGAAAGTGAGAGGGTCAGTCCTCTTGTACTTAAGTCGGCATTGTGCATTTTGTTTTAAATTCGGATGCAATTTCTGTGTTTCATCGTCAATAAGAAGGTGCAAGGTATACAGTAAACCTGAAGTGAAGCATCGGAATCTAAAAGTGGACTCACAGGAGAGGTTCAAATTGTAGAAAGTGAGAGTGTCAGTCCTCTTGTACTTAAGTCGGCATTGTGCCTTTTGTATTAAATTCGGATGCTATTTCAGTCTTTCATCGTCAATAAGAAGGTGCAAGGTATACAGTAGTGTTGAAAATGAAGCATCGAAATCTAAAACTGGACCCACAGGAGAGTTTCAAATCATAGGATGTGAGAGTGTCAGTCCTCTTGTACTTAAGTCGGCATTGTGGCTTTTGTATTAAATTCCGATGCAATTTCTGTGTTTCATCGTCAATAAGATGGTCCAAGGGATACAGTAAACCTGAAATGAAGTATCGGTATCTAAAACTGGACTCACAGAAGAGGTTCAATTCGTAGAAAGTGAGAGTGTCAGTCCTCTTGTACTTAAGTCGGCATTGTGCCTTTTGTATTAAATTCGGATGCAATCTCTATGTTTCATCGGCAATAAGAAGGTGCAAGGTATACAGTAATCTTGAAGTGAAGCATCGGAATCTAAAACTGGACCCACAGGAGAGGTTCAAATCACAGAAAGTGAGAGTAACAGTCCTCATGTATTTAAGTCGGCATTGTGCCTTTTGTATTAAATTCGGATGCAATTTCTGTGTTACATCATCAATAAGAAGGTGCAAGGTATACAGTAATTTGAAGTGAAGCATCGGAATCTAAAACTGGACTCACAGGAGAGGTTCAAATCGTAGAAAGTGAGAGTGTCAGTGCTCTTGTACTTAAGTCGGCATTGTGCCTTTTGTATTAAATTTGGATGCATTTTCTGTGTTTCATCGTCAAGAAGAAGGTGCAAGGTATACAGTAATCCTGAAGTGAAGAATCGGAAACTAAAACTGGACTCACATTAGAGGTTCAAATCATAGAATGTGAGAGTGACAGTCCTCTTGTACTTAAGTCGGCATTGTGCCTTCTGTATTAAATTCGGATGCAATTTCAGTGTTTCATCGTCAATAAGAAGGTGCAAGGTATACAGTACTCTTGAAAATGAAGCATCGAAAACTAAAACAGGACCCACAGGAGAGTTTCAAATCATAGGAAGTGAGAGTGTCAGTCCTCTTGTACTTAAGTCGGCATTGTGGCTTTTGTATTAAATTCGGATGCAATGTCTGGGTTTCATCGTCAATAAGAAGGTGCAAGGTATACAGTAAACCTGAAGTGAAGCATCGGAATCTAGAACTGGACTCACAGGAGAGGTTCAAATCGTTGAAAGTAAGAGTGTCAGTCCTCTTGTACTTAAGTCGGCATTGTGCCTTATGTATTAAATTCCGATGCAATTTCTGTGTTTCATCGTCAATAAGAAGGTGCAAGGTATACAGTAAACCTGAAGTTAGGCATCGCAATCTAAAATTGGACTCACAGGAGAGGTTCAAACCATAGGAAGTGAGAGTGTCAGTCCACTTGTACTTAAGTTGGCATTGTGCCTTTTGTTTTAAATTCGGATGCAATTTCTGTGTTTCATCGTCAATAAGAAGGTGCAAGGTATACAGTAAACCTGAAGTGAAGCATCGGAATCTAAAACTGGACTAACAGGAGAGGTTCAAATCGTAGAAAGTGAGAGTGTCTGTCCACTTGTACTTAAGTCGGCATTGTGCCTTTTGTATTAAATTCAGATGCAATTTCTGTGTTTCATCGTCAATAAGAAAGTCCAAGGGATACAGTATACCTTAAATGAAGCATCGTAATCTTAAACTGGACTCACAGGAGAGGTTCAAATCATAGAAAGTTAGAGTGTCAGTCCTCTTGTACTTAAGTCGGCATTGTGCCTTTTGTATTAAATTCGGATGCAATTTCTGTGTATCATCGTCAATAAGTAGGTGCAAGGTATACAGTAATCCTGAAGTGAAGAATCGGAATCTAAAACTGGACTCACATTAGAGGTTCAAATCATAGAATGTGAGAGTGACAGTCCTCTTGTACTTAAGTCGGCATTGTGCCTATTGTATTAAATTCGGATGCAATTTCTGTGTTTCATCGTAAACAAGAAGGTGCAAGGTATACAGTTATCTTGAAGTGAAGCATCGGAATCTAAAACTGGACTCACAGGAGAGTTTCAAATCGTAGAAAGAGAAAGTGTCAGTCCTCTTGTACTTAAGTCGGCATTGTGCCTTTTGTATTAAATTCGGATGTAATTAATGTGTTTCATCGTCAATACGAAGGTGCAAGGTATACAGTAAACCTGAAGTGAAGCATCGGAATCTAATACTGGACTCACAGGAGAGGTTCAAATCGTTGAATGTGAGAGGGTCAGTCCTCTTGTACTTAAGTCGACATTGTGCCTTTTGTATTAAATTCGGATGCAATTTCTGTGTTTCCTCGTAAATAAGAAGGTGCAAGGTATACAGTATTATTGAAGTGAAGCATCGGAATCTAAAACTGGTCTCACATGAGAGGTTCAAATCATAGAAAGTTAGAGTGTCAGTCCTCTTGTACTTAAGTCGGCATTGTGCCTTTTGAATTAAATTCGGATGCAATTTCTGTGATTCATCGTCAATAAGAAGGTGAAAGGTATATAGTAGTCTTGAAAATGAAGCATCGAAATCGAAAACTGGACCCACAGGAGAGTTTCAAATCATAGAAACTGAGAGTGTCAGTCGTCCTGTACTTAAGTCGGCATTGTGCATTTAGTATTAAATTCGGATGCAATTTCTGTGTTTCATCGTCAATAAGAAGGTCCAAGGGATATAGTATACCTGAAGTGAAGCATCGGAATCTAAAACTGGACTCACAGGAGAGGTTCAAATCATAGAAAGTTAGAGCGTCAGTCCTCATGTACTTAAGTAGGCATTGTGCCTTTTGTATTAAATTCGGATGCAATTTCTGTGTTTCATCGTCAAGAAAAAGGTGCAAGGTATACAGTAATCCCGAAGTGAAGAATCAGAATCTAAAACTGGACTCACAGGAGAGGCTCAAATCATAGAAAGTGGGAGTGTCAGTCCTCTTGTACTGAAGTCGGCATTTTGCCATCTGTATTAAATTCGGATGCAATTTCTGTGTTTCATCGTCAATAAGAAGGTGCAAGGAATACAGTAAACCTGAAGTGAAGCATCGGAATCTAGAACTTTACTCACAGGAGAGGTTCAAATCGTTGAAAGTGAGAGTGTCAGTCCTCTTGTACTTAAGTCGGCATTGTGCATTTTGTATTAAATTCCGATGCAATTTCTGTGTTTCATCGTCAATAAGAAGGTGCAAGGTATACTGTAAAGCTGAGGTGAAGCATCGTATTCTAAAACTGGACTCACAGGAGATGTTCAAATCATAGAAAGTGAGAGTGTCAGTCCTCTTGTACTTAAGTCGGCATTGTGACTTTTGTTTAAAATTCGGATGCAATTTCTGTGTTTCATCGTCAATAAGAAGGTGCAAGGTATACAGTTAACCTGAAGTGAAGCATCGGATTCTAAAACTGGACTCACAGGAGCGGTTCAAATCACAGAAAGTGAGAGTGTCAGTCCTCTTGTACTTAAGTCGGCATTGTGCCTTTTGTTCTAAATTCGAGTGCAAACTCTGTGTTTCATCGTCAATAGGAAGGTGCAAGGGATGCAGTAAACCTGAAGTGAAGCATCGGAATCTAAAACTGGACTCACAGGAGTGGTTCAAATCATAAAAAGTGAGAGTGTCAGTCCTCTTGTACTTAAGTCGGCATTGTGCCTTTTGTATTAAATTCGGATTCAAACTCTGTGTTTAATCGTCAATACGAAGGTCCAAGGGATACAAAAAACCTGAAGTGAAGCATCGGAATCTAAAACTGGACTCACAGGAGAGGTTCAAATCATAGAAAGTGAGAGTGTCAGTCCCCTTGTACTTAGGTCGGCATTGTGCCTTTTGTATTAAATTCGAATGCAATTTCTGTGTTTCATCGTCAATTAGTAGATGCAAGGTA
This sequence comes from Schistocerca americana, assembly GCF_021461395.2. NCBI lineage: Eukaryota > Metazoa > Arthropoda > Insecta > Orthoptera > Acrididae > Schistocerca > Schistocerca americana. The sequence continues at coordinate 56,187,493 of NC_060122.1, forward strand.
TACGGTAATCGTAAAGTGAAGAATCGGAATCTAAAACTGGACTCACAGGAGAGGTTCAAATTGTAGAAATTGAGAGTGTGAGTTCTCTTGTACTTAAGTCGGCATTGTGCCTTTTGTATTAAATTCGGATGCAATTTCTGTGTTTCCTCGTCAATAAGAAAGTGCAAGGTATACAGTAATATTGAAGTGAAGTATCGGAATCTAAAACTGGTTTCACAGGAGAGGTTCAAATCACAGAAAGTGAGAGTGTCAGTCCTCTTGTACTTAAGTCGGCATTGTGCATTTTGTATTAAATTAGGATGCAATTTCTGTGTTTCATCGTCAATAGGAAGGTGAAAGGTATACAGTAATCTTGAAGTGAAGCATCGGAATCTAAAACTGGACTCACAGGAGAGGTTCAAATCGTAGAAAGTGAGAGTGTCAGTCCTCTTGTACTTATGTCGGCATTGTGCCTTTTGTATTAAATTTCAAAACAATTTCTGTGTTTCATCGTCAATAAGAAGGTGCAAGGTATACAGTAATTTTGAAGTGAAGAATCGGAATCTAAAACTGGACTCACAGGAGAGGTTCAAATCGTAGAAAGTGAGAGTGTGAGTTCTCTTGTACTTAAGTCGGCATTGTGCCTTTTGTATTAAATTCGGATGCAATTTCTGTGATTCATCATCAACAAGAAGGTGCGAGGTATACAGTTATCTTGAAGTGAAGCATCGGAATCTAAAACTGGACTCACAGGAGAGGTTCAAATGGTAGAAAGTGAGAGTGTCAGTCCTCTTGTACTTAAGTCGGCATTGTGCCTTTTGTATTAAATTCGGATGCAATTTCTGTGTTTCCTCGTCAATAAGAATGTGCAAGGTATACAGTAATACTGAAGTGAAGTATCGGAATCTAAAATTGGACTCACAGGAGAGGTACAAATCACAGAAAGTGAGAGTGTCAGTCCTCTTGTACTTAAGTCGGCATTGTGCATTTTCTATTAATTTCGGATGCAATTTCTGTGTTTCATCGTCAATATGAAGGTGAAAAGTATACAGTAATCTTGAAGTGAAGCTTCGGAATCTAAAACTGGACTCACAGGAGAGGTTCAAATCGTAGAAAGTGAGAGTGTCAGTCCACTTGTACCTAAGTTGGCATTGTGCCTTTTGTATTAAATTCGAATGCAATTTCTGTGAATTATCATCAATAAGAAGGTGCAAGTAATACAGTAAACCTGAAGTGAAGCATCGGAATCTAAAGCTGGACTCACAGGAGAGGTTCAAATCGTAGAAAGTGAGAGTGTTTGTCCTCTTGTACTTAAGTCGGCATTGTGCCTATTGTATTAAATTCGGATGCAATTTCTGTGTTTCATCGTCAACAAGAAGGTGCAAGGAATACAGTTATCTTGAAGTGAAGCATCGGAATCTAAAACTGGACTCAAAGGAGAGTTTTAAATCGTAGAAAGAGAAAGTGTCAGTCCTCTTGTACTTAAGTTGGCATTGTGCCTTTTGTATTAAATTCGGATGCAATTTCTGTGTTTCATCGTCAATACGAAGGTGCAAGGTATACAGTAAACCTGAAGTGAAGCATCGGAATCTAATACTGGACTCACAGGAGAGGTTCAAATCGTTGAATGTGAGAGGGTCAGTCCTCTTGTACTTAAGTCGGCATTGTGCCTTTTGTATTAAATTCTGATGCAATTTCTGTGTTTCCTCGTCAATAAGAAGGTGCAAGGTATACAGTATTATTGAAGTGAAGCTGCGGTATCTAAAACTGGTCCCACAGGAGAGGTTCAAATAATAGAAAGTTAGAGTGTCAGTCCTCTTGTACTTAAGTCGGCATAGTGCCTTTTGTATTAAATTCGGATGCAATTTCTGTGTTTCGTCGTCAATACGAAGGTGCAAGGTATACTGTAATCTTGAAGTGAAGCATCGGAATCTGAAACTGGACTCACAGGAGAGGTTCAAATCATAGAAAGTTAGAGCGTCAGTCCTCATGTACTTAAGTAGGCATTGTGCCTTTTGTATTAATTTCGGATGCAATTTCTGAGTTTCATCGTCAAGAAAAAGGTGCAAGGTATACAGTAATCCTGAAGTGAAGAATCAGAATCTAAAACTTGACTCACAGGAGAGGTTCAAATCATAGAAAGTGAGAGTGTCAGTCCTCTTGTACTTAAGTCGGCATTGTGCCTACTGTATTAAATTCGGATGCAATTTCTGTGTTTCATCGTCAATAAGAAGGTGCAAGGAATACAGTAAACCTGAAGTAAAGCATCGGAATCTAGAACTGGACTCACAGGAGAGGTTCAAATCGTTGTAAGTGAGAGTGTCAGTCCTCTTGTACTTAAGTCGGCATTGTTCCTTTTGTATTAAATTCCGATGCAATTTCTGTGTTTCATCGTCAATAAGAAGGTGCTAGGTATACAGTAAACCTGAAGTGAAGCATCGTAATCTGAAACTGGACTCACAGGAGATGTTCAAATCATAGAAAGTGAGAGTGTCAGTCCTCTTGTACTTAAGTCGGCATTGTGCCTTTTGTTTAAAATTCGGATGCAATTTCTGTGTTTCATCGTCAATAAGAAGGTGCAAGGAATACAGTGTACCTGAAGTGAAGCATCGGAATCTAAAACTGGACTCACACGAGAGGTTCAAATCATAGAAAGTGAGAGTGTCAGTCCTCTTGTACTTAGGTCGGCATTGTGCCTTTTGTATTAAATTCGAATGCAATTTCTGTGTTTCATCGTCAATAAGTAGATGCAAGGTATACAGTAATCTTAAAGTGAAGAATCGGAATCTAAAACTGGACTCACAGGAGAGGTTCAAATCGGAGAAAGTGAGAGTGTGAGTTCTCTTGTACTTAAGTCGGCATTGTGCCTTTTGTATTAAATTCGGATGCAATTTCTGTGTTTCATCGTCAACAAGAAGGTGCAAGGTGTACAGTTATCTTGAAGTGAAGCATCGGTATCTTAAACTGGACTCACAGGAGAGGTTCAAATCGCAGAAAGTGAGAGTGTCAGTCCTCTTGTACTTAAGTCTGCATTGTGCCTTTTGTATTAAATTCGGATGCAATTTCTGTGTTTCCTCGTCAATAAGAAGATGCAAGGTATACAGTAATCTTGAAAATGAAGCATCGAAATCTAAAACTGGACCCACAGGACAGTTTCAAATCATAGGAACTGAGAGTGTCAGTCCTCTTGTACTAAAGTCGGCATTGAGCTTTTGTATTAAATTCCGATGCAATTTCTGTGCTTCATCGTCAATACGAAGATGCAAGGTATACAGTAATCTTGAAGTGAAGCATCGGAATCCAAAACTGGACTCACAGGAGAGGTTCAAATCATAGAAAGTGAGAGTGTCAGTCCTCTTGTACTTAAGTCGGCATTGTGCCTTGTGTTTAAAATTCGGATGCATTTTCTGTGTTTCATCGTCAATAAGAAGGTGCAAGGTAAACAGTAAACCTGAAGTGAAGCATCGGAATCTAAAACTGGACTCACAGGAGAGGTTCAAATCACAGAAAGTGAGAGTGTCAGTCCTCTTGTACTTAAGTCGGCATTGTGCCTCTTGTATTAAATTCGGATGGACTTTCTGTGTTTCATCGTCAATAAGAAGGTGCAAGGGATACAGTATACCTGAAGTGAAGCATCGGAATCTAAAACTGGACTCACAGGAGAGGTTCAAATCATAGAAAATTAGCGAATAAGACCACTTGTACTTAAGTCGGCATTGTGCCTTTTGTGTAAATTCGGATGCAAACTCTGTGTTTCATCGTCAATAGGAAGGTCCAAGGGATACTGTAAAACTGAACTGAAGAATCGGAATTAAAAACTGGACTCACAGGAGAGATTCGACTCATAGAAAGTGAGAGTGTCAGTCCTCTTGTACTTAAGCCGGCATTGTGCCTTTTGTATTAAATTCGGATTCAAACTCTGTGTTTCATCGACAATAAGATGGTCCAAGGGATAAAGTAAACCTGAAGTGAAGCATCGGAACCTAAAACTGGACTCACAGGAGAGGTTCGAATCGTAGAAAGTGAGTGTGTGAGTTATCTTGTACTTAAGTCGGCATTGTGCCTTTTGTATTAAATTCGGATGCAATTTCTGTATTTCATCATCAACAAGAAGGTGCAAGGTATACAGTAATCTTAAAGTGAAGAATCGGAATCTAAAACTGGACTCACAGGAGAGGTTCAAATCGTAGATAGTGAGAGTGTCAGTCCACTTGTACTTAAGTCGGCATTGTGCCTTTTGTATTAAATTCGGATGCAATTTCTGTGATTCATCATCAATAAGAAGGTGCAAGGTATACAGTAAACCTGAAGTGAAGCATCGGAATCTAAAACTGGACTCACAGGAGAGGTTCAAATCGTTGAAAGTGAGAGGGTCAGTCCTCTTGAAGTTAAGTCGGCATTGTGCGTTTTGTTTTAAATTCGGATGCAATTTCTGTGTTTCATCGTCAATAAGAATGTGCAAGGTATACAGTAAACCTGAAGTGAAGCATTGGAATCTAAAACTGGACGCACGGGAGAGGTTCAAATTGTAGAAAGTGAGAGTGTCAGTCCTCTTGTACTTAAGTCGGCATTGTGCCTTTTGTATTAAATTCGGATGCAATTTCAGTGTTTTATCGTCAATAAGAAGGTCCAAGGGATACAGTATACCTGAAGTGCAGCACCGGAATCTTAAACTGGAGTCACAGGAGAGGTTCAAATCATATAAAATGAGAGTGTCAGTCCTCTTGTACTTAGGTCGGCATTGTGCCTTTTGTATTAAATTCGGATACAATTTCTGTGTTTCATCATCAATAAGTAGGTGCAACGTATACAGTAATCTTGAAGTGAAGAATCGGAATCTAAAACTGGACTCACAGGAGAGGTTCAAATCGTTGAAAGTGAGAGTGTGAGTTCTCTTGTACTTAAGTCGGCATTGTGCCTTTTGTATTAAATTCTGATGCAATTTCTGTGTTTCATCGTCAACAAGAAGGTGCAAGGTATACAGTAATCTTGAAGTGAAGCATCACAATCGAAAACTGGACTCGCAGGAGAGGTTCAAATCGTAGAAAGTGAGAGTGTCAGTCCTCTTGTACTTAGGTCGGCATTGTGCCTTATGTATTAAATTCGGATACAATTTCTGTGTTTCATCATCAATAAGTAGGTGCAAGGTATACAGTAATCTTGAAGTGAAGAATCGGAATCTAAAACTGGACTCACAGGAGAGGTTCAAATCGTTGAAAGTGAGAGTGTGAGTTCTCTTGTACTAAAGTCGGCATTGTGCCTTTTGTATTAAATTCTTATGCAATTTCTGTGTTTCATCGTCAACAAGAAGGTGCAAGGTGTACAGTAATCTTGAAGTGAAGCATCACAATCGAAAACTGGACTCGCTGGAGAGGTTCAAATCGTAGAAAGTGAGAGCGTCAGGCCTCTTGTACTTAAGTCGGCATTGTGCCTTTTGTATTAAATTCCGATGCAATTTCTGTGTTTCATCGTCAATAAGAAGGTCCAAGGGATACAGTAAACCTGAAGTGAAGCATCGGAATCTAAAACTGGACTCACAGGCGAGGTTCAAATCATAGAAAGAGAGAGTGTCAGTCCTCTTGTACTTAAGTCGGCATTGTGCCTTTTGTATTAAATTCGGATTCAAACTCTGTGTTTCATCGTCAATAAGCAGGTGCAAGGAATACAGTGTACCTGAAGTGAAGCATCGGAATCTAAAACTGGACTCACAGGAGAGGTTCAAATCATAGAAAGTGAGAGTGTCAGTCTTCTTGTACTTAGGTCGGCATTGTGCCTTTTGTATTAAATTCGAATGCAATTTCTGTGTTTCATCGTCAATAAGTATATGCAAGGTATACAGTAATCTTAAAGTGAAGAATCGGAATCTAAAACTGGACTCACAGGAGAGGTTCAAATCGTAGAAAGTGAGAGTGTGAGTTCTCTTGTTCTTAAGTCGGCATTGTGCCTTTTGTATTAAATTCGGATGCAATTTCTGTGTTTCATCGTCAACAAGAAGGTGCAAGGTGTACAGTTATCTTGAAGTGAAGCATCGGTATCTTAAACTGGACTCACAGGAGAGGTTCAAATCGTAGAAATTGAGAGTGTCAGTCCTCTTGTACTTAAGTCTGCATTGTGCCTTTTGTATTAAATTCGGATGCAATTTCTGTGTTTCCTCGTCAATAAGAAGGTGCAAGGCATACAGTAATATTGAACTGAAGTATCGGAATCTAAAACTGGACTCACAAGAGAGGTTCAAATCACAGAAAGTGAGAGTGTCAGTCCTCTTGTACTTAAGTCGGCATTGTGCATTATGTATTAAGTTCGGATGCAATTTCTGTTTTCATCGTCAATAAGAAGGTGAAAGGTATACAGTAATCTTGAAGTGAAGCATCGGAATCTAAAACTGGACTCACAGGAGAGGTTCAAATCGTAGAAAGTGAGAGTGTCAGTCTACTTGTACTTATGTCGGCATTGTGTGTTTTTTATTAAATTCGGATGCAATTTCTGTGATTCATCGTCAATAAGAAGATGCAAGGTATACAGTAATCTTGAAAATGAAGCATCGAAATCTAAAACTGGACCCACAGGCCAGTTTCAAATCATAGGAACTGAGAGTGTCAGTCCTCTTGTACTAAAGTCGGCATTGACCTTTTGTATTAAATTCCGATGCAATTTCTGTGCTTCATCGTCAATACGAAGATGGAAGGTATACAGTAATCTTGAAGTGAATCATCGGAATCTAAAACTGGACTCACAGGAGAGGTTCAAATCGTAGGAAGTGAGAGTGTCATTCCTCTTGTACTTAAGTCGGCATTGTGCCTTATGTATTAAATTCCGATGCAATTTCTGTGTTTCATCGTCAATAAGAAGGTGCAAGGTATACACTAAACCTGGAGTGAGGCATCGTAATCTAAAACTGGACTCACAGGAGATGTTCAAATCATAGAAAGTGAGAGTGTCAGTCCTCTTGTACTTAAGTCGGCATTGTGCCTTGTGTTTAAAATTCGGATGCAATTTCTGTGTTTCATCGTCAATAAGAAGGTGCAAGGTAAACAGTAAACCTGAAGTGAAGCATCGGAATCTAAAACTGGACTCACAGGAGAGGTTCAAATCACAGAAAGTGAGAGTGTCAGTCCTCTTGTACTTAAGTCGGCATTGTGCCTCTTGTATTAAATTCGGATGGACTTTCTGTGTTTCATCGTCAATAAGAAGGTCCAAGGGATACAGTATACCTGAAGTGAAGCATCGGAATCTAACAGTGGACTCACAGGAGAGGTTCAAATCATAGAAAGTTAGCGAATAAGACCACTTGTACTTAAGTCGGCATTGTGCCTTTTGTGTAAATTCGGATGCAAACTCTGTGTTTCATCGTCAATAGGAAGGTCCAAGGGATACTGTAAACCTGAACTGAAGAATCGGAATTTAAAACTGGACTCACAGGAGAGATTCAAGTCATAGAAAGTGAGAGTGTCAGTCCTCTTGTACTTAAGCCGGCATTGTGCCTTTTGTATTAAATTCGGATTCAAACTCTGTGTTTCATCGACAATAAGATGGTCCAAGGGATAAAGTAAACCTGAAGTGAAGCATCGGAACCTAAAACTGGACTTACAGGAGAGGTTCGAATCGTAGAAAGTGAGAGTGTGAGTTATCTTGTACTTAAGTCGGCATTGTGCCTTTTGTATTAAATTCGGATGCAATTTCTGTATTTCATCATCAAAAAGAAGGTGCAAGGAATACAGTAATCTTAAAGTGAGAATCGGAATCTAAAACTGGACTCACAGGAGAGGTTCAAATCGTAGAAAGTGAGAGTGTCAGTCCACTTGTACTTAAGTCGGCATTGTGCCTTTTGTATTAAATTCGGATGCAATTTCTGTGATTCATCATCAATAAGAAGGTGCAAGGTATACAGTAAACCTGAAGTGCAGCATCGGAATCTAAAACTGGACTCACAGGAGAGGTTCAAATCGTTGAAAGTGAGAGGGTCAGTCCTCTTGAAGTTAAGTCGGCATTGTGCGTTTTGTTTTAAATTCGGATGCAATTTCTGTGTTTCATCGTCAATAAGAAGGTGCAAGGTATACAGTAAACCTGAAGTGAAGCATCGGAATCTAAAACTGGACGCACGGGAGAGGTTCAAATCGTAGAAAGTGAGAGTGTCAGTCCTCTTGTACTTAAGTCGGCATTGTGCCTTTTGTATTAAATTCGGATGCAATTTCAGTGTTTTATCGTCAATAAGAAGGTCCAAGGGATACAGTATACCTGAAGTGCAGCACCGGAAACTTAAACTGGAGTCACAGGAGAGGTTCAAATCATATAAAATGAGGGTGTCAGTCCTCTTGTACTTAGGTCGGCATTGTGCCTTTTGTATTAAATTCGGATACAATTTCTGTGTTTCATCATCAATAAGTAGGTGCAAGGTATACAGTAACCTTGAAGTGAAGAATCGGAATCTAAAACTGGACTCACAGGAGAGGTTCAAATCGTTGAAAGTGAGAGTGTGAGTTCTCTTGTACTTAAGTCGGCATTGTGCCTTTTGTATTAAATTCTGATGCAATTTCTGTGTTTCATCGTCAACAAGAAGGTGCAAGGTATTTAGTAATCTTGAAGTGAAGCATCACAATCGAAAGCTGGACTCGCAGGAGAGGTTCAAATCGTAGAAAGTGAGAGTGTCAGTCCTCTTGTACTTAGGTCGGCATTGTGCCTTTTGTATTAAATTCGGATACAATTTCTGTGTTTCATCATCAATAAGTAGGTGCAAGGTAAACAGTAATCTTGAAGTGAAGAATCGGAATCTAAAACTGGACTCACAGGAGAGGTTCAAATCGTTGAAAGTGAGAGTGTGAGTTCTCTTGTACTTAAGTCGGCATTGTGCCTTTTGTATTAAATTCTGATGCAATTTCTGTGTTTCATCGTCAACAAGAAGGTGCAAGGTATACAGTAATCTTGAAGTGAAGCATCACAATCGAAAACTGGACTCGCAGGAGAGGTTCAAATCGTAGAAAGTGAGAGTGTCAGGCTTCTTGTACTTAAGTCGGCATTGTGCCTTTTGTATTAAATTCCGATGCAATTTCTGTGTTTCATCGTCAATAAGAAGGTCCAAGGGATACAGTAAACCTGAAGTGAAGCATCGGAATCTAAAACTGGACTCACAGGCGAGGTTCAAATCATAGAAAGAGAGAGTGTCAGTCCTCTTGTACTTAAGTCTTCATTGTGCCTTTTGTATTAAATTCGGATTCAAACTCTGTGTTTCATCGTCAATAAGAAGGTCCAAGGGATACAGTAAACCTGAAGTGAAGCATCGGAATCTAAAACAGGACTCACAGGAGAGGTTCAAATTATAGAAAGTGAGAGTGTCAGTCCTCTTGTACTTAGGTCGGCATTGTGTCTTTTGTATTAAATTCGGATGCAGTTTCTGTGTTTCATCGTCAATAAGTAGGTGCAAGGTATACAGTAATCTTAAAGTGAAGAATCTGAATCTAAATCTGGACTCACAGGAGAGGTTCAAATCGTAGAAAGTGAGAGTGTGAGTTCTCTTGTACTTAAGTCGGCATTGTGCCTTTTGTATTAAATTCGGATGCAATTTCTGTGTTTCATCGTCAACAAGAAGGTGCAAGGTATACAGTCATCATCAAGTGAAGCATCGGAATCTAAAACTGGACTCACAGGAGGGGTTCAAATCGTAGAAAGTGAGAGTGTCAGTCCTCATGTACTTAAGTCGGCAATGTGTCTTTTGTATTAAATTCGGATGCAAACTCTGTTTCATCGTCAATAAGAAGGTCCGAGGGATACAGTAAATCTGCAGTGAAGCATCGGAATCTAAAACTGGACTCACGGGAGAGGTTCAAATCGTAGAAAGTGAGAGTGTCAGTCCTCTTGTACTTAAGTCGGCATTGTGCCTTTTGTAATAAATTCGGATGCAATTTCTGTGTTTCATCGTCAATAACAAGGTGCAAGGTATACAGTAATCTTGAAGTGAAGAATCGGAATCTAAAACTGGACTCACAGGAGAGGTTCAAATCGTTGAAAGTGAGAGTGTGAGTTCTCTTGTACTTAAGTCGGCATTGTGCCTTTTGTATTAAATTCTGATGCAATTTCTGTGTTTCATCGTCAACAAGAAGGTGCAAGGTATACAGTAATCTTGAAGTGAAGCATCACAATCGAAAACTGGACTCGCAGGAGAGGTTCAAATCGTAGAAAGTGAGAGTGTCAGGCTTCTTGTACTTAAGTCGGCATTGTGCCTTTTGTATTAAATTCCGATGCAATTTCTGTGTTTCATCGTCAATAAGAAGGTCCAAGGGATACAGTAAACCTGAAGTGAAGCATCGGAATCTAAAACTGGACTCACAGGCGAGGTTCAAATCATAGAAAGAGAGAGTGTCAGTCCTCTTGTACTTAAGTCGGCATTGTGCCTTTTGTATTAAATTCGGATTCAAACTCTGTGTTTCATCGTCAATAAGAAGGTCCAAGGGATACAGTAAACCTGAAGTGAAGCATCGGAATCTAAAACAGGACTCACAGGAGAGGTTCAAATTATAGAAAGTGAGAGTGTCAGTCCTCTTGTACTTAGGTCGGCATTGTGTCTTTTGTATTAAATTCGGATGCAGTTTCTGTGTTTCATCGTCAATAAGTAGGTGCAAGGTATACAGTAATCTTAAAGTGAAGAATCTGAATCTAAATCTGGACTCACAGGAGAGGTTCAAATCGTAGAAAGTGAGAGTGTGAGTTCTCTTGTACTTAAGTCGGCATTGTGCCTTTTGTATTAAATTCGGATGCAATTTCTGTGTTTCATCGTCAACAAGAAGGTGCAAGGTATACAGTCATCATCAAGTGAAGCATCGGAATCTAAAACTGGACTCACAGGAGGGGTTCAAATCGTAGAAAGTGAGAGTGTCAGTCCTCATGTACTTAAGTCGGCAATGTGTCTTTTGTATTAAATTCGGATGCAAACTCTGTTTCATCGTCAATAAGAAGGTCCGAGGGATACAGTAAATCTGCAGTGAAGCATCGGAATCTAAAACTGGACTCACGGGAGAGGTTCAAATCGTAGAAAGTGAGAGTGTCAGTCCTCTTGTACTTAAGTCGGCATTGTGCCTTTTGTAATAAATTCGGATGCAATTTCTGTGTTTCATCGTCAATAACAAGGTGCAAGGTATACAGTAATCTTGAAGTGAAGCATCGGAACCTAAAACTGGACTCACAGGAGAGGTTCAAATCATAGAAAGTGAGAGTGTCAGTCCTCATGTACTTAAGTCGGCATTGTGCCTTTTGTATTAAATTCGGATGCAATTTCTGTGTTTCATCGTCAATAAGAAGGTGCAAGGTATACAGTAATTTTGAAGTGAAGCATCTTAATCTAAAACTGGACTCACAGGAGAGGTTCAAATCGTAGTAAGTGAGAGTGTCAGTGCTCTTGTACTTAAGTCGGCATTGTGCCTTTTGTATTAAATTTGGATGCATTTTCTGTGTTTCTTCGTCAAGAAGAAGGTGCAAGGTATACAGTAATCCTGAAGTGAAGAACTGGAATCAAAAACTGGACTCACAGGAGAGGTTCAAATCATAGAATGTGAGAGTGACAGTAATCTTGTAGTTTAGTCGGCATTGTGCCTTCTGTATTTAATTCTGATGCAATTTCTGTGCTTCATCGTCAATAAGTAGGTGCAAAGTATACAGTAATCATGAAGTGAAAAATCGGAGTCTAAAACTGCACTCACAGGAGAGGTTCAAATCGTAGAAAGTGAGAGTGTGAGTTCTTATGTACTTCAGTCGGCATTGTGCCTATTGTATTAAATTCGGATGCAATTTCTGTGTTTCATCGTCAACAAGAAGGTGCAAGGTATACAGTTATCGTGAAGTGAAGCATCGGAATCTAAAACTGGACTCACAGGAGAGGTTCAAATCGTAGAAAGAGGGAGTGTCAGTCCTCTTGTACTTAAGTCGGCGTTATGCCTTTTGTATTACATTCGGATGCAATTTATGTGTTTCATCGTCAATACGAAGGTGCAAGGTATACAGTAAACCTGAAGTGAAGCATCGGAATCTAATACTGGACTCACAGGAGAGGTTCAAATCGTTGAAAGTGAGAGGGTCAGTCCTCTTGTACTTAAACCGGCATTGTGCGTTTTGTTATAAATTCGGATGCGATTTCTGTGTTTCATCGTCAACAAGAAGTTGCAAGGTATACAGTAAACCTGAAGTGAAGCATCGGAATCTAAAACTGGACTCACAGGAGAGGTTCAAATCGTAGAAAGTGAGAGTGTCAGTCCTCTTGCACTTAAGTCGGCATTGTGCCTTTTGTATTAAATTCGGATGCAATTTCAGTGTTTCATCGTCAATAAGAAGGTCCAAGGGATACAGTATACCTGAAGTGAAGCATCGGAATCTAAAACTGGATTCACAGGAGAGGTTCAAATCATAGAAAGTTAGAGTGTTAGACCTCTTGTACTTAAGTCGGCATTGTGCCTTTTGTATTAAATTCGGATGCAATTTCTGTGTTTCCTCGTCAACAAGAAGGTGCAAGGTACACAGTAATGTTCAAGTGAAGTATCGGAATCTAAAACTGGACTCACAGGAGAGATTCAAATCACAGAAAGTGAGAGTGTCAGTCCTCTTGTACTTACGTCAGCATTGTTCATTTTGTATTAAATTCGGATGCAATTTCTGTGTTTCATCGTCAATAAGAAGGTGCAAGGTATACAGTAATCTTGAAGTGAAGCATCGGAATCGAAAACTGGACTCGCAGGAGAGGTTCAAATCATAGAAAGTGAGAGTGTCAGTCCTCTTGTACTTAAGTCGGCATTGTGCCTTTTGTATTAAATTCCGATGCAATTTCTGTGTTTCATCGTCAATAAGAAGGTCCAATGGATACAGTAAACCTGAAGTGAAGCATCGGAATCTAAAACTGGACTCACAGGCGAGGTTCAAATCATAGAAAGAGAGAGTGTCAGTCCTCTTGTACTTAAGTCGGCATTGTGCCTTTTGTATTAAATTCGGATTCAAACTCTGTGTTTCATCGTCAATAAGAAGGTCCAAGGGATACAGTAAACCTGAAGTGAAGCATCGGAATCTAAAACAGGACTCACAGGAGAGGTTCAAATTATAGAAAGTGAGAGTGTCAGTCCTCTTGTACTTAGGTCGGCATTGTGTCTTTTGTATTAAATTCGGATGCAGTTTCTGTGTTTCATCGTCAATAAGTAGGTGCAAGGTATACAGTAATCTTAAAGTGAAGAATCTGAATCTAAATCTGGACTCACAGGAGAGGTTCAAATCGTAGAAAGTGAGAGTGTGAGTTCTCTTGTACTTAAGTCGGCATTGTGCCTTTTGTATTAAATTCGGATGCAATTTCTGTGTTTCATCGTCAACAAGAAGGTGCAAGGTATACAGTCATCATCAAGTGAAGCATCGGAATCTAAAACTGGACTCACAGGAGGGGTTCAAATCGTAGAAAGTGAGAGTGTCAGTCCTCATGTACTTAAGTCGGCAATGTGTCTTTTGTATTAAATTCGGATGCAAACTCTGTTTCATCGTCAATAAGAAGGTCCGAGGGATACAGTAAATCTGCAGTGAAGCATCGGAATCTAAAACTGGACTCACGGGAGAGGTTCAAATCGTAGAAAGTGAGAGTGTCAGTCCTCTTGTACTTAAGTCGGCATTGTGCCTTTTGTAATAAATTCGGATGCAATTTCTGTGTTTCATCGTCAATAACAAGGTGCAAGGTATACAGTAATCTTGAAGTGTAGCATCGGAACCTAAAACTGGACTCACAGGAGAGGTTCAAATCATAGAAAGTGAGAGTGTCAGTCCTCATGTACTTAAGTCGGCATTGTGCCTTTTGTATTAAATTCGGATGCAATTTCTGTGTTTCATCGTCAATAAGAAGGTGCAAGGTATACAGTAATTTTGAAGTGAAGCATCTTAATCTAAAACTGGACTCACAGGAGAGGTTCAAATCGTAGTAAGTGAGAGTGTCAGTGCTCTTGTACTTAAGTCGGCATTGTGCCTTTTGTATTAAATTTGGATGCATTTTCTGTGTTTCTTCGTCAAGAAGAAGGTGCAAGGTATACAGTAATCCTGAAGTGAAGAACTGGAATCAAAAACTGGACTCACAGGAGAGGTTCAAATCATAGAATGTGAGAGTGACAGTAATCTTGTAGTTTAGTCGGCATTGTGCCTTCTGTATTTAATTCTGATGCAATTTCTGTGCTTCATCGTCAATAAGTAGGTGCAAAGTATACAGTAATCATGAAGTGAAAAATCGGAGTCTAAAACTGCACTCACAGGAGAGGTTCAAATCGTAGAAAGTGAGAGTGTGAGTTCTTATGTACTTCAGTCGGCATTGTGCCTATTGTATTAAATTCGGATGCAATTTCTGTGTTTCATCGTCAACAAGAAGGTGCAAGGTATACAGTTATCGTGAAGTGAAGCATCGGAATCTAAAACTGGACTCACAGGAGAGGTTCAAATCGTAGAAAGAGGGAGTGTCAGTCCTCTTGTACTTAAGTCGGCGTTATGCCTTTTGTATTACATTCGGATGCAATTTATGTGTTTCATCGTCAATACGAAGGTGCAAGGTATACAGTAAACCTGAAGTGAAGCATCGGAATCTAATACTGGACTCACAGGAGAGGATCAAATCGTTGAAAGTGAGAGGGTCAGTCCTCTTGTACTTAAACCGGCATTGTGCGTTTTGTTATAAATTCGGATGCGATTTCTGTGTTTCATCGTCAACAAGAAGGTGCAAGGTATACAGTAAACCTGAAGTGAAGCATCGGAATCTAAAACTGGACTCACAGGAGAGGTTCAAATCGTAGAAAGTGAGAGTGTCAGTCCTCTTGCACTTAAGTCGGCATTGTGCCTTTTGTATTAAATTCGGATGCAATTTCAGTGTTTCATCGTCAATAAGAAGGTCCAAGGGATACAGTATACCTGAAGTGAAGCATCGGAATCTAAAACTGGATTCACAGGAGAGGTTCAAATCATAGCAAGTTAGAGTGTTAGACCTCTTGTACTTAAGTCGGCATTGTGCCTTTTGTATTAAATTCGGATGCAATTTCTGTGTTTCCTCGTCAACAAGAAGGTGCAAGGTACACAGTAATGTTCAAGTGAAGTATCGGAATCTAAAACTGGACTCACAGGAGAGATTCAAATCACAGAAAGTGAGAGTGTCAGTCCTCTTGTACTTACGTCAGCATTGTTCATTTTGTATTAAATTCGGATGCAATTTCTGTGTTTCATCGTCAATAAGAAGGTGCAAGGTATACAGTAATCTTGAAGTGAAGCATCGGAATCGAAAACTGGACTCGCAGGAGAGGTTCAAATCATAGAAAGTGTGAGTGTCAGTCCTCTTGTACTTAAGTCGGCATTGTGCCTTTTGTATTAAATTCGGATGCAATTTCTGTGATTCATCGTCAATAAGAAGGTGCAAGGTATACAGTAGTCTTGAAAATGAAGCGTCGAGATCTAAAAACTGGACCCACAGGAGAGTTTCAAATCACAGGAACTGAGAGTGTCAGTCCGCTTGTACTTAAGTCGGCATTGTGCCTTTTGTATTAAATTCGGATTCAAACTCTGTGTTTCATCGTCAATAAGAAGGTCCAAGGGATACAGTAAACCTGAAGTGAAGCATCGGAATCTAAAACAGGACTCACAGGAGAGGTTCAAATTATAGAAAGTGAGAGTGTCAGTCCTCTTGTACTTAGGTCGGCATTGTGTCTTTTGTATTAAATTCGGATGCAGTTTCTGTGTTTCATCGTCAATAAGTAGGTGCAAGGTATACAGTAATCTTAAAGTGAAGAATCTGAATCTAAATCTGGACTCACAGGAGAGGTTCAAATCGTAGAAAGTGAGAGTGTGAGTTCTCTTGTACTTAAGTCGGCATTGTGCCTTTTGTATTAAATTCGGATGCAATTTCTGTGTTTCATCGTCAACAAGAAGGTGCAAGGTATACAGTCATCATCAAGTGAAGCATCGGAATCTAAAACTGGACTCACAGGAGGGGTTCAAATCGTAGAAAGTGAGAGTGTCAGTCCTCATGTACTTAAGTCGGCAATGTGTCTTTTGTATTAAATTCGGATGCAAACTCTGTTTCATCGTCAATAAGAAGGTCCGAGGGATACAGTAAATCTGCAGTGAAGCATCGGAATCTAAAACTGGACTCACGGGAGAGGTTCAAATCGTAGAAAGTGAGAGTGTCAGTCCTCTTGTACTTAAGTCGGCATTGTGCCTTTTGTAATAAATTCGGATGCAATTTCTGTGTTTCATCGTCAATAACAAGGTGCAAGGTATACAGTAATCTTGAAGTGAAGCATCGGAACCTAAAACTGGACTCACAGGAGAGGTTCAAATCATAGAAAGTGAGAGTGTCAGTCCTCATGTACTTAAGTCGGCATTGTGCCTTTTGTATTAAATTCGGATGCAATTTCTGTGTTTCATCGTCAATAAGAAGGTGCAAGGTATACAGTAATTTTGAAGTGAAGCATCTTAATCTAAAACTGGACTCACAGGAGAGGTTCAAATCGTAGTAAGTGAGAGTGTCAGTGCTCTTGTACTTAAGTCGGCATTGTGCCTTTTGTATTAAATTTGGATGCATTTTCTGTGTTTCTTCGTCAAGAAGAAGGTGCAAGGTATACAGTAATCCTGAAGTGAAGAACTGGAATCAAAAACTGGACTCACAGGAGAGGTTCAAATCATAGAATGTGAGAGTGACAGTAATCTTGTAGTTTAGTCGGCATTGTGCCTTCTGTATTTAATTCTGATGCAATTTCTGTGCTTCATCGTCAATAAGTAGGTGCAAAGTATACAGTAATCATGAAGTGAAAAATCGGAGTCTAAAACTGCACTCACAGGAGAGGTTCAAATCGTAGAAAGTGAGAGTGTGAGTTCTTATGTACTTCAGTCGGCATTGTGCCTATTGTATTAAATTCGGATGCAATTTCTGTGTTTCATCGTCAACAAGAAGGTGCAAGGTATACAGTTATCGTGAAGTGAAGCATCGGAATCTAAAACTGGACTCACAGGAGAGGTTCAAATCGTAGAAAGAGGGAGTGTCAGTCCTCTTGTACTTAAGTCGGCGTTATGCCTTTTGTATTACATTCGGATGCAATTTATGTGTTTCATCGTCAATACGAAGGTGCAAGGTATACAGTAAACCTGAAGTGAAGCATCGGAATCTAATACTGGACTCACAGGAGAGGATCAAATCGTTGAAAGTGAGAGGGTCAGTCCTCTTGTACTTAAACCGGCATTGTGCGTTTTGTTATAAATTCGGATGCGATTTCTGTGTTTCATCGTCAACAAGAAGGTGCAAGGTATACAGTAAACCTGAAGTGAAGCATCGGAATCTAAAACTGGACTCACAGGAGAGGTTCAAATCGTAGAAAGTGAGAGTGTCAGTCCTCTTGCACTTAAGTCGGCATTGTGCCTTTTGTATTAAATTCGGATGCAATTTCAGTGTTTCATCGTCAATAAGAAGGTCCAAGGGATACAGTATACCTGAAGTGAAGCATCGGAATCTAAAACTGGATTCACAGGAGAGGTTCAAATCATAGCAAGTTAGAGTGTTAGACCTCTTGTACTTAAGTCGGCATTGTGCCTTTTGTATTAAATTCGGATGCAATTTCTGTGTTTCCTCGTCAACAAGAAGGTGCAAGGTACACAGTAATGTTCAAGTGAAGTATCGGAATCTAAAACTGGACTCACAGGAGAGATTCAAATCACAGAAAGTGAGAGTGTCAGTCCTCTTGTACTTACGTCAGCATTGTTCATTTTGTATTAAATTCGGATGCAATTTCTGTGTTTCATCGTCAATAAGAAGGTGCAAGGTATACAGTAATCTTGAAGTGAAGCATCGGAATCGAAAACTGGACTCGCAGGAGAGGTTCAAATCATAGAAAGTGTGAGTGTCAGTCCTCTTGTACTTAAGTCGGCATTGTGCCTTTTGTATTAAATTCGGATGCAATTTCTGTGATTCATCGTCAATAAGAAGGTGCAAGGTATACAGTAGTCTTGAAAATGAAGCGTCGAGATCTAAAAACTGGACCCACAGGAGAGTTTCAAATCACAGGAACTGAGAGTGTCAGTCCGCTTGTACTTAAGTCGGCATTGTGCCTTTTGTATTAAATTCGGATTCAAACTCTGTGTTTCATCGTCAATAAGAAGGTCCAAGGGATACAGTAAACCTGAAGTGAAGCATCGGAATCTAAAACAGGACTCACAGGAGAGGTTCAAATTATAGAAAGTGAGAGTGTCAGTCCTCTTGTACTTAGGTCGGCATTGTGTCTTTTGTATTAAATTCGGATGCAGTTTCTGTGTTTCATCGTCAATAAGTAGGTGCAAGGTATACAGTAATCTTAAAGTGAAGAATCTGAATCTAAATCTGGACTCACAGGAGAGGTTTAAATCGTAGAAAGTGAGAGTGTGAGTTCTCTTGTACTTAAGTCGGCATTGTGCCTTTTGTATTAAATTCGGATGCAATTTCTGTGTTTCATCGTCAACAAGAAGGTGCAAGGTATACAGTCATCATCAAGTGAAGCATCGGAATCTAAAACTGGACTCACAGGAGGGGTTCAAATCGTAGAAAGTGAGAGTGTCAGTCCTCATGTACTTAAGTCGGCAATGTGTCTTTTGTATTAAATTCGGATGCAAACTCTGTTTCATCGTCAATAAGAAGGTCCGAGGGATACAGTAAATCTGCAGTGAAGCATCGGAATCTAAAACTGGACTCACGGGAGAGGTTCAAATCGTAGAAAGTGAGAGTGTCAGTCCTCTTGTACTTAAGTCGGCATTGTGCCTTTTGTAATAAATTCGGATGCAATTTCTGTGTTTCATCGTCAATAACAAGGTGCAAGGTATACAGTAATCTTGAAGTGAAGCATCGGAACCTAAAACTGGACTCACAGGAGAGGTTCAAATCATAGAAAGTGAGAGTGTCAGTCCTCATGTACTTAAGTCGGCATTGTGCCTTTTGTATTAAATTCGGATGCAATTTCTGTGTTTCATCGTCAATAAGAAGGTGCAAGGTATACAGTAATTTTGAAGTGAAGCATCTTAATCTAAAACTGGACTCACAGGAGAGGTTCAAATCGTTGTAAGTGAGAGTGTCAGTGCTCTTGTACTTAAGTCGGCATTGTGCCTTTTGTATTAAATTTGGATGCATTTTCTGTGTTTCTTCGTCAAGAAGAAGGTGCAAGGTATACAGTAATCCTGAAGTGAAGAACTGGAATCAAAAACTGGACTCACAGGAGAGGTTCAAATCATAGAATGTGAGAGTGACAGTAATCTTGTAGTTTAGTCGGCATTGTGCCTTCTGTATTTAATTCTGATGCAATTTCTGCGCTTCATCGTCAATAAGTAGGTGCAAAGTATACAGTAATCATGAAGTGAAAAATCGGAGTCTAAAACTGCACTCACAGGAGAGGTTCAAATCGTAGAAAGTGAGAGTGTGAGTTCTTATGTACTTCAGTCGGCATTGTGCCTATTGTATTAAATTCGGATGCAATTTCTGTGTTTCATCGTCAACAAGAAGGTGCAAGGTATACAGTTATCGTGAAGTGAAGCATCGGAATCTAAAACTGGACTCACAGGAGAGGTTCAAATCGTAGAAAGAGGGAGTGTCAGTCCTCTTGTACTTAAGTCGGCGTTATGCCTTTTGTATTACATTCGGATGCAATTTATGTGTTTCATCGTCAATACGAAGGTGCAAGGTATACAGTAAACCTGAAGTGAAGCATCGGAATCTAATACTGGACTCACAGGAGAGGTTCAAATCGTTGAAAGTGAGAGGGTCAGTCCTCTTGTACTTAAACCGGCATTGTGCGTTTTGTTATAAATTCGGATGCGATTTCTGTGTTTCATCGTCAACAAGAAGGTGCAAGGTATACAGTAAACCTGAAGTGAAGCATCGGAATCTAAAACTGGACTCACAGGAGAGGTTCAAATCGTAGAAAGAGGGAGTGTCAGTCCTCTTGTACTTAAGTCGGCATTGTGCCTTTTGTATTAAATTCGGATGCAATTTCTGTGTTTCCTCGTCAACAAGAAGGTGCAAGGTACACAGTAATGTTCAAGTATCGGAATCTAAAACTGGACTCACAGGAGAGATTCAAATCACAGAAAGTGAGAGTGTCAGTCCTCTTGTACTTACGTCAGCATTGTTCATTTTGTATTAAATTCGGATGCAATTTCTGTGTTTCATCGTCAATAAGAAGGTGCAAGGTATACAGTAATCTTGAAGTGAAGCATCGGAATCGAAAACTGGACTCGCAGGAGAGGTTCAAATCATAGAAAGTGAGAGTGTCAGTCCTCTTGTACTTAAGTCGGCATTGTGCCTTTTGTATTAAATTCGGATGCAATTTCTGTGATTCATCGTCAATAAGAAGGTGCAAGGTATACAGTAGTCTTGAAAATGAAGCGTCGAGATCTAAAAACTGGACCCACAGGAGAGTTTCAAATCACAGGAACTGAGAGTGTCAGTCCGCTTGTACTTAAGTCGGCATTGTGCCTTTTGTATTAAATTCGGATTCAAACTCTGTGTTTCATCGTCAATAAGAAGGTCCAAGGGATACAGTAAACCTGAAGTGAAGCATCGGAATCTAAAACAGGACTCACAGGAGAGGGTTCAAATTATAGAAAGTGAGAGTGTCAGTCCTCTTGTACTTAGGTCGGCATTGTGTCTTTTGTATTAAATTCGGATGCAGTTTCTGTGTTTCATCGTCAATAAGTAGGTGCAAGGTATACAGTAATCTTAAAGTGAAGAATCTGAATCTAAATCTGGACTCACAGGAGAGGTTTAAATCGTAGAAAGTGAGAGTGTGAGTTCTCTTGTACTTAAGTCGGCATTGTGCCTTTTGTATTAAATTCGGATGCAATTTCTGTGTTTCATCGTCAACAAGAAGGTGCAAGGTATACAGTCATCATCAAGTGAAGCATCGGAATCTAAAACTGGACTCACAGGAGGGGTTCAAATCGTAGAAAGTGAGAGTGTCAGTCCTCATGTACTTAAGTCGGCAATGTGTCTTTTGTATTAAATTCGGATGCAAACTCTGTTTCATCGTCAATAAGAAGGTCCGAGGGATACAGTAAATCTGCAGTGAAGCATCGGAATCTAAAAACTGGACTCACGGGAGAGGTTCAAATCGTAGAAAGTGAGAGTGTCAGTCCTCTTGTACTTAAGTCGGCATTGTGCCTTTTGTAATAAATTCGGATGCAATTTCTGTGTTTCATCGTCAATAACAAGGTGCAAGGTATACAGTAATCTTGAAGTGAAGCATCGGAACCTAAAACTGGACTCACAGGAGAGGTTCAAATCATAGAAAGTGAGAGTGTCAGTCCTCATGTACTTAAGTCGGCATTGTGCCTTTTGTATTAAATTCGGATGCAATTTCTGTGTTTCATCGTCAATAAGAAGGTGCAAAGGTATACAGTAATTTTGAAGTGAAGCATCTTAATCTAAAACTGGACTCACAGGAGAGGTTCAAATCGTAGTAAGTGAGAGTGTCAGTGCTCTTGTACTTAAGTCGGCATTGTGCCTTTTGTATTAAATTTGGATGCATTTTCTGTGTTTCTTCGTCAAGAAGAAGGTGCAAGGTATACAGTAATCCTGAAGTGAAGAACTGGAATCAAAAACTGGGACTCACAGGAGAGGTTCAAATCATAGAATGTGAGAGTGACAGTAATCTTGTAGTTTAGTCGGCATTGTGCCTTCTGTATTTAATTCTGATGCAATTTCTGTGCTTCATCGTCAATAAGTAGGTGCAAAGTATACAGTAATCATGAAGTGAAAAATCGGAGTCTAAAACTGCACTCACAGGAGAGGTTCAAATCGTAGAAAGTGAGAGTGTGAGTTCTTATGTACTTCAGTCGGGCATTGTGCCTATTGTATTAAATTCGGATGCAATTTCTGTGTTTCATCGTCAACACGAAGGTGCAAGGTATACAGTTATCGTGAAGTGAAGCATCGGAATCTAAAACTGGACTCACAGGGAGAGGTTCAAATCGTAGAAAGAGGGGAGTGTCAGTCCTCTTGTACTTAAGTCGGCGTTATGCCTTTTGTATTACATTCGGATGCAATTTATGTGTTTCATCGTCAATACGAAGGTGCAAGGTATACAGTAAACCTGAAGTGAAGCATCGGAATCTAATACTGGACTCACAGGAGAGGTTCAAATCGTTGAAAGTGAGAGGGTCAGTCCTCTTGTACTTAAACCGGCATTGTGCGTTTTGTTATAAATTCGGATGCGATTTCTGTGTTTCATCGTCAACAAGAAGGTGCAAGGTATACAGTAAACCTGAAGTGAAGCATCGGAATCTAAAACTGGACTCACAGGAGAGGTTCAAATCGTAGAAAGTGAGAGTGTCAGTCCTCTTGCACTTAAGTCGGCATTGTGCGTTTTGTATTAAATTCGGAATGCAATTTCAGTGTTTCATCGTCAATAAGAAGGTCCAAGGGATACAGTATACCTGAAGTGAAGCATCGGAATCTAAAACTGGATTCACAGGAGAGGTTCAAATCATAGAAAGTTAGAGTGTTAGACCTCTTGTACTTAAGTCGGCATTGTGCCTTTTGTATTAAATTCGGATGCAATTTCTGTGTTTCCTCGTCAACAAGAAGGTGCAAGGTACACAGTAATGTTCAAGTGAAGTATCGGAATCTAAAACTGCACTCACAGGAGAGATTCAAATCACAGAAAGTGAGGAGTGTCAGTCCTCTTGTACTTACGTCAGCATTGTTCATTTTGTATTAAATTCGTATGCAATTTCTGTGTTTCATCGTCAATAAGAAGGTGCACGGTATACAGTAATTTTGAAGTGAAGCATCGGAATCGAAAACTGGACTCGCAGGAGAGGTTCAAATCATAGAAAGTGAGAGTGTCAGTCCTCTTGTACTTACGTCGGCATTGTGCCTTTTGTATTAAATTCGGATGCAATTTCTGTGATTCATCGTCAATAAGAAGGTGCAAGGTATACAGTAGTCTTGAAAATGAAGCGTCGAAATCTAAAAACTGGACCCACAGGAGAGTTTCAAATCACAGGAACTGAGAGTGTCAGTCCGCTTGTACTTAAGTCGGCATTGTGCCTTTTGTATTAAATTCCGATGCAATTTCTGTGCTTCATCGTCAATAAGAAGATGCAAGGTATACAGTAATCTTGAAGTGAAGCATCGGAATCTAAAACTGGACTCACAGGAGAGGTTCAAATCTTGGAAAGTGAGGAGTGTCAGTCCTCTTGTACTTAAGTCGGCATTGTGTCCTTTGTATTAAATTCGGATGCAAACTCTGTTTCATCGTCAATAAGAGGGTCCAAGGGATACAGTAAACCTGAAGTGAAGCATCGGAATCTAAAACTGGACTCACGGGAGAGGTTCAAATCGTAGAAAGTGAGAGTGTCAGTCCTCTTTTACTTAAGTCGGCATTGTGCCATTTGTATTAAATTCGGATGCAATTTCTGTGTTTCATCGTCAGTAACAAGGTGCAAGGTATACAGTAATCTTGAAGTAAAGCATCGGAATCTAAAACTGGGACTCACAAGAGAGGTTCATATCGTAGAAAGTGAGAGTGTCAGTCCTCTTGTACTTAGGTCGGCATTGTGTCCTTTGTATTAAATTCGGATGCAAACTCTGTTTCATCGTCAATACGAAGGTCCAAGGGATACAGTAAACCTGAAGTGAAGCATCGGAATCTAAAACAGGACTCACAGGAGAGGTTCAAATTATAGAAAGTGAGAGTGTCAGTCCTCTTGTACTTAGGTCGGCATTGTGTCTTTTGTATTAAATTCGGATGCAGTTTCTGTGTTTCATCGTCAATAAGTAGGTGCAAGGTATACAGTAATCTTGAAGTGAAGCATCGGAATCGAAAACTGGACTCGCAGGAGAGGTTCAAATCGTAGTAAGTGAGAGTGTCAGTGCTCTTGTACTTAAGTCGGCATTGTGCCTTTTGTATTAAATTTGGATGCATTTTCTGTGTTTCTTCGTCAAGAAGAAGGTGCAAGGTATACAGTAATCCTGAAGTGAAGAACTGGAATCAAAAACTGGACTCACAGGAGAGGTTCAAATCATAGAATGTGAGAGTGACAGTAATCTTGTAGTTTAGTCGGCATTGTGCCTTCTGTATTTAATTCTGATGCAATTTCTGTGCTTCATCGTCAATAAGTAGGTGCAAAGTATACAGTAATCATGAAGTGAAAAATCGGAGTCTAAAACTGCACTCACAGGAGAGGTTCAAATCGTAGAAAGTGAGAGTGTGAGTTCTTATGTACTTCAGTCGGCATTGTGCCTATTGTATTAAATTCGGATGCAATTTCTGTGTTTCATCGTCAACAAGAAGGTGCAAGGTATACAGTTATCGTGAAGTGAAGCATCGGAATCTAAAACTGGACTCACAGGAGAGGTTCAAATCGTAGAAAGAGGGAGTGTCAGTCCTCTTGTACTTAAGTCGGCATTGTGCCTTTTGTATTAAATTCGGATGCAATTTCTGTGTTTCCTCGTCAACAAGAAGGTGCAAGGTACACAGTAATGTTCAAGTGAAGTATCGGAATCTAAAACTGGACTCACAGGAGAGATTCAAATCACAGAAAGTGAGAGTGTCAGTCCTCTTGTACTTACGTCAGCATTGTTCATTTTGTATTAAATTCGGATGCAATTTCTGTGTTTCATCGTCAATAAGAAGGTGCAAGGTATACAGTAATCTTGAAGTGAAGCATCGGAATCGAAAACTGGACTCGCAGGAGAGGTTCAAATCATAGAAAGTGAGAGTGTCAGTCCTCTTGTACTTAAGTCGGCATTGTGCCTTTTGTATTAAATTCGGATGCAATTTCTGTGATTCATCGTCAATAAGAAGGTGCAAGGTATACAGTAGTCTTGAAAATGAAGCGTCGAGATCTAAAAACTGGACCCACAGGAGAGTTTCAAATCACAGGAACTGAGAGTGTCAGTCCGCTTGTACTTAAGTCGGCATTGTGCCTTTTGTATTAAATTCGGATTCAAACTCTGTGTTTCATCGTCAATAAGAAGGTCCAAGGGATACAGTAAACCTGAAGTGAAGCATCGGAATCTAAAACAGGACTCACAGGAGAGGTTCAAATTATAGAAAGTGAGAGTGTCAGTCCTCTTGTACTTAGGTCGGCATTGTGTCTTTTGTATTAAATTCGGATGCAGTTTCTGTGTTTCATCGTCAATAAGTAGGTGCAAGGTATACAGTAATCTTAAAGTGAAGAATCTGAATCTAAATCTGGACTCACAGGAGAGGTTTAAATCGTAGAAAGTGAGAGTGTGAGTTCTCTTGTACTTAAGTCGGCATTGTGCCTTTTGTATTAAATTCGGATGCAATTTCTGTGTTTCATCGTCAACAAGAAGGTGCAAGGTATACAGTCATTATCAAGTGAAGCATCGGAATCTAAAACTGGACTCACAGGAGGGGTTCAAATCGTAGAAAGTGAGAGTGTCAGTCCTCATGTACTTAAGTCGGCAATGTGTCTTTTGTATTAAATTCGGATGCAAACTCTGTTTCATCGTCAATAAGAAGGTCCGAGGGATACAGTAAATCTGCAGTGAAGCATCGGAATCTAAAACTGGACTCACGGGAGAGGTTCAAATCGTAGAAAGTGAGAGTGTCAGTCCTCTTGTACTTAAGTCGGCATTGTGCCTTTTGTAATAAATTCGGATGCAATTTCTGTGTTTCATCGTCAATAACAAGGTGCAAGGTATACAGTAATCTTGAAGTGAAGCATCGGAACCTAAA
The DNA here is from genome assembly GCF_021461395.2 of Schistocerca americana. Taxonomy (NCBI): domain Eukaryota; kingdom Metazoa; phylum Arthropoda; class Insecta; order Orthoptera; family Acrididae; genus Schistocerca; species Schistocerca americana. Next base: position 56,213,172 of record NC_060122.1, read on the forward strand.
ACTGGACTCACAGGAGAGGTTCAAATCATAGAAAGTGAGAGTGTCAGTCCTCATGTACTTAAGTCGGCATTGTGCCTTTTGTATTAAATTCGGATGCAATTTCTGTGTTTCATCGTCAATAAGAAGGTGCAAAGGTATACAGTAATTTTGAAGTGAAGCATCTTAATCTAAAACTGGACTCACAGGAGAGGTTCAAATCGTAGTAAGTGAGAGTGTCAGTGCTCTTGTACTTAAGTCGGCATTGTGCCTTTTGTATTAAATTTGGATGCATTTTCTGTGTTTCTTCGTCAAGAAGAAGGTGCAAGGTATACAGTAATCCTGAAGTGAAGAACTGGAATCAAAAAACTGGACTCACAGGAGAGGTTCAAATCATAGAATGTGAGAGTGACAGTAATCTTGTAGTTTAGTCGGCATTGTGCCTTCTGTATTTAATTCTGATGCAATTTCTGTGCTTCATCGTCAATAAGTAGGTGCAAAGTATACAGTAATCATGAAGTGAAAAATCGGAGTCTAAAACTGCACTCACAGGAGAGGTTCAAATCGTAGAAAGTGAGAGTGTGAGTTCTTATGTACTTCAGTCGGCATTGTGCCTATTGTATTAAATTCGGATGCAATTTCTGTGTTTCATCGTCAACAAGAAGGTGCAAGGTATACAGTTATCGTGAAGTGAAGCATCGGAATCTAAAACTGGACTCACAGGAGAGGTTCAAATCGTAGAAAGAGGGAGTGTCAGTCCTCTTGTACTTAAGTCGGCGTTATGCCTTTTGTATTACATTCGGATGCAATTTATGTGTTTCATCGTCAATACGGAGGTGCAAGGTATACAGTAAACCTGAAGTGAAGCATCGGAATCTAATACTGGACTCACAGGAGAGGTTCAAATCGTTGAAAGTGAGAGGGTCAGTCCTCTTGTACTTAAACCGGCATTGTGCGTTTTGTTATAAATTCGGATGCGATTTCTGTGTTTCATCGTCAACAAGAAGGTGCAAGGTATACAGTAAACCTGAAGTGAAGCATCGGAATCTAAAAACTGGACTCACAGGAGAGGTTCAAATCTTGGAAAGTGAGAGTGTCAGTCCTCTTGTACTTAAGTCGGCATTGTGTCCTTTGTATTAAATTCGGATGCAAACTCTGTTTCATCGTCAATAAGAGGGTCCAAGGGATACAGTAAACCTGAAGTGAAGCATCGGAATCTAAAACTGGACTCACGGGAGAGGTTCAAATCGTAGAAAGTGAGAGTGTCAGTCCTCTTTTACTTAAGTCGGCATTGTGCCATTTGTATTAAATTCGGATGCAATTTCTGTGTTTCATCGTCAGTAACAAGGTGCAAGGTATACAGTAATCTTGAAGTAAAGCATCGGAATCTAAAACTGGACTCACAAGAGAGGTTCATATCGTAGAAAGTGAGAGTGTCAGTCCTCTTGTACTTAGGTCGGCATTGTGTCCTTTGTATTAAATTCGGATGCAAACTCTGTTTCATCGTCAATACGAAGGTCCAAGGGATACAGTAAACCTGAAGTGAAGCATCGGAATCTAAAACGGGACTCACGGGAGAGGTTTCAAATCGTAGAAAGTGAGAGTGTCAGTCCTCTTTGACTTAAGTCGGCATTGTGCCTTTTGTATTAAATTCTGATGCAATTTCTGTGTTTCATCGTCAACAAGAAGATGCAAGGTATACAGTTATCTTGAAGTGAAGCTTCGGAAACTGAAAATGGACTCACAGGAGAGGTTCAAATCGTAGAAAGTGAGAGTGGTCAGTCCTATTGTACTTAAGTCGGCATTGTGCTTTTGTATTCAATACGTATGCAATTTCTGTGTTTCCTCGTCAACAAGAAGGTGCAAGGTATACAGTAATATTGAAGTGAAGTATCGGAATCTAAAACTGGACTCACTGGAGAGGTTCAAATTACAGAAAGTGAGAGTGTCAGTCCTCTTGTACTTAAGTCGGCATTGTTCATTTTGTATTAAATTCGGATGCAATATCTGTATTTCATCGTCAATAAGAAGGTGCAAGGTATACAGTAATCTTGAAGTGAAGCATCACAATCGAAAACTGGACTCGCAGGAAAGGTTCAAATCGTAGAAAGTGAGAGTGTCAGGCCTCTTGTACTTATGTCGGCATTGTGTCTTTTGTATTAAATTCGGATGCGATTTCTGTGATTCATCGTCAATAAGAAGGTGCAAGGTATACAGTAGTCTTGAAAATGAAGCATCGAAATCTAAAACTGGACCCACAGTAGAGTTTCAAATCATAGAAACTGAGAGTGTCAGTCCTCTTGTACTTAAGTCGGCATTGTGCCTTTTGTATTAGATTCGGATGCAATTTCTGTGTTTCATCGTCAATAAGTAGGTGCAAGGTACACAGTAATGTTGAAGTGAAGTATCGGAATCTAAAACTGGACTCACAGGAGAGGTTCAAATCACAGAAAGTGAGAGTGTCAGTCCTCTTGTACTTAAGTCGGCATTGTGCCTTTTGTATTAAATTCAGATGCAATTTCTGTGTTTCATCGTCAATAAGAAGGTGCAAGGTATACAGTAATCTTGAAGTGAAGCATCGGAATCTAAAACTGGACTCACAAAAGAGGTTCAAATCATAGAAAGTGAGAGTGTCAGTCCTCATGTACTTAAGTCGGCATTGTGCCTTTTTGTATTAAATTCGGATGCAATTTCTGTGTTTCATCGTCAATAAGATGGTGCAAGGTATACAGTAATTTTGAAGTGAAGCATCGGAATCTAAAATTGGACTCACAGGAGAGGTTCAAATCGTAGAAAGTGAGAGTGTCAGTGCTCTTGTACTTAAGTCGGCATTGTGCCTTTTGTATTAAATTTGGATGCATTTTCTGTGTTTCATCGTCAAGAAGAAGGTGCAAGGTATACAGTAATCCTGAAGTGAAGCATCGGAATCTGAAACTGGACTCACAGGAGAGGTTCAAATCGTAGAAAGTGAGAGTGTCAGTCTACTTGTACTTATGTCGGCATTGTGTGTTTTTTATTAAATTCGGATGCAATTTCTGTAATTCATCGTCAATAAGAAGATGCAAGGTATACAGTAATCTTGAAAATGAAGCATCGAAATCTAAAACTGGACCCACAGGACAGTTTCAAATCATAGGAACTGAGAGTGTCAATCCTCTTGTACTAAAGTCGGCATTGAGCTTTTGTATTAAATTCCGATGCAATTTCTGTGCTTCATCGTCAATACGAAGATGGAAGGTATACAGTAATCTTGAAGTGAATCATCGGAATCTAAAACTGGACTCACAGGAGAGGTTCAAATCGTAGAAAGTGAGAGTGTCATTCCTCTTGTACTTAAGTCGGCATTGTGCCTTATGTATTAAATTCCGATGCAATTTCTGTGTTTCATCGTCAATAAGAAGGTGCAAGGTATACACTAAACCTGAAGTGAGGCATCGTAATCTAAAACTGGACTCACAGGAGATGTTCAAATCATAGAAAGTGAGAGTGTCAGTCCTCTTGTACTTAAGTCGGCATTGTGCCTTGTGTTTAAAATTCGGATGCAATTTCTGTGTTTCATCGTCAATAAGAAGGTGCAAGGTAAACAGTAAACCTGAAGTGAAGCATCGGAATCTAAAACTGGACTCACAGGAGAGGTTCAAATCACAGAAAGTGAGAGTGTCAGTCCTCTTGTACTTAAGTCGGCATTGTGCCTCTTGTATTAAATTCGGATGGACTTTCTGTGTTTCATCGTCAATAAGAAGGTCCAAGGGATACAGTATACCTGAAGTGAAGCATCGGAATCTAACAGTGGACTCACAGGAGAGGTTCAAATCATAGAAAGTTAGCGAATAAGACCACTTGTACTTAAGTCGGCATTGTGCCTTTTGTGTAAATTCGGATGCAAACTCTGTGTTTCATCGTCAATAGGAAGGTCCAAGGGATACTGTAAACCTGAACTGAAGAATCGGAATTTAAAACTGGACTCACAGGAGAGATTCAAGTCATAGAAAGTGAGAGTGTCAGTCCTCTTGTACTTAAGCCGGCATTGTGCCTTTTGTATTAAATTCGGATTCAAACTCTGTGTTTCATCGACAATAAGATGGTCCAAGGGATAAAGTAAACCTGAAGTGAAGCATCGGAACCTAAAACTGGACTCACAGGAAAGGTTCGAATCGTAGAAAGTGAGAGTGTGAGTTATCTTGTACTTAAGTCAGCATTGTGCCTTTTGTATTAAATTCGGATGCAATTTCTGTATTTCATCATCAAAAAGAAGGTGCAAGGTATACAGTAATCTTAAAGTGAAGAATCGGAATCTAAAACTGGACTCACAGGAGAGGTTCAAATCGTAGAAAGTGAGAGTGTCAGTCCACTTGTACTTAAGTCGGCATTGTGCCTTTTGTATTAAATTCGGATGCAATTTCTGTGATTCATCATCAATAAGAAGGTGCAAGGTATACAGTAAACCTGAAGTGAAGCATCGGAATCTAAAACTGGACTCACAGGAGAGGTTCAAATCGTTGAAAGTGAGAGGGTCAGTCCTCTTGAAGTTAAGTCGGCATTGTGCGTTTTGTTTTAAATTCGGATGCAATTTCTGTGTTTCATCGTCAATAAGAAGGTGCAAGGTATACAGTAAACCTGAAGTGAAGCATCGGAATCTAAAACTGGACGCACGGGAGAGGTTCAAATCGTAGAAAGTGAGAGTGTCAGTCCTCTTGTACTTAAGTCGGCATTGTGCCTTTTGTATTAAATTCGGATGCAATTTCAGTGTTTTATCGTCAATAAGAAGGTCCAAGGGATACAGTATACCTGAAGTGCAGCACCGGAATCTTAAACTGGAGTCACAGGAGAGGTTCAAATCATATAAAATGAGGGTGTCAGTCCTCTTGTACTTAGGTCGGCATTGTGCCTTTTGTATTAAATTCGAATACAATTTCTGTGTTTCATCATCAATAAGTAGGTGCAAGGTATACAGTAACCTTGAAGTGAAGAATCGGAATCTAAAACTGGACTCACAGGAGAGGTTCAAATCGTTGAAAGTGAGAGTGTGAGTTCTCTTGTACTTAAGTCGGCATTGTGCCTTTTGTATTAAATTCTGATGCAATTTCTGTGTTTCATCGTCAACAAGAAGGTGCAAGGTATTTAGTAATCTTGAAGTGAAGCATCACAATCGAAAGCTGGACTCGCAGGAGAGGTTCAAATCGTAGAAAGTGAGAGTGTCAGTCCTCTTGTACTTAGGTCGGCATTGTGCCTTTTGTATTAAATTCGGATACAATTTCTGTGTTTCATCATCAATAAGTAGGTGCAAGGTATACAGTAATCTTGAAGTGAAGAATCGGAATCTAAAACTGGACTCACAGGAGAGGTTCAAATCGTTGAAAGTGAGAGTGTGAGTTCTCTTGTACTTAAGTCGGCATTGTGCCTTTTGTATTAAATTCTGATGCAATTTCTGTGTTTCATCGTCAACAAGAAGGTGCAAGGTATACAGTAATCTTGAAGTGAAGCATCACAATCGAAAACTGGACTCGCAGGAGAGGTTCAAATCGTAGAAAGTGAGAGTGTCAGGCTTCTTGTACTTAAGTCGGCATTGTGCCTTTTGTATTAAATTCCGATGCAATTTCTGTGTTTCATCGTCAATAAGAAGGTCCAAGGGATACAGTAAACCTGAAGTGAAGCATCGGAATCTAAAACTGGACTCACAGGCGAGGTTCAAATCATAGAAAGAGAGAGTGTCAGTCCTCTTGTATTTAAGTCGGCATTGTGCCTTTTGTATTAAATTCGGATTCAAACTCTGTGTTTCATCGTCAATAAGAAGGTCCAAGGGATACAGTAAACCTGAAGTGAAGCATCGGAATCTAAAACAGGACTCACAGGAGAGGTTCAAATTATAGAAAGTGAGAGTGTCAGTCCTCTTGTACTTAGGTCGGCATTGTGTCTTTTGTATTAAATTCGGATGCAGTTTCTGTGTTTCATCGTCAATAAGTAGGTGCAAGGTATACAGTAATCTTAAAGTGAAGAATCTGAATCTAAATCTGGACTCACAGGAGAGGTTCAAATCGTAGAAAGTGAGAGTGTGAGTTCTCTTGTACTTAAGTCGGCATTGTGCCTTTTGTATTAAATTCGGATGCAATTTCTGTGTTTCATCGTCAACAAGAAGGTGCAAGGTATACAGTCATCATCAAGTGAAGCATCGGAATCTAAAACTGGACTCACAGGAGGGGTTCAAATCGTAGAAAGTGAGAGTGTCAGTCCTCATGTACTTAAGTCGGCAATGTGTCTTTTGTATTAAATTCGGATGCAAACTCTGTTTCATCGTCAATAAGAAGGTCCGAGGGATACAGTAAATCTGCAGTGAAGCATCGGAATCTAAAACTGGACTCACGGGAGAGGTTCAAATCGTAGAAAGTGAGAGTGTCAGTCCTCTTGTACTTAAGTCGGCATTGTGCCTTTTGTAATAAATTCGGATGCAATTTCTGTGTTTCATCGTCAATAACAAGGTGCAAGGTATACAGTAATCTTGAAGTGAAGCATCGGAACCTAAAACTGGACTCACAGGAGAGGTTCAAATCATAGAAAGTGAGAGTGTCAGTCCTCATGTACTTAAGTCGGCATTGTGCCTTTTGTATTAAATTCGGATGCAATTTCTGTGTTTCATCGTCAATAAGAAGGTGCAAGGTACACAGTAATTTTGAAGTGAAGCATCTTAATCTAAAACTGGACTCACAGGAGAGGTTCAAATCGTAGTAAGTGAGAGTGTCAGTGCTCTTGTACTTAAGTCGGCATTGTGCCTTTTGTATTAAATTTGGATGCATTTTCTGTGTTTCTTCGTCAAGAAGAAGGTGCAAGGTACACAGTAATCCTGAAGTGAAGAACTGGAATCAAAAACTGGACTCACAGGAGAGGTTCAAATCATAGAATGTGAGAGTGACAGTAATCTTGTAGTTTAGTCGGCATTGTGCCTTCTGTATTTAATTCTGATGCAATTTCTGTGCTTCATCGTCAATAAGTAGGTGCAAAGTATACAGTAATCATGAAGTGAAAAATCGGAGTCTAAAACTGCACTCACAGGAGAGGTTCAAATCGTAGAAAGTGAGAGTGTGAGTTCTTATGTACTTCAGTCGGCATTGTGCCTATTGTATTAAATTCGGATGCAATTTCTGTGTTTCATCGTCAACAAGAAGGTGCAAGGTATACAGTTATCGTGAAGTGTAGCATCGGAATCTAAAACTGGACTCACAGGAGAGGTTCAAATCGTAGAAAGAGGGAGTGTCAGTCCTCTTGTACTTAAGTCGGCGTTATGCCTTTTGTATTACATTCGGATGCAATTTATGTGTTTCATCGTCAATACGAAGGTGCAAGGTATACAGTAAACCTGAAGTGAAGCATCGGAATCTAATACTGGACTCACAGGAGAGGTTCAAATCGTTGAAAGTGAGAGGGTCAGTCCTCTTGTACTTAAACCGGCATTGTGCGTTTTGTTATAAATTTGGATGCGATTTCTGTGTTTCATCGTCAACAAGAAGGTGCAAGGTATACAGTAAACCTGAAGTGAAGCATCGGAATCTAAAACTGGACTCACAGGAGAGGTTCAAATCGTAGAAAGTGAGAGTGTCAGTCCTCTTGCACTTAAGTCGGCATTGTGCCTTTTGTATTAAATTCGGATGCAATTTCAGTGTTTCATCGTCAATAAGAAGGTCCAAGGGATACAGTATACCTGAAGTGAAGCATCGGAATCTAAAACTGGATTCACAGGAGAGGTTCAAATCATAGAAAGTTAGAGTGTTAGACCTCTTGTACTTAAGTCGGCATTGTGCCTTTTGTATTAAATTCGGATGCAATTTCTGTGTTTCCTCGTCAACAAGAAGGTGCAAGGTACACAGTAATGTTCAAGTGAAGTATCGGAATCTAAAACTGGACTCACAGGAGAGATTCAAATCACAGAAAGTGAGAGTGTCAGTCCTCTTGTACTTACGTCAGCATTGTTCATTTTGTATTAAATTCGGATGCAATTTCTGTGTTTCATCGTCAATAAGAAGGTGCAAGGTATACAGTAATCTTGAAGTGAAGCATCGGAATCGAAAACTGGACTCGCAGGAGAGGTTCAAATCATAGAAAGTGAGAGTGTCAGTCCTCTTGCACTTAGGTCGGCATTGTGCCTTTTGTATTAAATTCGGATGCAATTTCAGTGTTTCATCGTCAATAAGAAGGTCCAAGGGATACAGTATACCTGAAGTGAAGCATCGGAATCTAAAACTGGATTCACAGGAGAGGTTCAAATCATAGAAAGTTAGAGTGTTAGACCTCTTGTACTTAAGTCGGCATTGTGCCTTTTGTATTAAATTCCGATGCAATTTCTGTGCTTCATCGTCAATAAGAAGATGCAAGGTATACAGTAATCTTGAAGTGAAGCATCGGAATCTAAAACTGGACTCACAGGAGTAGTTCAAATCTTGGAAAGTGAGAGTGTCAGTCCTCTTGTACTTAAGTCGGCATTGTGTCCTTTGTATTAAATTCGGATGCAAACTCTGTTTCATCGTCAATAAGAGGGTCCAAGGGATACAGTAAACCTGAAGTGAAGCATCGGAATCTAAAACTGGTCTCACGGGAGAGGTTCAAATCGTAGAAAGTGAGAGTGTCAGTCCTCTTTTACTTAAGTCGGCATTGTGCCATTTGTATTAAATTCCGATGCAATTTCTGTGTTTCATCGTCAGTAACAAGGTGCAAGGTATACAGTAATCTTGAAGTAAAGCATCGGAATCTAAAACTGGACTCACAAGAGAGGTTCATATCGTAGAAAGTGAGAGTGTCAGTCCTCTTGTACTTAAGTCGGCATTGTGTCCTTTGTATTAAATTCGGATGCAAACTTTGTTTCATCGTCAATACGAAGGTCCAAGGGATACAGTAAACCTGAAGTGGAGCATCGGAATCTAAAACGGGACTCACGGGAGAGGTTCAAATCGTAGAAAGTGAGAGTGTCAGTCCTCTTTGACTTAAGTCGGCATTGTGCCTTTTGTATTAAATTCTGATGCAATTTCTGTGTTTCATCGTCAACAAGAAGATGCAAGGTATACAGTTATCTTGAAGTGAAGCTTCGGAAACTGAAAATGGACTCACAGGAGAGGTTCAAATCGTAGAAAGTGAGAGTGTCAGTCCTATTGTACTTAAGTCGGCATTGTGCTTTTGTATTCAATACGTATGCAATTTCTGTGTTTCCTCGTCAACAAGAAGGTGCAAGGTATACAGTAATATTGAAGTGAAGTATCGGAATCTAAAACTGGACTCACTGGAGAGGTTCAAATTACAGAAAGTGAGAGTGTCAGTCCTCTTGTACTTAAGTCGGCATTGTTCATTTTGTATTAAATTCGGATGCAATATCTGTGTTTCATCGTCAATAAGAAGGTGCAAGGTATACAGTAATCTTGAAGTGAAGCATCACAATCGAAAACTGGACTCGCAGGAAAGGTTCAAATCGTAGAAAGTGAGAGTGTCAGGCCTCTTGTACTTATGTCGGCATTGTGTCTTTTGTATTAAATTCGGATGCGATTTCTGTGATTCATCGTCAATAAGAAGGTGCAAGGTATACAGTAGTCTTGAAAATGAAGCATCGAAATCTAAAACTGGACCCACAGTAGAGTTTCAAATCATAGAAACTGAGAGTGTCAGTCCTCTTGTACTTAAGTCGGCATTGTGCCTTTTGTATTAGATTCGGATGCAATTTCTGTGTTTCATCGTCAATAAGTAGGTGCAAGGTACACAGTAATGTTGAAGTGAAGTATCGGAATCTAAAACTGGACTCACAGGAGAGGTTCAAATCACAGAAAGTGAGAGTGTCAGTCCTCTTGTACTTAAGTCGGCATTGTGCCTTTTGTATTAAATTCAGATGCAATTTCTGTGTTTCATCGTCAATAAGAAGGTGCAAGGTATACAGTAGTCTTGAAGTGAAGCATCGGAATCTAAAACTGGACTCACAAAAGAGGTTCAAATCATAGAAAGTGAGAGTGTCAGTCCTCATGTACTTAAGTCGGCATTGTGCCTTTTGTATTAAATTCGGATGCAATTTCTGTGTTTCATCGTCAATAAGATGGTGCAAGGTATACAGTAATTTTGAAGTGAAGCATCGGAATCTAAAATTGGACACACAGGAGAGGTTCAAATCGTAGAAAGTGAGAGTGTCAGTGCTCTTGTACTTAAGTCGGCATTGTGCCTTTTGTATTAAATTTGGATGCATTTTCTGTGTTTCATCGTCAAGAAGAAGGTGCAAGGTATACAGTAATCCTGAAGTGAAGAATCGGAATCTAAAACTGGACCCACAGGAGAGGTTCAATTCATAGAATGTGAGAGTGACAGTCCTCTTGTACTTAAGTCGGTATTGTGCCTTTTGTATTAAATTCGGATGCAATTTCTGTGTTTCATCGTCAATAAGATGGTGCAAGGTATACAGTAATTTTGAAGTGAAGCATCGGAATCTAAAATTGGACTCACAGGAGAGGTTCAAATCGTAGAAAGTGAGAGTGTCAGTGCTCTTGTACTTAAGTCGGCATTGTGCCTTTTGTATTAAATTTGGATGCATTTTCTGTGTTTCATCGTCAAGAAGAAGGTGCAAGGTATACAGTAATCCTGAAGTGAAGCATCGGAATCTAAAACTGGACTCACAGGAGAGGTTCAAATCGTAGAAAGTGAGAGTGTCAGTCTACTTGTACTTATGTCGGCATTGTGTGTTTTTTATTAAATTCGGATGCAATTTCTGTAATTCATCGTCAATAAGAAGATGCAAGGTATACAGTAATCTTGAAAATGAAGCATCGAAATCTAAAACTGGACCCACAGGACAGTTTCAAATCATAGGAACTGAGAGTGTCAATCCTCTTGTACTAAAGTCGGCATTGAGCTTTTGTATTAAATTCCGATGCAATTTCTGTGCTTCATCGTCAATACGAAGATGGAAGGTATACAGTAATCTTGAAGTGAATCATCGGAATCTAAAACTGGACTCACAGGAGAGGTTCAAATCGTAGAAAGTGAGAGTGTCATTCCTCTTGTACTTAAGTCGGCATTGTGCCTTATGTATTAAATTCCGATGCAATTTCTGTGTTTCATCGTCAATAAGAAGGTGCAAGGTATACACTAAACCTGAAGTGAGGCATCGTAATCTAAAACTGGACTCACAGGAGATGTTCAAATCATAGAAAGTGAGAGTGTCAGTCCTCTTGTACTTAAGTCGGCATTGTGCCTTGTGTTTAAAATTCGGATGCAATTTCTGTGTTTCATCGTCAATAAGAAGGTGCAAGGTAAACAGTAAACCTGAAGTGAAGCATCGGAATCTAAAACTGGACTCACAGGAGAGGTTCAAATCACAGAAAGTGAGAGTGTCAGTCCTCTTGTACTTAAGTCGGCATTGTGCCTCTTGTATTAAATTCGGATGGACTTTCTGTGTTTCATCGTCAATAAGAAGGTCCAAGGGATACAGTATACCTGAAGTGAAGCATCGGAATCTAACAGTGGACTCACAGGAGAGGTTCAAATCATAGAAAGTTAACGAATAAGACCACTTGTACTTAAGTCGGCATTGTGCCTTTTGTGTAAATTCGGATGCAAACTCTGTGTTTCATCGTCAATAGGAAGGTCCAAGGGATACTGTAAACCTGAACTGAAGAATCGGAATTTAAAACTGGACTCACAGGAGAGATTCAAGTCATAGAAAGTGAGAGTGTCAGTCCTCTTGTACTTAAGCCGGCATTGTGCCTTTTGTATTAAATTCGGATTCAAACTCTGTGTTTCATCGACAATAAGATGGTCCAAGGGATAAAGTAAACCTGAAGTGAAGCATCGGAACCTAAAACTGGACTCACAGGAAAGGTTCGAATCGTAGAAAGTGAGAGTGTGAGTTATCTTGTACTTAAGTCAGCATTGTGCCTTTTGTATTAAATTCGGATGCAATTTCTGTATTTCATCATCAAAAAGAAGGTGCAAGGTATACAGTAATCTTAAAGTGAAGAATCGGAATCTAAAACTGGACTCACAGGAGAGGTTCAAATCGTAGAAAGTGAGAGTGTCAGTCCACTTGTACTTAAGTCGGCATTGTGCCTTTTGTATTAAATTCGGATGCAATTTCTGTGATTCATCATCAATAAGAAGGTGCAAGGTATACAGTAAACCTGAAGTGAAGCATCGGAATCTAAAACTGGACTCACAGGAGAGGTTCAAATCGTTGAAAGTGAGAGGGTCAGTCCTCTTGAAGTTAAGTCGGCATTGTGCGTTTTGTTTTAAATTCGGATGCAATTTCTGTGTTTCATCGTCAATAAGAAGGTGCAAGGTATACAGTAAACCTGAAGTGAAGCATCGGAATCTAAAACTGGACGCACGGGAGAGGTTCAAATCGTAGAAAGTGAGAGTGTCAGTCCTCTTGTACTTAAGTCGGCATTGTGCCTTTTGTATTAAATTCGGATGCAATTTCAGTGTTTTATCGTCAATAAGAAGGTCCAAGGGATACAGTATACCTGAAGTGCAGCACCGGAAACTTAAACTGGAGTCACAGGAGAGGTTCAAATCATATAAAATGAGGGTGTCAGTCCTCTTGTACTTAGGTCGGCATTGTGCCTTTTGTATTAAATTCGAATACAATTTCTGTGTTTCATCATCAATAAGTAGGTGCAAGGTATACAGTAACCTTGAAGTGAAGAATCGGAATCTAAAACTGGACTCACAGGAGAGGTTCAAATCGTTGAAAGTGAGAGTGTGAGTTCTCTTGTACTTAAGTCGGCATTGTGCCTTTTGTATTAAATTCTGATGCAATTTCTGTGTTTCATCGTCAACAAGAAGGTGCAAGGTATTTAGTAATCTTGAAGTGAAGCATCACAATCGAAAGCTGGACTCGCAGGAGAGGTTCAAATCGTAGAAAGTGAGAGTGTCAGTCCTCTTGTACTTAGGTCGGCATTGTGCCTTTTGTATTAAATTCGGATACAATTTCTGTGTTTCATCGTCAATAAGTAGGTGCAAGGTATACAGTAATCTTGAAGTGAAGAATCGGAATCTAAAACTGGACTCACAGGAGAGGTTCAAATCGTTGAAAGTGAGAGTGTGAGTTCTCTTGTACTTAAGTCGGCATTGTGCCTTTTGTAGTAAATTCTGATGCAATTTCTGTGTTTCATCGTCAACAAGAAGGTGCAAGGTATACAGTAATCTTGAAGTGAAGCATCACAATCGAAAACTGGACTCGCAGGAGAGGTTCAAATCGTAGAAAGTGAGAGTGTCAGGCTTCTTGTACTTAAGTCGGCATTGTGCCTTTTGTATTAAATTCCGATGCAATTTCTGTGTTTCATCGTCAATAAGAAGGTCCAAGGGATACAGTAAACCTGAAGTGAAGCATCGGAATCTAAAACTGGACTCACAGGCGAGGTTCAAATCATAGAAAGAGAGAGTGTCAGTCCTCTTGTATTTAAGTCGGCATTGTGCCTTTTGTATTAAATTCGGATTCAAACTCTGTGTTTCATCGTCAATAAGAAGGTCCAAGGGATACAGTAAACCTGAAGTGAAGCATCGGAATCTAAAACAGGACTCACAGGAGAGGTTCAAATTATAGAAAGTGAGAGTGTCAGTCCTCTTGTACTTAGGTCGGCATTGTGTCTTTTGTATTAAATTCGGATGCAGTTTCTGTGTTTCATCGTCAATAAGTAGGTGCAAGGTATACAGTAATCTTAAAGTGAAGAATCTGAATCTAAATCTGGACTCACAGGAGAGGTTCAAATCGTAGAAAGTGAGAGTGTGAGTTCTCTTGTACTTAAGTCGGCATTGTGCCTTTTGTATTAAATTCGGATGCAATTTCTGTGTTTCATCGTCAACAAGAAGGTGCAAGGTATACAGTCATCATCAAGTGAAGCATCGGAATCTAAAACTGGACTCACAGGAGGGGTTCAAATCGTAGAAAGTGAGAGTGTCAGTCCTCATGTACTTAAGTCGGCAATGTGTCTTTTGTATTAAATTCGGATGCAAACTCTGTTTCATCGTCAATAAGAAGGTCCGAGGGATACAGTAAATCTGCAGTGAAGCATCGGAATCTAAAACTGGACTCACGGGAGAGGTTCAAATCGTAGAAAGTGAGAGTGTCAGTCCTCTTGTACTTAAGTCGGCATTGTGCCTTTTGTAATAAATTCGGATGCAATTTCTGTGTTTCATCGTCAATAACAAGGTGCAAGGTATACAGTAATCTTGAAGTGAAGCATCGGAACCTAAAACTGGACTCACAGGAGAGGTTCAAATCATAGAAAGTGAGAGTGTCAGTCCTCATGTACTTAAGTCGGCATTGTGCCTTTTGTATTAAATTCGGATGCAATTTCTGTGTTTCATCGTCAATAAGAAGGTGCAAGGTACACAGTAATTTTGAAGTGAAGCATCTTAATCTAAAACTGGACTCACAGGAGAGGTTCAAATCGTAGTAAGTGAGAGTGTCAGTGCTCTTGTACTTAAGTCGGCATTGTGCCTTTTGTATTAAATTTGGATGCATTTTCTGTGTTTCTTCGTCAAGAAGAAGGTGCAAGGTACACAGTAATCCTGAAGTGAAGAACTGGAATCAAAAACTGGACTCACAGGAGAGGTTCAAATCATAGAATGTGAGAGTGACAGTAATCTTGTAGTTTAGTCGGCATTGTGCCTTCTGTATTTAATTCTGATGCAATTTCTGTGCTTCATCGTCAATAAGTAGGTGCAAAGTATACAGTAATCATGAAGTGAAAAATCGGAGTCTAAAACTGCACTCACAGGAGAGGTTCAAATCGTAGAAAGTGAGAGTGTGAGTTCTTATGTACTTCAGTCGGCATTGTGCCTATTGTATTAAATTCGGATGCAATTTCTGTGTTTCATCGTCAACAAGAAGGTGCAAGGTATACAGTTATCGTGAAGTGTAGCATCGGAATCTAAAACTGGACTCACAGGAGAGGTTCAAATCGTAGAAAGAGGGAGTGTCAGTCCTCTTGTACTTAAGTCGGCGTTATGCCTTTTGTATTACATTCGGATGCAATTTATGTGTTTCATCGTCAATACGAAGGTGCAAGGTATACAGTAAACCTGAAGTGAAGCATCGGAATCTAATACTGGACTCACAGGAGAGGTTCAAATCGTTGAAAGTGAGAGGGTCAGTCCTCTTGTACTTAAACCGGCATTGTGCGTTTTGTTATAAATTTGGATGCGATTTCTGTGTTTCATCGTCAACAAGAAGGTGCAAGGTATACAGTAAACCTGAAGTGAAGCATCGGAATCTAAAACTGGACTCACAGGAGAGGTTCAAATCGTAGAAAGTGAGAGTGTCAGTCCTCTTGCACTTAAGTCGGCATTGTGCCTTTTGTATTAAATTCGGATGCAATTTCAGTGTTTCATCGTCAATAAGAAGGTCCAAGGGATACAGTATACCTGAAGTGAAGCATCGGAATCTAAAACTGGATTCACAGGAGAGGTTCAAATCATAGAAAGTTAGAGTGTTAGACCTCTTGTACTTAAGTCGGCATTGTGCCTTTTGTATTAAATTCGGATGCAATTTCTGTGTTTCCTCGTCAACAAGAAGGTGCAACGTACACAGTAATGTTCAAGTGAAGTATCGGAATCTAAAACTGGACTCACAGGAGAGATTCAAATCACAGAAAGTGAGAGTGTCAGTCCTCTTGTACTTACGTCAGCATTGTTCATTTTGTATTAAATTCGGATGCAATTTCTGTGTTTCATCGTCAATAAGAAGGTGCAAGGTATACAGTAATCTTGAAGTGAAGCATCGGAATCGAAAACTGGACTCGCAGGAGAGGTTCAAATCATAGAAAGTGAGAGTGTCAGTCCTCTTGCACTTAAGTCGGCATTGTGCCTTTTGTATTAAATTCGGATGCAATTTCAGTGTTTCATCGTCAATAAGAAGGTCCAAGGGATACAGTATACCTGAAGTGAAGCATCGGAATCTAAAACTGGATTCACAGGAGAGGTTCAAATCATAGAAAGTTAGAGTGTTAGACCTCTTGTACTTAAGTCGGCATTGTGCCTTTTGTATTAAATTCCGATGCAATTTCTGTGCTTCATCGTCAATAAGAAGATGCAAGGTATACAGTAATCTTGAAGTGAAGCATCGGAATCTAAAACTGGACTCACAGGAGTAGTTCAAATCTTGGAAAGTGAGAGTGTCAGTCCTCTTGTACTTAAGTCGGCATTGTGTCCTTTGTATTAAATTCGGATGCAAACTCTGTTTCATCGTCAATAAGAGGGTCCAAGGGATACAGTAAACCTGAAGTGAAGCATCGGAATCTAAAACTGGTCTCACGGGAGAGGTTCAAATCGTAGAAAGTGAGAGTGTCAGTCCTCTTTTACTTAAGTCGGCATTGTGCCATTTGTATTAAATTCCGATGCAATTTCTGTGTTTCATCGTCAGTAACAAGGTGCAAGGTATACAGTAATCTTGAAGTAAAGCATCGGAATCTAAAACTGGACTCACAAGAGAGGTTCATATCGTAGAAAGTGAGAGTGTCAGTCCTCTTGTACTTAAGTCGGCATTGTGTCCTTTGTATTAAATTCGGATGCAAACTTTGTTTCATCGTCAATACGAAGGTCCAAGGGATACAGTAAACCTGAAGTGGAGCATCGGAATCTAAAACGGGACTCACGGGAGAGGTTCAAATCGTAGAAAGTGAGAGTGTCAGTCCTCTTTGACTTAAGTCGGCATTGTGCCTTTTGTATTAAATTCTGATGCAATTTCTGTGTTTCATCGTCAACAAGAAGATGCAAGGTATACAGTTATCTTGAAGTGAAGCTTCGGAAACTGAAAATGGACTCACAGGAGAGGTTCAAATCGTAGAAAGTGAGAGTGTCAGTCCTATTGTACTTAAGTCGGCATTGTGCTTTTGTATTCAATACGTATGCAATTTCTGTGTTTCCTCGTCAACAAGAAGGTGCAAGGTATACAGTAATATTGAAGTGAAGTATCGGAATCTAAAACTGGACTCACTGGAGAGGTTCAAATTACAGAAAGTGAGAGTGTCAGTCCTCTTGTACTTAAGTCGGCATTGTTCATTTTGTATTAAATTCGGATGCAATATCTGTGTTTCATCGTCAATAAGAAGGTGCAAGGTATACAGTAATCTTGAAGTGAAGCATCACAATCGAAAACTGGACTCGCAGGAAAGGTTCAAATCGTAGAAAGTGAGAGTGTCAGGCCTCTTGTACTTATGTCGGCATTGTGTCTTTTGTATTAAATTCGGATGCGATTTCTGTGATTCATCGTCAATAAGAAGGTGCAAGGTATACAGTAGTCTTGAAAATGAAGCATCGAAATCTAAAACTGGACCCACAGTAGAGTTTCAAATCATAGAAACTGAGAGTGTCAGTCCTCTTGTACTTAAGTCGGCATTGTGCCTTTTGTATTAGATTCGGATGCAATTTCTGTGTTTCATCGTCAATAAGTAGGTGCAAGGTACACAGTAATGTTGAAGTGAAGTATCGGAATCTAAAACTGGACTCACAGGAGAGGTTCAAATCACAGAAAGTGAGAGTGTCAGTCCTCTTGTACTTAAGTCGGCATTGTGCCTTTTGTATTAAATTCAGATGCAATTTCTGTGTTTCATCGTCAATAAGAAGGTGCAAGGTATACAGTAATCTTGAAGTGAAGCATCGGAATCTAAAACTGGACTCACAAAAGAGGTTCAAATCATAGAAAGTGAGAGTGTCAGTCCTCATGTACTTAAGTCGGCATTGTGCCTTTTGTATTAAATTCGGATGCAATTTCTGTGTTTCATCGTCAATAAGATGGTGCAAGGTATACAGTAATTTTGAAGTGAAGCATCGGAATCTAAAATTGGACACACAGGAGAGGTTCAAATCGTAGATAGTGAGAGTGTCAGTGCTCTTGTACTTAAGTCGGCATTGTGCCTTTTGTATTAAATTTGGATGCATTTTCTGTGTTTCATCGTCAAGAAGAAGGTGCAAGGTATACAGTAATCCTGAAGTGAAGAATCGGAATCTAAAACTGGACCCACAGGAGAGGTTCAATTCATAGAATGTGAGAGTGACAGTCCTCTTGTACTTAAGTCGGTATTGTGCCTTCTGTATTAAATTCGGATGCAATTTCTGTGTTTCATCGTCAATAAGAAGGTGCAAGGTCTACAGTAAACCTGAAGTGAAGCATCGGAATCTAGAACTGGACTCACAGGAGATGTTCAAATCATAGAAAGTTAGAGAATCAGACCACTTGAACTTAAGTCGGCATTGTGCCTTTTGTATTAAATTCAGATGCAATTTCTGTGTTTCATCGTCAATAAGAAGGTGCAAGGTATACAGTAATCTTGAAGTGAAGCATCGGAATCTAAAACTGGACTCACAGGAGAGGTTCAAATCATAGAAAGTAAGAGTGTCAGTCCTCATGTACTTAAGTCGGCATTGTGCCTTTTGTATTAAATTCGGATGCAGTTTCTGTGTTTCATCGTCAATAAGTAGGTGCAAGGTATACAGTAATCTTAAAGTGAAGAATCGGAATCTAAAACTGGACTCACAGGAGGGGTTCAAATCGTAGAAAGTGAGAGTGTGAGTTCTCTTGTACTTAAGTCGGCATTGTGCCTTTTGTATTAAATTTAGATGCAATTTCTGTGTTTCATCGTCAACAAGAAGGTGCAAGGTATACAGTCATCTTGAAGTGAATCATCGGAATCTGAAACTGGACTCACAGGAGAGGTTCAAATCGTAGAAAGTGAGAGTGTCAGTCCACTTGTACTTAAGTCGGCATTGTCCCTTTTGTATTAAATTCGGATGCAATTTCTGTGCTTCATCGTCAATAAGAAGATGCAAGGTATACAGAATCTTGAAGTGAAGAATCGGAATCTAAAGCTGGACTCACAGGATAGGTTCAAATCGTAGAAAGTGAGAGTGTCAGTCCTCTTGTACTTAAGTCGGCATTGTGTCTTTTGTATCAAATTCGGATGCAAACTCTGTTTCATCGTCAATAAGAAGGTCCAAGGGATACAGTAAACCTGAAGTGAAGCATCGGAATCTAAAACTGGACTCACGGGAGAGGTTCAAATCGTAGAAAGTGAGAGTGTCAGTCCTCTTGAACTTAAGTCGGCATTGTGCCTTTTGTATTAGATTCGGATGCAATTTCTGTGTTTCATCGTCAATAAGTAGGTGCAAGGTATACAGTAATCTTAAAGTGAAGAATCGGAATCTAAAACTGGACTCACAGAAGAGGTTGAAATCGTAGAAAGTGTGAGTGTGAGTTCTCTTGTACTTAAGTCGGCATTGTGCATTTTGTATTAAATTCGGATGCAATATCTGTTTCATCGTCAACAAGAAAGTGCAAGGTATACAGTCATCTTGAAGTAAAGCATCGGAATCTAAAACTGGACTCACAGGAGGGATTCAAATCGTAGACAGTGAGAGTGTCAGTCCTCTTGTACTTAAGTCGGCATTGTGCCTTTTGTATTAAATTCGGATGCAATTTCTGTGTTTCCTCGTCAATAAGAAAGTGCAAGGTATACAGTAATATTGAAGTGAAGTATTGGAATCTAAAACTGGACTCGCAGGAGAGGTTGAAATCACAGAAAGTGAGAGTCTCTGTCCTCTTGTACTTAAGTCGGCATTGTGCATTTTGTATTTAATTCGGATGCAATTTATGTGTTTCATCTTCACAAAGTAGGTGAAAGGTATACAGTAATCTTGAAGTGAAGCATCGGAATCTAAAACTGGACTCATAGGAGAGGTTCATATCATAGAAACTGAGAGTGTCAGTCCTCTTGTACTTAAGTCGGCATTGTGCCTTTTGTATTAAATTCCGATGCAATTTCTGTGTTTCCTCGTCAATAAGAAAGTGCAAGGTATACAGTTATATTGAAGTGAAGTATCCTAATCTAAAACTGGACTCGCGGGAGAGGTTCAAATCGTAGAAAGTGAGAGTGTCAGGCCTCTTGTACTTATGTCGGAATTGTGCCTTTTGTATTAAATTTGGATGCATTTTCTGTGTTTCATCGTCAAGAAGAAGGTGCAAGGTATACAGTAATCCTGAAGTGAAGAATCGGAATCTAAAACTGGACTCACAGGAGAGGTTCAAATCATAGAATGTGAGAGTGACAGTCCTCTTGTACTTAAGTCGGTATTGTGCCTTCTGTATTAAATTCGGATGCAATTTCTGTGTTTCATCGTCAATAAGAAGGTGCAAGGGATACAGTAAACCTGAAGTGAAGCATCGGAATCTAGAACTGGACTCACAGGAGATGTTCAAATCATAGAAAGTTAGAGAATCAGACCACTTGTACTTAAGTCGGCACTGTGCCTTTTGTATTAAATTCGGATGCAAACTCTGTGTTTCATCGTCAATAGGAAGGTCCAAGGGATACAGTAAACCTGAAGTGAAGCATCGGAATCTAAAACTGGACTCACAGGCGAGGTTCAAATCATAGAAAGTGAGAGTGTCAGTCCTCTTGTACATAAGTCGGCATTGTGCATTTTGTATTTAATTCGGATGCAATTTCTGTGTTTCATCGTCACAAAGAAAGTGAAAGGTATACAGTAATCTTGAAGTGAAGCATCGGAATCTAAAACTGGATCACAGGAGAGGTTCAAATCGTAGAAAGTGAGAGTGTCAGTCCACTTGTACTTGAGTCGGTCTTGTGCCTTCTGTATTAAATTCGGATGCAATTTCTGTGTTTCATCGTCAATAAGAAGATGCAAGGTATACAGTAAACCTGAAGTGAAGCATCGGAATCTAGATCTGGACTCACAGAAGATGTTCAAATCATAGAAAGTTAGAGAATCAGACCACTTGTACTTAAGTCGGCATTGTGCCTTTTGTATTAAATTCGGATTCAAACTCTGTGTTTCATCGTCAATAAGAAGGTCCAAGGGATACAGTAAACCTGAAGTGAAGCATCGGAATCTAAAACAGGACTCACAGGAGAGGTTCAAATTATAGAAAATGAGAGTGTCAGTCCTCTTGTACTTAGGTCGGCATTGTGCCTTTTGTAATAATTCGGATGCAGTTTCTGTGTTTCATCGTCAATAAGTAGGTGCAAGGTATACTGTAATCTTAAAGTGAAGAATCGGAATCTAAAACTGGACTCACAGGAGAGGTTCAAATCGTAGAAAGTGAGAGTGTGAGTTCTCTTGTACTTAAGTCGGCATTGTGCCTTTTGTATTAAATTCGGATGCAGTTTCTATGTTTCATCGTCAACAAGAAGGTGCAAGGTATACAGTCTTCTTGAAGTGAAGCATCGGAATCTAAAACTGGACTCACAGGAGGGGTTCAAATCACAGAAGGTGAGAGTCTCAGTCCTCTTGTACTTAAGTCGGCATTGTGCATTTTGTATTTAATTCGGATGCAATTTCTGTGTTTCATCGTCACAAAGAAAGTGAAAGGTATACAGTAATCTTGAAGTGAAGCATCGGAATCTAAAACTGGACTCACAGGAGAGGTTCAAATCTTAGAAAGTGAGAGTGTCAGTCCGCTTGTACTTAAGTCGGCATTGTGAATTTTGTATTAAATTCGGATGCAATTTCTGTGCTTCATCGTCAATAAGAAGATGCAAGGTATACAGTAATCTTGAAGTGAAGCATCGGAATCTAAAGCTGGACTCACAGGATAGGTTCAAATCGTAGTAAGTGAGAGTGTCAGTCCTCTTGTACTTAAGTCGGTATTGTGTCTTTTGTATTAAATTCGGATGCAAACTCTGTTTCATCGTCAATAAGAAGGTCCAAGGGATACAGTAAACCTGAAGTGAAACATCGGAATCTAAAACTGGACTCACGGGAGAGGTTCAAATCGTAGAAAGTGAGATTGTCAGTCCTCTTGAACTTATGTCGGCATTGTGCCTTTTGTATTAAATTCGGATGCAATTTCTGTGATTCATCGTCAATATGAAGGTGCAAGGTATACAGTAATCTTGAAAATGAAGCATCGAAATCTTAAACTGGACCCACAGGAGAGTTTCAAATTCTAGAAACTGAGAGTGTCAGTCCTCTTGTACTAAAGTCGGCATTGTGCCTTTTGTATTAAATTCCGATGCAATTTCTGTGCTTCATCGTCAATAAGAAGATGCAAGGTATACAGTAATCTTGAAGTGAACCATCGGAATCTAAAACTGGACTCACATTAGAGGTTCAAATCGTAGAAGGTGAGAGTGTCAGTCCTCTTGTACTTAAGTCGGCAATGTGTCTTTTGTATTAAATTCGGATGCAAACTCTGTTTCATCGTCAATAAGAAGGTCCAAGGGATACAGTAAACCTGAAGTGAAGCATCGGAATCTAAAACTGGACTCACAGGAGGGATTCAAATCGTAGAAAGTGAGAGTGTCAGTCCTCCTGTACTTAAGTCGGCATTGTGCCTTTTGTATTAAATTCGGATGCAATTTCTGTGTTTCATCGTCAACAAGAAGGTGCAAGGTATACAGTCATCTTGAAGTGAAGCATCGGAATCTAAAACTGGACTCACAGGAGGGATTCAAATCGTAGAAAGTGAGAGTGTTAGTCCTCTTGTACTTAAGTCGGCATTGTGCCTTTTGTATTAAATTCGGATGCAATTTCTGTGTTTCCTCGTCAATAAGAAAGTGCAAGGTATACAGTAATATTGAAGTGAAGTATCGGAATCTAAAACTGGACTCACAGGAGAGGTTCAAATCACAGAAAGTGAGAGTCTCGGTCCTCTTGTACGTAAGTCGGCATTGTGCATTTTGTATTTAATTCGGATGCAATTTCTGTGTTTCGTCGTCACAAAGAAGGTGAAAGGTATACAGTAATCTTGAAGTGAAGCATCGGAATCTAAATCTGGACTCACAGGAGAGGTTCATATCATAGAAACTGAGAGTGTCAGACCTCTTGTACTTAAGTCGGCATTGTGCCTTTTGTATTAAATTCCGATGCAATTTCTGTGTTTCCTCGTCAATAAGAAAGTGCAAGGTATACAGTTATATTGAAGTGAAGTATCGGAATCTAAAACTGGACTCGCAGGAGAGGTTCAAATCGTAGAAAGTGAGAGTGTCAGTCCTCTTGTACTTATGTCGGCATTGTGTCTTTTTTATTAAATTCGGAAGCAATTTCTGTGATTCATCGTCAATAAGAAGGTGCAAGGTATACAGTAGTCTTGAAAATGAAGCATCGAAATCTAAAACTGGACCCACAGGAGAGTTTCAAACCATAGAAACTGAGAGTGTCAGTCCTCTTGTACTTAAGTCGGCATTGTGCCTTTTGTATCAAATTCGGATGCAATTTCTGTGTTTCATCGTCAATAAGTAGGTGCAAAGTATACAGTAATCATGAAGTGAAGAATCGGAGTCTAAAACTGGACTCACAGGAGAGGTTCAAATCGTAGAAAGTGAGAGTGTGAGTTCTTATGTACTTAAGTCGGCATTGTGCCTATTGTATTAAATTCGGATGCAATTTCTGTGTTTCATCGTCAGCAAGAAGTTGCAAGGTATACAGTTATCTTGAAGTGAAGCATCGGACTCTAAAACTGGACTCACAGGAGAGGTTCAAATCGTAGAAAGAGGGAGTGTCAGTGCTCTTGTACTTAAGTCGGCGTTGTGCCTTTTGTATTAAATTCGGATGCAATATCTGTGTTTCATCGTCAATACGAAGGTGCATGGTATACAGTAAACCTGAAGTGAAGCATCGGAATCTAGAACTGGACTCACAGGAGATGTTCAAATCATAGAAAGTTAGAGAATCAGACCACTTGTACTTAAGTCGGCATTGTGCCTTTTGTATTAAATTCGGATGCAAACTCTGTGTTTCATCGTCAATAGGAAGGTCCAAGGGATACAGTAAACCTGAAGTGAAGCATCGGAATCTAAAACTGGACTCACATGCGAGGTTCAAATCATAGAAAGAGAGAGTGTCAGTCCTCTTGTACCTAAGTCGGCATTGTGCATTTTGTATTTAATTCGGATGCAGTTTCTGTGTTTCATCGTCACAAAGAAAGTGAAAGGTATACAGTAATCTTGAGGTGAAGCATCGGAATCTAAAACTGGACTCACAGGAGAGGTTCAAATCGTAGAAAGTGAGAGTGTCAGTCCACTTGTTCTTAAGTCGGCGTTGTGCCTTTTGTATTAAATTCGGATGCAATTTCTGTGCTTCATCGTCAATAAGAAGATGCAAGGTATACAGTAATCTTGAAGTGAAGCATCGGAATCTACAGCTGGACTCACAGGATAGGTTCACATCGTAGAAAGTGAGAGTGTCAGTCCTCTTGTACTTAAGTCGGCAATGTGTCTTTTGTATTAAATTCGGATGCAAACTCTGTTTCATCGTCAATAAGAAGGTCCAAGGGATACAGTAAACCTGAAGTGAAGCATCGGAATCTAAAACTGGACTCATGGGAGAGGTTCAAATCGTAGAAAGTGAGAGTGTCAGTCCTCTTGAACTTATGTCGGCATTGTGCCTTTTGTATTAAATTCGGATGCAATTTCTGTGTTTCATCGTCAATAACTAGGTGCAAGGTATACTGTAATCTTAAAGTGAAGAATCGGAATCTAAAACTGGACCCACAGAAGAGGTTGAAATCGTAGAAAGTGAGAGTGTGAGTTCTCTTGTACTTAAGTCGGCATTGTGCCTTTTGTATTAAATTCGGATGCAATTTCTGTGTTTCATCATCGACAAGAAGGTGCAAGGTATACAGTCATCTTGAAGTGAAGCATCGGAATCTAAAACTGGACTCACAGGAGGGATTCAAATCGTAGAAAGTGAGAGTGTCAGTCCTCTTGTACTTAAGTCGGCATTGTGCCTTTTGTATTAAATTCGGATGCAATTTCTGTGTTTCCTCGTCATTAAGAAAGTGCAAGATATACAGTAATATTGAAGTGAAGTATCGGAATCTAAAACTGGACTCACAGAAGGGGTTGAAATCGTAGAAAGTGAGAGTGTGAGTTCTCTTGTATTAAAGTCGGCATTGTGCCTTTTGTATTAAATTCGGATGCAATTTCTGTGTTTCATCGTCAACAAGAAGGTGCAAGGTATACAGTAATCATGAAGTGAAGAATCGGAGTCTAAAACTGGACTCACAGGTGAGGTTCAAATTGTAGAAAGTGAGAGTGTGAGTTCTTATGTACTTCAGCCGGCATTATGGGTATTGTATTTAATTCGGATGCAATTTCTGTGTTTCATCGTCAACAAGAGGGTGCAAGGTATACAGTTATCTTGAAGTGAAGCATCGGAAACTAAAACTGGACTCACAGGAGAGGTTCAAATCGTAGAAAGAGGGAGTGTCAGTCCTCATGTACTATAGTCGGCGTTGTGCCTTTTGTATTACATTCGGATGCAATTTATGTTTTTCATCGTCAATACGAAGGTGCAAGGTATACAGTAAACCTAAAGTGAAGCATCGGAATCTAATACTGGACTCACTGGAGAGGTTCAAATCGTTGAAAGTGAGAGGGTCAGTCCTCTTGTACTTAAAGCGGCATTGTGCGTTTTGTTTTAAATTCGGATGCAATTTCTGTGTTTCATCGTCAATAAGAAGGTGCAAGGTATACAGTAAACCTGAAGTGAAGCATCGGAATCTAAAACTGGAATCACAGGAGAGGTTCAAATCGTAGAAAGTGAGAGTGTCAGTCCTCTTGTACTTAAGTCGGCATTGTGCCTTTTGTATTAAATTCGGATGCAATTTCTGTGATTCATCGTCAATAATAAGGTGCAAGGTATACAGTAGTCTTGAAAATGAAGCATCGAAATCTAAAACTGGACCCACAGGAGAGTTTCAAATCGTAGAAACTGAGAGTGTCAGTCCTCTTGTACTTAAGTCGGCATTGTGCCTTTTGTATTAAATTCCGATGCATTTTCTGTGCTTTATCGTCAATAAGAAGATGCAAGGTATACAGTAATCTTGAAGTGAAGCATCGGAATCCAAAACTGGACTCATAGGAGAGGTTCAAATCGTAGAAAGTGAGAGTGTCAGTCCTCTTGTACTTAAGTCGGCATTGTGTCCTTTGTATTAAATTCGGATGCAAACTCTGTTTCATCGTCAATAAGAAGGTCCAAGGGATACAGTAAACCTGAAGTGAAGCATCGGAATCTAAAACTGGACTCACGGGAGAGGTTCATATCGTAGAAAGTGAGAGTGTCAGTCCTCTTGTACTTAAGTCGGCATTGTGCCTTTTGTATTAAATTCGGATGCAATTTCTGTGTTTCATCGTCAATAACAAAGGGCAAGGTATACAGTAATCTTGAAGTGAAGCATCGGAATCTAAAACTGGACTCACAGGAGAGGTTCAAATCATAGAAAGTGAGAGTGTCAGTCCTCATGTACTTAAGTCGGCATTGTGCTTTTTGTATTAAATTCGGATGCAATTTCTGTGTTTCATCGTCAATAAGAAGGTGCAAGGTATACAGTAATTTTGAAGTGAAGCATCTTAATCTAAAACTGGACTCACAGGAGAGGTTCAAATCGTAGAAAGTGAGAGTGTCAGTGCCCTTGTACTTAAGTCGGCATTGTGCCTTTTGTATTAAATTTGGATGCATTTTCTGTGTTTCATCGTCAAGAAGAAGGTGCAAGGTATACAGTTATCCTGAAGTGAAGAATTGGAATCAAATACTGGACTCACAGGAGAGGTTCAAATCATAGAATGTGAGAGTGGCAGTAATCTTGTAGTTAAGTCGGCATTGTGCCTTCTGTATTTAATTCGGATGCAATTTCTGTGCTTCATCGTCAATAAGTAGGTGCAAAGTATACAGTAATCATGAAGTGAAGAATCGGAGTCTAAAACTGGACTCACAGGAGAGGTTCAAATCGTAGAAAGTGAGAGTGTGAGTTCTTATGTACTTAAGTCGGCATTGTGCCTATTGTATTAAATTCGGATGCAATTTCTGTGTTTCATCGTCAGCAAGAAGTTGCAAGGTATACAGTTATCTTGAAGTGAAGCATCGGACTCTAAAACTGGACTCACAGGAGAGGTTCAAATCGTAGAAAGAGGGAGTGTCAGTGCTCTTGTACTTAAGTCGGCGTTGTGCCTTTTGTATTAAATTCGGATGCAATATCTGTGTTTCATCGTCAATACGAAGGTGCATGGTATACAGTAAACCTGAAGTGAAGCATCGGAATCTAATACTGGACTCACTGGAGAGGTTCAAATCGTTGAAAGTGAGAGGGTCAGTCCTCTTGTACTTAACCCGGCATTGTGCGTTTTGTTTTAAATTCGGATGCAATTTTGTGTTTCATCGTCAATAAGAAGGTGCTAGGTATACAGTAAACCTGAAGTGAAGCACGGAATCTAAAACTGGACTCACAGGAGAGGTTCAAATCGTAGAAAGTGAGAGTGTCAGTCCTCTTGTACTTAAGTCAGCATTGTGCCTTTTGTATTAAATTCGGATGCAATTTCAGTGTTTCATCGTCAATAAGAAGGTCCAAGGGATACAGTATACCTGAAGTGAAGCATCGGAATCTAAAACTGGACTCACAGGAGAGGTTCAAATCATAGAAAGTTAGAGTGTCAGACCTCTTGTACTTAAGTCGGCATTGTGCCTTTTGTATTAAATTCGGATGCAATCTCTGTGTTTCATCGTCAATAGGATGGTCCAAGGGATACATTAAACCTGAAGTGAAGCATCGGAATCTAAAGCTGGACTCACAGGAGAGGTTCAAATCATGGAAAGTGAGAGTGTCAGTCCTCTTGCACTTAAGTCGGCATTGTGCCTTTTGTATTAAATTCGGATGCAAACTCTGTGTTTCATCGTCAATAAGAAGGTCCAAGGGATAGAGTAAACTGAAGTGAAGCATCGGAATCTAAAACTGGACTCACAGGAGAGGTTCAAATCATATAAAGTGAGAGTTTCAGTCCTCTTGTACTTAGGTCGGCATTGTGCCTTTTGTATTAAATTCGGATGCAATTTCTGTGTTTCATCGTCAACAGGAAAGTGCAAGGTATACAGTAATCTTGAAGTAAAGCATCGGAAACTGAAACTGGAGTCACAGGAGAGGTTCAAAACGTAGTAACTGAGATTGTGTGTTCTCTTGTAGTTAAGACGGCATTGTGCCTTTTGTATTAAATTCTGATGCAATTTCTGTGTTTCATCGTCAACAAGAAAGTGCAAGGTATACAGTTATCTTGAAGTAAAGCATCGGAAACTGAAACTGGACTCACAGGAGAGGTTCAAATCGTAGAAAGTGAGAGTGTCAGTCCTATTGTACTTAAGCCGGCATTGTGCTTTTGTATTAAATTCGGATGCAATTTCTGTGCTTCCTCGTCAACAAGAAGCTGCAAGGTATACAGTAATATTGAAGTGAAGTATCGGAATCTAAAACTGGACTCACAGGAGAGGTTCAAATCACAGAAAGTGAGAGTGTCAGTCCTCTTGTACTTAAGTCGGCAATGTGTCTTTTGTATTAAATTCGGATGCAAACTCTGTTTCATCGTCAATAAGAAGGTCCAAGGGATACAGTAAACCTGAAGTGAAGCATCGGAATCTAAAACTGGACTCATGGGAGAGGTTCAAATCGTAGAAAGTGAGAGTGTCAGTCCTCTTGAACTTATGTCGGCATTGTGCCTTTTGTATTAAATTCGGATGCAATTTCTGTGTTTCATCGTCAATAACTAGGTGCAAGGTATACTGTAATCTTAAAGTGAAGAATCGGAATCTAAAACTGGACCCACAGAAGAGGTTGAAATCGTAGAAAGTGAGAGTGTGAGTTCTCTTGTACTTAAGTCGGCATTGTGCCTTTTGTATTAAATTCGGATGCAATTTCTGTGTTTCATCATCGACAAGAAGGTGCAAGGTATACAGTCATCTTGAAGTGAAGCATCGGAATCTAAAACTGGACTCACAGGAGGGATTCAAATCGTAGAAAGTGAGAGTGTCAGTCCTCTTGTACTTAAGTCGGCATTGTGCCTTTTGTATTAAATTCGGATGCAATTTCTGTGTTTCCTCGTCATTAAGAAAGTGCAAGATATACAGTAATATTGAAGTGAAGTATCGGAATCTAAAACTGGACTCACAGAAGGGGTTGAAATCGTAGAAAGTGAGAGTGTGAGTTCTCTTGTATTAAAGTCGGCATTGTGCCTTTTGTATTAAATTCGGATGCAATTTCTGTGTTTCATCGTCAACAAGAAGGTGCAAGGTATACAGTAATCATGAAGTGAAGAATCGGAGTCTAAAACTGGACTCACAGGTGAGGTTCAAATTGTAGAAAGTGAGAGTGTGAGTTCTTATGTACTTCAGCCGGCATTGTGCCTATTGTATTTAATTCGGATGCAATTTCTGTGTTTCATCGTCAACAAGAGGGTGCAAGGTATACAGTTATCTTGAAGTGAAGCATCGGAAACTAAAACTGGACTCACAGGAGAGGTTCAAATCGTAGAAAGAGGGAGTGTCAGTCCTCATGTACTATAGTCGGCGTTGTGCCTTTTGTATTACATTCGGATGCAATTTATGTTTTTCATCGTCAATACGAAGGTGCAAGGTATACAGTAAACCTGAAGTGAAGCATCGGAATCTAATACTGGACTCACTGGAGAGGTTCAAATCGTTGAAAGTGAGAGGGTCAGTCCTCTTGTACTTAAAGCGGCATTGTGCGTTTTGTTTTAAATTCGGATGCAATTTCTGTGTTTCATCGTCAGTAAGAAGGTGCAAGGTATACAGTAAACCTGAAGTGAAGCATCGGAATCTAAAACTGGAATCACAGGAGAGGTTCAAATCGTAGAAAGTGAGAGTGTCAGTCCTCTTGTACTTAAGTCGGCATTGTGCCTTTTGTATTAAATTCGGATGCAATTTCTGTGATTCATCGTCAATAATAAGGTGCAAGGTATACAGTAGTCTTGAAAATGAAGCATCGAAATCTAAAACTGGACCCACAGGAGAGTTTCAAATCGTAGAAACTGAGAGTGTCAGTCCTCTTGTACTTAAGTCGGCATTGTGCCTTTTGTATTAAATTCCGATGCATTTTCTGTGCTTTATCGTCAATAAGAAGATGCAAGGTATACAGTAATCTTGAAGTGAAGCATCGGAATCCAAAACTGGACTCATAGGAGAGGTTCAAATCGTAGAAAGTGAGAGTGTCAGTCCTCTTGTACTTAAGTCGGCATTGTGTCCTTTGTATTAAATTCGGATGCAAACTCTGTTTCATCGTCAATAAGAAGGTCCAAGGGATACAGTAAACCTGAAGTGAAGCATCGGAATCTAAAACTGGACTCACGGGAGAGGTTCATATCGTAGAAAGTGAGAGTGTCAGTCCTCTTGTACTTAAGTCGGCATTGTGCCTTTTGTATTAAATTCGGATGCAATTTCTGTGTTTCATCGTCAATAACAAAGGGCAAGGTATACAGTAATCTTGAAGTGAAGCATCGGAATCTAAAACTGGACTCACAGGAGAGGTTCAAATCATAGAAAGTGAGAGTGTCAGTCCTCATGTACTTAAGTCGGCATTGTGCTTTTTGTATTAAATTCGGATGCAATTTCTGTGTTTCATCGTCAATAAGAAGGTGCAAGGTATACAGTAATTTTGAAGTGAAGCATCTTAATCTAAAACTGGACTCACAGGAGAGGTTCAAATCGTAGAAAGTGAGAGTGTCAGTGCCCTTGTACTTAAGTCGGCATTGTGCCTTTTGTATTAAATTTGGATGCATTTTCTGTGTTTCATCGTCAAGAAGAAGGTGCAAGGTATACAGTTATCCTGAAGTGAAGAATTGGAATCAAATACTGGACTCACAGGAGAGGTTCAAATCATAGAATGTGAGAGTGGCAGTAATCTTGTAGTTAAGTCGGCATTGTGCCTTCTGTATTTAATTCGGATGCAATTTCTGTGCTTCATCGTCAATAAGTAGGTGCAAAGTATACAGTAATCATGAAGTGAAGAATCGGAGTCTAAAACTGGACTCACAGGAGAGGTTCAAATCGTAGAAAGTGAGAGTGTGAGTTCTTATGTACTTAAGTCGGCATTGTGCCTATTGTATTAAATTCGGATGCAATTTCTGTGTTTCATCGTCAGCAAGAAGTTGCAAGGTATACAGTTATCTTGAAGTGAAGCATCGGACTCTAAAACTGGACTCACAGGAGAGGTTCAAATCGTAGAAAGAGGGAGTGTCAGTGCTCTTGTACTTAAGTCGGCGTTGTGCCTTTTGTATTAAATTCGGATGCAATATCTGTGTTTCATCGTCAATACGAAGGTGCATGGTATACAGTAAACCTGAAGTGAAGCATCGGAATCTAATACTGGACTCACTGGAGAGGTTCAAATCGTTGAAAGTGAGAGGGTCAGTCCTCTTGTACTTAACCCGGCATTGTGCGTTTTGTTTTAAATTCGGATGCAATTTTGTGTTTCATCGTCAATAAGAAGGTGCTAGGTATACAGTAAACCTGAAGTGAAGCACGGAATCTAAAACTGGACTCACAGGAGAGGTTCAAATCGTAGAAAGTGAGAGTGTCAGTCCTCTTGTACTTAAGTCAGCATTGTGCCTTTTGTATTAAATTCGGATGCAATTTCAGTGTTTCATCGTCAATAAGAAGGTCCAAGGGATACAGTATACCTGAAGTGAAGCATCGGAATCTAAAACTGGACTCACAGGAGAGGTTCAAATCATAGAAAGTTAGAGTGTCAGACCTCTTGTACTTAAGTCGGCATTGTGCCTTTTGTATTAAATTCGGATGCAATCTCTGTGTTTCATCGTCAATAGGATGGTCCAAGGGATACATTAAACCTGAAGTGAAGCATCGGAATCTAAAGCTGGACTCACAGGAGAGGTTCAAATCATGGAAAGTGAGAGTGTCAGTCCTCTTGCACTTAAGTCGGCATTGTGCCTTTTGTATTAAATTCGGATGCAAACTCTGTGTTTCATCGTCAATAAGAAGGTCCAAGGGATAGAGTAAACTGAAGTGAAGCATCGGAATCTAAAACTGGACTCACAGGAGAGGTTCAAATCATATAAAGTGAGAGTTTCAGTCCTCTTGTACTTAGGTCGGCATTGTGCCTTTTGTATTAAATTCGGATGCAATTTCTGTGTTTCATCGTCAACAGGAAAGTGCAAGGTATACAGTAATCTTGAAGTAAAGCATCGGAAACTGAAACTGGAGTCACAGGAGAGGTTCAAAACGTAGTAACTGAGATTGTGTGTTCTCTTGTAGTTAAGACGGCATTGTGCCTTTTGTATTAAATTCTGATGCAATTTCTGTGTTTCATCGTCAACAAGAAAGTGCAAGGTATACAGTTATCTTGAAGTAAAGCATCGGAAACTGAAACTGGACTCACAGGAGAGGTTCAAATCGTAGAAAGTGAGAGTGTCAGTCCTATTGTACTTAAGCCGGCATTGTGCTTTTGTATTAAATTCGGATGCAATTTCTGTGCTTCCTCGTCAACAAGAAGCTGCAAGGTATACAGTAATATTGAAGTGAAGTATCGGAATCTAAAACTGGATTCACAGGAGAGGTTCAAATCACAGAAAGTGAGAGTGTCAGTCCTCTTGTACTTAAGTCAGCAATGTTCAATTTGTATTAAATTCGGATGCAATTTCTGTGTTTCATCGTCAATAAGAAGGTGCAAGGTATACAGTAATCTTGAAGTGAAGCATCGGAATCGAAAACTGGACTCGCAGGAGGGGTTCAAATCGTAGAAAGTGAGAGTGTCAGTCCTCTTGTACTTAAGTCGGCATTGTGCCTTTTGTATTAAATTCGGATGCAATTTCTGTGATTCATCGTCAATAAGAAGAAGCAAGGTATACAGTAGTCTTGAAAATGAAGCATCGACATCTAAAACTGGACCCACAGGAGAGTTTCAAATCATAGAAACTGAGAGTGTCAGTCCTTTTGTACTTAAGTCGGCATTGTGCCTTTTGTATTAAATTCCGATGCAATTTCTGTGTTCCATCGTCAATACGAAGGTCCAAGGGATACAGTTAACCTGAAGTGAAGGATCGGAATCTAAAACTGGACTCACAGGAGAGGTTCAAATCGTAGAAAGTGAGAGTGTTAGTCCTCTTGTACTTAAGTCGGCATTGTGCCCTTTGTATTAAATTCAGATGCAATTTCTGTGTTTCATCGTCAATAAGAAGGTGCAAGGTATAGAGTAATCTTGAAGTGACGCATCGGAATCTAAAACTGGACTCACAGGAGAGGTTCAAATCATAGAAAGTGAGAGTGTCAGTCCTCTTGTACTTAGGTCGGCATTGTGCCTTTTGTATTAAATTCGGATGCAATTTCTGTGTTTTATCGTCAATAAGTAGGTGCAAGCTATACAGTAATCTTGAAGTGAAGAATCATAATCTAAAACTGGACTCACTGGAGAGGATCAAATCATAGAAAGTTAGAGTGTCAGTCCACTTGTACTTAAGTCGGCATTGTGCCTTTTGTATTAAATTCGGATACAAACTATGTGTTTCATCGTCAATCAGAAGGTCCAAGGGATACAGTAAACCTGAAGTGAAGCATCGGAATCTAAAACTGTACTCACAGGAGACGTTCAAATCATAGAAAGTGAGAGTGTCAGTCCCCTTGTACTTAAGTCAGCATTGTGCATTTTGCACTAAATTCGGATGCAATCTCTGTGTTTCATCGTCAGTAAGAAGGTCCAAGGGATACAGTAAACCAGAAGTGAAGCATCGAAATCTAAAACTGTACTCACAGTAGAGGTTCAAGTCATAGAAAGTGAGAGTGTCAGTCCTCTTGTACTTAGGTCGGCATTGTGCCTTTTGTATTAAATTTGGATGCAATTTCTGTGTTTTATCGTCAATAAGTAGGTGCAAGCTATACAGTAATCTTGAAGTGAAGCATCAGAATCTAAAACTGGACTCACTGGAGAGGTTCAAATCGTAGAAAGTGAGAGTGTCAGTCCTTTTGTACTTAAATCGGCATTGTGCCTTTTGTATTAAATTCGGATGCAATTTCTGTGTTTCATCGTCAGTAAGATGGTGCATAGTATACAGTAGTCTTGAAGTGAAGCATCGGAATCTAAAACAGGACTCACAGGACTGGTTCAAATAGTAGAAAGTGAGAGTGTCAGTCCTCTTGTACGTAAGTCGGCATTGTCCGTTTTGTATTAAATTTGGATGCAATTTCTGTGTTTCATCGTCAATAAGAAGGTGCAAGGTATACACTAATCTTGAAGTGAAGCATCGGAATCTAAAACTGGACTCACAGGAGAGGTTCAAAACGTAGAAAGTGAGAGTGTCAGTCCTCTTGTACTTAAGTCGGCTTTGTGCATATTGTATTAAATTCGGATGCAATTTCTGTGTTTCATCGTCAATAAGAGGGTGCAAGGTATACAGTAATCTTGAAGAGAGGCATCTGAATCTAATACTGGACTCACAGGAGCGGTTCAAATCGTAGAAAGTGAGAGTGTCAGTGCTGTTGTGCTTAAGTCGGCATTGTGGCTTTTGTATTAAATTCGGATGCAATTTCTGTGTTTCATCGTCTAGAAGACGGTGCATGGTATACAGTAATCCTGAAGTGAAGCATCGGAATCTAAAACTGGACTCACAGGAGAGGTCCAAATCATAGAAAACGAGAGTGTCAGTCCTCATGTACTTAAGACGGCATTGTGCCTTTTGTATTAAATTCGGATGCAATTTCTGTGTTTGATCGTCAATAAGAAGGTGCAAGGTATACAGTAAACCTGAAGTGAAGTATCGGAATCTAGAACTGGACTCACAGGAGAGGTTCAAATCGTAGAAAGTGAGAGTGTCAGTCCTCTTGTACTTAAGCCAGCATTGTGCCATTTGTATTAAATTCGGATGCAATTTCTGTGTTTCATCGTCAATAAGAAGGTACAAGGTATACAGTAATCTTGAAGTGAAGCATCGGAATCTAAAACTGGACTCACAAGAGAGGTTCAAATCGTAGAAAGTGAGAGTGTCAGTGCTCTTGTACTTAAGTCGGCATTGTGCCTCTTGTATTAAATTCGGATGCTATTTCTGCGTTTCCTCGTCAAGAAAAAGGTGCAAGGTATACAGTAATCCTGAAGTGAAGAATCGGAATCTAAAACTGGACTCACATTAGAGGTTCAAATCATAGAAATTGAGAGTGTCAGTCCTCTTGTACTTAAGTCGGCATTGTGCCTTCTGTATTAAATTCGGATGCAATTTCTGTGTTTCATCGTCAATAAGAAGGTGCAAGGTATACAGTAAACCTGAAGTGAAGCATCGGAATCCATAACTGGACTGACAGGAGAGGTTCTAATCGTTGAACGTGAGAGTGTCAGTCCTCTTGTACGTAAGTCGGCATTGTGCCTTTTGTATTAAATTCCGATGCAATTACTGTGTTTCATTGTCAGTAAGAAGGTGCAAGGTATGCAGTAAACCTAAAGTGAAGCATCGCAGTCTAAAACGGGACTCACAAGAGAGGTTCAAATCATTGAAAGTGAGAGTGTTAGTCCTCTTGTACTTAAGTCGGCATTCTGCCTTTTGTTTTAAATTCGGATGCAATTTCTGTGTTTCATCGTCAATAAGTAGGTGCAAGGTATACAGTAATCTTGAAGTGAAGAATCGGAATCTAAAACTGGACTCACAGGAAGGGGTCCAAATCGTAGAAAGTGAGAGTGTGAGTTCTCTTGTACTTAAGTCATCATTGTGCCTTTTGTATTAAATTCCGATGCAAATTCTGTGTTACATCGTCAACAAGAAGGTGCAAGGTATACAGTTATCTTGAAGTGAAGCAACGGAATCTAAAACGGGACTCACAGGAGAGGTTCAAATCGTAGAAAGTGAGAGTGTCAGTCCTATTGTACCTAAGTCGGCATTGTGCCTTTTGTATTAAATTCGGATGCGATTTCTGTGTTTCATCGTCAATACGAAGGTGCGAGGTATACAGTAAACCTGAAGTGAAGCATCGGAATCTGAAACTGGACTCACAGGAGAGGTTCAAACCGTAGAAAGTGAGAGTTTCTGTCCTCTTATACTTAAGTCGGCATTGTGCCGTTTGTATAAAATTGGAATGCAATTTCAGTGGTTCATCGTCAATAAGAAGGTCCAAGGGATACAGTATACCTGAAGTGAAGCGTCGGAATCTAAAACTGGACTCACAGGAGAGGTTCAAATCATAGAAATTTAGAGTGTCAGACCTCTTGTACTTAAGTCGGCATTGTGCCTTTTGTATTATATTCGGATGCAAACTCTGTGTCTCATCGTCAATAGGAAGGTTCAAGGGATACAGCAAACCTGAAGTGAAGCATCGGAATCTAAAACTGGACTCACATTAGAGGTTCAAATCATAGAAAGTGAGAGTGTCTGTCCTCTTGTACTTAAGTCGACATTGTGCCTTTTGTGTTAATTTCGAATGGAAACTCTGTGTTTCATCGTCTATAAGAAGGTCCAAGGGATACAGTAAACCTGAAGTGAAGCATCGGAATCTAAAACTGGACTCACAGGAGAGGTTCAAATCATAGAAAGTGAGAGTGTCAGTCCTCTTGTACTTTGGTCGGCATTGTGCCTTTTGTATTAAATTCGGCTGCAATTTCTGTGTTTCATCGTCTATATGAAGGTGCAAGGTATACGGTAATCACGAAGTGAAGCATCGGAAACTAAAACTGGACTCACAGAAGAGGTTCAAATCGTAGAAAGTGAGAGTGTCAGTCTTCGTGTACTTAAGTCGGCATTGTGCTTTTGTTTTAAATTCGGATGCAATTTCTGTGATTCATCGTCAATAAGAAGGTGCAAGGTATACAGTAACCTTGAAAATGAAGCATCGAAATCTAAAACTGGACCCACAGGACAGTTTCAATTTATAGAAACTGAGAGTGTCAGTCCTCTTGTACTTAAGTCGGCATTGTGCCATTTGTATTAAATTCTGATGCAATTTCTGTGCTTCATCGTCAGTAAGAAGATGCAAGGTATACAGTAATCTTGAAGTGAAGCATCGGAATCTAAAACTGGACTCACAGGAGAGGTTCTAATCGTTGAATGTGAGAGTGTCAGTCCTCTTGTACTTAAGTCGGCATTGTGCCTTTTGTATTAAATTCCGATGCAATTACTGTGTTTCGTCGTCAATAAGAAGGTGCAAGGTATACAGTGAACCTGAAGTGAGGCATCGGAATCCAGAACTGGACTCACAGGAGAGGTTCAAATCGTTGAAAGTAAGAGTGTCAGTCCTCTTGTACTTAAGTCGGCATTGTGCCTTTTGTATTAAATTCCGATGCAATTTCTGTGTTTCATCGTCAATAAGAAGGTGCAAGGTATACAGTAAACCTGAAGTGAAGCATCGCAATCTAAAACTGGACTCACAGGAGAGGTTCAAACCATAGAAAGTGAGAGTGTCAGTCCACTTGTACTTAAGTTGGCATTGTGCCTTTTGTTTAAAATTTGGATGCAATTTCTGTGTTTCATCGTCAATAAGAAGGTGCAAGGTATACAGTAAACCTGAAGTGAAGCATCGGAATCTAAAACTGGTCTAACAGGAGAGGTTCAAATCGTAGAAAGTGAGAGTGTCTGTCCACTTGTACTTAAGTCGGCATTGTGCCTTTTGTATTAAATTCAGATGCAATTTCTGTGTTTCATCGTCAATAAGAAGGTCCAAGGGATACAGTATACCTGAAATGAAGCATCGTAATCTAAAACTGGACTCACAGGAGAGGTTCAAATCATAGAAAGTTAGAGTGTCAGTCCTCTTGTACTTAAGTCGGCATTGTGCCTTTTGTATTAAATTCGGATGCAAACTCTGTGTCTCATCGTCAATAGGAAGGTCCAAGGGATACAGCAAACCTGAAGGGAAGCATCGGAATCTAAAACTGGACTCACATTAGAGGTTCAAATCATAGAAAGTGAGAGTGTCAGTCCTCTTGTACTTAAGTCGGCATTGTGCCTTTTGTAATTATTTCGGATGCAAACTGTGTGTTTCATCGTCTATAAGAAGGTCCAAGTGATACAGTAAACCTGAAGTGCAGCATCGGAATCTAAAACTGGACTCACAGGAGAGGTTTAAATCATAGCAAGTGAGAGTGTCAGTCCTCTTGTACTTTGGCCGGCATTGTGCCTTTTGTATTAAATTCGGATGCAATTTCTGTGTTTCATCGTCAATAAGAAGGTGCAAGGTATACGGTAATCACGAAGTGAAACATCGGAATCTAAAACTGGACTCACAGAAGAGGTTCAAATCGTAGAAAGTGAGAGTGTCAGTCTTCGTGTACTTAAGTCGGCATTGTGCTTTTGTTTTAAATTCGGATGCAATTTCTGTGATTCATCGTCAATAAGAAGGTGCAAGGTATACATTAACCTTGAAAATGAAGCATCGAAATCTAAAACTGGACCCACAGGAGAGTTTCAAATTATAGAAACTGAGAGTGTCAGTCCTCTTGTACTTAAGTCGGCATTGTGCCATTTGTATTAAATTCTGATGCAATTTCTGTGCTTCATCGTCATTAAAAAGATGCAAGGTATACAGTAATCTTGAAGTTAAGCATCGGAATCTAAAACTGGACTCACAGGAGAGGTTCTAATCGTTGAACGTGAGAGTGTCAGTCCTCTTGTACTGAAGTCGGCATTGTGCCTTTTGTATTAAATTCCGATGCAATTACTGAGTTTCATCGTCAATAAGAAGGTGCAAGGTATACAGCAAACCTGATGTGAAGCATCGGACTCTAGAACTGGATTCACAGGAGAGGTTCAAATCATTGAAAGTAAGAGTGTCAGTCCTTCTGTACTTAAGTCGGCACTGTGCCTTTTGTATTAAATTCCGATGCAATTTCTGTGTTTCATCGTCAATAAGAAGGTGCAAGGTATACAGTAAACCTGAAGTGAAGCATCGCAATCTAAAACTGGACTCACAGGAGAGGTTCAAACCATAGAAAGTGAGAGTGTCAGTCCACTTGTACTTAAGTTGGCATTGTGCCTTTTGTTTAAAATTCGGATGCAATTTCTGTGTTTCATCGTCAATAAGAAGGTGCAAGGTATACAGTAAACCTGAAGTGAAGCATCGGAATCTAAAACTGGACTAACAGGAGAGGTTCAAATCATAGAAAGTGAGAGTGTCTGTCCACTTGTACTTAAGTCGGCATTGTGCCTTTTGTATTAATTTCAGATGCAATTTCTGTGTTTCATCGTCAATAAGAAGGTCCAAGGGATACACTATACCTGAAATGAAGCATCGTTATCTAAAACTGGACTCACAGGAGAGGTTCAAATCATAGGAAGTTAGAGTGTCAGTCCTCTTGTACTTAAGTCGGCATTGTGCCTTTTATATTAAATTCGGATGCAATTTCTGTGCTTCATCGTCAATAAGTGGGTGCAAGGTATACAGTAATCTTGAAGTGAAGAATCGGAATCTAATAGTGGACTCACAGGAGAGGTTCAAATCGTAGAAAGTGAGAGTGTGAGTTCTCTTGTACTTAAGTCTGCATTGTGCCTATTGAATTAAATTCGGATGCAATTTCTGTGCTTCATCGTCAACAAGAAGGTGCAAGGTATACAGTAATCTTGAAGTGAAGCATCGGACTCTAGAACTGGATTCACAGGAGAGGTTCAAATCATTGAAAGTTATAGTGTCAGACCTCTTGTACTTAAGTCGGCATTGTGCCTTTTGTATTAAATTCAGATGCAAACTCTGTGTCTCATCGTCAATAGGAAGGTCGAAGTGATACATTAAACCTGAAGTAAAGCATCGGAATCTAAAACTGGACTCACAGGAGAGGTTCAAATCATAGAAAGTGAGAGTGTCAGTCCTCTTGTACTTAAGTTGGCATTGTGCCTTTTGTTTAAAATTTGGATGCAATTTCTGTGTTTCATCGTCAATAAGAAGGTGCAAGGTATACAGTAAACCTGAAGTGAAGCATCGGAACATAAAACTGGACTCACAGGAGAGGTTCATATCGGAGAAGGAGAAAGTGTCAGTCCTCTTGTACTTAAGTCGACATTGTGCCTTTTGTATTAATTTCGGATGCAATTTGTGTGTTTTATCGTCAATACGAAGGTGCAAGGTATACAGTAAACGTGAAGTGAAGCATCGGAATCTAATACTGGACTCACAGGAGAGGTTCAAATCGTTGAATGTGAGAGGGTCAGTCCTCTTGTACTTAAGTCGGCATTGTGCCTTTGTATTAAGTTCGGACGCAATTTCTGTGTTTCCTCGTCAATAAGAAGGTGCAAGGTATACAGTATTATTGAAGTGTAGCATCGTAATCTAAAACTGGACTCACAGGAGAGGTTCAAATCACAGAAAGTGAGAGTGTCAGTCCTCTTGTACTTAAGTCCGCATTGTGCCTTTTGTATTAAATTCGGAAGCAATTTCTGTGATTCATCGTCAATAAGAAGGTGCAAGGTATACAGTAATCTTGAAAATGAAGCATCGAAATCTAAAACTGTACGCACAGCAGGGTTTCACATTATAGAAACTGAGAGTGTCAGTCCTCTTGTACTTAAGTCGGCATTGTGCCTTTTGTATTAAATTCGGATGCAATTTCAGTGTTTCATCGTCAATAAGAAGGTCAAAGGGATACAGTAAACCTGAAGAGAAGCATCGGAATCTAAACCTGGACTCACAGGAGAGGATCAAAACATAGAAAGTTAGAGTGTCAGTCCTCTTGTACTTAAGTCGGCATTGTGCCTTTTGTAATAAATTCGGATGCAAACTATGTGTTTCATCGTCAATCAGAAGGTCCAAGGGATACAGTAAACCTAAAGTGAAGCATCGGAATCTAAAACTGGACTCACAGGAGAGGTTCAAATCATAGAAAGTGAGAGTGTCAGTCCTCATGTACTTAAGTCGGCATTGTGCCTTCTGTATTACATTCGGATGCAATTTCTGTGTTTCATCGTCAATAAGAAGGTGGAAGGTATACAGTAAACCTGACGTGAAGTATCGGAATCTAGAACTGGACTCACAGGAGATGTTCAAATCGTAGAAACTGAGAGTGTCAGTCCTCTTGTTCTTAAGCCGGCATTGTGCCATTTGTATTAAATTCGGATGCAATCTCTGTGTTTCATCGTCAATAAGAAGGTGCAAGGTATACAGTAATCTTGAAGTGAAGCATCGGAATCTAAAACTGGACTCACAAGAGAGGTTCAAATCGTGGAAAGTGAGAGTGTCGGTGCTCTTGTACTTAAGTCGGCATTGTGCCTTTTGTATTAAATTCGGATGCAATTTCTGTGATTCATCGTCAATAAGAAGGTGCAAGGTATACAGTAATCCTGAAGTGAAGAATCGGAATCTAAAAATGGACTCACAGGAGAGGTTCAAATCATTGAAATTGAGAGTGTGAGTCCTCTTATACTTAAGTCGGCATTGTGCCTTCTGTATTAAGTTCGGATGCAATTTCTGTGTTTCATCGTCAATAAGAAGGTGCAAGGTATACAGTAAACCTGAAGTGAAGCATCGGAATCTATAACTGAACTGACAGGGGAGGTTCCAATCGTTGAATGTGAGAGTGTCAGTCCTCTTGTACTTAAGTCGGCATTGTGCCTTTTGTATTAAATTCCGATGCAATTACTGTGTTTCATTGTCAATAAGAAGGTGCAAGGAATTCAGTAAACCTAAAGTGAAACATCGCAATCTAAAACTGGACTCACAGGAGAGGTTCAAATCGTGGAAAGTGAGAGTGTTAGTCCTCTTGTACTTAAGTCGGCATTGTGCCTTTTGTTTTAAATTCGGATGCAATTTCTGTGTTTCATCGTCAATAAGAAGGTGCAAGGTATACAGTAAACCTGAAGTGAAGCATCGGAATCTAAAACTGGATTCACAGGAGAGGTTCAAATCGTTGAAAGTGAGAGTGTCAGTCCTCTTGTACTTAAGTCGGCATTGTGCCTTTTCTATTAAATTCGGATGCAATTTCTGTTTTTCATCGTCAATAAGAAGGTCCATGGGATACAGTATACCTGAAGTGAAGCATCGGAATCTAAACTGGACTCACAGGAGTGGTTCAAATCATAGAAGGTTAGAGTTTCAGTCCCCTTGTACTTAAGTCGGCATTGTGCCTATTGTATTAAATTCGGGTGCAAACTCTGTGTTTCTTCGTCAATAAGAAGGTCCAAGTGATACAGTACACCTGAAGTGAACCATCGGAATCTGAAACTGGACTCACAGGAGAGGTTCAAATCATAGAACGTGAGAGTGTTAGTCCTTTTGTACTTAAGTCGGGATTGTGCCTTTTTTATTAAATTCGGATGCAAACTCTGTGTTTCATCGTCAATAAGAAGGTCCAAGGGATACAGTAAACCTGAAGTGAAGCATCGGAATCTAATACTATACTCACAGGAGAGATTCAAATCAATGAAAGTGAGAGTGACAGTCCTCTTGTACTTAAGTCGGCATTGTGCCTTTTGTAATCAATTCGGATGCAATTTTTGTGTTTCATCGTCAATAAGTAGGTGCAAGGTATACAGTAATCTTGAAGTGAAGAATCGGAATCTAAAACTGGACTCACAGGAGGGGTTCAAATCGTAGAAAGTGAGAGTGTGAGTTCTCTTGTAGTTAAGTCGGCATTGTGCCTTTTGTATTATATTCCGATGCAATTTCTGTGTTTCATCGTCAACAAGAAGGTGCAAGGTATACAGTTATCTTGAAGTGAAGCATTGGAATATAAAACTGGACTCACAGGAGAGGTTCTAATCGTTGAATGTGAGAGTGTCAGTCCTCTTGTACTTAAGTCGGCATTGTGCCTTTTGTATTAAATTCCGATGCAATTACTGTGTTTCGTCATCAATAAGAAGGTGCAAGGTATACAGTGAACCTGAAGTGAGGCATCGGAATCCAGAACTGGACTCACAGGAGAGGTTCAAATCGTTAAAAGTAAGAGTGTCAGTCCTCTTGTACTTAAGTCGGCATTGTGCCTTTTGTATTAAATTCCGATGCAATTTCTGTGTTTCATCGTCAATAAGAAGGTGCAAGGTATACAGTAAACCTGAAGTGAAGCATCGCAATCTAAAACTGAACTCACAGGAGAGGTTCAAACCATAGAAAGTGAGAGTGTCAGTCCACTTGTACTTAAGTTGGCATTGTGCCTTTTGTTTAAAATTTGGATGCAATTTCTGTGTTTCATCGTCAATAAGAAGGTGCAAGGTATACAGTAAACCTGAAGTGAAGCATCGGAATCTAAAACTGGTCTAACAGGAGAGGTTCAAATCGTAGAAAGTGAGAGTGTCTGTCCACTTGTACTTAAGTCGGCATTGTGCCTTTTGTATTAAATTCAGATGCAATTTCTGTGTTTCATCGTCAATAAGAAGGTCCAAGGGATACAGTATACCTGAAATGAAGCATCGTAATCTAAAACTGGACTCACAGGAGAGGTTCAAATCATAGAAAGTTAGAGTGTCAGTCCTCTTGTACTTAAGTCGGCATTGTGCCTTTTGTATTAAATTCGGATGCAAACTCTGTGTCTCATCGTCAATAGGAAGGTCCAAGGGATACAGCAAACCTGAAGGGAAGCATCGGAATCTAAAACTGGACTCACATTAGAGGTTCAAATCATAGAAAGTGAGAGTGTCAGTCCTCTTGTACTTAAGTTGGCATTGTGCCTTTTGTAATTATTTCGGATGCAAACTGTGTGTTTCATCGTCTATAAGAAGGTCCAAGTGATACAGTAAACCTGAAGTGCAGCATCGGAATCTAAAACTGGACTCACTGGAGAGGTTTAAATCATAGCAAGTGAGAGTGTCAGTCCTCTTGTACTTTGGCCGGCATTGTGCCTTTTGTATTAAATTCGGATGCAATTTCTGTGTTTCATCGTCAATAAGAAGGTGCAAGGTATACGGTAATCACGAAGTGAAACATCGGAATCTAAAACTGGACTCACAGAAGAGGTTAAAATCGTAGAAAGTGAGAGTGTCAGTCTTCGTGTACTTAAGTCGGCATTGTGCTTTTGTTTTAAATTCGGATGCAATTTCTGTGATTCATCGTCAATAAGAAGGTGCAAGGTATACATTAACCTTGAAAATGAAGCATCGAAATCTAAAACTGGACCCACAGGAGAGTTTCAAATTATAGAAACTGAGAGTGTCAGTCCTCTTGTACTTAAGTCGGCATTGTGCCATTTGTATTAAATTCTGATGCAATTTCTGTGCTTCATCGTCATTAAAAAGATGCAAGGTATACAGTAATCTTGAAGTTAAGCATCGGAATCTAAAACTGGACTCACAGGAGAGGTTCTAATCGTTGAACGTGAGAGTGTCAGTCCTCTTGTACTTAAGTCGGCATTGTGCCTTTTGTATTAAATTCCGATGCAATTACTGAGTTTCATCGTCAATAAGAAGGTGCAAGGTATACAGTAAACCTGAAGTGAAGCATCGGACTCTAG
Source organism: Schistocerca americana (assembly GCF_021461395.2). Lineage (NCBI taxonomy): Eukaryota > Metazoa > Arthropoda > Insecta > Orthoptera > Acrididae > Schistocerca > Schistocerca americana. The sequence continues at coordinate 56,257,255 of NC_060122.1, forward strand.
AACTGGATTCACAGGAGAGGTTCAAATCATTGAAAGTAAGAGTGTCAGTCCTCCTGTACTTAAGTCGGCACTGTGCCTTTTGTATTAAATTCCGATGCAATTTCTGTGTTTCATCGTCAATAAGAAGGTGCAAGGTATACAGTAAACCTGAAGTGAAGCATCGCAATCTAAAACTGGACTCACAGGAGAGGTTCAAACCATAGAAAGTGAGAATGTCAGTCCACTTGTACTTAAGTTGGCATTGTGCCTTTTGTTTAAAATTCGGATGCAATTTCTGTGTTTCATCGTCAATAAGAAGGTGCAAGGTATACAGTAAACCTGAAGTGAAGCATCGGAATCTAAAACTGGACTAACAGGAGAGGTTCAAATCGTAGAAAGTGAGAGTGTCTGTCCACTTGTACTTAAGTCGGCATTGTGCCTTTTGTATTAAATTCAGATGCAATTTCCGTGTTTCATCGTCAATAAGAAGGTCCAAGGGATACAGTATACCTGAAATGAAGCATCGTAATCTAAAACTGGACTCACAGGAGAGGTTCAAATCATTGAAAGTTAGAGTGTCAGTCCTCTTGTACTTAAGTCGGCATTGTGCCTTTTATATTAAATTCGGATGCAATTTCTGTGCTTCATCGTCAATAAGTGGGTGCAAGGTATACAGTAATCTTGAAGTGAAGAATCGGAACCTAAAAGTGGACTCACAGGAGAGGTTCAAATCGTAGAAAGTGAGAGTGTGAGTTCTCTTGTACTTAAGTCTGCATTGTGCCTATTGAATTAAATTCGGATGCAATTTCTGTGCTTCATCGTCAACAAGAAGGTGCAAGGTATACAGTTATCTTGAAGTGAAGCATCGGAACCTAAAACTGGACTCACAGGAGAGGTTCATATCGGAGAAGGAGAAAGTGTCAGTCCTCTTGTACTTAAGTCGACATTGTGCCTTTTGTATTAATTTCGGATGCAATTTGTGTGTTTTATCGTCAATACGAAGGTGCAAGGTATACAGTAAACGTGAAGTGAAGCATCGGAATCTAATACTGGACTCACAGGAGAGGTTCAAATCGTTGAATGTGAGAGGGTCAGTCCTCTTGTACTTAAGTCGGCATTGTGCCTTTGTATTAAGTTCGGACGCAATTTCTGTGTTTCCTCGTCAATAAGAAGGTGCGAGGTATACAGTATTATTGAAGTGTAGCATCGTAATCTAAAACTGGACTCACAGGAGAGGTTCAAATCACAGAAAGTGAGAGTGTCAGTCCTCTTGTACTTAAGTCCGCATTGTGCCTTTTGTATTAAATTCGGAAGCAATTTCTGTGATTCATCGTCAATAAGAAGGTGCAAGGTATACAGTAATCTTGAAAATGAAGCATCGAAATCTAAAACTGTACGCACAGCAGGGTTTCACATTATAGAAACTGAGAGTGTCAGTCCTCTTGTACTTAAGTCGGCATTGTGCCTTTTGTATTAAATTCGGATGCAAACTATGTGTTTCATCGTCAATCAGAAGGTCCAAGGGATACAGTAAACCTGAAGTGAAGCATCGGAATCTAAAACTGGAGTCACAGGAGAGGTTCAAATCATAGAAAGTGAGAGTGTCAGTCCTCATGTACTTAAGTCGGCATTGTGCCTTCTGTATTAAATTCGGATGCAATTTCTGTGTTTCATCGTCAATAAGAAGGTGGAAGGTATACAGTAAACCTGACGTGAAGTATCGGAATCTAGAACTGGACTCACAGGAGATGTTCAAATCGTAGAAACTGAGAGTGTCAGTCCTCTTGTTCTTAAGCCGGCATTGTGCCATTTGTATTAAATTCGGATGCAATCTCTGTGTTTCATCGTCAATAAGAAGGTGCAAGGTATACAGTAATCTTGAAGTGAAGCATCGGAATCTAAAACTGGACTCACAAGAGAGGTTCAAATCGTAGAAAGTGAGAGTGTCGGTGCTCTTGTACTTAAGTCGGCATTGTGCCTTTTGTATTAAATTCGGATGCAATTTCTGTGATTCATCGTCAATAAGAAGGTGCAAGGTATACAGTAATCCTGAAGTGAAAAATCGGAATCTAAAAATGGACTCACAGGAGAGGTTCAAATCATTGAAATTGAGAGTGTGAGTCCTCTTATACTTAAGTCGGCATTGTGCCTTCTGTATTAAGTTCGGATGCAATTTCTGTGTTTCATCGTCAATAAGAAGGTGCAAGGTATACAGTAAACCTGAAGTGAAGCATCGGAATCTATAACTGAACTGACAGGGGAGGTTCTAATCGTTGAATGTGAGAGTGTCAGTCCTCTTGTACTTAAGTCGGCATTGTGCCTTTTGTATTAAATTCCGATGCAATTACTGTGTTTCATTGTCAATAAGAAGGTGCACGGAATTCAGTAAACCTAAAGTGAAACATCGCAATCTAAAACTGGACTCACAGGAGAGGTTCAAATCGTGGAAAGTGAGAGTGTTAGTCCTCTTGTACTTAAGTCGGCATTGTGCCTTTTGTTTTAAATTCGGATGCAATTTCTGTGTTTCATCGTCAATAAGAAGGTGCAAGGTATACAGTAAACCTGAAGTGAAGCATCGGAATCTAAAACCGGATTCACAGGAGAGGTTCAAATCGTTGAAAGTGAGAGTGTCAGTCCTCTTGTACTTAAGTCGGCATTGTGCCTTTTCTATTAAATTCGGATGCAATTTCTGTTTTTCATCGTCAATAAGAAGGTCCAAGGGATAAAGTATACCTGAAGTGAAGCATCGGAATCTAAACTGGACTCACAGGAGTGGTTCAAATCATAGAAGGTTAGAGTTTCAGTCCCCTTGTACTTAAGTCGGCATTGTGCCTATTGTATTAAATTCGGGTGCAAACTCTGTGTTTCTTCGTCAATAAGAAGGTCCAAGGGATGCAGTACACCTGAAGTGAACCATCGGAATCTAAAACTGGACTCACAGGAGAGGTTCAAATCATAGAACGTGAGAGTGTCAGTCCTTTTGTACTTAAGTCGGGATTGTGCCTTTTTTATTAAATTCGGATGCAAACACTGTGTTTCATCGTCAATAAGAGGGTGCAAGGGATACAGTAAACCTGAAGTGAAGCATCGGAATGTAAAACTGGACTCACAGGAGAGGTTCAAACCGTAGAAAGTGAGAGTGTCTGTCCTCTTATACTTAAGTCGGCATTGTGCAGTTTGTATATAATTCGAATGCAATTTCAGTGTTTCATCGCCAATAAGAAGGTCCAAGGGATACAGTATACCTGAAGTGAAGCATCGGAATCTAAAACTGGACTCATAGGAGAATTTCAAATCATAGAAAGTGAGAGTGTCAGTCCTCTTGTTCTTTGGTCGGCATTGTGCCTTTTGTATTAAATTCGGATGCAATTACTGTGTTTCATCGTCAATAAGAATGTGCAAGGTATACAGCAATCACGAAGTGAAGCATCGGAAGCTAAAACTGGACTCACAGGAGAGGTTCAAATCGTAGAAAGTGAGAGTGCCAGTCTTCGTGTACTTAAGTCGGCATTGTGCTTTTGTATTAAATTCGGGTGCAATTTCTGTGATTCATCGTCAATACGAAGGTGCGAGGTATACAGTAAACCTGAAGTGAAGCATCGGAATCTAATACTGGACTCACAGGAGAGGTTCAAATCATAGAAAGTGAGAGTGTCAGTCCTCCTGTACTTAAGTCGGCATTGTGCCTTTTGTATTAAATTCGGATGCAATTTCTGTGTTTCATCGTCAGTAAGAGGGTGCAAGGTATACAGTAAACCTGAAGTGAAGCATCGGAATCTAAAACTGGACTCACAGGAGTGGTTCAAACCGTAGAAAGTGAGAGTGTCTGTCCTCTTATACTTAAGTCGGCATTGTGCCGTTTGTATAGAATTGGAATGCAATTTCAGTGGTTCATCGTCAATAAGAAGGTCCAAGGGATACAGTATACCTGAAGTGAAGCATCGGAATCTAAAACTGGACTCACAGGAGAGGTTCAAATCATAGAAAGTTAGAGTGTCAGACCTCTTGTACTTAAGTCGGCATTGTGCCTTCTGTATTATATTCGGATGCAAACTCTGTGTCTCATCGTCAATAGGAAGGTCCAAGGGATACAGCAAACCTGAAGTGAAGCATCGGAATCTAAAACTGGACTCACATTAGAGGTTCAAATCATAGAAAGTGAGAGTGTCTGTCCTCTTGTACTTAAGTCGGCATTGTGCCATTTGTATTAATTTCGGATGGAAACTCTTTGTTTCATCGTCTATAAGAAGGTCCAAGGGATACAGTAAACCTGAAGTGAAGCATCGGAATCCTAAACTGGACTCACAGGAGAGGTTCAAATCATAGAAAGTGAGAGTGTCAGTCCTCTTGTACTTTGGTCCGCATTGTGCCTTTTGTATTAAATTCGGATGCAGATTCTGTGTTTCATCGTCAATAAGAAGGTGCAAGGTATACAGTAATCTTGAAGTGAAGCATCGGAATCTAAAACTGGACTCACAGGAGAGGTTCTAATCGTTGAATGTGAGAGTGTCAGTCCACTTGTACTTAAGTCGGCATTGTGCCTTTTGTATTAAATTCCGATGCAATTACTGTGTTTCGTCGTCAATAAGAAGGTGCAAGGTATACAGTAAACCTGAAGTGAAGCATCGCAATCTAGAACTGGACTCACAGGAGAGGTTCAAATCGTTGAAAGTAAGAATGTCAGTCCTCTTGTACTTAAGTCGGCATTGTGCCTTTTGTATTAAATTCCGATGCAATTTCTGTGTTTCATCGTCAATAAGAAGGTGCAAGGTATACAGTAAACCTGAAGTGTAGCGTCGGAATCTAAAACTGGACTCACATTAAAGGTTCAAATCATAGAAAGTGAGAGTGTCAGTCCTCTTGTACTTAAGTCGGCTTTGTGCCTTTTGTAATTATTTCGGATGCAAACTCTGTGTTTCATCGTCTATAAGAAGGTCCAAGGGATACAGTAAACCTGAAGTGCAGCATCGGAATCTAGAACTGGACTCACAGGAGAGGTTCTAATCATTGAAAGTGAGAGTGTCAGTCCTCTTGTACTTTGGTCGGCATTGTGCCTTTTGTATTAAATTCGGATGCAATTTCTGTGTTTCATCGTCATAAGAAGGTGCAAGGTATACGGTAATCACGAAGTGAAGCATCGGAATCTAAAACTGGACTCACAGAAGAGGTTCAAATCGTAAAAAGTGAGAGTGTCAGTCTCCGTGTACTTAAGTCGGCGTTGTGCTTTTGTTTTAAATTCGGATGCAATTTCTGTGATTCATCGTCAATAAGAAGGTGCAAGGTACACAGTAACCTTGAAAATGAATCATCGAAATCTAAAACTGGACTCACAGGAGAGTTTGAAATTATAGAAACTGAGAGTGTCAGTCCTCTTGTACTTAAGTCGGCATTGTGCCATTTGTATTAAAGTCTGATGCAGTTTCTGTGCTTCATCGTCAATAAGAAGATAGAAGGTATACAGTAATCTTGAAGTGAAGCATCGAAATCTAAAACTGGACTCACAGGAGAGGTTCTAATCGTTGAATGTGAGAGTGTCAGTCCTCTTGTACTTAAGTCGGCATTGTGCCTTTTGTATTAAATTCCGATGCAATTACTGTGTTTCGTCGTCAATAAGAAGGTGCAAGGTATACAGTTAAACTGAAGTGAAGCATCGGAATCTACAACTGGACTAACAAGAGAGGTTCAAATCGTAGAAAGTGAGAGTGTCTGTCCACTTGTACTTAAGTCGGCATTGTGCCTTTTGTATTAAATTCAGATGCAATTTCTGTGTTTCGTCGTCAATAAGAAGGTCCAAGGGATACAGTAAACTAGAAGTGAAGCATCGGAATCTAGAACTGGACTCACAGGAGAGGTTCAAATCGTTGAAAGTAAGAGTGTCAGTCCTCTTGTACTTAAGTCGGCATTGTGCATTTTGTATTAAATTCCGATGCAATTTCTGTGTTTCATCGTCAATAGGAAGGTCCAAGGGATACAGTAAACCTGAAGTGAAGCTTCGCAATCTAAAACTGGACTCACAGGAGAGGTTCAAACCATAGAAAGTTAGAGTGTCAGTCCTCTTGTACTTAAGTCGGCATTGTGCCTTTTGTATTAAATTCGGATGCAAACTCTGTGTCTCATCGTCAATAGGAAGGTCCAAGGGATACAGCAAACCTGAAGTGAAGCATCGGAATCTAAAACTGGACTCACATTAGAGGTTCAAATCATAGAAAGTGAGAGTGTCAGTCCTCTTGTACTTAGTCGGCATTGTGCCTCTTGTAATTATTTCGGATGCAAACTCTGTGTTTCATCGTCAATAAGAAGGTCCAAGGGATACAGTTAACCTGACGTGCAGCATTGGAATCTAAAACTGGACTCACAGGAGAGGTTCAAATCATAGAAAGTGAGAGTGTCCGTCCTCTTGTACTTTGGTCGGCATTGTGCTTTTTGTATTAAATTCGGATGCAATTACTGTGTTTCATTGTCAATAAGAAGGTGCAAGGTATACGGTAATCACGAAGTGAAGCATCGGTATCTAAAACTGGACTCACAGAAGAGGTTCAAATCGTAGAAAGTGAGTGTGTCAGTCTTCGTGTACTTAAGTCGGCATTGTGCTTTTGTTTTAAATTCGGATGCAATTTCTGTGATTCATCGTCAATAAGAAGGTGCAAGGTATACAGTAGCCTTGAAAATGAAGCATCGAAATCTAAAACTGGACCCACAGGAGAGTTTCAAATTATAGAAACTGAGAGTGTCAGTCCTCTTGTACTTAAGTCGGCATTGTGCAATTTGTATTAACTTCTGATGCAATTTCTGTGCTTCATCGTCAATAAGAAGATGCAAGGTATACAGTAATCTTGAAGTTAAGCATCGGAATCTAAAACTGAACTCACAGGAGAGGTTCTAATCGTTGAACGTGAGAGTGTCAGTCCTCTTGTACTTAAGTCGGCATTGTGCCTTTTGTATTAAATTCCGATGCAATTACTGAGTTTCATCGTCAATAAGAAGGTGCAAGGTATACAGTAAACCTGTAGTGAAGCATTGGAATCTAGAACTGGACTCACAGGAGAGGTTCAAATCATTGAAAGTAAGAGTGTCAGTCCTCTTGTACTTAAGTCGGCATTGTGCCTTTTGTATTAAATTCCGATGCAATTTCTGTGTTTCATCGTCAATAAGATGGTGCAAGGTATACAGTAAACCTGAAGTGAAGCATCGCAATCTAAAACTGAACTCACAGGAGAGGTTCAAACCATAGAAAGTGAGAGTGTCAGTCCACTTGTACTTAAGTTGGCATTGTGCCTTTTGTTTAAAATTCGGATGCAATTTCTGTGTTTCATCGTGAATAAGAAGGTGCAAGGTATACAGTAAACCTGAAGTGAAGCATCGGAATCTAAAACTGGACTAACAGGAGAGGTTCAAATCGTAGAAAGTGAGAGTGTCTGTCCACTTGTACTTAAGTCGGCATTGTGCCTTTTGTATTAAATTCAGATGCAATTTCTGTGTTTCATCGTCAATAAGAAGGTCCAAGGGATACAGTATACCTGAAATGAAGCATCGTAATCTAAAACTGGACTCACAGAAGAGGTTCAAATCATAGAAAGTGAGAGTGTCAGTCCACTTGTACTTAAGTTGGCATTGTGCCTTTTGTTTAAAATTCGGATGCAATTTCTGTGCTTCATCGTCAATAAGTGGGTGCAAGGTATACAGTAATCTTGAAGTGAAGAATCGGAATCTAAAACTGGACTCACAGGAGAGGTTCAAATCGTAGAAAGTGAGAGTGTGAGTTCTCTTGTACTTAAGTCTGCATTGTGCCTATTGAATTAAATTCGGATGCAATTTCTGTGTTTCATCGTCAACAAGAAGGTGCAAGGTATACAGTTATCTTGAAGTGAAGCATCGGAACCTAAAACTGGACTCACAGGAGAGGTTCATATCGTAGAAGGAGAAAGTGTCAGTCCTCTTGTACTTAAGTCGACATTGTGCCTTTTGTATTAATTTCGGATGCAATTTCTGTGTTTTATCGTCAATACGAAGGTGCAAGTTATACAGTAAACGTGAAGTGAAGCATCGGAATCTAATACTGGACTCACTGGAGAGGTTCAAATCGTTGAATGTGAGAGGGTCAGTCCTCTTGTACTTAAGTCGGCATTGTGCCTTTGTATTAAGTTCGGACGCAATTTCTGTGTTTCCTCGTCAATAAGAAGGTGCAAGGTATACACTAATACTGAAGTGTAGCATCGTAATCTAAAACTGGACTCACAGGAGAGGTTCAAATCACAGAAAGTGAGAGTGTCAGTCCTCTTGTACTTAAGTCTGCATTGTGCCTTTTGTATTAAATTCGGAAGCAATTTCTGTGATTCATCGTCAATAAGAAGGTGTAAGGTATACAGTAATCTTGAAAATGAAGCATCGAAATCTAAAACTGTACCCACAGCAGGGTTTCACATTATAGAAACTGAGAGTGTCAGTCCTCTTGTACTTAAGTCGGCATTGTGCCTTTTGTATTAAATTCGGATGCAATTTCTGTGTTTCATCGTCAATAAGAAGGTGGAAGGTATACAGTAAACCTGACGTGAAGTATCGGAATCTAGAACTGCACTCACAGGAGATGTTCAAGTCGTAGAAAATGAGAGTGTCAGTCCTCTTGTACTTAAGCCGGAATTGTGCCATTTGTATCAAATTCGGATGCAATCTCTGTGTTTCATCGTCAATAAGAAGGTGCAAGGTATACAGTAATCTTGAAGTGAAGCATCGGAATCTAAAACTGGACTCACAAGAGAGGTTGAAATCGTAGAAAGTGAGAGTGTCGGTGCTCTTGTACTTAAGTCGGCATTGTGCCTTTTGTATTAAATTCGGATGCAATTTCTGTGTTTCATCGTCAATAAGAAGGTGCAAGGTATACAGTAATCCTGAAGTGAAGAATCGGAATCTAAAAATGGACTCACAGGAGAGGTTCAAATCATTGAAATTGAGAGTGTCAGTCCTCTGATACTTAAGTCGGCATTGTGCCTTCCATATTAAGTTCGGATGCAATTTCTGTGTCTCATCGTCAATAAGAAGGTGCAAGGTATACAGTAAACCTGAAGTAAAGCATCGGAATCTATAACTGAACTGACAGGGGAGGTTCTAATCGTTGAATGTGAGAGTGTCAGTCCTCTTGTACTTAAGTCGGCATTGTGCCTTTTGTATTAAATTCCGATGCAATTACTGTGTTTCATTGTCAATAAGAAGGTGCAAGGAATTCAGTAAACCTAAAGTGAAACTTCGCAATCTAAAACTGGACTCACAGGAGAGGTTCAAATCGTAGAAAGTGAGAGTCTTAGTCCTCTTGTACTTAAGTCGGCATTGTGCCTTTTTTATTAAATTCGGATTCAAACTCTGTGTTTCATCGTCAATAAGAACGTCCAAGGGATACAGTAAACCTGAAGTGAAGCATCGGAATCTAATACTGGACTCACAGGAGAGATTCAAATCAATGAAAGTGAGAGTGTCAGTCCTCTTGTACTTAAGTCGGCATTGTGCCTTTTGTATTCAATTCGGATGCAATTTTTGTGTTTCATCGTCAATAAGTGGGTGCAAGGTATACAGTAATCTTGAAGTGAAGAATCGGAATCTAATACTGGACTCACAGGAGGGGTTCAAATCGTAGAAAGTGAGAGTGTGAGTTCTCTTGTACTTAAGTCGGCATTTTGCCTTTTGTATTAAATTCTGATACAATTTCTGTGCTTCATCGTCAATAAGAAGATGCAAGGTATACAGTAACCTTGAACTGAAGCATCGGAATCTAAAACTGGACTCACAGGAGAGGTTCTAATCGTTGAATGTGAGAGTGTCAGTCCTCTTGTACTTAAGTCGGCATTGTGCCTTTTGTATTAAATTCCGATGCAATTACTGTGTTTCGTCGTCAATAAGAAGGTGCAAGGTATACAGTAAACCTGAAGTGAAGCATCGGAACCTAGAACTGGACTCACAGGAGAGGTTCAAATCATAGAAAGTTAGAGTGTCAGACCTCTTGTACTTAAGTCGGCATTGTGCCTTTTGTATTATATTCGTATGCAAACTCTGTGTCTCATCGTCAATAGGAAGGTCCAAGGGATACAGCATACCTGAAGTGAAGCATCGGAATCTAAAACTGGACTCACAGGAGAGGTTTTAATCGTTGAATGTGAGAGTGTCAGTCCTCTTGTACTTAAGTCGGCATTGTGCCTTTTCTATTAAATTCCGATGCAATTACTGTGTTTCGTCGTCAATAAGAAGGTGCAAGGTATACAGTAAACCTGAAGTGAAGCATCGGAATCTAGAACTGGACTCACAGGAGAGGTTCAAATCGTTGAAAGTAAGAGTGTCAGTCCTCTTGTACTTAAGTCTGCATTGTGCCTTTTGTATTAAATTCGGAAGCAATTTCTGTGATTCATCGTCAATAAGAAGGTGTAAGGTATACAGTAATCTTGAAAATGAAGCATCGAAATCTAAAACTGTACCCACAGCAGGGTTTCACATTATAGAAACTGAGAGTGTCAGTCCTCTTGTACTTAAGTCGGCATTGTGCCTTTTGTATTAAATTCGGATGCAATTTCTGTGTTTCATCGTCAATAAGAAGGTGGAAGGTATACAGTAAACCTGACGTGAAGTATCGGAATCTAGAACTGCACTCACAGGAGATGTTCAAGTCGTAGAAAATGAGAGTGTCAGTCCTCTTGTACTTAAGCCGGAATTGTGCCATTTGTATCAAATTCGGATGCAATCTCTGTGTTTCATCGTCAATAAGAAGGTGCAAGGTATACAGTAATCTTGAAGTGAAGCATCGGAATCTAAAACTGGACTCACAAGAGAGGTTGAAATCGTAGAAAGTGAGAGTGTCGGTGCTCTTGTACTTAAGTCGGCATTGTGCCTTTTGTATTAAATTCGGATGCAATTTCTGTGTTTCATCGTCAATAAGAAGGTGCAAGGTATACAGTAATCCTGAAGTGAAGAATCGGAATCTAAAAATGGACTCACAGGAGAGGTTCAAATCATTGAAATTGAGAGTGTCAGTCCTCTGATACTTAAGTCGGCATTGTGCCTTCCATATTAAGTTCGGATGCAATTTCTGTGTCTCATCGTCAATAAGAAGGTGCAAGGTATACAGTAAACCTGAAGTAAAGCATCGGAATCTATAACTGAACTGACAGGGGAGGTTCTAATCGTTGAATGTGAGAGTGTCAGTCCTCTTGTACTTAAGTCGGCATTGTGCCTTTTGTATTAAATTCCGATGCAATTACTGTGTTTCATTGTCAATAAGAAGGTGCAAGGAATTCAGTAAACCTAAAGTGAAACTTCGCAATCTAAAACTGGACTCACAGGAGAGGTTCAAATCGTAGAAAGTGAGAGTCTTAGTCCTCTTGTACTTAAGTCGGCATTGTGCCTTTTTTATTAAATTCGGATTCAAACTCTGTGTTTCATCGTCAATAAGAACGTCCAAGGGATACAGTAAACCTGAAGTGAAGCATCGGAATCTAATACTGGACTCACAGGAGAGATTCAAATCAATGAAAGTGAGAGTGTCAGTCCTCTTGTACTTAAGTCGGCATTGTGCCTTTTGTATTCAATTCGGATGCAATTTTTGTGTTTCATCGTCAATAAGTGGGTGCAAGGTATACAGTAATCTTGAAGTGAAGAATCGGAATCTAATACTGGACTCACAGGAGGGGTTCAAATCGTAGAAAGTGAGAGTGTGAGTTCTCTTGTACTTAAGTCGGCATTTTGCCTTTTGTATTAAATTCTGATACAATTTCTGTGCTTCATCGTCAATAAGAAGATGCAAGGTATACAGTAACCTTGAACTGAAGCATCGGAATCTAAAACTGGACTCACAGGAGAGGTTCTAATCGTTGAATGTGAGAGTGTCAGTCCTCTTGTACTTAAGTCGGCATTGTGCCTTTTGTATTAAATTCCGATGCAATTACTGTGTTTCGTCGTCAATAAGAAGGTGCAAGGTATACAGTAAACCTGAAGTGAAGCATCGGAACCTAGAACTGGACTCACAGGAGAGGTTCAAATCATAGAAAGTTAGAGTGTCAGACCTCTTGTACTTAAGTCGGCATTGTGCCTTTTGTATTATATTCGTATGCAAACTCTGTGTCTCATCGTCAATAGGAAGGTCCAAGGGATACAGCATACCTGAAGTGAAGCATCGGAATCTAAAACTGGACTCACAGGAGAGGTTTTAATCGTTGAATGTGAGAGTGTCAGTCCTCTTGTACTTAAGTCGGCATTGTGCCTTTTCTATTAAATTCCGATGCAATTACTGTGTTTCGTCGTCAATAAGAAGGTGCAAGGTATACAGTAAACCTGAAGTGAAGCATCGGAATCTAGAACTGGACTCACAGGAGAGGTTCAAATCGTTGAAAGTAAGAGTGTCAGTCCTCTTGTACTTAAGTCGGTATTGTGCCTTTTGTATTAAGTTCCGATGCAATTTCTGTGTTTCATCGTCAATAAGAAGGTGCAAGGTATACAGTAAACCTGAAGTGAAGCATCGGAATCTAAAACTGGACTCACATTAGAGGTTCAAATCATAGAAAGTGAGAGTGTCAGTCCTCTTGTACTTAAGTCGGCATTGTGCCTTTTGTAATTATTTCGGATGCAAACTCTGTGTTTCATCGTCTATAAGAAGGTCCAAGGGATACAGTAAACCTGAAGTGCAGCATCGGAATCTAAAACTGGACTCACAGGAGAGGTTCAAATCATAGAATGTGAGAGTGTCAGTCCTCTTGTACTTTGGTCGGCATTGTGCCTTTTGTATTAAATTCGGATGCAATTTCTGTGTTTCATCGTCAATAAGAAGGTGCAAGGTATACGGTAATCACGAAGTGAAGCATCGGAATCTAAATATGGACTCACAGAAGAGGTTCATGTCGTAGAAAGTGAGAGTGTCAGTCTTCGTGTACTTAAGTCGGCATTGTGCTTTTGTTTTAAATTCGGATTCAATTTCTGTGATTCATCGTCTATAAGAAGGTGCAAGGTATACAGTAACCTAAAAATTGAAGCGACGAAATCTAAAACTGGACCCCCAGGAGAGTTTCAAATTATAGAAACTGAGAGTGTCAGTCCTCTTGTACTTAAGTCTTCATTGTGCCATTTGTATTAAATTCTGATGCAATTTCTGTGCTTCATCGTCAATAAGAAGATGCAAGGTATACAGTAACCTTGAACTGAAGCATCGGAATCTAAAACTGGACTCACAGGAGAGGTTCTAATCGTTGAATGTGAGAGTGTCAGTCCTCTTGTACTTAAGTCGGCATTGTGCCTTTTGTATTAAATTCCGATGCAATTACTGTGTTTCGTCGTCAATAAGAAGGTGCAAGGTATACAGTAAACCTGAAGTGAAGCATCGGAACCTAGAACTGGACTCACAGGAGAGGTTCAAATCGTTGAAAGTAAGAGTGTCAGTCCTCTTGTACTTATGTCGGCATTGTGCCTTTTGTATTAAATTCCGATGCAAACTCTGTGTCTCATCGTCAATAGGAAGGTCCAAGGGATACAGCAAACCTGAAGTGAAGCATCGGAATCTAAAACTGGACTCACATTAGAGGTTCAAATCATAGAAAGTGAGAGTGTCAGTCCTCTTGTACTTAAGTCGGCATTGTGCCTTTTGTTTGAAATTTGGATGCAATATCTGTGTTTCATCGTCAATAAGAAGGCGCAAGGTATACAGTAAACCTGAAGTGAAGCATCGGAATCTAAAACTGGACTCACAGAAGAGGTTCAAATCGTAGGAAGTGAGAGTGTCAGTCTTCGTGTACTTAAGTCGGCATTGTGCTTTTGTTTTAAATTCGGATTCAATTTCTGTGATTCATTGTCTATGAGAAGGTGCAAGGTATACAGTTACCTAGAAAATGAAGCGACGAAATCTAAAACTGGACCCCCAGGAGAGTTTCAAATTATAGAAACTGAGAGTGTCAGTCCTCTTGTACTTAAGTCGGCATTGTGCCTTTTGTATTAAATTCGGATGCAATTTCTGTGTTTCATCGTCAATAAGAAGGTGCAAGGTATACAGTAATTCTGAAGTGAAGAATCGGAATCTAAAAATGGACTCACAGGAGAGGTTCAAATCATTGAAATTGAGAGTGTCAGTCCTCTGATACTTAAGTCGGCATTGTGCCTTCTGTATTAAGTTCGGATGCAATTTCTGTGTTTCATCGTCAATAAGAAGGTGCAAGTTATACAGTAAACCTGAAGTAAAGCATCGGAATCTATAACTGAACTGACAGGGGAGGTTCTAATCGTTGAATGTGAGAGTGTCAGTCCTCTTGTACTTAAGTCGGCATTGTGCCTTTTGTATTAAATTCCGATGCAATTACAGTGTTTCATTGTCAATAAGAAGGTGCAAGGAATTCAGTAAACCTAAAGTGAAACATCGCAATCTAAAACTGGACTCACAGGAGAGGTTCAAATTGTAGAAAGTGAGAGTGTTAGTCCTCTTGTACTTAAGTCGGCATTGTGCGTTTTGTTTTAAATTCGGATTCAATTTCTGTGTTGCATCGTCAATAAGAAGGTCCAAGGGATACAGTACACCTGAAGTGAACCATCGGAATCTAAAACTGGACTCACAGGAGAGGTTCAAATCATAGAACGTGAGAGTGTCAGTCCTTTTGTACTTAAGTCGGCATTGTGCCTTTTTTATTAAATTCGGATTCAAACTCTGTGTTTCATCGTCAATAAGAACGTCCAAGGGATACAGTAAACCTGAAGTGAAGCATCGGAATCTAATACTGGACTCACAGGAGAGATTCAAATCAATGAAAGTGAGAGTGTCAGTCCTCTTGTACTTAAGTCGGCATTATGCCTTTTGTATTCAATGCGGATGCAATTTTTGTGTTTCATCGTCAATAAGTGGGTGCAAGGTATACAGTAATCTTGAAGTGAAGAATCGGAATCTAAAACTGGACTCACAGGAGGGTTTCAAATCGTAGAAAGTAAGAGTGTGAGTTCTCTTGTACTTAAGTCGGCATTGTGCCTTTTGTACTATATTCCGATGTAATTTCTTTGTTTCATCGTCAACAAGAAGGTGCAAGGTATACAGTTATCTTGAAGCGAAGCATCGGAATCTAAAACTGGACTCACAGGAGAGGTTCAAATCGTAGAAAGTGAGAGTGTCAGTCCTCCTGTACTTAAGTCGGCATTTTGCCTTTTGTATTCAATTCGGAGGCAATTTCTGTGCTTCATCGTCAATACGAAGGTACGAGGTCTACAGTAAACCTGAAGTGAAGCATCGGAATCTAATACTGGACTCACAGGAGAGTTTCAAATCATAGAAAGTGAGAGCGTCAGTCCTCCTGTACTTAAGTCGGCATTGTGCCTTTTGTATTAAATTCGGATGCAATTTCTGTGTTTCATCGTCAATAAGAGGGTGCAAGATATACACTAAACATGAAGTGAAGCATCGGAATGTAAAACTGGACTCACAGGAGAGGTTCAAACCGTAGAAAGTGAGAGTGTCTGTCCTCTTATACTTAAGTCGGCATTGTACAGTTTGTATAAAATTCGAATCCAATTTCAGTGTTTCATCGTCAATAAGCAGGTCCCTAGGGATACAGTATACCTGAAGTGAAGCATCGGAATCTAAAACTGGACTCACAGGAGTGGTTCAAATCATAGAAAGTTAGAGTGTCAGACCTCTTGTACTTAAGTCGGCATTGTGCCTTTTGTATTAAATTCGGATGCAAACTCTGTGTCTCATCGTCAATAGGAAGGTCCAAGGAATACAGCAAACCTGATGTGAAGCATCGGAATCTAAAACTGGACTCACATTAGAGGTTCAAATCATAGAAAGTGAGAGTGTCAGTCCTGTTGTACTTAAGTCGGCATTGTGCCTTTTGTAAATATTTCGGATGCAAACTCTGTGTCTCATCGTCTATAAGAAGGTCCAAGGGATACAGTAAACCTGAAGTGAAGCATCGGAATCTAAAACTGGACTCACAGGAGAACTTCAAATCATAGAAAGTGAGAGTGTCAGTCCTCTTGTACTTTGGTCGGCATTGTGCCTTTTGTATTATATTCGGATGCAATTTCTGTGTTTCATCGTCAATAAGAAGGTGCAAGGTATACAGCAATCACGAAGTGAAGCATCGGAATCTAAAACTGGACTCACAGGAGAGGTCCTAATCGTAGAAAGTGAGAGTGTCAGTCTTCGTGTACTTAAGTCGGCATTGTGCTTTTGTATTAATTTCGGATGCAATTTCTGTGATTCATCGTCAATACGAAGGTGCGAGGTATACAGTAAACCTGAAGTGAAGCATCGAAATCTAATACTGGACTCACAGGAGAGGTTCAAATCATAGAAAGTGAGAATGTCAGTCCTCCTGTACTTAAGTCGGCATTGTGCCTTTTGTATTAAATTCGGATGCAATTTCTGTGTTTCATCGTCAATAAGAGGGTGCAAGGTATACAGTAAACCTGAAGTGAAGCATCGGAATCTAAAACTGGACTCACAGGAGAGGTTCAAACCGTAGAAAGTGAGAGTGTTGTCCTCTTATACTTAAGTCGGCATTGTGCCGTTTGTATAAAATTCGAATCCAATTTCAGTGGTTCATCGTCAATAAGAAGGTCCAAGGGATACAGTATACCTGAAGTGAAGCATCGGAATCTAAAACTGGACTCACAGGGGAGGTTCAAATCATAGAAAGTTAGAGTGTCAGACCTCTTGTACTTAAGTCGGCATTGTGCCTTTTGTATTATATTCGGATGCAAACTCTGTGTCTCATCGTCAATAGGAAGGTCCAAGGGATACAGCAAACCTGAAGTGAAGCATCGGATTCTAAAACTGGACTCACAGGAGAGGTTTTAATCGTTGAATGTGAGAGTGTCAGTCCTCTTGTACTTAAGTCGGCATTGTGCCTTTTCTATTAAATTCCGATGCAATTACTGTGTTTCGTCGTCAATAAGAAGGTGCAAGGTATACAGTAAACCTGAAGTGAAGCATCGGAATCTAGAACTGGACTCACAGGAGAGGTTCAAATCGTTGAAAGTAAGAGTGTCAGTCCTCTTGTACTTAAGTCGGCATTGTGCCTTTTGTATTAAATTCCGATGCAATTTCTGTGTTACATCGTCAATAAGAAGGTGCAAGGTATACAGTAAACCTGAAGTGAAGCATCGGAATCTAAAACTGGACTCACATTCGAGGTTCAAATCATAGAAAGTGAGAGTGTCAGTCCTCTTGTACTTAAGTCGGCATTGTGCCTTTTGTAATTATTTCGGATGCAAACTCTGTGTTCCATCGTCTATAAGACAGTCCAAGGGATACAGTAAACCTGAAATGCAGCATCGGAATCTAAAACTGGACTCACAGGAGAGGTTCCAATCATAGAAAGTGAGAGTGTCAGTCCTCTTGTACTTTGGTCGGCATTGTGCCTTTTGTATTAAATTCGGATGCAATTTCTGTGTTTCATCGTCAATAAGAAGGTGCAAGGTATACGGTAATCACGAAGTGAAGCATCGGAATCTAAAACTGGACTCACAGAAGAGGTTCACATCGTAGAAAGTGAGAGTGTCAGTCTTCGTGTACTTAAGTCGGCATTTTGCTTTTGTTTTACATTCGGATGCAATTTCTGTGATTCATCGTCTATAAGAAGGTGCAAGGTATACAGTAACCTTGAAAATGAAGCGACGAAATCTAAAACTGGACCCACAGGAGAGTTTCAAATTATAGAAACTGAGAGTGTCAGTCCTCTTGTACTTAAGTCGGCATTGTGCCATTTGTATTAAATTCTGATGCAATTTCTGTGCTTCATCGTCAATAAGAAGATGCAAGGTATACAGTAACCTTGAACAAAAGCATCGGAATCTAAAACTGGACTCACAGGAGAGGTTCTAATCGTTGAATGTGAGAGTGTCAGTCCTCTTGTACTTAAGTCGGCATTGTGCCTTTTGTATTAAATTCCGATGCAATTACTGTGTTTCGTCGTCAATAAGAAGGTGCAAGGTATACAGTAAACCTGAAGTGAAGCATCGGAACCTAGAACTGGACTCACAGGAGAGGTTCAAATCGTTGAAAGTAAGAGTGTCAGTCCTCTTGTACTTAAGTCGGCATTGTGCCTTTTGTATTAAATTCCGATGCAAACTCTGTGTCTCATCGTCAATAGGAAGGTCCAAGGGATACAGCAAACCTGAAGTGAAGCATCGGAATCTAAAACTGGACTCACATTAGAGGTTCAAATCATAGAAAGTGAGAGTGTCAGTCCTCTTGTACTTAAGTCGGCATTGTGCCTTTGGTATTAAATTCAGGTGCAATTTCTGTGTTTCATCGTCAATAAGAAGGTCCAAGGGATACAGTATACCTGAAATGAAGCATCGTAATCTAAAACTGGACTCACAGGAGAGGTTCAAATCATAGAAAGTTAGAGTGTCAGTCCTCTTGAACTTAGGTCGGCATTGTGCCTTTTGTATTAAATTCGGATGCAAACTCTGTGTCTCATCGTCTATAGGAAGGTCCAAGGGATACAGCAAACCTGAAGTGAAGCATCGGAATCTAAAACTGGACTCACATTAAAGGTTCAAATCATAGAAACTGAGAGTGTCAGTCCTCTTGTACTTAAGTCGGCATTGTGCCTTTTGTAATTATTTCGGATGCAAACTCTGTGTTTCATCGTCTATAAGAAGGTCCAAGGGATACAGTAAACCTGAAGTGCAGCATCGGAATCTAAAACTGGACTCACAGGAGAGGTTCAAATCATAGAAAGTGAGAGTGTCAGTCGTCTTGTACTTTGGTCGGCATTGTGCCTTTTGTATTAAATTCGGATGCAATTTCAGTGTTTCATCGTCAATAAGAAGGTGCAAGGTATACGGTAATCACGAAGTGAAGCTTCGGAATCTAAAACTGGACTCACAGAAGAGGTTCAAATCGTAGAACGTGAGAGTGTCAGTCTTCGTGTACTTAAGTCGGCATTGTGCTTTTGTTTTAAATTCGGATGCAATTTCTGTGATTCATCGTCAATAAGAAGGTGCAAGGTATACAGTAACCTTGAAAATGCAGCATCGAAATCTAAAAATGGACCCACAGCAGAGTTTCAAATTATAGAAACCGAGAGTGTCAGTCCTCTTGTACCTAAGTCGGCATTGTGCCATTTGTATTAAATTCTGATGCAATTTCTGTGCTTCATCGTCAATAAGAAGATGCAAGGTATACAGTAATCTTGAAGTGAAGCATCGGAATCTAAAACTGGACTCACAGGAGAGGTTCTAATCGTTGAATGTGAGAGTGTCAGTCCTCTTGTACTTAAGTCGGCATTGTGCCTTTTGTATAAAATTCCGATGCAATTACTGTGTTTCGTCATCAATAAGAAGGTTCAAGGTATACAGTAAACCTGAAGTGAAGCATCGGAATCTAGAACTGGACTCACAGGAGAGGTTCAAATCGTTGACAGTAAGAGTGTCAGTCCTCTTGTACTTAAGTCGGCATTGTGCCTTTTGTATTAAATTCCGATGCAATTTCTGTGTTTCATCGTCAATAAGAAGGTGCAAGGTATACAGTAAACCTGAAGTGAAGCATCGCAATCTAAAACTGGACTCACAGGAGAGGTTCAAACCATAGAAAGTGAGAGTGTAAGTCCACTTGTACTTAAGTTGGCATTGTGCCTTTTGTTTAAAATTTGGATGCAGTTTCTGTGTTTCATCGTCAATAAGAAGGTGCAAGGTATACAGTAAACCTGAAGTGAAGCATCGTAATCCAAAACTGGACTAACAGGAGAGGTTCAAATCGTAAAAAGTGAGAGTGTCTGTCCACTTGCACTTAAGTCGGCATTGTGCCTTTTGTATTAAATTCGGATGCAAACTCTGCGTCTCATCGTCTATAGGAAGGTCCAAGGGATACAGCAAACCTGAAGTGAAGCATCGGAATCTAAAACTGGACTCACATTAAAGGTTCAAATCATAGAAAGTGAGAGTGTCAGTCCTCTTGTACTTAAGTCGGCATTGTACCTTTTGTAATTATTTCGGATGCAAACTCTGTGTTTCATCGTCTATAAGAAGGTCCAAGGGATACAGTAAACTTGAAGTGCAGCATCGGAATCTAAAACTGGACTCACAGGAGAGGTTCAAATCATAGAAAGTGAGAGTGTCAGTCGTCTTGTTCTTTGGTCGGCATTGTGCCTTTTGTATTAAATTCGGATGCAATTTCTGTGTTTCATCGTCAATAAGAAGGTGCAAGGTATACGGTAATCACGAAGTGAAGCTTCGGAATCTAAAACTGGACTCACAGAAGAGGTTCAAATCGTAGAAAGTGAGAGTGTCAGTCTTCCTGTACTTAAGTCGGCATTGTGCTTTTGTTTTAAATTCGGATGCAATTTCTGTGATTCATCGTCAATAAGAAGCTGCAAGGTATACAGTAACCTTGAAAATGAAGCATCGAAATCTAAAACTGGACCCACAGCAGAGTTTCAAATTATAGAAACTGAGAGTGTCAGTCCTCTTGTACTTAAGTCGGCATTGTGCCTTTTGTATAAAATTCCGATGCAATTACTGTGTTTCGTCGTCAATAAGAAGGTTCAAGGTATACAGTAAACCTGAAGTGAAGCATCGGAATCTAGAAGTGGACTCACAGGAGAGGTTCAAATCGTTGACAGTAAGAGTGTCAGTCCTCTTGTACTTAAATCGGAATTGTGCCTTTTGTATTAAATTCCGATGCAATTTCTGTGTTTCATCGTCAATAAGAAGGTGCAAGGTATACAGTAAACCTGAAGTGAAGCATCGCAATCTAAAACTGGACTCACAGGAGAGGTTCAAACCATAGAAGGTGAGAGTGTAAGTCCACTTGTACTTAAGTTGGCATTGTGCTTTTTGTTTAAAATTTGGATGCAGTTTCTGTGTTTCATCGTCAATAAGAAGGTGCAAGGTATACAGTAAACCTGAAGTGAAGCATCGGAATCCAAAACTGGACTAACAGGAGAGGTTCAAATCGTAAAAAGTGAGAATGTCTGTCCACTTGCACTTAAGTCGGCATTGTGCCTTTTGTATTAACTTCAGATGCAATTTCTGTGTTTCATCGTCAATAAGAAGGTCCAAGGGATACAGTATACCTGAAATGAAGCATCGTAATCTAAAAGTGGACTCACAGGAGAGGTTCAAATCATAGAAAGTTAGAGTGTCAGTCCTCTTGTACTTAAGTCGGCATTGTGCCTTTTGTATTAAATTCGGATGCAAACTCTGTGTCTCATCGTCAATAGGAAGGTCCAAGGGATACAGCAAACCTGAAGTGAAGCATCGGAATCTAAAACTGGACTCACATTAGAGGTTCAAATCATAGAAAGTGAGAGTGTCAGTCCTCTTGTACTTAAGTCGGCATTGTGCCTTTTGTAATTATTTCGGATGCAAACTCTCTGTTTCATCGTCTATAAGAAGGTCCAAGGGATACAGTAAACCTGAAGTGCAACATCGGAATCTAAAACTGGACTCACAGGAGAGGTTCAAATCATAGAAAGTGAGAGTGTCAGTCCTCTTGTACTTTGGTCGGCATTGTGCCTTTTGTATTAAATTCGGAAGCAATTTCTGTGTTTCATCGTCAATAAGAAGGTGCAAGGTATACGGTATTCAGGAAGTGAAGCATCGGAATCTAAAACTGGACTCACAGAAGAGGTTCAAATCGTAGAAAGTGAGAGGGTCAGTCTTCGTGTACTTAAGTCGGCATTGTGCTCTTGTTTTAAATTCGGATGCAATTTCTGTGATTCATCGTCAATAAGAAGGTGCAAGGTATACAGTAACCTTGAAAATGAAGCATCGAAATCTAAAACTGGACCCATAGGAGAGTTTCAAATTATTGAAACTGAGAGTGTCAGTCCTCTTGTACTTAAGTCGGCATTGTGCCTTTTATATTTAATTCGGATGCAATTTCAGTGTTTCATCGTCAATAAGAAGGTCAAAGGGATCCAGTAAACCTGAAGAGAAGCATCGGAATCTAAAACTGGACTCACAGGAGAGGATAAAATCATAGAAAGTTAGAGTGTCAGTCCTCTTGTACTTAAGTCGGCGGTGTGCCTTTTGAATTAATTTCGGATGCAAACTATGTGTTTCATCGTCAACCAGAAGGTCCAAGGGATACAGTAAACCTGAAGTGAAGCATCGGAATCTAAAACTGGACTCACAGGAGAGGTTCAAACCATAGAAAGTGAGAGTGTCAGTCCACTTGTACTTAAGTTGGCATTGTGCCTTTTGTTTAAAATTCGGATGCAATTTCTGTGTTTCATCGTCAATAAGAAGGTGCAAGGTATACAGTAAACCTGAAGTGAAGCATCGGAATCTAAAACTGGACTAACAGGAGAGGTTCAAATCGTAGAAAGTGAGAGTGTCTGTCCACTTGTACTTAAGTCGGCATTGTGCCTTTCGTTTAAATTCAGATGCAATTTCTGTGTTTCATCGTCAATAAGAAGGTCCAAGGGATACAGTATACCTGAAATGAAGCATCGTAATCTAAAACTGGACTCACAGGAGAGGTTCAAATCATAGAAAGTTAGAGTGTCAGTCCTCTTGTACTTAAGTCGGCATTGTGCCTTTTATATTTAATTCGGATGCAATTTCTGTGCTTCATCGTCAATAAGTGGGTGCAAGGTATACAGTAATCTTGAAGTGAAGAATCGGAATCTAAAACTGGACTCACAGGAGAGGTTCAAATCGTAGAAAGTGAGAGTGTGAGTTCTCTTGTACTTAAGTCTGCATTGTGCCTATTGAATTAAATTCGGATGCAATTTCTGTGTTTCATCGTCAACAAGAAGGTGCAAGGTATACAGTTATCTTGAAGTGAAGCATCGGGACCTAAAACTGGACTCACAGGAGAGGTTCATATCGTAGAAGGAGAAAGTGTCAGTCCTCTTGTACTTAAGTCGACATTGTGCCTTTTGTATTAATTTCGGATGCAATTTCTGTGTTTTTTCGTCAATACGAAGGTGCAAGGTATACAGTAAACGTGAAGTGAAGCATCGGAATCTAATACTGGACTCACAGGAGAGGTTCAAATCGTTGAATGTGAGAGGGTCAGTCCTCTTGTACTTAAGTCGGCATTGTGCCTTTGTATTAAGTTCGGACGCAATTTCTGTGTTTCCTCGTCAATAAGAAGGTGCAAGGTATACAGTATTATTGAAGTGTAGCATCGTAATCTAAAACTGGACTCACAGCAGAGGTTCAAATCACAGAAAGTGAGAGTGTCAGTCCTCTTGTACTTAAGTCCGCATTGTGCCTTTTGTATTACATTCGGAAGCAATTTCTGTGATTCATCGTCAATAAGAAGGTGCAAGGTATACAGTAATCTTGAAAATGAAGCATCGAAATCTAAAACTGTACCCACAGCAGGGTTTCACATTATAGAAACTGAGAGTGTCAGTCCTCTTGTACTTAAGTCGGCATTGTGCCTTTTGTATTAAATTCGGATGCAATTTCAGTGTTTCATCGTCAATAAGAAGGTCAAAGGGATCCAGTAAACCTGAAGAGAAGCATCGGAATCTAAAACTGGACTCACAGGAGAGGATAAAATCATAGAAAGTTAGAGTGTCAGTCCTCTTGTACTTAAGTCGGCAGTGTGCCTTTTGAATTAATTTCGGATGCAAACTATGTGTTTCATCGTCAACCAGAAGGTCCAAGGGATACAGTAAACCTGAAGTGAAGCATCGGAATCTAAAACTGGACTCACAGGAGAGGTTCAAATCATAGAAAGTGAGAGTGTCAGTCCTCATGTACTTAAGTCGGCATTGTGCCTTTTGGATTAAATTCGGATGCAATTTCTGTGTTTCATCGTCAATAAGAAGGTGGAAGGTATACAGTAAACCTGACGTGAAGTATCGGAATCTGGAACTGGACTCACAGGAGATGTTCAAATCGTAGAAACTGAGAGTGTCAGTCTTCGTGTACTTAAGTCGGCATTGTGCTTTTGTATTAAATTCGGATGCAATTTCTGTGATTCATCGTCAATAAGAAGGTGCAAGGTATACAGCAATCACGAAGTGAAGCATCGGAATCTAAAACTGGACTCACAGGAGAGGTTCAAATCGTAGAAAGTGAGAGTGTCAGTCTTCGTGTACTTAAGTCGGCATTGTGCTTTTGTATTAAATTCGGATGCAATTTCCTTGATTCATCGTCAATAAGAAGGTGCAAGGTATACAGTAACCTTGAAAATGAAGCATCAAAATCTAAAACTGGACCCACAGGAGAGTCTCAAATAATAGAAACTGAGAGTGTCAGTCCTCTTGTACTTAAGTCGGCATTGTGCCATTTGTATTAAATTCTGATGCAATTTCAGTGCTTCATCGTCAATAAGAAGATGCAAGGTATACAGTAATCTTGAAGTGAAGCATCAGAATCTAAAACTGGACTCACAGGAGAGGTTCTAATCGTTGAATGTGAGAGTGTCAGTCCTCTTGTACTTAAGTCGGCATTGTGAATTTTGTATTAAATTCCGATGCAATTACTGTGTTTCATTGTCAATAAGAAGGTGCAAGGTATTCAGTAAACCTAAACTGATGCATCGCAATCTAAAACTGGACTCACAGGAGAGGTTCAAATAACAGAAAGTGAGAGTGTCAGTCCTCTTGTACTTAAGTCGGCATTGTGCATTTTGTACTAAATTCGGATGCAATTTCTGTGATTCATCGTCAATAAGAAGGTGCAAGGTATACAGTAATCTTGAAAATGAAGCATCGAAATCTAAAACTTGACCCACAGGAAAGTTTCAAATCATAGAAACTGAGAGTGTCAGTCCTCTTGTAATAATGTCGGCATTGTGCATTTTGTATTAAATTCGAATGCAATTTCTGTGTTTCATTGTCAATAAGAAGGTCCAAGGGATATAGTAAACCTGAAGTGTAGCATCGGAATCTAAAAATGGACTCACAGGAGAGATTCAAATCATAGAAGGTGAGAGTGTCACTCCTCTTTTACTTAAGTCGGCATTGTGCCTTTTGTATTAAATTCGGATGCAATTTCTGTGTTTCATCGTCAAGAAGAAGGTGCAAGGTATACAGTAATCCAGAAGTGAACCATCGGAATCTAAAACTGGACTCACAGGAGAGGTTCAAATCATAGAAAGTGAGAGTGTCAGTCCTTATGTACGTAAGTCGGCATTGTGCCTTTTGTATTAAATTCGGATGCAATTTCTGTGTTTCATCGTCAATAAGAAGGTGCAAGGTATACAGTAAACCTGAAGTGAAGCATCGGAATCTAGAACTGGACTCACAGGAGAGGTTCAAATCGTAGAAAGTGAGGGTGTCAGTCCTCTTGTACTTAAGTCGGCATTGTGCCATTTGTATTAAATTCGGATGCAATTTCTGTGTTTCATCGTAAATAAAAAGGTGCAAGGTATACAGTAATCTTGAAGTGAAGCATCGGAATCTAAAAGTGGACTCACAGGAGAGGTTCAAATCGTAGAAAGTGAGAGTGTCAGTGCTCTTGTACTTAAGTCGGCATTGTGCCTTTTGTATTAAATTCGGATGCAATTTCTGTGTTTCATCGTCAAGAAGAAGGTGCTACGTATACAGTAATCCTGAAGTGAAGAATCGGAATCTAAAACTGGACACACAGGAGTGGTTCAAATCATAGAAATTGAGAGTGGCAGTCCTCTTGTACTTAAGTCGGCATTGTGCCTTCTGTATTAAATTCGGATTCAATTTCTGTGTTTCGTTGTCAATAAGAAGATGCAAAGTATACAGTAAACCTAAAGTGAAGCATCGCAATCTAAAACTGGACTCACAGGATTGGTTCAAATCATAGAAAGTGAGAGTGTTAGTGCTCTTGTGCTTAAGTCGGCATTGTGGCTTTTGTATTAAATTCGGATGCAATTTCTGTGTTTCATCGTCAAGAAGAAGGTGCAAGGTATACAGTAATCCTGAAGTGAAGCATCGGAATCTAGAACTGGACTCACAGGAGATGTTCAAATCGTAGAGACTGAGAGTGTCAGTCCTCTTGTACTTAAGCCGGCATTGTGTCATTTGTATTAAATTCGGATGCAATTTCTGTGTTTCATCGTCAATAAGAAGGTGCAAGGTATATAGTAATCTTGAAGTGAAGCATCGGAATCTAAAACTGGACTCACAAGAGAGGTTCAAATCGTAGAAAGTGAGAGTGTCGGTGCTCTTGTACTTAAGTCGGCATTGTGCCTTTTGTATTAAATTCGGATGCAATTTCTGTGTTTCATCGTCAATAAGAAGGTGCAAGGTACACAGTAATCCTGAAGTGAAGAATCGGAATCTAAAAATGGACTCACAGGAGAGGTTCAAATCATAGAAATTGAGAGTGTCAGTCCTCTTACAGTTATGTCGGCATTGTGCCTTCTGTATTAAATTCGGATGTAATTTCTGTGTTTCATCGACAATAAGAAGGTGCAAGGTATACAGTAAACCTGAAGTGAAGCATCGGAATCTATAACCGGACTGACAGGAGAGGTTCTAATCGTTGAATGTGAGAGTGTCAGTCCTCTTGTACTTAAGTCGGCATTGTGACTTTTGTACTAAATTCCGATGCAATTACTGTGTTTCATTGTCAATAAGAAGGTGCAAGGAATTCAGTAAACCTAAAGTGAGGCATCGCAATCTAAAACTGGACTCACAGGAGAGGTTCAAATCATAGAAAGTGAGAGTGTTAGTCCTCTTGTACTTAAGTCGGCATTGTGCCTTTTACTTTAAATTCGGATGCAATTTCTGTGTTTCATCGTCAATAAGAAGGTGCAAGGTATACAGTAAACCTGAAGTGAAGCATCGGAATCTAAAACTGGATTCACGGGAGAGGTTCAAATCGTTGAAAGTGAGAGTGTCAGTCCTCTTGTACTTAAGTCGGCATTGTGCCTTTTCTATTAAATTCGGATGCAATTTCTGTTTTTCATCGTCAATAAGAAGTTCCAAGGGATACAGTATACCTGAAGTGAAGCATCGGAATCTAAACTGGACTCACAGGAGTGGTTCAAATCATAGAAGGTTAGAGTTTCAGTCCCCTTGTACTTAAGTCGGCATTGTGCCTATTGTATTAAATTCGGATTCAAACTCTGTGTTTCTTCGTCAATAAGAAGGTCCAAGGGATACAGTACACCTGAAGTGAAGCATCGGAATCTAAAACTGGACTCACAGGAGAGGTTCAAATCATAGAAAGTGAGAGTGTCAGTCCTCTTGTACTAAAGTCGGCATTGTGCATTTTGTATTAAATTCGGATGCAATTTCTGTGTTTCATTGTCAATAAGAAGGTCCAAGGGATTTAGAAAACCTGAAGTGGAGCATCGGAATCTAAAAATGGACTCACAGGAGAGATTCAAATCATAGAAGGTGAGAGTGTCACTCCTCTTTTACTTAAGTCGGCATTGTGCCTTTTGTATTAAATTCGGATGCAATTTCTGTGTTTCATCGTCAAGAAGAAGGTGCAAGGTATACAGTAATCCAGAAGTGAAGCATCGGAATCAAAAACTGGACTCGCAGGAGAGGTTCAAATCAAAGAATGTGAGAGTGTCAGTCCTTATGTACGTAAGTCAGCGTTGTGCCTTTTGTATGAAATTCGGATGCAATTTCTGTGTTTCATCGTCAATAAGAAGGTGCAAGGTATACAGTAAACCTGAAGTGAAGCATCGGAATCTAGAACTGGACTCACAGGAGAGGTTCAAATCGTAGAAAGTGAGAGTGTCAGTCCTCTTGTACTTAAGTCGGCATTGTGCCATTTGTATTAAATTCGGATGCAATTTCTGTGTTTCATCGTCAATAAGAAGGTGCAAGGTATACAGTAATCTTGAAGTGAAGCATCGGAATCTAAAACTGGACTCACAGGAGAGGTTCAAATCGTAGAAAGTGAGAGTGTCAGTGCTCTTGTACTTAAGTCGGCATTGTGCCTTTTGTATTGAATTCGGATGCAATTTCTGTGTTTCATCGTCAAGAAGAAGGTGCAAGGTATACAGTAATCCTGAAGTGAAGAATCGGAATCTAAAACTGGACACACAGGAGAGGTTCAAATCATAGAAAATGAGAGTGGCAGTCCTCTTGTACTTAAGTCGGCATTGTGCCTTCTGTATAAAATTCGGATGCAATTTCTGTGTTTCATTGTCAATAAGAAGATGCAAGGTATACAGTAAACCTGAAGTGAAGCATCGGAATCTATAACTGGACTGACAGGAGAGGTTTTAATCGTTGAATGTGAGAGTGTCAGTCCTCTTGTACATAAGTCGGCATTGTGCCTTTTTTATTAATTTCCGATGCAATTACTGTGTTTCATTGTCAACAACAAGGTGCAAGGTATTCAGTAAACCAAAAGTGAAGCATCGCAATCTAAAACTGGACTCACAGGAGAGGTTCAAATCATAGAAAGTGAGAGTGTCAGTGCTCTTCTGCTTAAGTCGGCATTGTGGCTTTTGTATTAAATTCGGATGCAATTTCTGTGTTTCAACGTCAAGAAGAAGGTGCAAGGTATACAGTAATCCTGAAGTTAAGCATCGGAATCTAAAACTGGACTCACAGGAGAGGTTCAAATCATAGAAAGTGAGAGTGTCAGTCCTCATGTACTTAAGTCGGCATTGTGACTTTTGTATTAAATTCGGATGCAATTTCTGTGTTTCATCGTCAATAAGAAGGTGCAAGGTATACAGTATACCTGAAGTGAAGTATCGGAATCTGGAACTGGACTCACAGGAGATGTTCAAATCGTAGAAACTGAGAGTGTCAGTCCTCTTGTACTTAAGCCGGCATTGTGTCATTTGTATTACATTCGGATGCAATTTCTGTGTTTCATCGTCAATAAGAAGGTGCAAGGTATACAGTAATCGTGAAGTGAAGCATCGGAATCTAAAACTGGACTCACAAGAGAGGTTCAAATCATAGAAAGTGAGAGTGTCAGTGCTCTTCTGCTTAAGTCGGCATTGTGGCTTTTGTATTAAATTCGGATGCAATTTCTGTGTTTCAACGTCAAGAAGAAGGTGCAAGGTATACAGTAATCCTGAAGTGAAGCATCGGAATCTAAAACTGGACTCACAGGAGAGGTTCAAATCATAGAAAGTGAGAGTGTCAGTCCTCATGTACTTAAGTCGGCATTGTGACTTTTGTATTAAATTCGGATGCAATTTCTGTGTTTCATCGTCAATAAGTAGGTGCACGGTATACAGTAATCTTGAAGTGAAGAATCGGAATCTAAAACAGGACTCACAGGAGGGGTTCAAATCGTAGACAGTGAGAGTGTGAGTTCTCTTGTACTTAAGTCGGCATTGTGCCTTTTGTATTATATTCCGATGCAATTTCTGTGTTTCATCGTCAAAAAGAAGGTGCAAGGTATACAGTTATCTTGAAGTGAAGCATCGGAATCTAAAACTGGACTCACAGGAGAGGTTCAAATCGTAGAAAGTGAGAGTGTCAGTCCTCCTGTACTTAAGTCGGCATTGTGCCTTTTGTATTCAATTCGGATGGAATTTCTGTGTTTCATCGTCAATACGAAGGTGCGAGGTATACAGTAAACCTGAAGTGAAGCATCGGAATCTAAAACTGGTCTCACAGGAGAGGTTCAAATCGTAGAAAGTGAGAGTGTCAGTCCTCTTGTACTTAAGTCGGCATTGTGCCTTTTGTATTAATTTCGGATGCAAACTCTGTGTTTCATCGTCTATAAGAAGGTCCAAGGGATACAGTAAACCTGAAGTGAAGCATCGGAATCTAAAACTGGACTCACAGGAGAGGTTCAAATCATAGAATGTGAGAGTGTCAGTCCTCTTGTACTTAAGTCGGCATTATGCCTTTTGTATTAAATTCCGATGCAATTACTGTGTTTCAATGTCAATAAGAAGGTGCAAGCTATTCAGTAAACCTAAAGTGATGCATCGCAATCTAAAACTGGACTCACAGGTGAGGTTCAAATCACAGAAAGTGAGAGTGTCAGTCCTCTTGTACTTAAGTCGGCATTGTGCATTTTGTATTAATTTCGGATGCAATTTCTGTGTTTCATCGTCAATAAGAAGGTGCAAGGTATACAGTAATCTTGAAGTGAAGCATCGGAATCTAAAACTGGTCTCACAGGAGAGGTTCAAATCGTAGAAAGTGAGAGTGTCAGTCCTCTTGTACTTAAGTCGGCATTGTGCCTTTTGTATTAAATTCGGATGCAATTTCTATGATTCATCGTCAATAAGAAGGTGCAAGGTATACAGTAAACCTAAAGTGAAGCATTGGAATCTAATACTGGACTCACAGGAAAGGTTCAAATCATAGAAAGTGAGAGTGTCAGTCCTCTTGTACTAAAGTCGGCATTGTGCATTTTGTATTAAATTCGGATGCAATTTATGTGTTTCATTGTCAATAAGATGGTCCAAGGGATATAGTAAACCTGAAGTGTAGCATCGGAATCTAAAAATGGACTCACAGGAGAGATTCAAATCATCGAAGGTGCGAGTGTCACTCCTCTTTTACTTAAGTCGGCATTGTGCCTTTTGTATTAAATTCGGATGCAATTTCTGTGTTTCATCGTCAAGAAGAAGGTGCAAGGTATACAGTAATCCTGAAGTGAAGCATCGGAATCTAAAACTGGACTCACAGGAGAGGTTCAAATCATAGAAAGTGAGAGTGTCAGTCCTCATGTACGTAAGTCGGCATTGTGCCTTTTGTATTAAATTCGGATGCAATTTCTGTGTTTCATCGTCAATAAGAAGGTGCAATTTATACAGTAAACCTGAAGTGAAGCATCGGAATCTAGAACTGGACTCACAGGAGAGGTTCAAATCGTAGAAAATGAGAGTGTCAGTCCTCTTGTACTTAAGTCGGCATTGTGCCATTTGTATTAAATTCGGATGCAATTTCTGTGTTTCATCGTCAATAAGAAGGTGCAAGGTATACAGTAATCTAGAAGTGAAGCATCGGAATCTAAAACTGGACTCGCAGGAGAGGTTCAAATCGTAGAATATGGGAATGTCAGTGCTCTTGTACCTAAGTCGGCATTGTGCCTTTTGTATTAAATTCTGATGCAATTTCTGTGTTTCATCGTCAAGAAGAAGGTGCAAGGTATACAGTAATCCTGAAGTGAAGAATCGCAATCTAAAACTGGACTCACAAGTGAGGTTCAAATCATAGAAAGTGAGAGTGTGAGTCCTCTTGTACTTAAGTCGGCATTGTGCCTTTTGTATTAAATTCGGATGCAATTTCTGTGTTTCATCGTCAATAAGAAGGTGCAAGGTATACAGTAAACCTGAAGTGAAGCATCGGAATCTAAAACTGGACCCACAGGAGAGGTTCAAATCGTTGAAAGTGAGAGTGTCAGTCCTCTTGTACTTAAGTCGGCATTGTGCCTTTTGTATTAAATTCGGATGCAATTTCTGTGTTTCATCGTCAATAAGAAGGTCCAAGGGATACAGTATACCTGAAGTGAAGCATCGGAATCTAAAACTGGACTCACAGGAGTGGTTCAAATCATAGAAATTTGAGAGTGCCAGTCCACTTGTACTTAAGTCGGCATTGTGCCTTTTGTATAAAATTCGGATGCAATTTCTGTGTTTCATCGTCAATAAGAAGGTGCAAGGTATACAGTAAACCTGAAGTGAAGCATCGGAATCTATAACTGGACTGACAGGAGAGGTTCTAATCGTTGAATGTGAGAGTGTCAGTCCTCTTGTACTTAAGTCGGCATTGTGCCTTTTGTAATAAATTCCGATGCAATTACTGTGTTTCATTGTCAATAAGAAGGTGCAAGGTATTCAGTAAACCTAAAGTGAAGCATCGCAATCTAAAACTGGACTCACAGGAGAGGTTCGAATCATAGAAAGTGAGAGTGTCAGTCCTCTTGTACTTAAGTCGGCATTGTGCCTTTTGTTTTGAATTCGGATGCAATTTCTGTGTTACATCGTCAAAAAGAAGGTGCAAGGTATCCAGTTATCTTGAAGTGAAGCATCGGAATCTGAAACTGGACTCACAGGAGAGGTTCAATTCGTAGAAAGTGAGAGTGTCAGCCCTCTTGTTCTTAAGTCGGCATTGTGCCTTTTGTATTAAATTCGGATCCAATTTCTGTGCTTCATCGTCAATACGAAGGTGCAAGGTTTACAGTAAACCTGAAGTGAAGCATCGGAATCTAATACTGGACTCACAGGAGAGGTTCAAATCATAGAAAGTGAGAGTGTCAGTCCTCTTGTACTTGAGTCGGCATTGTGCCTTTTGTATTAAATTCGGATGCAATTTCTGTGTTTCATCGTCAATAAGAGGGTGCAAGGTATACTGTAAACCTGAAGTGAAGCATCGAAATCTAAAACTGGTCTCACAGGAGAGGTTCAAACCGTAGAAAGTGAGCGTGTGTGTCCTCTGATACTTAAGTCGGCATTGTGCCATTTGCATAAAATTCGGATGCATTTTCAGTGTTTCATCGTCAATAAGAAGGTGCATGGTATACAGTAAACCTGAAGTGAAGCATCGGAATCTAAAACTGGACTCACAGGAGAGGTTCAAATCGTTGAAAGTGAGAGTGTCAGTCCTCTTGTACTTGAGTCGGCATTGTGCCTTTTGTATTAAATTCGGATGCAATTTCTGTGTTTCATCGTCAATAAGAAGGTCCAAGGGATACAGTATACCTGAAGTGAAGCATCGGAATCTAAAACTGGACTCACAGGAGTGGTTCAAATCATAGAAAGTGAGAGTGCCAGTCCACTTGTACTTAAGTCGGCATTGTGCCTTTTGTATAAAATTCGGATGCAATTTCTGTGTTTCATCGTCAATAAGAAGGTGCAAGGAATACAGTAAACCTGAAGTGAAGCATCGGAATCTATAACTGGACTGACAGGAGAGGTTCTAATCGTTGAATGTGAGAGTGTCAGTCCTCTTGTACTTAAGTCGGCATTGTGCCTTTTGTATTAAATTCCGATGCAATTACTGTGTTTCATTGTCAATAAGAAGGTGCAAGGTATTCAGTAAACCTAAAGTGAAGAGTCGCAATCTAAAACTGGACTCACAGGAGAGGTTCAAATCATAGAAAGTGAGAGTGTCAGTCCTCTTGTACTTAAGTCGGAATTGTGCCTTTTGTTTTAAATTCGGATGCAATTTCTGTGTTTCATCGTCAAAAAGAAGGTGCAAGGTATACAGTTATCTTGAAGTGAAGCATCGGAATCTAAAACTGGACTCACAGGAGAGGTTCAATTCGTAGAAAGTAAGAGTGTCAGTCCTCTTGTCCTTAAGTCGGCATTGTGCCTTTTGTATTAAATTCGGATGCAATTTCTGTGTTTCATCGTCAATACGAAGGTGCCAGGTATACAGTAAACCTGAAGTGAAGCATCGGAATCTAATACTGGACTCACAGGAGAGGTTCTAATCGTTGAATGTGAGAGTGTCAGTCCTCTTGTACTTAAGTCGGCATTTTGCCTTTTGTATTAAATTCCGATGCAATTACTGTGTTTCATTGTCAATAAGAAGTTGCAAGGTATTCAGTAAACCTAAAGTGAAGCATCGCAATCTAAAACTGGACTCACAGGAGAGGTTCAAATCATAGAAAGTGAGAGTGTCAGTCCTCTTGTACTTAAGTCGGCATTGTGCCTTTTGTTTTGAATTCGGATGCAATTTCTGTGTTTCATCGTCAAAAAGGAGGTGCAAGGTATACAGTTTTCTTGAAGTGAAGCATCGGCATCTAAAACTGGACTCACAGGAGAGGTTCAATTCGTAGAAAGTGAGAGTGTCAGTCCTCTTGTTCTTAAGTCGGCATTGTGCCTTTTGTATTAAATTCGGATGCAATTTCAGTGTTTCATCGTCAATACAAAGGTGCAAGGCTTACAGTAAACCTGAAGTGAAGCATCGGAATCTAAAACTGGACTCACAGGAGAGGTTGAAATCATAGAAAGTGAGAGTGTCAGTCCTCCTGTACTTAAGTCGGCATTGTGCCTTTTGTATTAAATTCCGATGCAATTACTGTGTTTCATTGTCAATAAGAAGGTGCAAGGTATTCAGTAAACCTAAAGTGAAGCATCGAAATCTAAAACTGGTCTCACAGGAGAGGTTCAAATCATAGAAAGTGAGAGTGTCAGTCCTCTTGTACTTAAGTCGGCATTGTGCCTTTTGTTTTAAATTCGGATGCAATTTCTGTGTTTCATCGTAAAAAAGAAGGTGCAAGGTATACAGTTATCTTGAAGTGAAGCATCGGAATCTAAAACTGGACTCACAGGAGAGGTTCAAATCATAGAAAGTTATAGTGTCAGACCTCTTGTACTTAAGTCGGCATTGTGCCTTTTGTATTAAATTCGGATGCAAACTCTGTGTCTCATCGTCAATAGGAAGGTCCAAGTGATACATTAAACCTGAGGTAAAGCATCGGAATCTAAAACTGGACTCACAGGAGTGGTTCAAATCATAGAAAGTGAGAGTGTCAGTCCTCTTGTACTTAAGTCGGCATTGTGCCTTTTGTTTTAAATTCGGATGCAATTTCTGTGTTTCATCGTCAAAAAGAAGGTGCAAGGTATACAGTTATCTTGAAGTGAAGCATCGGAATCTAAAACTGGACTCACAGGAGAGGTTCAAATCATAGAAAGTGAGAGTGTCAGTCCTCTTGTACTTTGGTCGGCATTGTGCCTTTTGTATTAAACTCGGATGCAATTTCTGTGTTTCATCGTCAATAAGAGGGTGCAAGGTATACAGTAAATCTGAAGTGAAGCATCGAAATCTAAAACTGGTCTCACAGGAGAGGTTCAAACCGTAGAAAGTGAGGGTGTCTGTCCTCTGATACTTAAGTCGGCATTGTGCCATTTGTATAAAATTCGGATGCAATTTCAGTGTTTCATCGTCAATAAGAAGGTCCAAGGGATACAGTATACCTGAAGTGAAGCATCGGAAACTAAAACTGGACTAACAGGAGAGGTTCAAATCATAGAAAGTTATAGTGTCAGACATCTTGTACTTAAGTCGGCATTGTGCCTTTTGTATTAAATTCGGATGCAAACTCTGTGTCTCATCGTCAATAGGAAGGTCCAAGTGATACATTAAACCTGAAGTAAAGCATCGGAATCTAAACCTGGACTCACAGGAGAGGTTCAAATCATAGAAAGTGAGAGTGTCAGTCCTCTTGTACTTAAGTCGGCGTTGTGCCTTTTGTTTTAAATTCGGATGCAATTTCTGTGTTTCATCGTCAATAAGAAGGTGCAAGGTATACAGTAAACCTGAAGTGAAGCATCGGAATCTATAACTGGACTGACAGGAGAGGTTCTAATCGTTGAATGTGAGAGTGTCAGTCCTCTTGTACTTAAGTCGGCATTGTGCCTTTTGTATTAAATTGCGATGCAATTACTGTGTTTCATTGTCAATAAGAAGGTGCAAGGTATTCAGTAAAGCTAAAGTGAAGCATCGCAATCTAAAACTGGACTCACAGGAGAGGTTCAAATCATAGAAAGTGAGAGTGTCAGTCGTCTTGTACTTAAGTCGGCATTGTGCCTTTTGTTTTAAATTCGGATGCAATTTCTGTGTTTCATCGTCAAAAAGAAGGTGCAAGGTATACAGTTATCTTGAAGTGAAGCATCGGAATCTAAAACTGGACTCACAGGAGAAGTTCAATTCGTAGAAAGTGAGAGTGTCAGTCCTCTTGTACTTAAGTCGGCATTGTGCCTTTAGTATTAAATTCGGATGCAATTTCTGTGTTTCATCGTCAATACGAAGGTGCAAGGTATACAGTAAACCTGAAGTGAAGCATCGGAATCTAATACTGGACTCAAAGGAGAGGTTCTAATCGT
Source organism: Schistocerca americana (assembly GCF_021461395.2). Lineage (NCBI taxonomy): Eukaryota > Metazoa > Arthropoda > Insecta > Orthoptera > Acrididae > Schistocerca > Schistocerca americana. Next base: position 56,292,848 of record NC_060122.1, read on the forward strand.
TGAATGTGAGAGTGTCAGTCCTCTTGTACTTAAGTCGGCATTGTGCCTTTTGTATTAAATTCCGATGCAATTACTGTGTTTCATCGTCAATACGAAGGTGCAAGGTTTACAGTAAACCTGAAGTGAAGCATCGGAATCTAATACTGGACTCACAGGAGGGGTTCAAATCATAAAAAGTGAGAGAGTCAGTCCTCTTGTACTTAAGTCGGCATTGTGCCTTTTGTATTAATTGCGGATGCAATTTCTGTGTTTCATCTTCAATAAGAAGGTGCAAGGTATACAGTAAACCTGAAGTGAAGCATCGAAATCTAAAACTGGTCTCACAGGAGAGGTTCAAACCGTAGAAAGTGAGGGTGTCTGTCCTCTGATACTTAAGTCGGCATTGTGCCATTTGTATAAAATTCGGATGCAATTTCAGTGTTTAATCGTCAATAAGAAGTTCCAAGGGATACAGTATAACTGAAGTGAAGCATCGGAAACTAAAACTGGACTCACAGGAGAGGTTCAAATCATAGAAAGTTACAGTGTCAGACCTCTTGTACTTAAGTCGGCATTGTGCCTTTTGTATTAAATTCGGATGCAAACTATGTGTCTCATCGTCAATAGGAAGGTCCAAGTGATACATTAAACCTGAAGTGTAGCATCGGAATCTAAAACTGGACTCACAGGAGAGGTTCAAATCATAGAAAGTGAGAGTGTCAGTCCTCTTGTACTTAAGTCGGCATTGTGCCTTTTGTATTAAATTCGGATGCAAACTCTGTGTTTCATCGTCTATAAGAAGGTCCAAGGGATACAGTAAACCAGAAGTGAAGCATCGGAAACTAAAACTGGACTCACAGGAGAGGTTCAAATCGTAGAAAGTGAGAGTGTCAGTACTCTTGTACTTTGGTCGGCATTGTGCCTTTTGTATTAAACTCGGATGCAATTTCAGTGTTTCATCGTCAATAAGTGGGTGCACGATATACAGTAATCTTGAAGTGAAGAATCGGAATCTAAAACTGGACTCACAGGAGAGGTTCAAATCTTAGAAAGTGAGAGTGTCAGACCTATTGTACTTAAGTCGGCATTGTGCCTTTTGTATTAAATTCGGATGCGATTTCTGTGTTTCCTCGTCAATAAGAAGGTGCAAGGTATACAGTAATATAGAAGAGAAGTATCGGAATCTAAAACTGGACTCACAGGAGAGGTTCAAATCACAGAAAGTGAAAGTGACAGTCCTCTTGTACTTAAGTCGGCATTGTGCATTTTGTATTAAATTCGGATGCAATTTCTGTGTTTCATCGTCAAAAAGAAGGTGCAAGGTATACAGTTATCTTGAAGTGAAGCATCGGAATCTAAAACTGGACTCACAGGAGAAGTTCAATTCGTAGAAAGTGAGAGTGTCAGTCCTCTTGTACTTAAGTCGGCATTGTGCCTTTAGTTTTAAATTCGGATGCAATTTCTGTGTTTCATCGTCAATACGAAGGTGCAAGGTTTACAGTAAACCTGAAGTGAAGCATCGGAATCTAATACTGGACTCGCAGGAGAGGTTCAAATCATAGAAAGTGAGAGTGTCAGTCCTCTTGTACTTGAGTCGGCATTGTGCCTTTTGTATTAAATTCGGATGCAATTTCTGTGTTTCATCGTCAATAAGAGGGTGCAAGGTATACTGTAAACCTGAAGTGAAGCATCGAAATCTAAAACTGGTCTCACAGGAGAGGTTCAAACCGTAGAAAGTGAGGGTGTGTGTCCTCTGATACTTAAGTCGGCATTGTGCCATTTGCATAAAATTCGGATGCAATTTCAGTGTTTCATCGTCAATAAGAAGGTGCATGGTATACAGTAAACCTGAAGTGAAGCATCGGAATCTAAAACTGGACTCACAGGAGAGGTTCAAATCGTTGAAAGTGAGAGTGTCAGTCCTCTTGTACTTGAGTCGGCATTGTGCCTTTGTATTAAATTCGGATGCAATTTCTGTGTTTCATCGTCAATAAGAAGGTCCAAGGGATACAGTATACCTGAAGTGAAGCATCGGTATCTAAAACTGGACTCACAGGAGTGGTTCAAATCATAGAAAGTGAGAGTGCCAGTCCACTTGTACTTAAGTCGGCATTGTGCCTTTTGTATAAAATTCGGATGCAATTTCTGTGTTTCATCGTCAATAAGAAGGTGCAAGGTATACAGTAAACCTGAAGTGAAGCATCGGAATCTATAACTGGACTGACAGGAGAGGTTCTAATCGTTGAATGTGAGAGTGTCAGACCTCTTGTACTTAAGTCGGCATTGTGCCTTTTGTATTAAATTCCGATGCAATTACTGTGTTTCATTGTCAATAAGAAGGTGCAAGGTATTCAGTAAACCTAAAGTGAAGAGTCGCAATCTAAAACTGGACTCACAGGAGAGGTTCAAATCATAGAAAGTGAGAGTGTCAGTCCTCTTGTACTTAAGTCGGAATTGTGCCTTTTGTTTTAAATTCGGATGCAATTTCTGTGTTTCATCGTCAAAAAGAAGGTGCAAGGTATACAGTTATCTTGAAGTGAAGCATCGGAATCTAAAACTGGACTCACAGGAGAGGTTCAATTCGTAGAAAGTAAGAGTGTCAGTCCTCTTGTCCTTAAGTCGGCATTGTGCCTTTTGTATTAAATTCGGATGCAATTTCTGTGTTTCATCGTCAATACGAAGGTGCCAGGTATACAGTAAACCTGAAGTGAAGCATCGGAATCTAATACTGGACTCACAGGAGAGGTTCTAATCGTTGAATGTGAGAGTGTCAGTCCTCTCGTACTTAAGTCGGCATTTTGCCTTTTGTATTAAATTCCGATGCAATTACTGTGTTTCATTGTCAATAAGAAGGTGCAAGGTATTCAGTAAACCTAAAGTGAAGCATCGCAATCAAAAACTGGACTCACAGGAGAGGTTCAAATCATAGAAAGTGAGAGTGTCAGTCCTCTTGTACTTAAGTCGGCATTGTGCCTTTTGTTTTGAATTCGGATGCAATTTCTGTGTTTCATCGTCAAAAAGGAGGTGCAAGGTATACAGTTTTCTTGAAGTGAAGCATCGGAATCTAAAACTGGACTCACAGGAGAGGTTCAATTCGTAGAAAGTGAGAGTGTCAGTCCTCTTGTTCTTAAGTCGGCATTGTGCCTTTTGTATTAAATTCGGATGCAATTTCAGTGTTTCATCGTCAATACAAAGGTGCAAGGCTTACAGTAAACCTGAAGTGAAGCATCGGAATCTAAAACTGGACTCACAGGAGAGGTTCAAATCATAGAAAGTGAGAGTGTCAGTCCTCCTGTACTTAAGTCGGCATTGTGCCTTTTGTATTAAATTCCGATGCAATTACTGTGTTTCATTGTCAATAAGAAGGTGCAAGGTATTCAGTAAACCTAAAGTGAAGCATCGAAATCTAAAACTGGTCTCACAGGAGAGGTTCAAATCATAGAAAGTGAGAGTGTCAGTCCTCTTGTACTTAAGTCGGCATTGTGCCTTTTGTTTTAAATTCGGATGCAATTTCTGTGTTTCATCGTAAAGAAGAAGGTGCAAGGTATACAGTTATCTTGAAGTGAAGCATCGGAATCTAAAACTGGACTCACAGGAGAGGTTCAAATCATAGAAAGTAATAGTGTCAGACCTCTTGTACTTAAGTCGGCATTGTGCCTTTTGTATTAAATTCGGATGCAAACTCTGTGTCTCATCGTCAATAGGAAGGTCCAAGTGATACATTAAACCTGAAGTAAAGCATCGGAATCTAAAACTGGACTCACAGGAGTGGTTCAAATCATAGAAAGTGAGAGTGTCAGTACTCTTGTACTTAAGTCGGCATTGTGCCTTTTGTTTTAAATTCGGATGCAATTTCTGTGTTTCATCGTCAAAAAGAAGGTGCAAGGTATACAGTTATCTTGAAGTGAAGCATCGGAATCTAAAACTGGACTCACAGGAGAGGTTCAAATCATAGAAAGTGAGAGTGTCAGTCCTCTTGTACTTTGGTCGGCATTGCGCCTTTTGTATTAAACTCGGATGCAATTTCTGTGTTTCATCGTCAATAAGAGGGTGCAAGGTATACAGTAAATCTGAAGTGAAGCATCGAAATCTAAAACTGGTCTCACAGGAGAGGTTCAAACCGTAGAAAGTGAGGGTGTCTGTCCTCTGATACTTAAGTCGGCATTGTGCCATTTGTATAAAATTCGGATGCAATTTCAGTGTTTCATCGTCAATAAGAAGGTCCAAGGGATACAGTATACCTGAAGTGAAGCATCGGAAACTAAAACTGGACTAACAGGAGAGGTTCAAATCATAGAAAGTTATAGTGTCAGACATCTTGTACTTAAGTCGGCATTGTGCCTTTTGTATTAAATTCGGATGCAAACTCTGTGTCTCATCGTCAATAGGAAGGTCCAAGTGATACATTAAACCTGAAGTAAAGCATCGGAATCTAAACCTGGACTCACAGGAGAGGTTCAAATCATAGAAAGTGAGAGTGTCAGTCCTCTTGTACTTAAGTCGGCGTTGTGCCTTTTGTTTTAAATTCGGATGCAATTTCTGTGTTTCATCGTCAATAAGAAGGTGCAAGGTATACAGTAAACCTGAAGTGAAGCATCGGAATCTATAACTGGACTGACAGGAGAGGTTCTAATCGTTGAATGTGAGAGTGTCAGTCCTCTTGTACTTAAGTCGGCATTGTGCCTTTTGTATTAAATTGCGATGCAATTACTGTGTTTCATTGTCAATAAGAAGGTGCAAGGTATTCAGTAAAGCTAAAGTGAAGCATCGCAATCTAAAACTGGACTCACAGGAGAGGTTCAAATCATAGAAAGTGAGAGTGTCAGTCGTCTTGTACTTAAGTCGGCATTGTGCCTTTTGTTTTAAATTCGGATGCAATTTCTGTGTTTCATCGTCAAAAAGAAGGTGCAAGGTATACAGTTATCTTGAAGTGAAGCATCGGAATCTAAAACTGGACTCACAGGAGAAGTTCAATTCGTAGAAAGTGAGAGTGTCAGTCCTCTTGTACTTAAGTCGGCATTGTGCCTTTAGTATTAAATTCGGATGCAATTTCTGTGTTTCATCGTCAATACGAAGGTGCAAGGTATACAGTAAACCTGAAGTGAAGCATCGGAATCTAATACTGGACTCACAGGAGAGGTTCTAATCGTTGAATGTGAGAGTGTCAGTCCTCTTGTACTTAAGTCGGCATTGTGCCTTTTGTATTAAATTCCGATGCAATTACTGTGTTTCATCGTCAATACGAAGGTGCAAGGTTTACAGTAAACCTGAAGTGAAGCATCGGAATCTAATACTGGACTCACAGGAGGGGTTCAAATCATAAAAAGTGAGAGAGTCAGTCCTCTTGTACTTAAGTCGGCATTGTGCCTTTTGTATTAATTTCGGATGCAATTTCTGTGTTTCATCTTCAATAAGAAGGTGCAAGGTATACAGTAAACCTGAAGTGAAGCATCGAAATCTAAAACTGGTCTCACAGGAGAGGTTCAAACCGTAGAAAGTGAGGGTGTCTGTCCTCTGATACTTAAGTCGGCATTGTGCCATTTGTATAAAATTCGGATGCAATTTCAGTGTTTAATCGTCAATAAGAAGTTCCAAGGGATACAGTATAACTGAAGTGGAGCATCGGAAACTAAAACTGGACTCACAGGAGAGGTTCAAATCATAGAAAGTTACAGTGTCAGACCTCTTGTACTTAAGTCGGCATTGTGCCTTTTGTATTAAATTCGGATGCAAACCCTGTGTCTCATCGTCAATAGGAAGGTCCAAGTGATACATTAAACCTGAAGTGTAGCATCGGAATCTAAAACTGGACTCACAGGAGAGGTTCAAATCATAGAAAGTGAGAGTGTCAGTCCTCTTGTACTTAAGTCGGCATTGTGCCTTTTGTATTAAATTCGGATGCAAACTCTGTGTTTCATCGTCTATAAGAAGGTCCAAGGGATACAGTAAACCAGAAGTGAAGCATCGGAATCTAAAACTGGACTCACAGGAGAGGTTCAAATCGTAGAAAGTGAGAGTGTCAGTACTCTTGTACTTTGGTCGGCATTGTGCCTTTTGTATTAAACTCGGATGCAATTTCAGTGTTTCATCGTCAATAAGCGGGTGCACGATATACAGTAATCTTGAAGTGAAGAATCGGAATCTAAAACTGGACTCACAAGAGAGGTTCAAATCTTAGAAAGTGAGAGTGTCAGACCTATTGTACTTAAGTCGGCATTGTGCCTTTTGTATTAAATTCGGATGCGATTTCTGTGTTTCCTCGTCAATAAGAAGGTGCAAGGTATACAGTAATATAGAAGTGAAGTATCGGAATCTAAAACTGGACTCACAGGAGAGGTTCAAATCACAGAAAGTGAAAGTGACAGTCCTCTTGTACTTAAGTCGGCATTGTGCATTTTGTATTAAATTCGGATGCAATTTCTGTGTTTCATCGTCAATAAGAAGGTGCAAGGTATATAGTATTCTTGAAGTGAAGCATCGGAATCTAAAACTGGACTCACAGGAGAGGTTGAAATCGTAGAATGTGAAAGTGTCAGTCTTCTTGTACCTAAGTCGGCATTGTGCTTTTGTATTAAATTCGGATGCAATTTCTATGATTCATCGTCAATAAGAAGGTGCAAGGTATACAGTAAACCTGATGTGAAGCATCGGAATTTAAACTGGACTCACAGGAGAGGTTCAAATCGTAGAAAGTGAGAGTGTCAGTCTTCTTGTACTTAAGTCGGCATTGTGCCTTTTGTATTAAATTCGGATGCAATTTCTGTGTTTCATCGTCAATAAGAGGGTGCAAGGTATACAGTAAACCTGAAGTGAAGCATCGGAATCTAATACTGGACTCACAGGAGAGGTTCTAATCGTTGAATGGGAGAGTGTCAGTCCTCTTGTACTTAAGTCGGCATTGTGCCTTTTGTATTAAATTCCGATGCAATTACTGTGTTTCATCGTCAATACGAAGGTGCAAGGTTTACAGTAAACCTGAAGTGAAGCATCGGAATCTAATACTGGACTCACAGGAGGGGTTCAAATCATAAAAAGTGAGAGAGTCAGTCCTCTTGTACTTAAGTCGGCATTGTGCCTTTTGTATTAATTTCGGATGCAATTTCTGTGTTTCATCTTCAATAAGAAGCTGCAAGGTATACAGTAAACCTGAAGTGAAGCATCGAAATCTAAAACTGGTCTCACAGGAGAGGTTCAAACCGTAGAAAGTGAGGGTGTCTGTCCTCTGATACTTAAGTCGGCATTGTGCCATTTGTATAAAATTCGGATGCAATTTCAGTGTTTCATCGTCAATAAGAAGGTCCAAGGGATACAGTATAACTGAAGTGAAGCATCGGAAACTAAAACTGGACTCACAGGAGAGGTTCAAATCATAGAAAGTTACAGTGTCAGACCTCTTGTACTTAAGTCGGCATTGTGCCTTTTGTATTAAATTCGGATGCAAACTCTGTGTCTCATCGTCAATAGGAAGGTCCAAGTGATACATTAAACCTGAAGTGTAGCATCGGAATCTAAAACTGGACTCACAGGAGAGGTTCAAATCATAGAAAGTGAGAGTGTCAGTCCTCTTGTACTTAAGTCGGCATTGTGCCTTTTGTATTAAATTCGGATGCAAACTCTGTGTTTCATCATCTATAAGAAGGTCTAAGGGATACAGTAAACCTGAAGTGAAGCATCGGAATCTAAAACTGGACTCACAGGAGAGGTTCAAATCGTAGAAAGTGAGAGTGTCAGTACTCTTGTACTTTGGGCGGCATTGTGCCTTTTGTATTAAACTCGGATGCAATTTCAGTGTTTCATCGTCAATAAGTGGGTGCACGATATACAGTAATCTTGAAGTGAAGAATCGGAATCTAAAACTGGACTCACAGGAGAGGTTCAAATCTTAGAAAGTGAGAGTGTCAGACCTATTGTACTTAAGTCGGCATTATGCCTTTTGTATTAAATTCGGATGCGATTTCTGTGTTTCCTCGTCAATAAGAAGGTGCAAGGTATACAGTAATATAGAAGTGAAGTATCGGAATCTAAAACTGGACTCACAGGAGAGGTTCAAATCACAGAAAGTGAAAGTGACAGTCCTCTTGCACTTAAGTCGGCATTGTGCATTTTGTATTAAATTCGGATGCAATTTCTGTGTTTCATCGTCAATAAGAAGGTGCAAGGTATATAGTATTCTTGAAGTGAAGCATCGGAATCTAAAACTGGACTCACAGGAGATGTTGAAATCGTAGAAAGTGAGAGTGTCAGTCTTCTTGTACCTAAGTCGGCATTGTGCTTTTGTATTAAATTCGGATGCAATTTCTATGATTCATCGTCAATAAGAAGGTGCAAGGTATACAGTAAACCTGATGTGAAGCATCGGAATTTAAACTGGACTCACAGGAGAGGTTCAAATCGTAGAAAGTGATAGTGTCAGTCTTCTTGTACTTAAGTCGGCATTGTGCCTTTTGTATTATATTCGGATGCAATTTCTGTGTTTCATCGTCAATAAGAGGGTGCAAGGTATACAGTAAACCTGAAGTGAAGCATCGGAATCTAAAACTGGTCTCACAGGAGAGGTTCAAACCGTAGAAAGTGAGAGTGTCTGTCCTCTTATACTTAAGTCGACATTGTGCCATTTCTATAAAATTCGGATGCAATTTCAGTGTATCATCGTCAGTAAGAAAGTCCAAGGGATACAGTATACCTGAAGTTAAGCATCGGAATCTAAAACTGGACTATAGGAGAGGTTCAAATCATAGAAAGTGAGAGTGTAAGTCCTCTTGTACTTAAGTCGACATTGTGCCTTTTGTATTAAATTCGGATGCAAACTCTGTGTTTCATCGTCTATAAGAAGGTCCAAGGGTTACAGTAAACCTGAAGTGAAGCATCGGAATCTAAAACTGGACTCACAGGAGAGGTTCAAATCGTAGAATGTGAGAGTGTCAGTCCTATTGTCCTTAAGTCGGCATTGTGCCTTTTGTATTAAATTCGGATGCAATTTCTGTGTTTCCTCGCCAATAAGAAGGTGCAAGGTATACAGTAATATTGAAGTGAAGTATCGGAATCTAAAACTGGACTCACAGGAGAGGTTCAAATCACAGAAAGTGAGAGTGTCAGTCCTCTCGTACTTAAGTCGGCATTGTGCCTTCTGTATTAAGTTTGGATGCATTTTCTGTGTTTCATCGTCAAGAAGAAGGTGCAAGGTATACAGTAATCCTGTAGTGAAGAATCGGAATCCAAAACTGGACTCACAGGAGAGGTTCAAATCATAGAATGTGAGAGTGACAGTCCTCTTGTACTTAAGTCGGTATTGTGCCTTTTGTATTAAGTTCCGATGCCATTTCTGTGTTTCATCGTCAATAAGAAGGTGCAAGGTATACAGTACACCTGAAGTGAAGCATCGCAATCTATAACTGGACTCACAGGAGAGGTTAAAACCATAGAAAGTGAGAGTGTCTGTCCTCTTGTACTTAAGTTGGCAGTGTGCCTTTTGTTTTAAATTCGGATGCAATTTCTGTGTTTCATCGTCAAGAAGAAGGTGCAAGGTATACAGTAATCCTGAAGTGAAGAATCGGAATCTAAAACTGGACACACAGGTGAGGTTCAAATCGTAGAAAGTGAGACTGTCAGTCTTCTTGTACTTAAGTCGGCATTGTGCTTTTGTATTAAATTCGGATGCAATTTCTGTGATTCATCGTCAATAAGAAAGTGCAAGGTATACAGTAATCTTGAAAATGAAGCATCGAAATCTAAAACTGGACCCACAGGAGAGTTTCAAATCATAGAGATTGAGAGTGTCAGTCCTCTTGTACTTAAGTCGGCATTGTGCCTTTTGTATTAAATTCCGATGCAATTTCTGTGCTTCATCGTCAATAAGAAGATGCAAGGTATACAGTAATCTTGAAGTGAAGCATCGGAATCAAAATCTGGACTCACAGGAGAGGTACAACTCGTAGAAAGTGAGAGTGTCAGTCCACTTGTACTTACGTCGGCATTGTGTCTTTTGTATTAAATTCGGATGCAATTTCTGTGTTTCATCGTCAATAAGAAGGTGCAAGGTATACAGTAATCTTGAAGTGAAGCATCGGAATCTAAAACCGGACTCGCAGGAGAAGTTAAAATCATAGAAAGTGAGAGTGTCAGTCCTCATGTACTTATGTCGGCATGGTGACTTTTGTATTAAATTCGGATGCAATTTCTGTGTTTCATCGTCAATAAGAAGGTGCAAGGTACACAATAATTTTGAAGTGAATCATCGGAATCTAAAACTGGACTCACAGGAGAGGTTCAAATCGTAGATAGTGAGAGTAACAGTGCTCTTGTACTTAAGTCGGCATTGTGCCTTTTGTATTAAATTTCGATGCATTTTCTGTGTTTCATCGTCAAGAAGAAGGTGCAAGGTATACAATAATCCTGTAGTGAAGAATCGGAATTCAAAACTGGACTCACAGGAGAGGTTCAAATCATAGAATGTTAGAGTGACAGTCCTCTCGTAGATAAGTCGGCATTGTGCCTTTTGTATTAAATTCGGATGCAATTTCTGTGTATCATCGTCAATAAGAAGGTCCAAGGGATACAGTAAACCTGAAGTGAAGCATCGGAATCTAAAACTGGACTAAAAGGAGAGGTTCAAATCATAGAAAGAGATAGTGACAGTCCTCTTTTACTTAAGTCGGCATTTTGCCTTTTGTATTACTTTCGGATGCAATTTCTGTGTTTCATCGTCAATAAGATGGTGCAAGGTATACAGTAAGCCTGAAGTGAAGCATCGGAATCCAAAACTGGAATCACAGGAGAGGTTCAAATCATAGAGAGTGAGAGTGTCAGTCCTCTTGTACTTAAGTCGGCATTGTGCCTATTGTATTAAATTCGGATGCAATTTCTGTGTTTCATCGTCAACAAGAAGGTGCAAGGTATACAGTTATCTTGAAGTGAAGCATCGGAATCTAAAACTCGACTCACAGGGGTGGTTCAAATAGTAGAGAGGGAGGGTGTCAGTCCTATTGTACTTAAGTCGGCATTGTGCCTTTTGTATTAAATTCGGATGCAATTTCTGTGTTTCATCGTCAATATGTAGGTGCAAGGTATACAGTAAACCTGAAGTAAAGCATCGGAATCTAATACTGGACTCACAGGAGAGGTTCCAATCGTTGAAAGTGAGAGGGTCAGTCCTCTTGTACTTAAGTCGGCATTGTGCCTTTTGTATTAATTTCGGATGCAATTTCTGTGTTTCCTCGTCAATAAGAAGGTGCAAGGTATACAGTAGTATTGAAGTTAAGCATCGAAATCTAAAACTGGACTCACAGGAGAAGTTCAAATCACAGAAAGTGAGAGTGTCCGTCCTCTTGTACTTAAGTCGCCATTGTGCAATTTGTATTAAATTCGGATGCAATTTCTGTGTTTCATCGTCAATAAGAAGGTCCAAGGTATACAGTAATCTTTAAGTGAAGCATCGGAATCTAAAACTGGTCTCACAGGAGAGGTTCAAATCGTAGAAAGTGAGAGTGTCAGTCCTCTTGTACTTACGTCGGCTTTGTGCCTTTTGTATTAAATTCGGATGCATTTTCTGTGATTCATCGTCAATATGAAGGTGCAAGGTATACAGTAATCTTGAAAATTAAGCATCGAAATCTAAAACTGGACCCACAGGAGAGTTTCAAATCATAGAAACTGAGAGTGTCAGTCCTCTTGTACTTAAGTCGGCGTTGCGCATTTTGTATTAAATTCGGATGCAATTTCTGTGTTTCATCGTCAATAAGAAGGTCCAAGGGCTATAGTAAACCATAAGTGTAGCATCGGAATCTAAAAATGGGCTCACAGGAGAGATTCAAATCATAGAAAGTGAGAGTGTCACTCCTCATTTACTTAAGTCGGCATTGTGCCTTTTGTATTAATTTCGGATGCAATTTCTGTGTTTCATCGTCAATAAGAAGGTCGAAGGGATACAGTAAACCTGAAGTGAAGCATCGGAATCTAAAACTGTACTCACAGCAGAGGTTCAAATCATAGAAAGTGAGAGTGTCAGTCTTCTTGTACTTAGGTCGGCATTGTGCATTTTGTATTAAATTCGGATGCAATTTCTGTGTTTCATCGTCAATAAGTAGGTTCAAGCTATACAGTAATCTTGAAGTGAAGCATCGGAATCTAAAACTGGACTCACAGGAGAGGTTCAAATCGTTGAAACTGAGAGTGTCAGTCCTCTTGTACTTAAGTCGGCATAGTGCCTTCTGTATTAAATTCGGATGCAATTTCTGTGTTTCATCGTCAATAAGTAGGTCCAAGGGATACAGTATACCTGAAGTGAAGCATCGGAATCTAAAACTGGACTCACAGGAGAGGTTCAAATCATAGAAAGTTAGAGTGTCAGTCCTCTTGTACATAAGTCGGCATTGTGCCTTTTGTATTAAAATCGGATTCATAGTCTGTGTTTCATCGTCAATAAGAAGGTCCATGGGATACAGTAAACCTGAAGTGAAGCATCAGAATCTAAAACTGGACTCACAGGAGAGGTTCAAATCGTAGAAAGTGAGAGTGTCAGTCCTCATGTACCTAAGTCGGCATTGTGCCATTTGTATTAATTTCGGATGGAATTTCTGTGTTTCATCGTCAATAAGAAGGTGCAAGGTATACAGTAGTCTTGAAGTGAAGCACCGGAATCTAAAACTGGACTCACAGGAGAGGTTCAAATCGTAGAAAGTGAGTGTGTCGGTCCTCTTGTACTTATGTCGGCATTGTGCCTTTTGTATTAAATTCGGATGCAATTTCTGTGTTTCATCGTCAATAAGAGGGTGAAAGGTATACAGTAATCTTGAAGTGAAGCATCGGAATCTAAAACTGGACTCACAGGAGCGGTTCAAATCGTAGAAAGTGAGAGTGTCAGTGCTCTTGTGCTTAAGTCGGCATTGTGCCTTTTGTATTAAATTCGGATGCAATTTCTGTGTTTTATCGTCAAGAAGAAGGTGCAAGGTATACTGTAATCCTGAAGTGAAGCATCGGAATCTAAAACTGGACTCACAGGAGAGGTTGAAATCATAGAAAGTGAGAGTGTCAGTCCCCATGTACTTAAGTCGGCATTGTGCCTTTTGTATTAAATTCGGATGCTATTTCTGTGTTTCATCGTCAATAAGAAGGTGCAAGGTATACAGTAAACCTGCAGTGAAGCATCGGAATCTAGAACTGGACTCACAGGAGAGGTTCAAATCGTTGAAAGTGAGAGTGTGAGTCCTCTTGTACTTAAGTCGGCATTGTGCCTTTTGTATTAAATTCGGATGCAATTTCTGTGTTTCATCGTCAATATGGAGGTGCAGGGTATACAGTAAACGTGAAGTGAAGCATCGGAAACTAAAACTGGATTCACAGGAGGGGGTTCAAATCGTTGAAAGTGAGAGTGTCATTCCTCTTGTACTTATGTCGGCATTGGGCCTTTTGTATAAAATTCGGATTCATACTCTGTGTATCATCGTCAATAAGAAGGTCCAAGGTATACAGTAAACCTGAAGTGAAGCATCGGAATCTAAAACTGGACTCACAGGAGAGGTTGAAATCGTAGAATATGAGAGAGTCAGTCCTCTTGTACTTAAGTCGGCATTGTGCCTTTTGTATTAAATTCGGATGCAATTTCTGTGTTTCATCGTCAATAAGAAGGTGCAAGGTATACAGTAAACCTGAAGTGCAGCATCGGAATCTATAACTGGACTGACAGGAGAGGTTCAAATCGTTGAATGTGAGAATGTCAGTAGTCGTGTACTTAAGTCGGCATTGTGCCTTTTGTATTAAATTCCGATGCAATTACTGTGTTTCATTGTCAACAAGAAGGTGCAAGGTATACAGTAAGCCTAAAGTGAAGCCTCGCAATCTTAAACTGGTCTCACAGGAGAGGTTCAAGTCATAGAAAGTGAGACTGTCAGTCCTTTTGTACTTAAGTCGGCATTGTGCCTTTTGTTTTAAATTCGGATGGAATTTCTGTGTTTCATCGTCAGTACGAAGGTGCAAGGTATACAGTAAACCTAAAGTGAAGCATTGGAATGTATTACTGGACTCACAGGAAAGGTTCAAATCATAGAAAGTGAGAGTGTCAACCCTCTTGTACTTAAGTCGGCATTGTGCCTTTTGTATTTAATTCGGATGCAAGTTCTGTGTTTCCTCGTCAATAAGGAGGTGCAAGGTATACAGTAAACGTGATGTTAAGCATCGGAATCTAAAACTGGTCTCACAGGAGAGGTTCAAATCGTTGAAAGTGAAAGTGTCAGTCCCCTTGTACTTAAGCCGGCATTGTACCTTTTGTATTAAATTCGGATGCAAACTCTGTGTTTCATCGTCAATAAGAAGGTCCAAGGGATACAGTAAACCTGAAGTGAAGCATCGGAATCTAAAACTGGACTCACAGGAGGGGTTCAAATCATTGAAAGTGAGAGTGTCAGTCCCCTTGTACTTAAGCCGGCATTGTACCTTTTGTATTAAATTCGGATGCAAACTCTGTGTTTCATCGTCAATAAGAAGGTCCAAGGGATACAGTAAACCTGAAGTGAAGCATCGGAATCTAAAACTGGACTCACAGGAGGGGTTCAAATCATTGAAAGTGAGAGTGTCAGTCCTCTTGTACTTAAGTCGGCATTGTGCCTTTTGTATTAAATTCGGATGGAATTTCTGTGTTTCATCGTCAGTACGAAGGTGCAAGGTATACAGTAAACCTAAAGTGAAGCATTGGAATGTATTACTGGACTCACAGGAAAGGTTCAAATCATAGAAAGTGAGAGTGTCAACCCTCTTGTACTTAAGTCGGCATTGTGCCTTTTGTATTTAATTCGGATGCAAGTTCTGTGTTTCCTCGTCAATAAGGAGGTGCAAGGTATACAGTAATAATGAAGTCAAGCATCGGAATATAAAACTGGACTCACAGGAGAGGTTCAAATCACAGAAAGTCAGAGTGTCAGTCCTCTTGTACTTAAGTCGGCATTGTGCATTTTGTAGTGAATTCGGATGCAATTTCTGTGTTCCTTCGTCAATAAGAAGGTGCAAGGTATACTGTAATCTTGAAGTGAAGCATCGGAATCTAAAACTGGACTCACAGGAGAGGTTCAAATCGTAGAAAGTGAGAGTGTCAGTCCTCTTGTACTTAAGTAGGGATTGTGCCATTTGTATTAAATTCGGATGCATTTTCTGTGTTTCCTCGTCAATAAGAAGGTGCAAGGTATACAGTAATCTTGAAGTGAAGCATCGGAATCTAAAACTGGACACACAGGAGTGGTTCAAATCGTAGAAAGTGAGAGTGTCAGTGCTCTTGTACTTAAGTCGGCATTGTGCCTTTTGTATTAAATTCGGATGCAATTTCAGTGTTTCATCGTCAAGAAGAACGTGCAAGGTATACAGTAATCCTGAAGTGAAGAATCGGAACCAAAAACTGGACTCACAGGAGAGGTTCAAATCGTAGAAAGTGAGAGTGTCGGTGCTCATGTACTTAAGTCGGCATTGTGCCTTTTGTATGAACTTCGGATGCAATTTCTGTGTTTCATCGTCAAGAAGAAAGTGCAAGGTATACAGTAATCCTGAAGTGTAGAATCGGAATCTAAAACTAGACTCACAGGAGAGGTTCAAATCATAGAAATTGAGAGTGTCAGTCCTCTTGTACTTAAGTCGGGATTGTGCCTTCTGTATTAAATTCGGATGCAGTTTCTCTGTTTCATCGTCAATAACAAGGTGCAAGGTATACAGTAAACCTGAAGTGAAGCATCGGAATCTATAACTGGACTGACAGGAGAGGTTCAAACCGTTGAATGTGAGACTGTCAGTCCTCTTGTACTTAAGTCGGCATTGTGCCTTTTGTATTAAATTCCGATGCAATTACTGTGTTTCATTGTCAATAAGAGGGTGCAAGGTATACAGTAAACCTAAAGTGAAGCATCGCAATCTTAAACTGGACTCACAGGAGAGGTTCAAATCATAGAAAGTGAGACTGTCAGTCCTCTTGTACTTAAGTCGGCATTGTTCCTTTTGTATTCAATTCGGATGCAATTTTTGTGTTTCGTCGTCAATAAGTAGGTGCAAGGTATACAGTAATCTTGAAGTGAAGAATCGGAATCTAAGAATGGACTTACAGGAGACGTTCAAATCATAGATAGTGAGAGTGTCAGTCCTCTTGTACTTAAGTGGGAATTGTGCCTTTTGTATTAAATTCGGATGCAATTTCTGTGTTTCATCGTCAATATGAAGGTGCTAGGTATACAGTAAGCCTGAAGTGAAGCATCGGAATCTAATACTGGACTCACAGGAGAGGTTCAAATAATAGAAAGTAAGAGTGTCAGTCCTCTTGTACTTAAGTCGGCATTGTGCCATTTGTATTATATTCGGATGCAATTTCTGTGTTTCCTCGTTATTAAGAAGGTGCAAGGTATACAGTAATAATGAAGTGAAGCATCAGAAGCTAAAACTGGCTCACAGGAGAAGTTCAAATCACAGAAAGTGAGAGTGTCAGTCCTCTTGTACTTAAGTCGGCATTGTGCATTTTGTATTATATTCGGATGCAATTTCTGTGTTTCATCGTCAATAAGAAGGTGCAAGGTATACAGTAAACCTGAAGTGAAGCATCGGAATCTAGAACTGGACTGACAGGAGATGTTCAAATCGTTGAATGTGAGAGTGTCAGTCCTCTTGTACTTAAGTCGGCATTGTGCCTTTTGTATTAAATTCGGATGCAATTTCTGTGTTTCATCGTCAATACGAAGGTTCAAGGTATACAGTAAACCTGAAGTGAAGCATCGGAATCTAATACTGGACTCCCAGGAGAAGTTCAAATCAAAGAAAGTGAGAGTGTCAGTCCTCTTGTACTTAAGTCGGCATTGTGCCGTTTGTATTAAATTCGGATGCAATTTCTGTGTTTCCTCGTCAATAAGGAGGTGCAAGGTATACAGTAATAATGAAGTGAAGCATCGGAATATAAAACTGGACTCACAGGAGAGGTTCAAATCACAGAAAGTGAGAGTGTCAGTCCTCTTGTGCTTAAGTCGGCATTGTGCATTTTGAATTGAATTCGGATGTAATTTCTGTGTTCGTTCGTCAATAAGAAGGTGCAAGGTATACAGTAATAATGAAGTGAAGCATCGGAATATAAAACTGGACTCACAGGAGAGGTTCAAATCACAGAAAGTGAGAGTGTCACTCCTCTTGTACTTAAGTCGGCATTGTGCATTTTGTATTGAATTCGGCTGCAATTTCTGTGTTCGTTCGTCAATAAGAAGGTGCAAGGTATACTGTAATCTTGAAGTGAAGCATCGGAATCTAAAACTGGACTCACAGTAGAGGTTCAAATCGTAGAAAGTGAGAGTGTCAGTGCTCCTTTACTTAAGTCGGCATTGTGCCTTTCGTATTAAATTCGGATGCAATTTCTGTGTTTCATCGTCAAGAAGAACGTGCAAGGTATACAGTAATCATGAAGTGAAGAATCGGAACCAAAAACTGGACTCACAGGAGAGGTTCAAATCGTAGAAGGTGAGAGTGTCAGTGATCATGTACTTAAGTCGGCATTGTGCCTTTTGTATTAAATTCGGATGCAATTTCTGTGTTTCATCGTCAAGAAGAAAGTGCAAGGTATACAGTAATCCTGAAGTGAAGAATCGGAATCTAATACTGGACACACAGGAGAGGTTCAAATCATAGAAAGTAAGAGTGTCAGTCCTCTTGTACTTAAGTCGGCATTGTGCCTTTTGTATTATATTCGGATGCAATTTCTGTGTTTCCTCGTCAATAACAAGGTGCAAGGTATACAGTAATAATGAAGTGAAGCATCGGAAGCCAAAACTGGCTCACAGGAGAGGTTCAAATCACAGAAAGTGAGAGTGTCAGTCCTCTTGTACTTAAGTCGGCATTGTGCATTTTGTATTAAATTCGGATGCAATTTCTGTGTGTCATCGTCAATAAGAAGGTGCAAGGTATACAGTAAACCTGAAGTGAAGCATCGGAATCTAGAACTGGACTGACAGGAGATGTTCAAATCGTTGAATGTGAGAGTGTCAGTCCTCTTGTACTTAAGTCGGCATTGTGCCTTTTGTATTAAATTCGGATGCAATTTCTGTGTTTCATCGTCAATACGAAGGTTCAAGGTATACAGTAAACCTGAAGTGAAGCATCGGAATCTAATACTGGACTCCCAGGAGAAGTTCAAATCAAAGAAAGTGAGAGTGTCAGTCCTCTTGTACTTAAGTCGGCATTGTGCCGATTGTATTAAATTCGGATGCAATTTCTGTGTTTCCTCGTCAATAAGGAGGTGCAAGGTATACAGTAGTAATGAAGTGAAGCATCGGAATATAAAACTGGACTCACAGGAGAGGTTCATATCACAGAAAGTGAGAGTGTCAGTCCTCTTGCACTTAAGTCGGCATTGTGCATTTTGTATTGAATTCGGATGCAATTTCTGGGTTCGTTCGTCAATAAGAAGGTGCAAGGTATACAGTAATAATGAAGTGAAGCATCGGAATATAAAACTGGACTCACAGGAGAGGTTCAAATCACAGAAAGTGAGAGTGTCAGTCCTCTTGTACTTAAGTCGGCATTGTGCATTTTGTATTGAATTCGAATGCAATTTCTGTGTTCGTTCGTCAATAAGAAGGTGCAAGGTATACTGTAATCTTGAAGTGAAGCATCGGAATCTAAAACTGGACTCACAGGAGAGGTTCAAATCGTAGAAAGTGAGATTGTCAGTCCTCTTGTACTTAAGTCGGCATTGTGCCTTTTGTATTAAATTCGGATGCAATTTCTGTGTTTCATCGTCAAGAAGAACGTGCAAGGTATACAGTAATCCTGAAGTGAAGAATCGGAACCAAAAACTGGACTCACAGGAGAGGTTTAAATCGTAGAAGGTGAGAGTGTCAGTGCTCATGTACTTAAGTCGGCATTGTGCCTTTTGTATGAACTTCGGATGCAATTTCTGTGTTTCATCGTCAAGAAGGAAGTGCAAGGTATTCAGTAATCCTGAAGTGAAGAATCGGAATCTAAAACTGGACTCACAGGAGAGGTTCAAATCATAGAAATTGAGAGTGTCAGTCCTCTTGTACTTAAGTCGGGATTGTGCCTTCTGTATTAAATTCGGATGCAGTTTCTCTGTTTCATCGTCAATAACAAGGTGCAAGGTATACAGTAAACCTGAAGTGAAGCATCGGAATCCATAACTGGACTGATAGGAGATGTTCAAACCGTTGAATGTGAGACTCTCAGTAATCTTGTACTTAATTCGGCATTGTGCCTTTTGTATTAAATTCCGATGCAATAACTGTGTTTCATTGTCAATAAGAAGGTGCAAGGTATACAGTAAACCTAAAGTGAAGCATCGCAATCTTAAACTGGACTCACAGGAGAGGTCAAATCATAGAAAGTGAGACTGTCAGTCCTCTTGTACTTAAGTCGGCATTGTTCCTTTTGTATTCAATTCGGATGCAATTTTTGTGTTTCATCGTCAATAAGTAGGTGCAAGGTATACAGTAATCTTGAAGTGAAGAATCGCAATCTAAAAATGGACTCACAGGAGAGGTTCAAATCGTAGAAAGTGAGAGTGTCAGTCCTCTTGTACTTAAGTGGGAATTGTGCCTTTTGTATTATATTCGGATGCAATTTCAGTGTTTCCTCGTCAATAAGTAGGTGCAAGGTATACAGTAATCTTGAAGTGAAGAATCGGGATCTAAAAATGGACTCACAGGAGAGGTTCAAATCACAGAAAGTGAGAGTGTCAGTCCTCTTGTACTTAAGTCGGCATTGTGCATTTTGTATTAAATTCGGATGCAATTTCTGTGTTTCATCGTCAATAAGAAGGTGCAAGGTATACAGTAAACCTGAAGTGAAGCATCGGAATCTAGAACTGGACTGACAGTAGATGTTCAAATCGTTGAATGTGAGAGTGTCAGTCCTCTTGTACTTAAGTCGGCATTGTGCCTTTTGTATTAAATTCGGATGCAATTTCTGTGTTTCATCGTCAATACGAATGTTCAAGGTATACAGTAAACCTGAAGTGAAGCGTCGGAATCTAATACTGGACTCCCAGGAGAAGTTCAAATCAAAGAAAGTGAGATTGTCAGTCCTCTTGTACTTAAGTCGGCATTGTGCCTTTTGTATTAAATTCGGATGCAATTTCTGTGTTTCCTCGTCAATAAGAAGGTGCAAGGTATACTGTAAGAATAAAGTGAAGCATCGGAATGTAAAACTGGACTCACAGGAGAGGTTCAAATACCAGAAAGTTAGAGTGTCAGTCCTCTTGTACATAAGTCGGCATTGTGCATTTTGTATTGAATTCGGATGCAATTTCTGTGTTTCTTCGTCAATAAGAAGGTGCAAGGTATACTGTAATCTTGAAGTGAAGCATCGCAATCTAAAACTGGACTCACAGGAGAGGTTCAAACCGTAGAAAGTGAGAGTGTCAGTCCTCTTCTGCTTAAGTCGGCATTGTGCCTTTTGTATTAAATTCGGATGCAATTTCTGTGTTTCATCGTCAGGAAGAAGGTGCAAGGTATACAGTAATCCTGAAGTGAAGAATCGGAATCTAAAACTGGACTCACAGGAGAGGTTTAAATCATAGAAATTGAGAGTGTCAGTCCTCTTGTACTTAAGTGGGAATAGTGCCTTTTGTATTATATTCGGATGCAATTTCTGTGTTTCCTCGTCAATAAGAAGGTGCAAGGTATACAGTAATAATGAAGTGAAGCATCACAATCTAAAACTGGACTCACAGGAGAGGTTCAAATCACAGAAAGTGAGAGTGTCAGTCCACTTGTACTTAAGCCGGCATTGTGCATTTTGTATTATATTCGGATGCAATTTCTGTGTTTCTTCGTGTATAAGAATGCGCAAGGTATACTGTAACCTTGAAGTGAAGCATCGGAATCTAAAACTGGACTCACAGGAGACGTTCAAATCGTAGATAGTGAGAGTGTCCGTCCTCTTGTACTTAAGTCGGGATTGTGCCGTTTGTATTAAATTCGGATGCAATTTCTGTGTTTCATCGTCAACAAAATGGTGCAAGGTATACAGTAATCTTGAAGTGAAGCATCGGAATCTAAAACTGGACTCTAAGGAGAGGTTCAAATCGTAGAAAGTGAGAGTGTCAGTGCTCTTGTACTTAAGTCGGCATTGTGCCATTTGTATTAAATTCGGATGCAATTTCTGTGTTTCATCGTCAAGAAGAAGGTGCAAGGTACACAGTAATCCTTAAGGGAAGAATCGGAATCTAAAACTGTACTCACAGGAGAGGTTCACATCGTAGAAATTGAGAATGTCAGTCCTCTTGTACTTAAGTCGGCATTGTGGCTTCTGTATTAAATTCGGATGCAATTTCTGTGTTTCATCGTCAATAAGAAGGTGCAAGGTATACAGTAAACCTGAAGTGAAGCATCGGAATGTAGAACTGGACTGACAGGAGATGTTCAAATCGTTGAATGTGAGAGTATCAGTCGACCTGTACTTCAGTCGGCATTGTGTCTTTTGTATTAAATTCGGATGCAATTTCTGTGTTTCATCGTCAATAAGAAGGTCCAAGGGATACAGTATACCTGAAGTGAAGCATCGGAATCTAAAACTGGACTCACAGGAAAGGTTCAAATCATAGAAAGTTAGAGTGTCAGTCCCCTTGTACTTAAGTCGGCATTGTACCTTTTGTATTAAATTTCAGATTCATACTCTGTGTTTCATCGTCAATAAGAAGGTCCAAGGTATACAGTAACCGTGAAGTGAAGCATCGGAATCTAAAACTGGACTCACGGGAGAGGTTCAAATCGTAGAAAGTGAGAGTGTCAGTCCTCTTGTACTTAAGTCGGCATTGTGCCATTTGTATGAAATTCGGATGCAATGTCTGTGTTTCATCGTCAACAAGAAGGAGCAAGGTATACAGTAATCTTGAAGTGAAGCATCGGAATCTAAAACTGGACTCACAGGAGAGGTTCAAATCGTAGAAAGTGAGAGTGTCAGTGCTCTTGTACTTAAGTCGGCATTGTGCCTTTTGTATTAAATTCGGATGCAATTTCTGTGTTTCATCGTCAAGAAGAAGGTGCAAGGTATACAGTAATCCTGAAGTGAAGAATCGGAATCGAAAACTGGACTCACAGGAGAGTTTCAAATCATAGAAATTGAGAGTGTCAGTCCTCTTGTACTTAAGTCGGCATTGTGCCTTCTGTATTAAATTCGGATGCTATATCTGTGTTTCGTCGTCAATAAGAAGGTGCAAGGTATACAGTAAACCTGAAGTGAAGCATCGGAATCTATAACTGGACTGACAGGAGAGGTTCAAATCGTTGAATGTGAGAGTGACAGTCCTCTAGTACTTAAGTCGGCATTGTGCCTTTTGTTTTAAATTCAGATGCAATTTGTGTGTTTCATCGTCAATAAGAAGGTGCAAGGTATACAGTAAACCTGAAGTGAAGCATCGGAATCGAAAACTGGACTCACAGGAGAGGTTCAAACCGTTGAAAGTGAGAGTGTCAGTCCCCTTGTACTTAAGTCGGCATTGTGCCTTTTGTAGTAAATTCGGATGCAAACTCTGTGTTTCTTCGTCAATAAGAAGGTCCAAGGGATACAGTAAACCTGAAGTGAGGCAGCGGAATCTAAAACTGTACTTACATGAGATGTTCAAATCATAGAACGTGAGAGTGTCAGTCCTTTTGTACTTAAGTCGGCATTGTGCCTTTTTTATTAAATTCGGATGCAAACTCTGTGTTTCATCGTCAATAAGAAGGTCCTAGGGATACAGTAAACCTGAAGTAAAGCATCCGAATCTAAAACTGGACTCACAGGAGAGATTCAAATCATTGAAAGTGAGAGTGTCAGTCCTCTTGTACTTAAGTCGGCATTGTGCCCTTTGTATTCAATTCGGATGCAATTTTTGTGTTTCATCGTCAATAAGAAGGTGCAAGGTATACAGTAAACCTCAAGTGAAGCATCGGAATCTAATACTGGACTCACAGGAGAGGTCCAAATCATAGAAAGAGAGAGTGTCAGTCCTCTTGTACTTAAGTCGGCATTGTGCCTTTTGTATTAAATTCAGATGCAATTTCTGTGTTTCCTCGTCAATTAGAAGGTGCAAGGTATACAGTAATAATGAAGTAAAGCAACGGAATCTAAAACTGGACTCACAGGAGAGGTTCAAATCACAGAAAGTGAGAGTGTCAGTCCTCTTGTACTTAAGTCGGCATAGTGCATATTGTATTAAATTCGGATGCAATTTCTGTGTATCTTTGTCAATAAGAAGGTGCAAGGTATACAGAAATCTTGAAGTGAAGCATCGGAATCTAAGACTGGACTCACAGGAGAGGATCAAATCGTAGAAAGTGAGAGTGTCAGTGCTCTTGTACTTAAGTCGGCATTGTATCTTTTGTATTAAATTCGGATGCAATTTCTGTGTTTCATCGTCAAAACGAAGGTGCAAGGTATGCAGTAAACCTGAAGTGAAGCATTCGAATTTAATACTGGACACACAGGAGAGGTTCAAATCATAGAAAGTGAGAGTGTCAGTCCTCTTGTTCTTAAGTCGGCATTGTACCTTTTGTATTAAATTCGGATGCAATTTCTGTGTTTCCTCGTCAATAAGAAGGTGCAAGGTATACAGTAATAATGAAGTGAAGCGTCGGAATCTAAAACTGGACTCACAGGAGAGGTTCAAATCATTGAAAGTTAGAGTGTCAGTCTTCTAGTACTTAAGTCGATATTGTGCCTTTTGTATTGAATTCGGATGGAATTTCTGTGTTTCATCGTCAATAAGAAGGTCCAATTGATACAGTATACCTGAAGTGAAGCATCAGAATCTAGAACTGGACTCACAGGAGAGGTTCAAATCGTTGAAAGTGAGAAGGTCAGTCCTCTTGTACTTAAGCCGGCATTTTGCCTTTTGTATTAAATTCCGATGCAATTTCTGTATTTCATCGTCAATAAGAAGGTGAAACGTATACAGTAAACCTGAAGTGAAGCATCGCAATCTAAAACTCGACTCACAGGAGAGGTTCAAATCATAGAAAGTGAGAGTGTCAGTCCTCTTGTACTGAAGTCGGCATTGTGCCTTTTGTTTTAAATTCGGATGCAATTTCTGTGTTTCATCGTCAATAAGAAGGTGAAACGTATACAGTAAACCTGAAGTGAAGCATCGCAATCTAAAACTCGACTCACAGGAGAGGTTCAAATCATAGAAAGTGAGAGTGTCAGTCCTCTTGTACTGAAGTCGGCATTGTGCCTTTTGTTTTAAATTCGGATGCAATTTCTGTGTTTCATCGTCAATAAGAAGGTGCAAGGTATACAGTAAACCTGAAGTGAAGCATCGAAATCTAAAACTGGACTCACAGGAGAGGTTCAAATCGTAGAAAGTGAAATTGTCATGCCTCTTGTACTTAAGTCGGCATTGTGCCTTTTGTATTAAATTCGGATGGAATTTCTGTGTTTCATCGTCAATAAGAAGGTCCAAGGGATACAGTATACCTGAAGTGAAGCATCGGAATCTAAAACTGGACTCACAGGAGAGGTGCAAGTCATAGAAAGTTAGAGTGTCAGTCCTCTTGTACTTAGGTCGGCATTGTGCCTTTTGTATTAAATTCGGATGCAAACTCTGTGTTTCAACGTCAATAAGACGGTCCAAGGGACACAGTAATCTTGACATGAAGCATCGGAATATAAAACTGGACTCACAGGAGAGGTTCAAATCGTAGAAAGTGAGAGTGTCAGTCCTCTTGGACTTAAGTCGGCATTGTGCTTTTTGTATTAAATTCGGATGCAATTTCTGTGTTTCATCGTCAATAAGAAGGTGCAAGGTATACAGTAATTTTGAAGTGAAGCATCGGAATCTAAAACTGGACTCACAGGAGAGGTTCAAATCATAGAAAGTGAGAGTGTCAGTCATCTTGTACTTAAGTCGGCATTGTGCTTTTTGTATTAAATTCGGATGCAATTTCTGTGTTTCATCGTCAATAAGAAGGTGCAAGGTATACAATAATCTTGAAGTGAAGCATCGTAATCTAAACCTGGACTCACAGGAGAGGTTCAAATCGTAGAAAGTGAGGGTGTCAGTGCTCTTGTACTTAAGTCGGCATTGTGCCTATTGTATTAAATTCGGATGCTATTCCTGTGTTTCATCCTCAAGAAGAAGGTCCAAGGGATACAGTAATCCTGAAGTGAAGAATCGGAATCTAAAACTGGACTCACTGGAGAGGTTCAAATCATAGACAGTTAGATTGTCAGTCCTCTTGTACTTAAGTCGGCATTGTGCGTTTTGTATTAAATTCGGATGGAATTTCTGTGTTTCATCGTCGATAAGGGGGTCCAAGGGATACAGTATACCTGAAGTGAAGCATCGGAATCTAAAACTGGACTCACAGGATAGGTTCAAATCATAGAAAGTGAGAGAGTCAGTCCTCTTGTACTTAAGTCGGCATTGCGCCTTTTGTATTAAATTCCGATGCAATTTCAGTGTTTCATCGTCAATAAGAAGGTGCAAGGTATACAGTATACCTGAAGTGAAGCATCGCAATCTAAAACTGGACTCACAGGTGAGGTTCAAATCATAGAAAGTGAGAGTGTCAGTCCTCTTGTACTTAAGTCGGCATTGTGCCTTTTGTTTTAAATTCGGATGCAATTTCTGTGTTTCATCGTCAATAAGAAGGTGCAAGGTATACAGTAAACCTGAAGTGAAGCATCGGAATCTAAAACCGTACTCACAGAAGAGGTTCCAATCGTAGAAAGTGAGATTGTCAGTCATCTTGTACTTAAGTCGGCATTGTGCCTTTTGTATTAAATTCGGATGGAATTTCTGTGTTTCATCGTCAATAAGAATGTCCAAGGGATACAGTATACCTGAAGTGAAGCATCGGAATCTAAAACTGGACTCACAGGAGAGGTTCAAATCATAGAACGTTAGAGTGTCAGTCCTCTTGTACTTGAGTCGGCATTGTGCCTTTTGTATTAAATTCGGATGCAAACTCTGTGTTTCGTCGTCAATAAGAAGGTCCAAGGGATACAGTAATCTTGACGTGAAGCATCGGAATCTAAAACTGGACTCACAGGAGAGGTTCAAATCATAGAAAGTGAGAGTGTCAGTCCTCTTGTACTTAAGTCGGCATTGTGCTTTTTTGTATTAAATTCGGATGCAAACTCTGTGTTTCATCGCCAATAAGAACGTCCAAGGGATACAGTAAACCTGAAGTGAAGCATCGGAATCTAAAACTGGACTCCCAGGAGAAGTTCAAATCGTAGAAAGTGAGAGTGTCAGTCCTCTTGTACTTAAGTCGGCATTGTGCCTTTTGTATTAAATTCGGATGCAAACTCTGTGTTTCATCGTCAATAAGAGGGTCCAAGGGATACAGTATTCTTGACGTGAAGCATCGGAATCTAAAACTGGACTCACAGGAGAGGTACAAATCATAGAAAGTGAGAGTGTCAGTCCTCATGTACTTAAGTCGGCATTGTGCCTTTTGTATTAAATTCGGATGCAAACTCTGTGTTACATCGTCAATAAGAAGGTCCAAGGGATACAGTAAACCTGAAGTGAAGCATCGGAAACTAAAACTGGACTCCCAGGAGAAGTTCAAATCGTAGAAAGTAAGAGTTACAGTCCTCTTGTACTTAAGTCAGCATTGTGCCTTTTGTATTGAATTCGGATGCAATTTCTGTGTTTCATCGTCAATAAGAAGGTGCAAGGTATACAAAAATCTTGAAGCGAAGCATCGTAATCTAAACCTGGACTCACAGGAGAGATTCAAATCGTAGAAAGTGAGAGTGTCAGTGCTCTTGTACTTAAGTCGGCATTGTGCCTTTTGTATTAAATCCGAATGCTATTCCTGTGTTTCATCGTCAAGAAGAAGGTCCAAGGGATACAGTAATACCAGAAGTGAAGAATTGGAATCTAAAATTGGACTCACAGGAGAGGTTCAAATCATAGAAAGTTAGATTGTCAGTCCTCTTGTACTTAAGTCGGCATTGTGCCTTTTGTATTAAATTCGGATGGAATTTCTGTGTTTCATCGTCGATAAGAAGGTCAAAGGGATACAGTATACCTGAAGTGAAGCATCGGAATCTAAAACTGGACTCACAGGATAGGTTCAAATCATAGAAGGTGAGAGAGTCAGTCCTCTTGTACTTAAGTCGGCATTGTGCCTTTTGTATTAAATTCCGATGCAATTTCTGTGTTTCCTCGTCAATAAGAAGGTGCAAGGTATACAGTAATAATGAAGTGAAGCATCGGAATCTAAAACTGGACTCACAGGAGAGGTTCACAACACAGAAAGTTAGAGTGTCAGTCCTCTTGTACTTAAGTCGGCATTGTGCATTTTGTATTTAATTCGGATGCAATTTCTGTGTTTCATCGTCAAGATGAAGGTGCAAGGTATAAAGTAAACCTTAAGTGAAGCATCGGAATTAAAAACTGGACTCACAGAAGAGGTTCAAATCATAGAAAGTGAGAGTGTCAGTCATCTTGTACTTAAGTCGGCATTGTGCCTTTTGTATTATAATCGGATGCAATTTCTGTGTTTCATCGACAATAAGAAGGTACAAGGTATACAGTAAATCTGAAGTGAAGCATCGGAATCTAGAACTGGACACACAGGAGAGGTTCAAATCGTTGAAAGTGAGAATGTCAGTCCTCTTGTACTTAAGTCGGCATTGTGCCTTTTGTATTAAATTCCGATGCAATTTCTGTGTTTCATCGTCAATAAGAGGGTGCAAGGTATACAGTAAACCTGAAGTTATGCATCGCAATCTAAAACTGGACTCACAGGAGAGGTTCAAATCGTAGAATGTGAGAGTGTCAGTCCTCTTGTACTTAAGTCGGCATTGGTCCTTTTGTTTTAAATGTGGATGCAATTTCTGTGTTTCATCGTCAATAAGAACGTGCAAGGTATACAGTAAACCTAAAGTGAAGCATCGGATTCTAAACTGGACTGACAGGAGAGGTTCAAATCATTGAAAGTTAGATTGTCAGTCCTCTTATACTTAAGTCGGCATTGAGCCGTTTGTATTAAATTCGGATGCAAACTCTGTGTTTCATCGTCAATAAGAAGGTCCAAGGGAAACAGTAATCTTGACGTTAAGCATCGGAATCTAAAACTGGACTCACAGGATAGGTTCAAATCATAGAAAGTGAGAGTGTCAGTCCTCTTGTACTTAAGTCGGCATTGTGCCTTTTGTATTAAATTCGGATGCAAACTCTGTGTTTCATCGTCAATAAGAAGGTCCAAGGGATACAGTAATCTTGATGTGAAGCATCGGAATCTAAAACAGGACTCGCAGGACAGGTTCAAATTATAGAAAGTGAGAGTGTGAGTCCTCTTGTACTTACGTCGGCATTGTGCTTTTTGTATTAAATTCGGATGCAAACTCTGTGTTTCATCGTCAATAAGAAGGTCTAAGGGATACAGTAAACCTGAAGTGAAGCATCGGAATCTAAAACTGGACTCACAGGAGGGGTTCAAATCGTAGAAAGTGAGAGTGTCAGTCCTCTTGTACTTAAGTCTGCATTGTGCCTTTTGTATTAAATTCGGATGCAATTTCTGTGTTTCATCGTCAATACGAAGGTGCAAGGTATACAGTTAACCTGAAGTGAAGCATCGGAATATAATACTGGACTCACAGGAGAAGTTCAAATGATAGAAAGTGAGAGTGTCAGTCCTCTTGTACTTAAGTCGGCATTGTGCCTTCTGTATTGAATTCCGATGCAATTTCTGTGTTTCATCGTCAATAAGAAGGTGCAAGGTATACAGTATACCTGAAGTGAAGCATCGCAATCTAAAACTGGACTCACAGGTGAGGTTCAAATCATAGAAAGTGAGAGTGTCAGTCCTCTTGTACTTAAGTCGGCATTGTGCCATTTGTTTTAAATTCGGATGCAATATCTGTGTTTCATCGTCAATAAGAAGGTGCAAGGTATACAGTAAACCTGAAGTGAAGCATCGGCATCTAAAACTAGA
This sequence comes from Schistocerca americana, assembly GCF_021461395.2. Lineage (NCBI taxonomy): Eukaryota > Metazoa > Arthropoda > Insecta > Orthoptera > Acrididae > Schistocerca > Schistocerca americana. Next base: position 56,321,719 of record NC_060122.1, read on the forward strand.
CTCACAGGAGAGGTTCAAATCGTAGAAAGTGAGATTGTCAGTCCTCTTGTACTTAAGTCGGCATTGTGATTTTTGTATTAAATTCGGATGGAATTTCTGTGTTTCATCATCAATAAGAAGGTCCAAGGGATACAGTATACCTGAAGTGAAGCATCGGAATCTAAAACTGGACTGACAGGAGATTTTCAAATCATAGAACGTTAGAGTGTCAGTCCTATTGTACTTAAGTCAGCATTGTGCCTTTTGTATTAAATTCGGATGCAAACTCTGTGTTTCATCGTCAATAAGTAGGTCCAAGGGATACAGTAATCTTGATGTGAAGCATCGGAATCTAAAACTGGACTCACAGGACAGGTTCAAACCATAGAAAGTGAGAGTGTCAGTCCTCTTGTACTTAAGTCGGCATTGTGCCTTTTGTATTAAATTCGGATGCAACTCTGTGTTTCATCGTCAATAAGAAGGTCCAAGGGATACAGTAAACCTGAAGTGAAGCATCGGAATCTAAAACTGGACTCATAGGTGAGGTTCAAATCGTAGAAAGTGAGAGTGTCAGTCCTCTTGTACTTAAGTCGGCACTGTGCCTTTTGTATTAAATTCGGATGCAATTTCTGTGTTTCATCGTCAATACGAAGGCGCAAGGTATACAGTAAACCTGAAGACAAGCATCGGAATCTAATACTGGACTCACAGGAGAGGTTAAAATCATAGAAAGTGAGAGTGTCAGTCCTCTTGTACTTAAATCGGCATTGTGCCTTTTGTATTAAATTCGGATGCATTTTCTGTATTTCCTCGTCAATAAGAAGGTGCAAGGTATACAGTAATAATAATGTGAAGCATCGTAATCTAAAACTGGACTCACAGGAGAGGTTCAAATCACAGAAGGTGGGAGTGTCAGTACTCTTGTACTTAAGTCGGCATTGTGCATTTTGTATTAAATTCGGATGCAATTTCAGTGTTTCTTCGTCAATAAGAAGGTGCAAGGTATACAGTAAACCTTAAGTGAAGCATCGGTATCTAGAACTGCACTCACAGAAGAGGTTCAAATCATTGAAAGTTAGAGTGTCAGTCCTCTTGTACATAAGTCGATATTGTGCTTTTTGTATTAAATTCGGATGCAAACTCTGTGTTTCATCGTCAATAAGTAGGTCCAAGGGATACAGTAAACCTGAAGTGAAGCATCGGAATCTAAAGCTGGACTCACAGGAGAGGTTCAAATGGTAGAAAGTGAGAGTGTCAGTTCTCTTGTACTTAAGTCGGCATTGTGCCTTCTGTATTAAATTCGGATGCAATTTCTGTGTTTCATCGTCAATAAGAAGGTGCAAGGTATACAGTAAACCTGAAGTGAAGCATCGGAATCTAGAACTGGACTCACAGGAGAGGTTCAAATCGTTGAAAGTGAGAATGTCAGTCCTCTTGTACTTAAGTCGGAATTGTGCCTTTTGTATTAAATTCCGATGCAATTTCTGTGTTTCATCGTCAAAAAGAAGGTGCAAGGTATACAGTAAACCTGAAGTGAAGCATCGCAATCTAAAACTGGACTCACAGGAGAGGTTCAAATGGTAGAAAGTGAGAGTGTCAGTCATCTTGTACTTAAGTCGGCATTGTGCCTTTTGTTTTAAATGCAGATGCAATTTCTGCGTTTCATCGTCAATAGGTAGGTGCAAGGTATACAGTAAACCCGAAGTGAAGCATCAGAATCTAAAACTGGACTCACAGGAGAGGTTCAAATCATTGAAAGTTAGTGTGTCAGTCCTCTTGTACTTAAGTCGGGATTGTGCCTTTTGTATTAAATTCGGATGCAATTTCTGTGTTTCCTCGTCAATAAGAAGGTGCAAGGTCTACAGTAATAATGAAGTGAAGCATCTGAATCTAAAACTGGACTCACAGGAGAGGTTCAAATCACAGAAAGTGAGAGTGTCAGTCCTCTTGTACTTAAGTCGGCATTGTGCATTTTATATTAAATTCGGATGCAATTTCAGTGTTTATTCGACAATAAGAAGGTGCAAGGTATACTGTAACCTTGACGTGAAGAAACGGAATCTAAAACTGGACTCACAGGAGAGTTTCAAATCTTAGAAAGTGAGAGTGTCAGTCCTCTTTTACTTAAGTCGGCATTGTGCCTTTTGTATTGAATTCGGATGCAATTTCTGTGTTTCATCGTCATGATGAGTGTGCAAGGTATACAGTAAACCTTAAGTGAAGCATCGGAATCTAGAACTGGACTCACATGAGAGTTTCATATCACAGAAAGTGAGAGTGACAGTCCTCTTGTACTTAAGTCGGCATTGTGCATTTTGTATTAAATTCGGATGCAATTTCAGTGTTTCTTCGTCAATAAGAAGGTGCAAGGTATACTGTAATCTTGACGTGAAGCAACGGAATCTAAAACTGGACTCACAGGAGAAGTTCAAATCATAGAAAGTGAGAGTGTCAGTCCTCTTGTACCTAAGTCGGCATTGTGCCTTCTGTATTAAATTCCGATGCAATTTCTGTGTTTCATCGTCAATAAGAAGGTGCAAGGTATACAGTATACCTGAAGTGAAGCATCGCAATCTAAAACTGGACTCACAGGTGAGGTTCAAATCATAGAAAGTGAGAGTGTCAGTCCTCTTGTACTTAAGTCGGCATTGTGCCATTTGTTTTAAATTCGGATGCAGTATCTGTGTTTCATCGTCAATAAGAAGGTACAAGGTATACAGTAAACCTGAAGTGAAGCATCGGCATCTAAAACTAGACTCACAGGAGAGGTTCAAATCGTAGAAAGTGAGAGTGTCAGTCCTCTTGTACTTAAGTCGGCGTTGTGATTTTTCTATTAAATTCGGATGGAATTGTGTGTTTCATCGTCAATAAGAAGGTCCAAGTGATACAGTCTACCTGAAGTGATGCATCGTAATCTAAAACTGGACTCACAGGAGAGGTTCAAATCATTGAAAGTTAGAGTGTCAGTCCTCTTGTACTTAAGTCGGCATTGTGCCTTTTGTAATCAATTCGGATGCAAACTCTGTGTTTCATCGTCAATTAGTAGGTCCAAGGGATACAGTAATCTTGATGTGAAGCATCGGAATCTAGAACTGGACTCACAGGACAGGTTCAAACCATAGAAAGTGAGAGTGTCAGTCCTCTTGTACTTAAGTCGGCATTGTGCCTTTTGTATTAAATTCGGATGCAAATTCTGTGTTTCATCGTCAATAAGAAGGTCCAAGGGATACAGTAAACCTGAAGTCAAGCATCGGAATCTAATACTGGACTCACAGGAGAGGTTAAAATCATAGAAAGTGAGAGTGTCAGTCCTCTTGTACTTAAATCGGCATTGTGCCTTTTGTATTAAATTCGGATGAATTTTCTGTATTTCCTCGTCAATAAGAAGGTGCAAGGTATACAGTAATAATGATGTGAAGCATCGGAATCTAAAACTGGACTCACAGGAGAGGTTCAAATCACAGAAGGTGGGAGTGTCAGTACTCTTGTACTTAAGTCGGCATTGTGCATTTTGTATTAAATTCGGATGCAATTTCAGTGTTTCTTCGTCAATAAGAAGGTGCAAGGTATACTTTAATATTGACGTGAAGCATCGGAATCTAAAACTGGACTCACAGGAGAGTTTCAAATCATAGCAAGTGAGTGTGTCAGTCCTCTTTTACTGACGTCGGCATTGTGCCTTTTGTATTGAATTCGGATGCAATTTCTGTGTTTCATCGTCAAGATGAAGGTGCAAGGTATACAGTAAACCTTAAGTGAAGCATCGGAATCTAGAACTGGACTCACAGAAGAGGTTCAAATCATTGAAATTTAGAGTGTCAGTCCTCTTGTACATAAGTCGATATTGTGCTTTTTGTATTAAATTCGGATGCAAACTCTGTGTTTCATCGTCAATAAGTAGGTCCAAGGGATACAGTAAACCTGAAGTGAAGCATCGAGTCTAAAGCTGGACTCACAGGAGAGGTTCAAATGGTAGAAAGTGAGAGTGTCAGTTCTCTTGTACTTAAGTCGGCATTGTGCCTTCTGTATTAAATTCGGATGCAATTTCTGTGTTTCATCGTCAATAAGAAGGTGCAAGGTATACAGTAAACCTGAAGTGAAGCATCGGAATCTGGAACTGGACTCACAGGAGAGGTTCAAATCGTTGAAAGTGAGAATGTCAGTCCTCTTGTACTTAAGTCGGTATTGTGCATTTTATATTAAATTCGGATGCAATTTCAGTGTTTCTTCGTCAATAAGAAGGTGCAAGGTATACTGTAACCTTGACGTGAAGCAACGAAATCTAAAACTGGACCCACAGGAGAGTTTCAAATCTTAGAAAGTGAGAGTGTCAGTCCTCTTTTACTTAAGTCGGCATTGTGCCTTTTGTATTAAATTCCGATGCAATTTCTGTGATTCATCGCCAATAAGAAGGTCCAAGGTATCCAGTAAACCTGAAGTGAAGCATCTGAATCCAAAACTGGACTCACGGGAGAGGTTCAAATCACAGAAAGTGAGAGTGACAGTCCTCTTGTACTTAAGTCGGCATTGTGCATTTTGTATTAAATTCGGATGCAATTTCTGTGTTTCATCGTCAATAAGAAGGTGCAAGGTATACAGTAATAATGAAGTGAAGCATCTGAAACTAAAACTGGACTCACAGGAGAGGTTCAAATCACAGACAGTGAGAGTGTCAGTCCTCTTGTACTTAAGTCGTCATTGTGCACTTTATATTAAATTCGGATGCAATATCAGTGTTTCTTCGTCAATAAGAAGGTGCAAGGAATACTGTAACCTTGACGTGAAACAACGGAATCTAAAACTGGACTCACAGGAGAGTTTCAAATCTTAGAAAGTGAGAGTGTCAGTCCTCTTTCACTTAAGTCGGCATTGTGCATTTTGTATTGAATTCGGATGCAATTTCTGTGTTTCATCGTCAAGATGAGGGTGCAAGGTATACAGTAAACCTGAAGTGAAGCATCGCAATTTAAAACTGGACTCACAGGAGAGGTTCAAATCATAGAAAGTGAGAGTGTCAGTCATCTTGTACTTAAGTCGGCATTGTGCCTTTTGTTTTAAATGCAGATGCAATTTCTGTGTTTCATCGTCAATAGGTAGGTGCAAGGTATACAGTAAACCCGAAGTGAAGCATCAGAATCTAAAACTGGACTCACAGGAGAGTTTCAAATCATTGAAAGTTAGAGTGTCAGTCCTCTTGTACTTAAGTCGGCATTGTGCACTTTATATTAAATTCGGATGCAATTTCAGTGTTTCTTCGTCAATAAGAAGGTGCAAGGTATACTGTAGTCTTGACGTGAAGCAACGGAATCTAAAACTGGACTCACAGGAGAGTTTCAAATCTTAGAATGTGAGAGTGTCAGTCCTCTTTTACTTAAGTCGGCATTGTGCCTTTTGTACTAAATTCCGATGCAATTTCTGTGATTCATCGCCATTAAGAAGGTCCAAGGTATACAGTAAACCTGAAGTGAAGCATCTGAATCCAAAACTGGACTCGCAGGAGAGGTTCAAATCATTGAAAGTTAGAGTGTCAGTCCTCTTGTACTTAGGTCGGCATTGTGCCTTTTGTATTAAATTCGGATGCAAACTCTGTGTTTCATCGTCAATAAGAAGGTCCAAGGGATACAGTAAACCTGAAGTGAAGCATCGGAATCTAAAACTGGACTCACAGGAGAGGTTCAAATCACAGAAAGTGAGAGTGGCAGTACTCTTGTACTTAAGTGGGCATTGTGCATTTTGTATTAAATTCGGATGCAATTTCAGTGTTTCTTCGTCAATAAGAAGGTGCAAGGGATACAGTAAACCTGAAGTGAAGCATCGGAATCCAAAACTGGACTCACAGGAGAAGTTCAAATCGTAAAAAGTGAGAGTGTCAGTCCTCTTATACTTATGTCGGCGTTGTGCCTTTTGTATTAAATTCGGATGCAATTTCTGTGTTTCATCGTCAATTGGAAGGTGCAAGGTATACAGTATACCAGAAGTGAACCATCGGAATCTAATACTGGACTCACAGGAGAGGTTAAAATCATAGAAAGTGAGAGTGTCAGTCCTCTTGTACTTAAGTCGGCATTGTGCCTTTTGTATTGAATTCGGATGAAATTGTGTGTTTCATCGTCAATAAGAAGGTCCAAGTGATACAGTCTACCTGAAGTGATGCATCGTAATCTAAAACTGGACTCACAGGAGAGGTTCAAATCATTGAAAGTTAGAGTATCAGTCCTCTTGTACTTAAGTCGGCATTGTGCCTTTTGTAATCAATTCGGATGCAAACTCTGTGTTTCATCGTCAATAAGTAGGTCCAAGCATACAGTAATCTTGATGTGAAGCATCGGAATCTAAAACTGGACTCACAGGACAGGTTCAAACCATAGAAAGTGAGAGTGTCAGTCCTCTTGTACTTAACCCGGCATTGTGCCTTTTGCATTAAATTCGGATGCAAACTCTGTGTTTCATCGTCAATAAGAAGGTCCAAGGGATACAGTAAACCTGAAGTGAAGCATCGGAATCTAAAACTGGACTCATAGGAGAGGTTCAAATCGTAGAAAGTGAGAGTGTCAGTCCTCTTGTACTTAAGTCGGCATTGTGCCTATTGTATTAAATTCGGATGCAATTTCTGTGTTTCATCGTCAATACGAAGGCGCAAGGTATACAGTAAACCTGAAGTCAAGCATCGGAATCTAATACTGGACTCACAGGAGAGGTTAAAATCATAGAAAGTGAGAGTGTCAGTCCTCTTGTACTTAAATCGGCATTGTGCCTTTTGTATTAAATTCGGATGCATTTTCTGTATTTCCTCGTCAATAAGAAGGTGCAAGGTAGACGGTAATAATGATGTGAAGCATCGGAATCTAAAACTGGACTCACAGGAGAGGTTCAAATCACAGAAGGTGGGAGTGTCAGTACTCTTGTACTTAAGTCGGCATTGTGCATTTTGTATTAAATTCGGATGCAATTTCAGTGTTTCTTCGTCAATAAGAAGGTGCAAGGTATACTTTAATCTTGACGTGAAGCATCGGAATCTAAAACTGGACTCACAGGAGAGTTTCAAATCATAGCAAGTGAGTGTGTCAGTCCTCTTTTACTTAAGTCGGCATTGTGCCTTTTGTATTGAATTCGGATGCAATTTCTGTGTTTCATCGTCAAGATGAAGGTGCAAGGTATACAGTAAACCTTAAGTGAAGCATCGGAATCTAGAACTGGACTCACAGAAGAGGTTCAAATCATTGAAAGTTAGAGTGTCAGTCCTCTTGTACATAAGTCGATATTGTGCTTTTTGTATTAAATTCGGATGCAAACTCTGTGTTTCATCGTCAATAAGTAGGTCCAAGGGATACAGTAAACCTGAAGTGAAGCATCGGAATCTAATGCTGGACTCACAGGAGAGGTTCAAATGGTAGAAAGTGAGAGTGTCAGTTCTCTTGTACTTAAGTCGGCATTGTGCCTTCTGTATTAAATTCGGATGCAACTTCTGTGTTTCATCGTCAATAAGAAGGTGCAAGGTATACAGTAAACCTGTAGTGAAGCATCGGAATCTAGAACTGGACTCACAGGAGAGGTTCAAATCGTTGAAAAGTGAGAATGTCAGTCCTCTTGTACTTAAGTCGGAATTCTGCCTTTTGTATTAAATTCCGATGCAATTTCTGTGTTTCATCGTCAAAAAGAAGGTGCAAGGTATACAGTAAACCTGAAGTGAAGCATCGCAATTTAAAACTGGACTCACAGGAGAGGTTCAAATCATAGAAAGTGAGAGTGTCAGTCATCTTGTACTTAAGTCGGCATTGTGCCTTTTGTTTTAAATGCAGATGCAATTTCTGTGTTTCATCGTCAATAGGTAGGTGCAAGGTATACAGTAAACCCGAAGTGAAGCATCAGAATCTAAAACTGGACTCACAGGAGAGTTTCAAATCATTGAAAGTTAGAGTGTCAGTCCTCTTGTACTTAAGTCGGCATTGTGCGTTTTGTATTAAATTCGGATGCAATTTCTGTGTTTCCTCGTCAATAAGAAGGTGCAAGGTATACAGTAATAATGAAGTGAAGCATCTGAAACTAAAACTGGACTCACAGGAGAGGTTCAAATCACAGAAAGTGAGAGTGTCAGTCCTCTTGTACTTAAGTCGGCATTGTGCACTTTATATTAAATTCGGATGCAATATCAGTGTTTCTTCGTCAATAAGAAGGTGCAAGGTATACTGTAACCTTGACGTGAAGCAACGGAATCTAAAACTGGACTCACAGGAGAGTTTCAAATCTTAGAAAGTGAGAGTGTCAGTCCTCTTTCACTTAAGTCGGCATTGTGCATTTTGTATTGAATTCGGATGCAATTTCTGTGTTTCATCGTCAAGATGAGGGTGCAAGGTATACAGTAAACCTTAAGTGAAGCATCGGAATCTAGAACTGGACTCACAGGAGAGGTTCAAATCACAGAAAGTGAGAGTGACAGTCCTCTTGTACTTAAGTCGGCATTGTGCATTTTGTATTAAATTCGGATGCAATTTCAGTGTTTCTTCGTCAATAAGAAGGTGCAAGGTATACAGTAAACCTGAAGTGAAGCATCTGAATCCAAAACTGGACTCACAGGAGAGGTTCAAATCATTGAAAGTTAGAGTGTCAGTCCTCTTGTACTTAAGTCGGCATTGTGCTTTTGTATTAAATTCGGATGCAAACTCTGTGTTTCATCGTCAATAAGAAGGTCCAAGGGATACAGTAAACCTGAAGTGAAGCATCGGAATCTAAAACTGGACTCACAGGAAAGGTTCAAATCGTAGAAAGTAAGAGTGTCAGTCCTCTTGTACTTAAGTCGGCATTGTGCCTTTTGTATTAAATTCGGATGCAATTTCTGTGTTTCATCGTCAATACGAAGGCGCAAGGTATACAGTAAACCTGAAGTGAAGCATCGGAATCTAATACTGGACTCACAGGAGAGGTTAAAATCGTAGAAAGTGAGAGTGTCAGTCCTCTTGTACTTAAGTCGGCATTGTGCCTTTTGTATTAAATTCGGATGCATTTTCTGTATTTCCTCGTCAATAAGAAGGTGCAAGGTACACAGTAATAATGATGTGAAGCATCGGAATCTAAAACTGGACTCACAGGAGAGGTTCAAATCACAGAAAGTGAGAGTGGCAGTACTCTTGTACTTAAGTGGGCATTGTGCATTTTGTATTAAATTCGGATGCAATTTCAGTGTTTCTTCGTCAATAAGAAGGTGCAAGGTATACTTTAATCTTGACGTGAAGCATCGGAATCTAAAACTGGACTCACAGGAGAGTTTCAAATCATAGCAAGTGAGTTTGTCGGTCCTCTTTTACTTATGTCGGCATTGTGCCTTTTCTATTGAATTCGGATGCAATTTCTGTGTTTCATCGTCAAGATGAAGGTGCAAGGTATACAGTAAACCTTAAGTGAAGCATCGGAATCTAGAACTGGACTCACAGAAGAGGTTCAAATCATTGAAAGTTAGAGTGTCAGTCCTCTTGTACATAAGTCGATATTGTGCTTTTTGTATTAAATTCGGATGCAAACTCTGTGTTTCATCGTCAATAAGTAGGTCCAAGGGATACAGTAAACCTGAAGTGAAGCATCGGAATCTAAAGCTGGACTCACAGGAGAGGTTCAAATGGTAGAAAGTGAGAGTGTCAGTTCTCTTGTACTTAAGTCGGCATTGTGCCCTTTGTATTAAATTTGGATGCAATTTCTGTGTTTCATCGTCAATAAGAGGGTGCAAGGTATACAGTAATCTTGAAGTGAAGCATCGGAATCTAAAACTGGACTCACAGGAAAGGTTCAAATCATAGAAAGTGAGAGCGTCAGTCATCTTGTACTTAAGTCGGCATTGTGCCTTTTGTATTAAATTCGGATGCAATTTCTGTGTTTCATCGTCAATAAGAAGGTGCAAGGTATACAATAATCTTGAAGTGAAGCATCGTAATCTAAAATTGGACTCACAGGAGAGGTTCAAATCGTAGAAAGTGAGAGTGTCAGTGCTCTTGTACTTAAGTCGGCATTGTGCCTTTTGTATTAAATTCGGATGCTATTACTGTGTTTCATCGTCAAGAAGATGGTCCAAGGGATACAGTAATCCTGAAGTGAAGAATCGGAATCTAAAACTGGGCTCACAGGAGAGGTTCAAATCATAGAAAGTGAGTGTGTCAGTCCTCTTGTACTTAAGTTGGCATTGTGCCTTCTGTATTAAATTCGGATGCAATTTTTGTGTTTCATCGTCAATAAGAAGGTGCAAGGTATACAGTAAACCTGAAGTGAAGCATCGGAATCTAGAACTGGACTCACAGGAGAGGTTCAAATCGTTGAAAGTGAGAATGTCAGTCCTCTTGTACTTAAGTCGGAATTGTGCCTTTTGTATTAAATTCCGATGCAATTTCTGTGTTTCATCGTCAATAAGAAGGTGCAAGGTATACAGTAAACCTGAAGTGAAGCATCGCAATCTAAAACTGGACTCACAGGAGAGGTTCAAATCATAGAAAGTGAGAGTGTCAGTCATCTTGTACTTAAGTCGGCATTGTGCCTTTTGTTTTGAATGCAGATGCAATTTCTGTGTTTCATCGTCAACAGGAAGGTGCAAGGTATACAGTATACCCGAAGTAAAGCATCAGAATCTAAAACTGGACTCACAGGAGAGGTTCAAATCATAGAAAGTTAGAGTGTCAGTCCTCTTGTACTTAAGTCGGCATTGTGCCTTTTGTATTAAATTCGGATGCTATTTCTGTGATTCCTCGTCAATAAGAAGGTGCAAGAAATACAGTAATAATGAAGTGAAGCATCTGAATCTAAAACTGGACTCACAGGAGAGGTTCAAATCACAGAAAGTGAGAGTGTCAGTCCTCTTGTACTTAAGTCGGCATTGTGCATTTTGTATTAAATTCGGATGCAATTTCAGTGTTTCTTCGCCAATAAGAAAGTGCAAGGTATACTGTAATCTTGACGTGAAGCAACGGAATCTAAAACTGGACTCACAGGAGAGTTTCAAATCTTAGAAAGTGAGAGTGTCAGTCCTCTTTTACTTAAGTCGGCATTGTGCCTTTTGTATTGAATTCGGTTGCAATTTCTGTGTTTCATCGTCAAGATGAGGGTGCAAGGTATACAGTAAACCATAAGGGAAGCATCGGAATCTAGAACTGGACTCACAGGAGAGGTTCAAATCGCAGAAAGTGAGAGTGACAGTCCTCTTGTACTTAAGTCTGCATTGTGCATTTTGTATTAAATTCGGATGCAATTTCAGTGTTTCTTCGTCAATAAGAAGGTGCAAGGTATACTGTAATCTTGACGTGAAGCAACGGAATCTAAAATTGGACTCACAGGAGAGTTTCAAATCTTAGAAAGTGAGAGTGTCAGTCCTCTTGTACTTAAGTCGATATTGTGCCTTTTGTATTAAATTCGGATGCAAACTCTGTGTTTCATCGTCAATAAGTAGGTCCAAGGGATACAGTAAACCTGAAGTGATGCATCGGAATCTAAAACTGGACTCACAGGAGAGGTTCAATTCATAGAAAGTGAGAGTGTCAGTCAACTTGTACTTAAGTCGGCATTGTGCCTTTTGTATTAAATTCGGATGCATTTTCTGTATTTCCTCGTCAATAAGAAGGTGCAAGGTATACAGTAATAATGATGTGAAGCATCGGAATCTAAAACTGGACTCACAGGAGAGGTTCAAACCGTAGAAAGTGAGAGTGTCAGTCCTCTTGTACTTACGTCGGCATTGTGCTTTTTGTATTAAATTCGGATGCAATTTCTGTGTTTCATCGTCAATACGAAGGCGCAAGGTATACAGTAAACCTGAAGTGAAGCATCGGAATCTAATACTGGACTCACAGGAGAGGTTAAAATCATAGAAAGTGAGAGTGTCAGTCCTCTTGTACTTAAGTCGGCATTGTGCCTTTTGTATTAAATTCGGATGCATTTTCTGTATTTCCTCGTCAATAAGAAGGTGCAAGGTATACAGTAATAATGATGTGAAGCATCGGAATCTAAAACTGGACTCACAGGAGAGGTTCAAATCACAGAAAGTGAGAGTGTCAGTACTCTTGTACTAAAGTCGGCATTGTGCATTTTGTATTAAATTCGGATGCAATTTCAGTGTTTCTTCGTCAATAAGAAGGTGCAAGGTGTACTTTAATCTTGACGTGAAGCATCGGAATCTAAAACTGGACTCACAGGAGAGTTTCAAATCATAGCAAGTGAGTTTGTCAGTCCTCTTTTACTTATGTCGGCATTGTGCCTTTTCTATTGAATTCGGATGCAATTTCTGCGTTTCATCGTCAAGATGAAGGTGCAAGGTATACAGTAAACCTTAAGTAAAGCATCGGAATCTAGAACTGGACTCACAGAAGAGGTTCAAATCATAGAAAGTTAGAGTGTCAGTCCTCTTGTGCATAAGTCGATATTGTGCCTTTTCTATTAAATTCGGATGCAAACTCTGTGTTTCATCGTCAATAAGTAGGTCCAAGGGATACAGTAAACCTGAAGTGAAGCATCGGAATCTAAAGCTGGACTCACAGGAGAGGTTCAAATGGTAGAAAGTGAGAGTGTCAGTTCTCTTGTACTTAAGTCGGCATTGTGCCTTTTGTATTAAATTTGGATGCAATTTCTGTGTTTCATCGTCAATAAGAAGGTGCAAGGTATACAGTAATCTTGAAGTGAAGCATCGGAATCTAAAACTGGACTCACAGGAAAGGTTCAAATCATAGAAAGTGAGAGTGTCAGTCATCTTGTACTTAAGTCGGCATTGTGCCTTTTGTATTAAATTCGGATGCAATTTCTGTGTTTCATCGTCAATAAGAAGGTGCAAGGTATACAATAATCTTGAAGTGAAGCATCGTAATCTAAAATTGGACTCACAGGAGAGGTTCAAATCGTAGAAAGTGAGAGTGTCAGTGCTCTTGTACTTATGTCGGCAATGTGCCTTTTGTATTAAATTCGGATGCTATTACTGTGTTTCATCGTCAAGAAGATGGTCCAAGGGATACAGTAATCCTGAAGTGAAGAATCGGAATCTAAAACTGGACTCACAGGAGAGGTTCAAATCATAGAAAGTGAGAGTGTCAGTCCTCTTGTACTTAAGTCGGCATTGTGCCTTCTGTATTAAATTCGGATGCAATTTCTGTGTTTCATCGTCAATAAGAAGGTGCAAGGTATACAGTAAAGCTAAAGTGAAGCATCGGAATCTAGAAATGGACTCACAGGAGAGGTTCAAATCGTTGAAAGTGAGAATGTCAGTCCTCTTGTACTTAAGTCGGAATTGTGCCTTTTGTATTAAATTCCAATGCAATTTCTGTGTTTCATCGTCAATAAGAAGGTGCAAGGTATACAGTAAACCTGAAGTGAAGCATCGCAATCTAAAACTGGACTCACAGGAGAGGTTCAAATCATAGAAAGTGAGAGTGTCAGTCATCTTGTCTTTAAGTCGGCATTGTGCCTTTTGTTTTAAATGCAGATGCAATTTCTGTGGTTCATCGTCAATAGGAAGGTGCAAGGTATACAGTAAACCCGAAGTGAAGCATCAGAATCTAAAACTGGACTCACAGGAGAGGTTCAAATCATAGAAAGTTAGAGTGTCAGTCCTCTTGTACTTAAGTCGGCATTGTGCCTTTTTTATTAAATTCGGATGCTATTTCTGTGTTTCCTCGTCAATAAGAAGGTGCAAGGTATACAGTAATAATGAAGTGAAGCATCTGAATCTAAAACTGGACTCACAGGAGAGGTTCAAATCACAGAAAGTGAGAGTGTCAGTCCTCTTGTACTTAAGTCGGCATTGTGCATTTTGTATTCAATTCGGATGCAATTTCAGTGTTTCTTCGTCAATAAGAAGGTGCAAGGTATACTGTAATCTTGACGTGAAGCAACGGAATCTAAAACTGGACTCACAGGAGAGTTTCAAATCTTAGAAAGTGAGAGTGTCAGCCCTCTTTTACTTAAGTCGGCATTGTGCCTTTTGTATTGAATTCGGTTGCAATTTCTGGGTTTCATCGTCAAGATGAGGCTGCAAGGTATACAGTAAACCTTAAGTGAAGCATCGGAATCTAGAACTGGACTCACAGGAGAGGTTCAAATCACAGAAAGTGAGAGTGACAGTCCTCTTGTACTGAAGTCGGCATTGTGCCTTTTGTATTAAATTCGGATGTAATTTCTGTGTTTCATCGTCAATAAGAAGGTGCAAGGTATACAGTAATCTTCAAGTGAAGCATCGGAATCTAAAACTGGACTCACAGGAGAGGTTCAAATCATAGAAAGTGAGAGTGTCAGTGCTCTTGTACTTAGGTCGGCATTGTGCCTTTTGTATTAAATTCAGATGCTATTACTGTGTTTCATCGTCAAGAAGAAGGTCCAAGGGATACAGTAATCCTGAAGTGAAGAATCGGAATCTAAAACTGGACTCACAGGAGAGGTTCAAATCATAGAAAGTGAGAGTGTCAGTCCTCTTGTACTTAAGTCGGCATTGTGCCTTCTGTATTAAATTCGGATGCAATTTCTGTGTTTCATCGTCAATAAGAAGGTGCAAGTTATACAGTAAACCTGAAGTGAAGCATCGGAATCTAGAACTGGACTCACAGGAGAGGTTCAAATCGTTGAAAGTGAGAATGTCAGTCCTCTTGTATTTAAGCCGGCATTGTGCCTTTTGAATTAAATTCCGATGCAATTTCTGTGATTCATCGTCAATAAGAAGGTGCAAGGAATACAGTAATCTTGAAGTGAAGCATCGCAATCTAAAACTGGACTCACAGGAGAGGTTCAAATCATAGAATGTGAGATTGCCAGTCATCTTGTACTTAAGACGGCATTGTGCCTTTTGTTTTAAATGCGGATGCAATTTCTGTGTTTTATCGTCAATAAGAATGTGCAAGGTATACAGTAAACCTGAAGTGAAGCATCGGAATCTAAAACTGGACTCACAGGAGAGGTTCAAATCATAGAATGTTAGAGTGTCAGTCCTCTTGTACTTAAGTCGGCATTGTGCCTTTTGTATTAAATTCGGATGCAAACTCTGTGTTTCATCGTCAATAAGAAGGTCCAAAGGATACGGTAATCTTGACGTGAAGCATCGGAATCTAAAACTGGACTCACAGGAGAGGTTCAAATCATAGATAGTGAGAGTGTCAGTCCTCTTGTACTTAAGTCGGCATTGTGCCTTCTGTATTAAATTCGGATGCAATTTCTGAGTTTCATCGTCAATAAGAAGGTGCAAGGTATACAGTAATCCTGAAGTGAAGCATCGGAATCTAGAACTGGACTCACAGGAGAGTTTCACATCGTTGAAAGTGAGAAAGTCAGTCCTCTTGTACTTAAGTCGGCATTGTGCATTTTGTATTAAATTCCGATGCAATTTCTGTGTTTCATCGTCAATAAGAAGGTGCAAGGTATACAGTAAACCTGAAGTGAAGCATCGCAATCTAAAACTGGACTCACAGGAGAGGTTCAAATCATAGAAAGTGAGAGTGTCAGCCATATTGTACTTAAGTCGGCATTGTGCCTTTTGTTTTAAATGGGGATGCAATTTCTGTGTTTCATCGTCAATAAGAAGGTGCAAGGTATACAGTAAACCTGAAGTGAAGCATCGGAAACTAAAACTGGACTCACAGGAGAGGTTCAAATCATAGAAAGTTAGAGTGTCAGTCCTCTTGTACTTAAGTCGGCATTGTGCCTTTTGTATTAAATTCGGATGCAATTTCTGTGTTTCCTCGATAATAAGAAGGTGCAAGGTATACAGTAATAATGAAGTGAAGCATCGGAATCTAAAACTGGACTCACAAAAAAGGTTCAAATCACAGAAAGTGAGAGTGTCAGTCCTCTTGTACCTATGTCGGCATTGTGCATTTTGTATTAAATTCGGATGCAATTTCAGTGTTTCTTCGTCAATAAGAAGGTGCAAGGTATACTGTAATCTTGACGTGAAGCATCGGAATCTAAAACTGGACTCACAGGAGAGTTTCAAATCATAGAAAGTGACAGTGTCAGTCCTCCTCTACTTAAGTCGGCATTGTGCCTTTTGTATTGAATTCGGATGCAATTTCTGTGTTTCATCGTCAAGATGAAGGTGCAAGGTATACAGTAAACCTTAAGTGAAGCATCGGAATCTAGAACTGGACTCACAGGAGAGGTTCAAATGGTTGAAAGTGAGAGTGTCAGTCCTCTTGTACTTAAGTCGGCATTGTGCCTTTTGTATTAAATTCCGATGCAATTTCTGTGATTCATCGCCAACAAGAAGGTCCAAGGTATACAGTAAACCTGAATTGAAGCATCGGAATCCAAAACTGGACTCACAGGAGAGGTTCAAATCATTGAAAGTTAGAGTGTCAGTCCGATTGTACTTAAGTCGATATGGTGCCTTTTGTATTAAATTCGGATGCAAACTCTGTGTTTCATCGTCAATAAGTAGGTCCAAGGGATAGAGTATACCTGAAGTGAAGCATCGGAATCTAAAACTGGACTCACAGGAGAGGTTCAAATCGTAGAAAGTGAGAGTGTCAGTCCTCTTGTACTTAAGTCGGCATTGTGCATTCTGTATTAAATTCGGATGCAATTTCTGAGTTTCATCGTCAATAAGAAGGTGCAAGGTAAACAGTAATCCTGAAGTGAAGCATCGGAATCTAGAACTGGACTCACAGGAGAGTTTCACATCGTTGAAAGTAAGAAAGTCAGTCCTCTTGTACTTAAGTCGGCATTGTGCATTTTGTATTAAATTCCGATGCAATTTCTGTGTTTCATCGTCAATAAGAAGGTGCAAGGTATACAGTAAACCTGAAGTGAAGCATCGCAATCTAAAACTGGACTCACAGGGGAGGTTCAAATCATAGAAAGTGAGAGTGTCAGCCATATTGTACTTAAGTCGGCATTGTGCCTTTTGTTTTAAATGCGGATGCAATTTCTGTGTTTCATCGTCAATAAGAAGGTGCAAGGTATACAGTAAACCTGAAGTGAAGCATCGGAAACTAAAACTGGACTCACAGGAGAGGTTCAAATCATAGAAAGTTAGAGTGTCAGTCCTCTTGTACTTAAGTCGGCATTGTGCCTTTTGTATTAAATTCGGATGCAATTTCTGTGTTTCCTCGATAATAAGAAGGTGCAAGGTATACAGTAATAATGAAGTGAAGCATCGGAATCTAAAACTGGACTCACAGGAAAGGTTCAAATCACAGAAAGTGAGAGTGTCAGTCCTCTTGTACCTATGTCGGCATTGTGCATTTTGTATTAAATTCGGATGCAATTTCAGTGTTTCTTCGTCAATAAGAAGGTGCAAGGTATACTGTAATCTTGACGTGAAGCATCGGAATCTAAAACTGGACTCACAGGAGAGTTTCAAATCATAGAAAGTGACAGTGTCAGTCCTCCTCTACTTAAGTCGGCATTGTGCCTTTTGTATTGAATTCGGATGCAATTTCTGTGTTTCATCGTCAAGATGAAGGTGCAAGGTATACAGTAAACCTTAAGTGAAGCATCGGAATCTAGAACTGGACTCACAGGAGAGGTTCAAATGGTTGAAAGTGAGAGTGTCAGTCCTCTTGTACTTAAGTCGGCATTGTGCCTTTTGTATTAAATTCCGATGCAATTTCTGTGATTCATCGCCAATAAGAAGGTCCAAGGTATACAGTAAACCTGAAGTGAAGCATCGGAATCCAAAACTGGACTCACAGGAGAGGTTCAAATCATTGAAAGTTAGAGTGTCAGTCCGATTGTACTTAAGTCGATATGGTGCCTTTTGTATTAAATTCGGATGCAAACTCTGTGTTTCATCGTCAATAAGTAGGTCCAAGGGATAGAGTAAACCTGAAGTGAAGCATCGGAATCTAAAACTGGACTCACAGGAGAGGTTCAAATCGTAGAAAGTGAGAGTGTCAGTCCTCTTGTACTTAAGTCGGCATTGTGCCTTCTGTATTAAATTCGGATGCAATTTCTGAGTTTCATCGTCAATAAGAAGGTGCAAGGTATACAGTAATCCTGAAGTGAAGCATCGGAATCTAGAACTGGACTCACAGGAGAGGTTCAAATCGTTGAAAGTGAGAATGTCAGTCCTCTTGTACTTAAGTCGACATTGTGCATTTTGTATTAAATTCCGATGCAATTTCTGTGTTTCATCGTCAATAAGAAGGTGCAAGGTATACAGTAAACCTGAAGTGAAGCATCGCAATCTAAAACTGGACTCACAGGAGAGGTTCAAATCATAGAAAGTGAGAGTGTCAGCCATATTGTACTTAAGTCGGCATTGTGGCTTTTGTTTTAAATGCGGATGCAATTTCTGTGTTTCATCGTCAATAAGAAGGTGCAAGGTATACAGTAAACCTGAAGTGAAGCATCGGAAACTAAAACTGGACTCACAGGAGAGGTTCAAATCATAGAAAGTTAGAGTGTCAGTCCTCTTGTACTTAAGTCGGCATTGTGCCTTTTGTATTAAATTCGGATGCAATTTCTGTGTTTCCTCGATAATAAGAAGGTGCAAGGTATACAGTAATAATGAAGTGAAGCATCGGAATCTAAAACTGGACTCACAGGAAAGGTTCAAATCACAGAAAGTGAGAGTGTCAGTCCTCTTGTACCTATGTCGGCATTGTGCATTTTGTATTAAATTCGGATGCAATTTCAGTGTCTCTTCGTCAATAAGAAGGTGCAAGGTATACTGTAATCTTGACGTGAAGCATCGGAATCTAAAACTGGACTCACAGGAGAGTTTCAAATCATAGAAAGTGACAGTGTCAGTCCTCCTCTACTTAAGTCGGCATTGTGCCTTTTGTATTGAATTCGGATGCAATTTCTGTGTTTCATCGTCAAGATGAAGGTGCAAGGTATACAGTAAACCTTAAGTGAAGCATCGGAATCTAGAACTGGACTCACAGGAGAGGTTCAAATGGTTGAAAGTGAGAGTGTCAGTCCTCTTGTACTTAAGTCGGCATTGTGCCTTCTGTATTAAATTCGGATGCAATTTCTGAGTTTCATCGTCAATAAGAAGGTGCAAGGTATACAGTAATCCTGAAGTGAAGCATCGGAATCTAGAACTGGACTCACAGGAGAGGTTCAAATTGTTGAAAGTGAGAATGTCAGTCCTCTTGTACTTAAGTCGACATTGTGCATTTTGTATTAAATTCCGATGCAATTTCTGTGTTTCATCGTCAATAAGAAGGTGCAAGGTATACAGTAAACCTGAAGTGAAGCATCGCAATCTAAAACTGGACTCACAGGAGAGGTTCAAATCATAGAAAGTGAGAGTGTCAGCCATATTGTACTTAAGTCGGCATTGTGGCTTTTGTTTTAAATGCGGATGCAATTTCTGTGTTTCATCGTCAATAAGAAGGTGCAAGGTATACAGTAAACCTGAAGTGAAGCATCGGAAACTAAAACTGGACTCACAGGAGAGGTTCAAATCATAGAAAGTTAGAGTGTCAGTCCTCTTGTACTTAAGTCGGCATTGTGCCTTTTGTATTAAATTCGGATGCAATTTCTGTGTTTCCTCGATAATAAGAAGGTGCAAGGTATACAGTAATAATGAAGTGAAGCATCGGAATCTAAAACTGGACTCACAGGAAAGGTTCAAATCACAGAAAGTGAGAGTGTCAGTCCTCTTGTACCTATGTCGGCATTGTGCATTTTGTATTAAATTCGGATGCAATTTCAGTGTCTCTTCGTCAATAAGAAGGTGCAAGGTATACTGTAATCTTGACGTGAAGCATCGGAATCTAAAACTGGACTCACAGGAGAGTTTCAAATCATAGAAAGTGACAGTGTCAGTCCTCCTCTACTTAAGTCGGCATTGTGCCTTTTGTATTGAATTCGGATGCAATTTCTGTGTTTCATCGTCAAGATGAAGGTGCAAGGTATACAGTAAACCTTAAGTGAAGCATCGGAATCTAGAACTGGACTCACAGGAGAGGTTCAAATGGTTGAAAGTGAGAGTGTCAGTCCTCTTGTACTTAAGTCGGCATTGTGCCTTTTGTATTAAATTCCGATGCAATTTCTGTGATTCATCGCCAATAAGGAGGTCCAAGGTATACAGTAAACCGGAAGTGAAGCATCGGAATCCAAAACTGGACTCACAGGAGAGGTTCAAATCATTGAAAGTTAGAGTGTCAGTCCGATTGTACTTAAGTCGATATGGTGCCTTTTGTATGAAATTCGGATGCAAACCCTGTGTTTCATCGTCAATAAGTAGGTCCAAGGGATAGAGTAAACCTGAAGTGAAGCATCGGAATCTAAAACTGGACTCACAGGAGAGGTTCAAATCGTAGAAAGTGAGAGTGTCAGTCCTCTTGTACTTAAGTCGGCATTGTGCCTTCTGTATTAAATTCGGATGCAATTTCTGAGTTTCATCGTCAATAAGAAGGTGCAAGGTATACAGTAATCCTGAAGTGAAGCATCGGAATCTAGAACTGGACTCACAGGAGAGGTTCAAATCGTTGAAAGTGAGAATGTCAGTCCTCTTGTACTTAAGTCGGCATTGTGCATTTTGTATTAAATTCCGTTGCAATTTCTGTGTTTCATCGTCAATAAGAAGGTGCAAGGTATACAGTAAACCTGAAGTGAAGCATCGCAATCTAAAACTGAACTCACAGGAGAGGTTCAAATCATAGAAAGTGAGAGTGTCAGCCATATTGTACTTAAGTCGGCATTGTGCCTTTTGTTTTAAATGCGGATGCAATTTCTGTGTTTCATCGTCAATAAGAAGGTGCAAGGTATACAGTAAACCTGAAGTGAAGCATCGGAAACTAAAACTGGACTTACAGGAGAGGTTCAAATCATAGAAAGTTAGAGTGTCAGTCCTCTTGTACTTAAGTCGGCATTGTGCCTTCTGTATTAAATTCGGATGCAATTTCTGAGTTTCATCGTCAATAAGAAGGTGCAAGGTATACAGTAATCCTGAAGTGAAGCATCGGAATCTAGAACTGGACTCACAGGAGAGGTTCAAATCGTTGAAAGTGAGAATGTCAGTCCTCTTGTACTTAAGTCGGCATTGGGCCTTTTGTATTAAATTCGGATGCAATTTCTGTGTTTCATCGTCAATAAGAAGGTGCAAGGTATACAATAATCTTGAAGTGAAGCATCGTAATTTAAAACTGGACTCACAGGAGAGGTTCAAATCGTAGAAAGTGAGAGCGTCAGTGCTCTTGTACTTAAGTCGGCATTGTGCCTTTTGTATTAAATTCGAATGCTATTACTGAGTTTCATCGTCAAGAAGAAGGTCCAAGGGATACAGTAATCCTGAAGTGAAGAATCGGAATCTGAAACTGGACTCACAGGAGAGGTTCAAATCATAGAAAATGAGAGTGTCAGTCCTCTTGTACTTAAGTCGGCATTGTGCCTTCTGTATTAAAATCGGATGCAATTTCTGTGTTTCATCGTCAACAAGAAGGTGCAAGGTATACAGTAAACCTGAAGTGAAGCATCGGAATCTAGAACTGTACTCACAGGAGAGGTTCAAATCGTTGAAAGTGAGAATGTTAGTCCTCTTGTACTTAAGTCGGCATTGTGCCTTTTGTATTAAATTCCGATGCAATTTCTGTGCTTCATCGTCAATAAGAAGGTGCAAGGTATACAGTAGACCTGAAGTGAAGTATCGGAATGTAAAACTGGACTCACAGGAGAGGTTCAAATTGTAGAGAGTGAGAGTGTCAGTCCTCTTTTACTTAAGTCGGCATTGTGCATTTTGTATTAAATTCGGATGCAATTTCTGTGTTTCATCGTCAATAAGAAGGTGCAAGGCATACAGTAATCTTGAAGTGAAGCATCGCAATCTAAAACTGGACTCACAGGAGAGGTTCAAATCATAGAAAGTGAGAGTGTCAGTCATCTGGTACTTAAGTTGGCATTGTGGTTTTTGTTTTAGATGCGGATGCAATTTCTGTGTTTCATCGTCAATAAGAATGTGCAAGGTACACAGTAAACCTGAAGTGAAGCATCGGAATCTAAAACTGGACTCACAGGAGAGGATCAAATCATAGAAAGTTAGAGTGTCAGTCCTCTTGTACTTAAGTCGGCATTGTGCCTTTTGTATTAAATTCGGATGCAACTCTGTGTTTCATCTTCAATAAGAAGGTCCAAGGGATACGGTAATCTTGACGTGAAGCATCGGAACCTAAAACTAGACTCACAGGAGAGGTTCAAATCATAGAAAGTGAGAGTGTCAGTCCTCTTGTACTTAAGTCGGCATTGTGCCTTTTGTATTAAATTCGGATGCAAATTCTGTGTTTCATCGTCAATAAGAAGGTGCAAGGTATACAGTAATCTTGAAGTGAAGCATCGGAATCTAAAACTGGACTCACAGGAGAGGTTCAAATCATAGAAAGTGAGAGTGTCAGTCATCTTGTACTTAAGTCGGCATTGTGCCTTTTGTATTAAATTCGGATGTAATTTCTGTGTTTCATCGTCAATAAGAAAGTGCAAGGTATACTATAATCTTGAAGTGAAGCATCGTAATCTAAAACTGGACTCACAGGAGAGGTTCAAGTCGTAGAAAGTGAGAGTGTCAGTGCTCTTGTACTTACGTCGGCATTGTGCCTTTTGTATTAAATTTTGATGCTATTTCTGTGTTTCATCGTCAAGAAAAGGTGCAAGGAATACAGTAATATTGAAGTGAAGAA
This sequence comes from Schistocerca americana, assembly GCF_021461395.2. Taxonomy (NCBI): domain Eukaryota; kingdom Metazoa; phylum Arthropoda; class Insecta; order Orthoptera; family Acrididae; genus Schistocerca; species Schistocerca americana. Next base: position 56,344,266 of record NC_060122.1, read on the forward strand.
TCGGAATCTACAACTGGACTCACAGGAGAGGTTCAAATCATAGATAGTGAGAGCGTCAGTCCTCTTCTACTTATGTCGGCATTATGCCTTCTGTATAACATTAGGATGCAATTTTTGTGTTTCATCGTCAATAAGAAGGTGCAAGGTATACAGTAAACCTGAAGTGAAGCATCGGAATCTAGAACTGGACTCACAGGAGAGGTTCAAATCGTTGAAAGTGAGAATGTCAGTCCTCTTGTACTTAAGTCAGCATTGTGCCTTTTGTATTAAATTCCGATGTAATTTCTGTGTTTCATCGTCAATAGGAAGGTGCATGGTATACAGTAAACCTGAAGTGAAGCATCGCAATCTAAAACTGGACTCACAGGAGAGGTTCAAATCATAGAAAGTGAGAGTGTCAGTCCTCTTGTACTTAAGTCGGCATTGTACCTTTTGTTTCAAATGCGGATGCAATTTCTGTGTTTCATCGTCAATAAGAAGGTGCAAGGTACACAGTAAAAATGAAGTGAAGCATCGGAATCTAAAACTGGACTCACAGGAGAGGTTCAAATCATAGAAAGTTAGAGTGTCAGTCCTCTTGTACTTAAGTCGGCATTTTGCCTTTTGCATTAAATTCGGATGCTATTACTGTGTTTCATCGTCAAGAAGAAGGTCCAAGGGATACAGTGATCCTGAAGTGAAGAATCGGAATCTAAATCTGGACTCACAGGAGAGGTTCAAATCATAGAAAGTTAGAGTGTGAGTCCTCTTGTACTTAAGTCGGCATTGTGCCTTCTGTATTAAATTCGGATGCAATTTCTGTGTTTCATCGTCAATAAGAAGGTGCAAGGTATACAGTAAACCTGAAGTGAAGCATCGGAATCTAGAACTGGACTCACAGGAGGGGTTCAAATCGTTGAAAGTGAGAATGTTACTCCTCTTGTACTTATGTCGGCATTGTGCCTTTTGTATTAAATTCCGATGCAATTTCTGTGCTTCATCGTCAATAAGAAGGTGCAAGGTATACAGTAAACCTGAAGTGAAGTATCGGAATGTAAAACTGGACTCACAGGAGAGGTTCAAATCGTAGAGAGTGAGAGTGTCAGTCCTCTTTTACCTAAGTCGGCATTGTGCATTTTGTATTAAATTCGGATGCAATTTCTGTGTTTCATCGTCAATAAGAAGGTGCAAGGTATACAGTAAACTTGAAGTGAAGCATCGCAATCTAAAACTGGACTCACAGGAGAGGATCAAATCATAGAAAGTGAGAGTGTCAGTCATCTTGTACTTAAGTCGGCATTGTGCCTTTTGCTTTAAATGCGGATGCAATTTCTGTGTTTCATCGTCAATAAGAATGTGCGAGGTATACAGTAAACCTGAAGTGAAGCATCGGAATCTAAAACTGGACTCGCAGGAGAGGTTCAAATCATAGAAAGTGAGAGTGTCAGTCCTCTTTTACTTAAGTCGGCATTGTGCCTTTTGTATTAAATTCGGATGCAAACTCTGTGTTTCATCGTCAATAAGAAGGTCCAAGGGATACAGTAATCTTGACGTGAAGCATCGGAATCTAAAACTGGACTCACAGGAGAGGTTCAAATCATAGAAAGTGAGAGTGTCAGTCCTATTGTACTTAAGTCGGCATTGTGCATTTGTATTAAATTCGGATGCAAAATCTGTGTTTCATCGTCAATAAGAAGGTCCAAGGGATACAGTAAACCTGAAGTGAAGCATCGGAATCTAAAACTGGACTCACAGGAGAAGTTCAAATCGTAGAATGTGAGAGTGCCAGTCCCCTTGTACTTAAGTCGGAATTGTGCCTTTTGTATTGAATTCGGATGGAATTTCTGTGCTTCATTGTCAATAAGAAGGTCCAAGGGATACAGTATACCTGACGTGAAGCATCGGAATCTAAAACTGGACTCACAGGTGAGGTTCAAATCGTAGAACGTTAGAGTGTCAGTCCTCTTGTACTTAAGTCGGCATTGTGCCTTTTGTATTAAATTCGGATGCAAACTCTGTGTTTCATCGTCAATAAGAAGGTCCAAGGGATACAGTAATCTTGACGTGAAGCATCGGAATCTAAAACTGGACTTACAGGAGAGGTTAATATCATAGAAAGTGAGAGTGTCAGTCCTCTTGTACTTAAGTCGGCATTGTGCCTATTGTATTAAATTCGGACGCAATTTCTGTGTTTCCTCGTCAATAAGAAGGTGCAAGGTATACAGTAATAATGAAGTGAAGCATCGGAATCAAAAACTGGACTCACAGGAGAGGTTCAAATCACAGAAAGTGAGAGTGTCAGTCCTCTTGTACTTAAGTCGGCATTGTGCATTTTGTGTTAAATTCGGATGCAATTTCTGTGTTTCTTCGTCAATAAGAAGGTGCAAGTTATACTGTAATCTTGACGTGAAGCATCGGAATCTAAAACTGGACTCACAGGAGAGTTTCAAATCATAGAAAGTGACAGTGTCAGTCCTCTTCTACTTAAGTCGACATTGTGCATTTGTGTTGAATTCGGATGCAATTTCTGTGTTTCATCGTCAGAATGAAGGTGCAAGGTATACAGTAAACTTTAAGTGAAGCATCAGAATCTAGAACTGGACTCACAGGAGAGGTTCAAAACGTTGAAAGTGAGAGTGTCAGTCCTCTTGTACTTAAGACGGCATTGTGCATTTTGTACTAAATTCCGATGCAATTTCTGTGATTCTTCGCCAATGAGAAGGTCCAAGGTATACGGTAAACCTGAAGTGAAGCATCGGAATCCAAAACTATACTCACAGGAGAGGTTCAAATCATTGAAAGTTAGAGTGTCAGTTCTCTTGTACTTAAGTCGATATTGTGCCTTTTGTATTAAATTCGGATGCAAACTCTGTGTTTCACCGTCAAAAAGTAGGTCCAAGGGATACAGTAAACCTTAAGTGAAGCATCGGAATCTAAAACTGGACTCACAGGAGAGGTTCAAATCGTAGAAAGTGAGAGTGTCAGTCCTCTTGTACTTAAGTCGGCATTGTGCCTTTTGTATTAAATTCGGATGCAATTTCTGTGTTTCATCGTCAATAAGAAGGTGCAAGGTATACAGTAATCTTGAAGTGAAGCATCGGAATCTAAAACTGGACTCACAGGAGAGGTTCAAATCATAGAAAGTGAGAGTGTCAGTCATCTTGCACTTAAGTCGGCATTGTGCCTTTTGTATTAAATTCGGATGCAATTTCTGTGTTTCATCGTCAATAAGAAAGTGCAGGGTATACTATAATCTTGAAGTGAAGCATCGTAATCTAAAACTGGACTCACAGGAGAGGTTCAAATCGTAGAAAGTGAGAGTGTCAGTGCCCTTGTACTTATGTCGGCATTGTGCCTTTTGTATTAAATTCGGATGCTATTTCTGTGTTTCATCGTCAAGAAGAAGGTGCAAGGAATACAGTAATCCTGAAGTGAAGAATCGGAATCTAAAACTGGACTCACAGGAGAGGTTCAAATCATAGAAAGTGAGAGTGTCAGTCCTCTTGTACTTAAGACGGCATTGTGCATTTTGTACTAAATTCCGATGCAATTTCTGTGATTCTTCGCCAATGAGAAGGTCCAAGGTATACGGTAAACCTGAAGTGAAGCATCGGAATCCAAAACTATACTCACAGGAGAGGTTCAAATCATTGAAAGTTAGAGTGTCAGTTCTCTTGTACTTAAGTCGATATTGTGCCTTTTGTATTAAATTCGGATGCAAACTCTGTGTTTCACCGTCAAAAAGTAGGTCCAAGGGATACAGTAAACCTTAAGTGAAGCATCGGAATCTAAAACTGGACTCACAGGAGAGGTTCAAATCGTAGAAAGTGAGAGTGTCAGTCCTCTTGTACTTAAGTCGGCATTGTGCATTTTGTGTTAAATTCGGATGCAATTTCTGTGTTTCATCGTCAATAAGAAGGTGCAAGGTATACAGTAATCTTGAAGTGAAACATCGGAATCTAAAACTGGACTCACAGGAGAGGTTCAAATCATAGAAAGTGAGAGTGTCAGTCATCTTGCACTTAAGTCGGCATTGTGCCTTTTGTATTAAATTTGGATGCAATTTCTGTGTTTCATCGTCAATAAGACAGTGCAAGGTATACTATAATCTTGAAGTGAAGCATCGTAATCTAAAACTGGACTCACAGGAGAGGTTCAAAACATAGAAAGTTAGAGTGTCAGTCCTCTTGTACTTAAGTCGGCATTGTGCCTTTTGTATTAAATTCGGATGCAAACTCTGTGTTTCATCGTCAATAAGAAGGTCCAGAGGATACAGTAATCTTGAAGTGAAGCATCGGAAACTAAAACTGGACTCACCAGAGAGGTTCAAATCATAGAAAGTGAGAGTGTCAGTCCTCTTGTACTTAAGTGGGCATTGTGCCTTTTGTATTAAATTCGGATGCAAACTCTGTGTTTCATCGTCAATAAGAAGGTCCAATGGAAACAGTAATCTAGACGTGAAGCATCGGAATCTAAAACTGGACTCACAGGAGAGGTTCAAATCATAGACAGTGAGAGTGTCAGTCCTCTTGTAGTTAAGTCGGCATTGTGCCTTTTGTATTAAATTCGGATGCAAACTCTGTGTTTCATCGTCAATAAGAAGGTCCAGGGGATACAGTAATCTTGAAGTGAAGCATCGGAATCTAAAACTGGACTCACAGGAGAGGTTCAAATCATAGACAGTGAGAGTGTCAGTCCTCTTGTACTTAAGTCGGCATTGTGCCTTTTGTATTAAATTCGGATGCAAACTCTGTGTTTCATCGTCAATAAGAAGGTCCAGGGGATACAGTAATCTTGAAGTGAAGCATCGGAATCTAAAACTGGACTCACCAGAGAGGTTCAAATCATAGAAAGTGAGAGTGCCAGTCCTCTTGTACTTAAGTGGGCATTGTGCCTTTTGTATTAAATTCGGATGCAAACTTTGTGTTTCCTCGTCAATAAGAGGGTGCAAAGTATACAGTATTATTGAAGTGAAGCATCGGAATCTAAAACTGGACTCACATTAGAGGTTCAAATCACAGAATGTGAGAGTGTCAGTCCTCTTGTACTTAAGTCGGCATTGTGCACTTTGTATTAAATTCGGATGCAATTTCTGTGATTCATCGTCAATAAGAAGGTACAAGGTATACAGTAATCTTGAAGTGAAGCATCGGAATCTAAAACTGAACTCACAGGAGAGGTTCAAATCGTAGAAAGTGAGAGTGTCAGTCCTCTTGTACTTAAGTCGTGATTGTGCCTTTTGTATGAAATTCGAATGCAATTTCTGTGATTCATCGTCAATAAGAAGGTGGAAGGTATACAGTAATCTTGAAAATGAAGCATCGAAATCTAAAACTGGAACCACCGGAGAGTTTCAAATCGTAGAAAGTTAGAGTGTCAGTCCCCTTGTACTTAAGTCGGCATTGTGCCTTTTGTATTATATTCCGATGCAATTTCTGTGATTCATCGCCAATAAGTAGGTCCAAGGTATACAGTAAACCTGAAGTGAAGCATCGGAATCTAAAACTTAACTCACAGGGGAGGTTCATCTCATTGATAGTTAGAGTGTCGGTCCTCTTGTACTTAAGTCGATATTGCGCCTTTTGTATTAAATTCGGATGCAAACTCTGTGTTTCATCGTCAATAAGTAGGTCCAAGGGATACAGTAAACCTGAAGTGAAGCATCGTAATCTAAAACTGGACTCACAGGAGAGGTTCAAATCGTAGAAAGTGAGAGTGTCAGTCCTCTCGTACTTAAGTCGGCATTGTGGCTTTTGTATTAAATTCGGATGCAATTTCTGTGTTTCATCGTCAATAAGAAGGTCCAAGGGAAACAGTAATCTTGAAGTGAGGCATCGGAATCTAAAACTGGACTCACAGGAGAGGTTCAAATCATAGAAAGTGAGAGTGTCAGTCATCTTGTACTTAAGCCGGCATTGTGCCTTTTGTATTAAATTCGGATGCAATTTCTGTGTTTCATCGTATGTAAGAAGGTGCAAGGTATACAATAATCTTGAAGTGAAGCATCGGAATCTAAAACTGGACTCACTGGAGAGGTTCAAATCGTAGAAAGTGTGAGTGTCAGTGCTCTTGTACTTAAGTCGGCATTGTGCATTTTGTGTTAAATTCGGATGCAATTTCTGTGTTTCTTCGTCAATAAGAAGGTGCAAGTTATACTGTAATCTTGACGTGAAGCATCGGAATCTAAAACTGGACTCACAGGAGAGTTTCAAATCATAGAAAGTGACAGTGTCAGTCCTCTTCTACTTAAGTCGACATTGTGCATTTGTGTTGAATTCGGATGCAATTTCTGTGTTTCATCGTCAGAATGAAGGTGCAAGGTATACAGTAAACTTTAAGTGAAGCATCAGAATCTAGAACTGGACTCACAGGAGAGGTTCAAAACGTTGAAAGTGAGAGTGTCAGTCCTCTTGTACTTAAGACGGCATTGTGCATTTTGTACTAAATTCCGATGCAATTTCTGTGATTCTTCGCCAATGAGAAGGTCCAAGGTATACGGTAAACCTGAAGTGAAGCATCGGAATCCAAAACTATACTCACAGGAGAGGTTCAAATCATTGAAAGTTAGAGTGTCAGTTCTCTTGTACTTAAGTCGATATTGTGCCTTTTGTATTAAATTCGGATGCAAACTCTGTGTTTCACCGTCAAAAAGTAGGTCCAAGGGATACAGTAAACCTTAAGTGAAGCATCGGAATCTAAAACTGGACTCACAGGAGAGGTTCAAATCGTAGAAAGTGAGAGTGTCAGTCCTCTTGTACTTAAGTCGGCATTGTGCCTTTTGTATTAAATTCGGATGCAATTTCTGTGTTTCATCGTCAATAAGAAGGTGCAAGGTATACAGTAATCTTGAAGTGAAGCATCGGAATCTAAAACTGGACTCACAGGAGAGGTTCAAATCATAGAAAGTGAGAGTGTCAGTCATCTTGCACTTAAGTCGGCATTGTGCCTTTTGTATTAAATTCGGATGCAATTTCTGTGTTTCATCGTCAATAAGAAAGTGCAGGGTATACTATAATCTTGAAGTGAAGCATCGTAATCTAAAACTGGACTCACAGGAGAGGTTCAAATCGTAGAAAGTGAGAGTGTCAGTGCCCTTGTACTTATGTCGGCATTGTGCCTTTTGTATTAAATTCGGATGCTATTTCTGTGTTTCATCGTCAAGAAGAAGGTGCAAGGAATACAGTAATCCTGAAGTGAAGAATCGGAATCTAAAACTGGACTCACAGGAGAGGTTCAAATCATAGAAAGTGAGAGTGTCAGTCCTCTTGTACTTAAGACGGCATTGTGCATTTTGTACTAAATTCCGATGCAATTTCTGTGATTCTTCGCCAATGAGAAGGTCCAAGGTATACGGTAAACCTGAAGTGAAGCATCGGAATCCAAAACTATACTCACAGGAGAGGTTCAAATCATTGAAAGTTAGAGTGTCAGTTCTCTTGTACTTAAGTCGATATTGTGCCTTTTGTATTAAATTCGGATGCAAACTCTGTGTTTCACCGTCAAAAAGTAGGTCCAAGGGATACAGTAAACCTTAAGTGAAGCATCGGAATCTAAAACTGGACTCACAGGAGAGGTTCAAATCGTAGAAAGTGAGAGTGTCAGTCCTCTTGTACTTAAGTCGGCATTGTGCATTTTGTGTTAAATTCGGATGCAATTTCTGTGTTTCATCGTCAATAAGAAGGTGCAAGGTATACAGTAATCTTGAAGTGAAACATCGGAATCTAAAACTGGACTCACAGGAGAGGTTCAAATCATAGAAAGTGAGAGTGTCAGTCATCTTGCACTTAAGTCGGCATTGTGCCTTTTGTATTAAATTTGGATGCAATTTCTGTGTTTCATCGTCAATAAGACAGTGCAAGGTATACTATAATCTTGAAGTGAAGCATCGTAATCTAAAACTGGACTCACAGGAGAGGTTCAAAACATAGAAAGTTAGAGTGTCAGTCCTCTTGTACTTAAGTCGGCATTGTGCCTTTTGTATTAAATTCGGATGCAAACTCTGTGTTTCATCGTCAATAAGAAGGTCCAGAGGATACAGTAATCTTGAAGTGAAGCATCGGAAACTAAAACTGGACTCACCAGAGAGGTTCAAATCATAGAAAGTGAGAGTGTCAGTCCTCTTGTACTTAAGTGGGCATTGTGCCTTTTGTATTAAATTCGGATGCAAACTCTGTGTTTCATCGTCAATAAGAAGGTCCAATGGAAACAGTAATCTAGACGTGAAGCATCGGAATCTAAAACTGGACTCACAGGAGAGGTTCAAATCATAGACAGTGAGAGTGTCAGTCCTCTTGTAGTTAAGTCGGCATTGTGCCTTTTGTATTAAATTCGGATGCAAACTCTGTGTTTCATCGTCAATAAGAAGGTCCAGGGGATACAGTAATCTTGAAGTGAAGCATCGGAATCTAAAACTGGACTCACAGGAGAGGTTCAAATCATAGACAGTGAGAGTGTCAGTCCTCTTGTACTTAAGTCGGCATTGTGCCTTTTGTATTAAATTCGGATGCAAACTCTGTGTTTCATCGTCAATAAGAAGGTCCAGGGGATACAGTAATCTTGAAGTGAAGCATCGGAATCTAAAACTGGACTCACCAGAGAGGTTCAAATCATAGAAAGTGAGAGTGCCAGTCCTCTTGTACTTAAGTGGGCATTGTGCCTTTTGTATTAAATTCGGATGCAAACTTTGTGTTTCCTCGTCAATAAGAGGGTGCAAAGTATACAGTATTATTGAAGTGAAGCATCGGAATCTAAAACTGGACTCACATTAGAGGTTCAAATCACAGAATGTGAGAGTGTCAGTCCTCTTGTACTTAAGTCGGCATTGTGCACTTTGTATTAAATTCGGATGCAATTTCTGTGATTCATCGTCAATAAGAAGGTACAAGGTATACAGTAATCTTGAAGTGAAGCATCGGAATCTAAAACTGAACTCACAGGAGAGGTTCAAATCGTAGAAAGTGAGAGTGTCAGTCCTCTTGTACTTAAGTCGTGATTGTGCCTTTTGTATGAAATTCGAATGCAATTTCTGTGATTCATCGTCAATAAGAAGGTGGAAGGTATACAGTAATCTTGAAAATGAAGCATCGAAATCTAAAACTGGAACCACCGGAGAGTTTCAAATCGTAGAAAGTTAGAGTGTCAGTCCCCTTGTACTTAAGTCGGCATTGTGCCTTTTGTATTATATTCCGATGCAATTTCTGTGATTCATCGCCAATAAGTAGGTCCAAGGTATACAGTAAACCTGAAGTGAAGCATCGGAATCTAAAACTTAACTCACAGGGGAGGTTCATCTCATTGATAGTTAGAGTGTCGGTCCTCTTGTACTTAAGTCGATATTGCGCCTTTTGTATTAAATTCGGATGCAAACTCTGTGTTTCATCGTCAATAAGTAGGTCCAAGGGATACAGTAAACCTGAAGTGAAGCATCGTAATCTAAAACTGGACTCACAGGAGAGGTTCAAATCGTAGAAAGTGAGAGTGTCAGTCCTCTCGTACTTAAGTCGGCATTGTGGCTTTTGTATTAAATTCGGATGCAATTTCTGTGTTTCATCGTCAATAAGAAGGTCCAAGGGAAACAGTAATCTTGAAGTGAGGCATCGGAATCTAAAACTGGACTCACAGGAGAGGTTCAAATCATAGAAAGTGAGAGTGTCAGTCATCTTGTACTTAAGCCGGCATTGTGCCTTTTGTATTAAATTCGGATGCAATTTCTGTGTTTCATCGTATGTAAGAAGGTGCAAGGTATACAATAATCTTGAAGTGAAGCATCGGAATCTAAAACTGGACTCACTGGAGAGGTTCAAATCGTAGAAAGTGTGAGTGTCAGTGCTCTTGTACTTAAGTCGGCATTGTGCCTTTTGTATTAAATTTGGATGCTATTTCTGTGTTTCATCGTCAAGAAGAAGGTGCAAGGAATACAGTAATCCTGTAGTGAATAATCGGAACCTAAAACTGGACTCACAGGAGAGGTTCAAATCATAGAAAGTGAGAGTGTCAGTGCTCTTGTACTTAAGTCGGCATTGTGCCTTCTGTATTAAATTCGGATGCAATTTCTGTGTTTCATCGACAATAAGAAGGTGCAAGGTATACAGTAAACCTGAAGTGAAGCATCGGAATCTAGAACTGGAGTCACAGGAGAGGTTCATATCGTTGAAAGTGAGAATGTCAGTCCTCTTGTACTTAAGTCGGCATTGTGCCTTTTGTATTACATTCCGATGCAATTTCTGTGTTTCATTGTTAATAAGAAGGTCCAAGTGATACAGTATACCTGAAGTGAAGCATCGGAATCTGAAACTGGACTCACGGGAGAGGTCCAAATCAAAGTAAGTTAGAGTGTCAGTCCTCTTGTACTTAAGTCGGCATTGTGCCTTTTGTATTAAATTCGGATGCAATTTCTGTGTTTCATCGTCAATACGAAGGTGCAAGGTATACAGTAAACCTGAAGTGAAGCATCGGAATCTAAAACTGGACTCACAGGAGAGGTTCAAATCACAGAATGTGAGAGTGTCAGTCCTCTTGTACTTAAGTCGGCATTGTGCACTTTGTATTAAATTCGGATGCAATTTCTGTGATTCATCGTCAATAAGAAGGTACAAGGTATACAGTAATCTTGAAGTGAAGCATCGGAATCTAAAACTGAACTCACAGGAGAGGTTCAAATCGTAGAAAGTGAGAGTGTCAGTCCTCTTGTACTTAAGTCGTGATTGTGCCTTTTGTATGAAATTCGAATGCAATTTCTGTGATTCATCGTCAATAAGAAGGTGGAAGGTATACAGTAATCTTGAAAATGAAGCATCGAAATCTAAAACTGGAACCACCGGAGAGTTTCAAATCGTAGAAAGTTAGAGTGTCAGTCCCCTTGTACTTAAGTCGGCATTGTGCCTTTTGTATTATATTCCGATGCAATTTCTGTGATTCATCGCCAATAAGTAGGTCCAAGGTATACAGTAAACCTGAAGTGAAGCATCGGAATCTAAAACTTAACTCACAGGGGAGGTTCATCTCATTGATAGTTAGAGTGTCGGTCCTCTTGTACTTAAGTCGATATTGCGCCTTTTGTATTAAATTCGGATGCAAACTCTGTGTTTCATCGTCAATAAGTAGGTCCAAGGGATACAGTAAACCTGAAGTGAAGCATCGTAATCTAAAACTGGACTCACAGGAGAGGTTCAAATCGTAGAAAGTGAGAGTGTCAGTCCTCTCGTACTTAAGTCGGCATTGTGGCTTTTGTATTAAATTCGGATGCAATTTCTGTGTTTCATCGTCAATAAGAAGGTCCAAGGGAAACAGTAATCTTGAAGTGAGGCATCGGAATCTAAAACTGGACTCACAGGAGAGGTTCAAATCATAGAAAGTGAGAGTGTCAGTCATCTTGTACTTAAGCCGGCATTGTGCCTTTTGTATTAAATTCGGATGCAATTTCTGTGTTTCATCGTATGTAAGAAGGTCCAAGGGATACAGCAAACCTGACGTGAAGCATCGGAATCTAAAACTGGACTCACAGAAGAGGTTCAAATCGTAGAAAGTGAGAGTGTCAGTCCTTTTGTACTTAAGTCGGCATTGTGCCTTTTGTATGAAATTCGGATGCAATTTCTGTGTTTCATCGTCAATACGAAGGTGCAAGGTATACAGTAAACCTGAAGTGAAGCATCGGAATCTAAAACTGGACTCACAGGAGAGGTTCAAATCACAGAAAGTGAGACTGTCAGTCCTCTTGTTCTTAAGTCGGCATTGTGCATTTTGTATTAAATTGTTATGCAATTTCTGTGATTCATCAACCATAAGAAGGTGCAAGGTATACAGTAATTTTGAAGTGAAGCATCGGAATCTAAAACTGGACTCACAGGAGAGGTTCAAATCGTAGAAAGTGAGAGTGTCAGTCCTCTTGTACTTAAGTTGGCATTGTGCCTTTTGTATTAAATTCGGATGCAAACTCTGTGTTTCATCGTCAATAAGAAGGTCCAAGGGATACAGTAATGTTGACGTGAAACATCGGAATCTAAAACTGGACTCACAGGAGAGTTTCAAATCACAGAAAGTGAGAGTGTCAGTCCTCTTGTACTTAAGTGGGCATTGTGCCTTTTGTATTAAATTCGGATGCAAACTCTGTGTTTCATCGTCAATAAGAAGGTCCAATGGAAACAGTAATCTAGACGTGAAGCATCGGTATCTAAAACTGGACTCACAGGAGAGGTTCAAATCATAGACAGTGAGAGTGTCAGTCCTCTTGTACTTAAGTCGGCATTGTGCCTTTTGTATTAAATTCGGATGCAAACTCTGTGTTTCATCGTCAATAAGAAGGTCCAAGGGATACAGCAAACCTGAAGTGAAGCATCGGAATCTAAAACTGGACTCACAGGAGAGGTTCAAATCACAGAAAGTGAGAGTGAAGTCCTCTTGTACTTAAGTTGGCATTGTGCCTTTTGTATTAAATTCGGATGCAAACTCTGTGTTTCATCGTCAATAAGAAGGTCCAAGGGATACAGTAATGTTGACGTGAAACATCGGAATCTAAAACTGGACTCACAGGAGAGTTTCAAATCATAGAAAGTGAGAGTGTCAGTCCTCTTGTACTTAAGTCGGCATTGTGCCTTTTGTATTAAATTCCGAAGCAATTTCTGTGATTCGTCGCCAATAAGTAGGTCCAAGGGATACAGTAATGTTGACGTGAAACATCGGAATCTAAAACTGGACTCACAGGAGAGTTTCAAATCATAGAAAGTGAGAGTGTCAGTCCTCTTGTACTTAAGTCGGCATTGTGCCTTTTGTATTAAATTCGGATGCAAACTCTGTGTTTCATCGTCAAAAAGAAGGTCCAAGGGATACAGCAAACCTGAAGTGAAGCATCGGAATCTAAAACTGGACTCACAGGAGAGGTTCAAAACATAGAAAGTTAGAGTGTCAGTCCTCTTGTACTTAAGTCGGCATTGTGCCTTTTGTATTAAATTCGGATGCAAACTCTGTGTTTCATCGTCAATAAGAAGGTCCAGGGGATACAGTAATCTTGAAGTGAAGCATCGGAATCTAAAACTGGACTCACCAGAGAGGTTCAAATCATACAAAGTGAGAGTGTCAGTCCTCTTGTACTTAAGTGGGCATTGTGCCTTTTGTATTAAATTCGGATGCAAACTCTGTGTTTCATCGTCAATAAGAAGGTCCAATGGAAACAGTAATCTAGACGTGAAGCATCGCAATCTAAAACTGGACTCACAGGAGAGGTTCAAATCATAGACAGTGAGAGTGTCAGTCCTCTTGTACTTAAGTCGGCATTGTGCCTTTTGTATTAAATTCGGATGCAAACTCTGTGTTTCATCGTCAATATGAAGGTCCAGGGTATACAGTAATCTTGAAGTGAAGCATCGGAATCTAAAACTGGACTCACCAGAGAGGTTCATATCATAGAAAGTGAGAGTGTCCGTCCTCTTGTACTTAAGTGGGCATTGTGCCTTTTGTATTAAATTCCGATGCAAACTCTGTGTTTCCTCGTCAATAAGAAGGTACAAGGTATACAGTAATCTTGAAGTGAAGCATTGGAATCTAAAACTGGACTCACAGGAGAGGTTCAAATCGTAGAAAGTGAGAGTGTCAGTCCTCTTGTACTTAAGTCGTGATTGTGCCTTTTGTATGAAATTCGAATGCAATTTCTGTGATTCATCGTCAATAAGAAGGTGGAAGGTAAACAGTAATCTTGAAAATGAAGCATCGAAATCTAAAACTGGAACCACAGGAGAGTTTCAAATCGTAGAAAGTGAGAGTGTCAGTCCCCTTGTACTTAAGTCGGCATTGTGCCTTTTGTATTAAATTCGGATGCAAACTCTGTGTTTCATCGTCAATAAGAAGGTCCAGAGGATACAGTAATCTTGAAGTGAAGCATCGGAAACTAAAACTGGACTCACCAGAGAGGTTCAAATCATAGAAAGTGAGAGTGTCAGTCCTCTTGTACTTAAGTGGGCATTGTGCCTTTTGTATTAAATTCGGATGCAAACTCTGTGTTTCATCGTCAATAAGAAGGTCCAATGGAAACAGTAATCTAGACGTGAAGCATCGGAATCTAAAACTGGACTCACAGGAGAGGTTCAAATCATAGACAGTGAGAGTGTCAGTCCTCTTGTAGTTAAGTCGGCATTGTGCCTTTTGTATTAAATTCGGATGCAAACTCTGTGTTTCATCGTCAATAAGAAGGTCCAGGGGATACAGTAATCTTGAAGTGAAGCATCGGAATCTAAAACTGGACTCACAGGAGAGGTTCAAATCATAGACAGTGAGAGTGTCAGTCCTCTTGTACTTAAGTCGGCATTGTGCCTTTTGTATTAAATTTGGATGCAATTTCTGTGTTTCATCGTCAATAAGACAGTGCAAGGTATACTATAATCTTGAAGTGAAGCATCGTAATCTAAAACTGGACTCACAGGAGAGGTTCAAAACATAGAAAGTTAGAGTGTCAGTCCTCTTGTACTTAAGTCGGCATTGTGCCTTTTGTATTAAATTCGGATGCAAACTCTGTGTTTCATCGTCAATAAGAAGGTCCAGAGGATACAGTAATCTTGAAGTGAAGCATCGGAAACTAAAACTGGACTCACCAGAGAGGTTCAAATCATAGAAAGTGAGAGTGTCAGTCCTCTTGTACTTAAGTGGGCATTGTGCCTTTTGTATTAAATTCGGATGCAAACTCTGTGTTTCATCGTCAATAAGAAGGTCCAATGGAAACAGTAATCTAGACGTGAAGCATCGGAATCTAAAACTGGACTCACAGGAGAGGTTCAAATCATAGACAGTGAGAGTGTCAGTCCTCTTGTAGTTAAGTCGGCATTGTGCCTTTTGTATTAAATTCGGATGCAAACTCTGTGTTTCATCGTCAATAAGAAGGTCCAGGGGATACAGTAATCTTGAAGTGAAGCATCGGAATCTAAAACTGGACTCACAGGAGAGGTTCAAATCATAGACAGTGAGAGTGTCAGTCCTCTTGTACTTAAGTCGGCATTGTGCCTTTTGTATTAAATTCGGATGCAAACTCTGTGTTTCATCGTCAATAAGAAGGTCCAGGGGATACAGTAATCTTGAAGTGAAGCATCGGAATCTAAAACTGGACTCACCAGAGAGGTTCAAATCATAGAAAGTGAGAGTGCCAGTCCTCTTGTACTTAAGTGGGCATTGTGCCTTTTGTATTAAATTCGGATGCAAACTTTGTGTTTCCTCGTCAATAAGAGGGTGCAAAGTATACAGTATTATTGAAGTGAAGCATCGGAATCTAAAACTGGACTCACATTAGAGGTTCAAATCACAGAATGTGAGAGTGTCAGTCCTCTTGTACTTAAGTCGGCATTGTGCACTTTGTATTAAATTCGGATGCAATTTCTGTGATTCATCGTCAATAAGAAGGTACAAGGTATACAGTAATCTTGAAGTGAAGCATCGGAATCTAAAACTGAACTCACAGGAGAGGTTCAAATCGTAGAAAGTGAGAGTGTCAGTCCTCTTGTACTTAAGTCGTGATTGTGCCTTTTGTATGAAATTCGAATGCAATTTCTGTGATTCATCGTCAATAAGAAGGTGGAAGGTATACAGTAATCTTGAAAATGAAGCATCGAAATCTAAAACTGGAACCACCGGAGAGTTTCAAATCGTAGAAAGTTAGAGTGTCAGTCCCCTTGTACTTAAGTCGGCATTGTGCCTTTTGTATTAAATTCCGATGCAATTTCTGTGATTCATCGCCAATAAGTAGGTCCAAGGTATACAGTAAACCTGAAGTGAAGCATCGGAATCTAAAACTTAACTCACAGGGGAGGTTCATCTCATTGATAGTTAGAGTGTCGGTCCTCTTGTACTTAAGTCGATATTGTGCCTTTTGTATTAAATTCGGATGCAAACTCTGTGTTTCATCGTCAATAAGTAGGTCCAAGGGATACAGTAAACCTGAAGTGAAGCATCGTAATCTAAAACTGGACTCACAGGAGAGGTTCAAATCGTAGAAAGTGAGAGTGTCAGTCCTCTCGTACTTAAGTCGGCATTGTGGCTTTTGTATTAAATTCGGATGCAATTTCTGTGTTTCATCGTCAATAAGAAGGTCCAAGGGAAACAGTAATCTTGAAGTGAGGCATCGGAATCTAAAACTGGACTCACAGGAGAGGTTCAAATCATAGAAAGTGAGAGTGTCAGTCATCTTGTACTTAAGCCGGCATTGTGCCTTTTGTATTAAATTCGGATGCAATTTCTGTGTTTCATCGTATGTAAGAAGGTGCAAGGTATACAATAATCTTGAAGTGAAGCATCGGAATCTAAAACTGGACTCACTGGAGAGGTTCAAATCGTAGAAAGTGTGAGTGTCAGTGCTCTTGTACTTAAGTCGGCATTGTGCCTTTTGTATTAAATTTGGATGCTATTTCTGTGTTTCATCGTCAAGAAAAAGGTGCAAGGAATACAGTAATCCTGTAGTGAATAATCGGAACCTAAAACTGGACTCACAGGAGAGGTTCAAATCATAGAAAGTGAGAGTGTCAGTGCTCTTGTACTTAAGTCGGCATTGTGCCTTCTGTATTAAATTCGGATGCAATTTCTGTGTTTCATCGACAATAAGAAGGTGCAAGGTATACAGTAAACCTGAAGTGAAGCATCGGAATCTAGAACTGGAGTCACAGGAGAGGTTCATATCGTTGAAAGTGAGAATGTCAGTCCTCTTGTACTTAAGTCGGCATTGTGCCTTTTGTATTACATTCCGATGCAATTTCTGTGTTTCATTGTTAATAAGAAGGTCCAAGTGATACAGTATACCTGAAGTGAAGCATCGGAATCTAAAACTGGACTCACAGGAGAGGTCCAAATCAAAGTAAGTTAGAGTGTCAGTCCTCTTGTACTTAAGTCGGCATTGTGCCTTTTGTATTAAATTCGGATGGAAACTCTGTGTTTCATCGTCAATAAGAAGGTCCAAGGGATACAGCAAACCTGACGTGAAGCATCGGAATCTAAAACTGGACTCACAGAAGAGGTTCAAATCGTAGAAAATGAGAGTGTCAGTCCTTTTGTACTTAAGTCGGCATTGTGCCTTTTGTATGAAATTCGGATGCAATTTCTGTGTTTCATCGTCAATACGAAGGTGCAAGGTATACAGTAAACCTGAAGTGAAGCATCGGAATCTAAAACTGGACTCACAGGAGAGGTTCAAATCACAGAAAGTGAGACTGTCAGTCCTCTTGTTCTTAAGTCGGCATTGTGCATTTTGTATTAAATTGGGATGCAATTTCTGTGATTCATCAACCATAAGAAGGTGCAAGGTATACAGTAATTTTGAAGTGAAGCATCGGAATCTAAAACTGGACTCACAGGAGAGGTTCAAATCGTAGAAAGTGAGAGTGTCAGTCCTCTTGTACTTAAGTTGGCATTGTGCCTTTTGTATTAAATTCGGATGCAAACTCTGTGTTTCATCGTCAATAAGAAGGTCCAAGGGATACAGTAATGTTGACGTGAAACATCGGAATCTAAAACTGGACTCACAGGAGAGTTTCAAATCACAGAAAGTGAGAGTGTCAGTCCTCTTGTACTTAAGTGGGCATTGTGCCTTTTGTATTAAATTCGGATGCAAACTCTGTGTTTCATCGTCAATAAGAAGGTCCAATGGAAACAGTAATCTAGACGTGAAGCATCGGTATCTAAAACTGGACTCACAGGAGAGGTTCAAATCATAGACAGTGAGAGTGTCAGTCCTCTTGTACTTAAGTCGGCATTGTGCCTTTTGTATTAAATTCGGATGCAAACTCTGTGTTTCATCGTCAATAAGAAGGTCCAAGGGATACAGCAAACCTGAAGTGAAGCATCGGAATCTAAAACTGGACTCACAGGAGAGGTTCAAATCACAGAAAGTGAGAGTGAAGTCCTCTTGTACTTAAGTTGGCATTGTGCCTTTTGTATTAAATTCGGATGCAAACTCTGTGTTTCATCGTCAATAAGAAGGTCCAAGGGATACAGTAATGTTGACGTGAAACATCGGAATCTAAAACTGGACTCACAGGAGAGTTTCAAATCATAGAAAGTGAGAGTGTCAGTCCTCTTGTACTTAAGTCGGCATTGTGCCTTTTGTATTAAATTCCGAAGCAATTTCTGTGATTCGTCGCCAATAAGTAGGTCCAAGGGATACAGTAATGTTGACGTGAAACATCGGAATCTAAAACTGGACTCACAGGAGAGTTTCAAATCATAGAAAGTGAGAGTGTCAGTCCTCTTGTACTTAAGTCGGCATTGTGCCTTTTGTATTAAATTCGGATGCAAACTCTGTGTTTCATCGTCAAAAAGAAGGTCCAAGGGATACAGCAAACCTGAAGTGAAGCATCGGAATCTAAAACTGGACTCACAGGAGAGGTTCAAAACATAGAAAGTTAGAGTGTCAGTCCTCTTGTACTTAAGTCGGCATTGTGCCTTTTGTATTAAATTCGGATGCAAACTCTGTGTTTCATCGTCAATAAGAAGGTCCAGGGGATACAGTAATCTTGAAGTGAAGCATCGGAATCTAAAACTGGACTCACCAGAGAGGTTCAAATCATACAAAGTGAGAGTGTCAGTCCTCTTGTACTTAAGTGGGCATTGTGCCTTTTGTATTAAATTCGGATGCAAACTCTGTGTTTCATCGTCAATAAGAAGGTCCAATGGAAACAGTAATCTAGACGTGAAGCATCGGAATCTAAAACTGGACTCACAGGAGAGGTTCAAATCATAGACAGTGAGAGTGTCAGTCCTCTTGTACTTAAGTCGGCATTGTGCCTTTTGTATTAAATTCGGATGCAAACTCTGTGTTTCATCGTCAATATGAAGGTCCAGGGTATACAGTAATCTTGAAGTGAAGCATCGGAATCTAAAACTGGACTCACCAGAGAGGTTCATATCATAGAAAGTGAGAGTGTCCGTCCTCTTGTACTTAAGTGGGCATTGTGCCTTTTGTATTAAATTCCGATGCAAACTCTGTGTTTCCTCGTCAATAAGAAGGTACAAGGTATACAGTAATCTTGAAGTGAAGCATCGGAATCTAAAACTGGACTCACAGGAGAGGTTCAAATCGTAGAAAGTGAGAGTGTCAGTCCTCTTGTACTTAAGTCGTGATTGTGCCTTTTGTATGAAATTCGAATGCAATTTCTGTGATTCATCGTCAATAAGAAGGTGGAAGGTAAACAGTAATCTTGAAAATGAAGCATCGAAATCTAAAACTGGAACCACAGGAGAGTTTCAAATCGTAGAAAGTGAGAGTGTCAGTCCCCTTGTACTTAAGTCGGCATTGTGCCTTTTGTATTAAATTCGGATGCAAACTCTGTGTTTCATCGTCAATAAGAAGGTCCAAGGGATCCAGTAATGTTGACGTGAAACATCGGAATCTAAAACTGGACTCACAGGAGAGTTTCAAATCATAGAAAGTGAGAGTGTCAGTCCTCTTGTACTTAAGTCGGCATTGTGCCTTTTGTATTAAATTCGGATGCAAACTCTGTGTTTCATCGTCAATAAGAAGGTCGAAGGGATACAGTAAACATGAAGTGAAGCATCGGAATCTAAAACTGGACTCACAGGAGAGGTTCAAATCGTTGAAAGTGAGAGTGTCAGTCCTCTTGTACTTAAGTCGGCATTGTGCCTTTTGTATTAAATTCCGAAGCAATTTCTGTGATTCATCGCCAATAAGTAGGTCCAAAGGTATACAGTAAACCTGAAGTGAAGCATCGGAATCTAAAAGTGAACTCACAGGGGAGGTTCATCTCATTGATAGTTAGAGTGTCAGTCCTCTTGTACTTAAGTCGATATTGTGCCTTTTGTATTAAATTCGGATGCAAACTCTGTGTTTCATCGTCAATAAGTAGGTCCAAGGGATACAGTAATCTTGAAGTGAGGCATCGGAATCTAAAACTGGGCTCACAGGAGAGGTTCAAATCATAGAAAGTGAGAGTGTCAGTCATCTTGTACTTAAGCCGGCATTGTGCCTTTTGTATTAAATTCGGATGCAATTTCTGTGTTTCATCGTATGTAAGAAGGTGCAAGGTATACAATAATCTTGAAGGGAAGCATCGGAATCTAAAACTGGACTCACTGGAGAGGTTCAAATCGTAGAAAGTGTGAGTGTCAGTGCTCTTGTACTTAAGTCGGCATTGTGCCTTTTGTATTAAATTTGGATGCAAACTCTGCGTTTCATCGTCAATAAGAAGGTCCAGGGGATACAGTAATGTTGACGTGAAGCATCGGAATCTAAAACTGGACTCACAGGAGAGTTTCAAATCATAGAAAGTGAGAGTGTCAGTCCTCTTGTAGTTAAGTCGGCATTGTGCCTTTTGTATTAAATTCGGATGCAAACTCTGTGTTTCGTCGTCAATAAGAAGGTCGAAGGGATTCAGTAAACATGAAGTGGGGCATCGGAATCTAAAACTGGACTCACAGGAGAGGTTCAAATCTTTGAAAGTGAGAGTGTCAGTCCTCTTGTACTTAAGTCGGCATTGTGCCTTTTGTATTAAATTCCGATGCAATTTCTGTGGTTCATCGCCAAAAAGAAGGTCCAAGGTATACAGTAAACCTGAAGTGAAGCATCGGAATCTAAAACTGAACTCACAGGGGAGGTTCAAATCATTGATAGTTAGAGTGTCAGTCCTCTTGTAATAAAGTCGATATTGTGCATTTTGTATTAAAGTCGGATGCAAAGCTCTGTGTTCCATCGTCAATAAGAAGGTCCAAGGGATACAGTAAACCTGAAGTGAAGCATCGGTATCCAAGACTGGACTCACAGGAGAGGTTCAAATCGTAGAAAGTGAGAGTGTCAGTCCTCTTGTACTGAAGTCGGCATTGTGTCTTTTGTATTAAATTCGGATGCATTTTATGTGTTTCATCGTCAATAAGAAGGTCCAAGGGATACAGTAATCTTGAAGTGAAGCATCGGAATCTAAAACTGGACTCACAGGAGAGGTTCTAAACATAGAAATTGAGAGTGTCAGTCATCTTGTTCTTAAGCCGGCATTGTGCCTTTTGTATTGAATTCGGATGCAATTTCTGTGTTTCATCGTCAATAAGCAGGTGCAAGGTATACAATAATCTTGAAGTGAAGCATCGGAATCTAAAACTGGACTCACAGGAGAGGTTCAAATCGTTGAAAGTGAGAGTGTCAGTCCTCTTGTACTTAAGTCGGGATTGTGCCTTTTGTATTAAATTCCGAAGCAATTTCTGTGATTCATCGCCAATAAGTAGGTCCAAAGGTATACAGTAAACCTGAAGTGAAGCATCGGAATCTAAAACTGAACTCACAGGGGAGGTTCATCTCATTGATAGTTAGAGTGTCAGTCCTCTTGTACTTAAGTCGATATTGTGCCTTTTGTATTAAATTCGGATGCAAACTCTGTGTTTCATCGTCAATAAGTAGGTCCAAGGGATACAGTAAACCTGAAGTGAAGCATCGGAATCTAAAACTGGACTCACAGGAGAGGTTCAAATCGTAGAAAGTGAGAGTGTCAGTCCTCTCGTACTTAAGTCGGCATTGTGGCTTTTGTATTAAATTCGGATGCAATTTCTGTGTTTCATCGTCAATAAGAAGGTCCAAGGGATACAGTAATCTTGAAGTGAGGCATCGGAATCTAAAACTGGGCTCACAGGAGAGGTTCAAATCATAGAAAGTGAGAGTGTCAGTCATCTTGTACTTAAGCCGGCATTGTGCCTTTTGTATTAAATTCCGATGCAATTTCTGTGATTCATCGCCAAAAAGATGGTCCAAGGTATACAGTAAACCTGAAGTGAAGCATCGGAATCTAAAACTGAACTCACAGGGGAGGTTCAAATCATTGATAGTTAGAGTGTCAGTCCTCTTGTAATAAAGTCGATATTGTGCATTTTGTATTAAATTCGGATGCAAAGCTCTGTGTTTCATCGTCAATAAGAAGGTCCAAGGGATACAGTAAACCTGAAGTGAAGCATCGGTATCTAAGACTGGACTCACAGGAGAGGTTCAAATCGTAGAAAGTGAGAGTGTCAGTCCTCTTGTACTGAAGCCGGCATTGTGTCTTTTGTATTAAATTCGGATGCATTTTATGTGTTTCATCGTCAATAAGAAGGTCCAAGGGATACAGTAATCTTGAAGTGAAGCATCGGAATCTAAAACTGGACTCACAGGAGAGGTTCAAAACATAGAAAGTGAGAGTGTCAGTCATCTTGTTCTTAAGCCGGCATTGTGCCTTTTGTATTGAATTCGGATGCAATTTCTGTGTTTCATCGTCAATAAGAAGGTGCAAGGTATACAATAATCTTGAAGTGAAGCATCGGAATCTAAAACTGGACTCACTGGAGACGTTCAAATCGTAGAAAGTGTGAGTGTCAGTGCTCTTGTACTTAAGTCGGCATTGTGCCTTTTGTATTAAATTTGGATGCTATTTCTGTGTTTCATCGTCAAGAAGAAGGTGCAAGGAATACAGTAATCCTGAAGTGAAGAATCGGAATCTAAAACTGGACTCACAGGAGAGGTTCAAATCATAGAAAGTGAGAGTGTCAGTGCTCTTGTACTTAAGTCGGCATTGTGCCTTCTGTATTAAATTCGGATGCAATTTCTGTGTTTCATCGACAATAAGAAGGTGCAAGGTATACAGTAAACCTGAAGTGAAGCATCGGAATCTAGAACTGGAGTCACAGGAGAGGTTCCAATCGTTGAAAGTGAGAATGTCAGTCCTCTTGTACTTAAGTCGGCATTGTGCCTTTTGTATTACATTCCGATGCAATTACTGTGTTTCATTGTCAATAAGAAGGTCCAAGTGATACAGTATACCTGAAGTGAAGCATCGGAATCTAAAACTGGACTCACAGGAGAGGTCCAAATCAAAGTAAGTTAGAGTGTCAGTCCTCTTGTACTTAAGTCGGCATTGTGCCTTTTGTATTAAATTCGGATGGAAACTCTGTGTTTCATCGTCAATAAGAAGGTCCAAGGGATACAGCAAACCTGACGTGAAGCAACGGAATCTAAAACTGGACTCACAGAAGAGGTTCAAATCGTAGAAAGTGAGAGTGTCAGTCCTCTTGTACTTAAGTCGGCATTGTGCCTTTTGTATTAAATTCGGATGCAATTTCTGTGTTTCATCGTCAATACGAAGGTGCAAGGTATACAGTAAACCTGAAGTGAAGCATCGGAATCTAAAACTGGACTCACAGGAGAGGTTCAAATCACAGAAAGTGAGAGTGTCAGTCCTCTTGTACTTAAGTTGGCATTGTGCCTTTTGTATTAAATTCGGATGCAATTTCTGTGTTTCCTCGTCAATAAGAAGGTGCGAGGTATACAGTATTATTGAAGTGAAGCATCGGAATCTAAAACTGGACTCACAGGAGAGGTTCAAATCGTAGAAAGTGAGAGTGTCAGTCCTCTCGTACTTAAGTCGGCATTGTGGCTTTTGTATTAAATTCGGATGCAATTTCTGTGTTTCATCGTCAATAAGAAGGTCCAAGGGATACAGTAATCTTGAAGTGAGGCATCGGAATCTAAAACTGGGCTCACAGGAGAGGTTCAAATCATAGAAAGTGAGAGTGTCAGTCATCTTGTACTTAAGCCGGCATTGTGCCTTTTGTATTAAATTCGGATGCAATTTCTGTGTTTCATCGTATGTAAGAAGGTGCAAGGTATACAATAATCCTGAAGGGAAGCATCGGAATCTAAAACTGGACTCACTGGAGAGGTTCAAATCGTAGAAAGTGTGAGTGTCAGTGCTCTTGTACTTAAGTCGGCATTGTGCCCTTTGTATTAAATTCGGATGCAAACTCTGTGTTTCATCGTCAATAAGAAGGTCCAGGGGATACAGTAATGTTGACGTGAAGCATCGGAATCTAAAACTGGACTCACAGGAGAGTTTCAAATCATAGAAAGTGAGAGTGTCAGTCCTCTTGTAGTTAAGTCGGCATTGTGCCTTTTGTATTAAATTCGGATGCAAACTCTGTGTTTCATCGTCAATAAGAAGGTCCAGGGGATACAGTAATCTTGAAGTGAAGCATCGGAATCTAAAACTGGACTCACAGGAGAGGTTCAAAACATAGAAAGTTAGAGTGTCAGTCCTCTTGTACTTAAGTCGGCATTGTGCCTTTTGTATTAAATTCGGATGCAAACTCTGTGTTTCATCGTCAATAAGAAGGTCCAGGGGATACAGTAATCTTGAAGTGAAGCATCGGAATCTAAAACTGGACTCACCAGAGAGGTTCAAATCATACAAAGTGAGAGTGTCAGTCCTCTTGTACTTAAGTGGGCATTGTGCCTTTTGTATTAAATTCGGATGCAAACTCTGTGTTTCATCGTCAATAAGAAGGTCCAATGGAAACAGTAATCTAGACGTGAAGCATCGGAATCTAAAACTGGACTCACAGGAGAGGTTCAAATCATAGACAGTGAGAGTGTCAGTCCTCTTGTACTTAAGTCGGCATTGTGCCTTTTGTATTAAATTCGGATGCAAACTCTGTGTTTCATCGTCAATATGAAGGTCCAGGGTATACAGTAATCTTGAAGTGAAGCATCGGAATCTAAAACTGGACTCACCAGAGAGGTTCATATCATAGAAAGTGAGAGTGTCCGTCCTCTTGTACTTAAGTGGGCATTGTGCCTTTTGTATTAAATTCCGATGCAAACTCTGTGTTTCCTCGTCAATAAGAAGGTACAAGGTATACAGTAATCTTGAAGTGAAGCATCGGAATCTAAAACTGGACTCACAGGAGAGGTTCAAATCGTAGAAAGTGAGAGTGTCAGTCCTCTTGTACTTAAGTCGTGATTGTGCCTTTTGTATGAAATTCGAATGCAATTTCTGTGATTCATCGTCAATAAGAAGGTGGAAGGTAAACAGTAATCTTGAAAATGAAGCATCGCAATCTAAAACTGGAACCACAGGAGAGTTTCAAATCGTAGAAAGTGAGAGTGTCAGTCCCCTTGTACTTAAGTCGGCATTGTGCCTTTTGTATTAAATTCGGATGCAAACTCTGTGTTTCATCGTCAATAAGAAGGTCCAAGGGATCCAGTAATGTTGACGTGAAACATCGGAATCTAAAACTGGACTCACAGGAGAGTTTCAAATCATAGAAAGTGAGAGTGTCAGTCCTCTTGTACTTAAGTCGGCATTGTGCCTTTTGTATTAAATTCGGATGCAAACTCTGTGTTTCATCGTCAATAAGAAGGTCGAAGGGATACAGTAAACATGAAGTGAAGCATCGGAATCTAAAACTGGACTCACAGGAGAGGTTCAAATCGTTGAAAGTGAGAGTGTCAGTCCTCTTGTACTTAAGTCGGCATTGTGCCTTTTGTATTAAATTCCGAAGCAATTTCTGTGATTCATCGCCAATAAGTAGGTCCAAAGGTATACAGTAAACCTGAAGTGAAGCATCGGAATCTAAAAGTGAACTCACAGGGGAGGTTCATCTCATTGATAGTTAGAGTGTCAGTCCTCTTGTACTTAAGTCGATATTGTGCCTTTTGTATTAAATTCGGATGCAAACTCTGTGTTTCATCGTCAATAAGTAGGTCCAAGGGATACAGTAAACCTGAAGTGAAGCATCGGAATCTAAAACTGGACTCACAGGAGAGGTTCAAATCGTAGAAAGTGAGAGTGTCAGTCCTCTCGTACTTAAGTCGGCATTGTGGCTTTTGTATTAAATTCGGATGCAATTTCTGTGTTTCATCGTCAATAAGAAGGTCCAAGGGATACAGTAATCTTGAAGTGAGGCATCGGAATCTAAAACTGGGCTCACAGGAGAGGTTCAAATCATAGAAAGTGAGAGTGTCAGTCATCTTGTACTTAAGCCGGCATTGTGCCTTTTGTATTAAATTCGGATGCAATTTCTGTGTTTCATCGTATGTAAGAAGGTGCAAGGTATACAATAATCTTGAAGGGAAGCATCGGAATCTAAAACTGGACTCACTGGAGAGGTTCAAATCGTAGAAAGTGTGAGTGTCAGTGCTCTTGTACTTAAGTCGGCATTGTGCCTTTTGTATTAAATTTGGATGCAAACTCTGTGTTTCATCGTCAATAAGAAGGTCCAGGGGATACAGTAATGTTGACGTGAAGCATCGGAATCTAAAACTGGACTCACAGGAGAGTTTCAAATCATAGAAAGTGAGAGTGTCAGTCCTCTTGTAGTTAAGTCGGCATTGTGCCTTTTGTATTAAATTCGGATGCAAACTCTGTGTTTCGTCGTCAATAAGAAGGTCGAAGGGATTCAGTAAACATGAAGTGGGGCATCGGAATCTAAAACTGGACTCACAGGAGAGGTTCAAATCTTTGAAAGTGAGAGTGTCAGTCCTCTTGTACTTAAGTCGGCATTGTGCCTTTTGTATTAAATTCCGATGCAATTTCTGTGGTTCATCGCCAAAAAGAAGGTCCAAGGTATACAGTAAACCTGAAGTGAAGCATCGGAATCTAAAACTGAACTCACAGGGGAGGTTCAAATCATTGATAGTTAGAGTGTCAGTCCTCTTGTAATAAAGTCGATATTGTGCATTTTGTATTAAAGTCGGATGCAAAGCTCTGTGTTCCATCGTCAATAAGAAGGTCCAAGGGATACAGTAAACCTGAAGTGAAGCATCGGTATCCAAGACTGGACTCACAGGAGAGGTTCAAATCGTAGAAAGTGAGAGTGTCAGTCCTCTTGTACTGAAGTCGGCATTGTGTCTTTTGTATTAAATTCGGATGCATTTTATGTGTTTCATCGTCAATAAGAAGGTCCAAGGGATACAGTAATCTTGAAGTGAAGCATCGGAATCTAAAACTGGACTCACAGGAGAGGTTCTAAACATAGAAATTGAGAGTGTCAGTCATCTTGTTCTTAAGCCGGCATTGTGCCTTTTGTATTGAATTCGGATGCAATTTCTGTGTTTCATCGTCAATAAGCAGGTGCAAGGTATACAATAATCTTGAAGTGAAGCATCGGAATCTAAAACTGGACTCACAGGAGAGGTTCAAATCGTTGAAAGTGAGAGTGTCAGTCCTCTTGTACTTAAGTCGGGATTGTGCCTTTTGTATTAAATTCCGAAGCAATTTCTGTGATTCATCGCCAATAAGTAGGTCCAAAGGTATACAGTAAACCTGAAGTGAAGCATCGGAATCTAAAACTGAACTCACAGGGGAGGTTCATCTCATTGATAGTTAGAGTGTCAGTCCTCTTGTACTTAAGTCGATATTGTGCCTTTTGTATTAAATTCGGATGCAAACTCTGTGTTTCATCGTCAATAAGTAGGTCCAAGGGATACAGTAAACCTGAAGTGAAGCATCGGAATCTAAAACTGGACTCACAGGAGAGGTTCAAATCGTAGAAAGTGAGAGTGTCAGTCCTCTCGTACTTAAGTCGGCATTGTGGCTTTTGTATTAAATTCGGATGCAATTTCTGTGTTTCATCGTCAATAAGAAGGTCCAAGGGATACAGTAATCTTGAAGTGAGGCATCGGAATCTAAAACTGGGCTCACAGGAGAGGTTCAAATCATAGAAAGTGAGAGTGTCAGTCATCTTGTACTTAAGCCGGCATTGTGCCTTTTGTATTAAATTCCGATGCAATTTCTGTGATTCATCGCCAAAAAGAAGGTCCAAGGTATACAGTAAACCTGAAGTGAAGCATCGGAATCTAAAACTGAACTCACAGGGGAGGTTCAAATCATTGATAGTTAGAGTGTCAGTCCTCTTGTAATAAAGTCGATATTGTGCATTTTGTATTAAATTCGGATGCAAAGCTCTGTGTTTCATCGTCAATAAGAAGGTCCAAGGGATACAGTAAACCTGAAGTGAAGCATCGGTATCTAAGACTGGACTCACAGGAGAGGTTCAAATCGTAGAAAGTGAGAGTGTCAGTCCTCTTGTACTGAAGCCGGCATTGTGTCTTTTGTATTAAATTCGGATGCATTTTATGTGTTTCATCGTCAATAAGAAGGTCCAAGGGATACAGTAATCTTGAAGTGAAGCATCGGAATCTAAAACTGGACTCACAGGAGAGGTTCAAAACATAGAAAGTGAGAGTGTCAGTCATCTTGTTCTTAAGCCGGCATTGTGCCTTTTGTATTGAATTCGGATGCAATTTCTGTGTTTCATCGTCAATAAGAAGGTGC